>NC_135889.1:113528910-114728910 GCF_964194155.1 Cetorhinus maximus | reverse complement strand
AGCTCTTTTACCTTATTTCGTATACTGCATGCATTCAGATACAACACCTTCAGTCCTGTATTTCCCGTCCCCTTTCTCATTGTCATCCCTTTATCTGATGTGCTTGAAGATAGATTCCTAGCCCTTTCCAAACACTCTGTCCTATTTTGTGTTCTGGAGACTTTAATAGCCTCTCCTGGGCTCTCCTTTCTTTTCAGTTTTTTCATAATTTTCCATGAAGTTGAATCCACCCCCCCACATGCTAACCCCATTAGTCATACTTCTTGGACTTTTACCCTTCCCGCCAACCCCCCCCACCCCCCCCCCCCCCCCCACCCCCCACTTTCTAATTTAAAGTCCTGTTGACCATCCTATTTACCCTTTTCGCTAGAACATTGGTCCCAGATCGGTTCAGGTGGAGACCATCCCACCGGTACAGATCCCTCCTGTTCCAATACTGATGCCAGTGCCCCACGAAATGGAACCCCTTGGGACTAAACAAATGAGGATCTATGGAATAAAGCCATTCATCTGTTATTCTGCACACTTCAATTCAGCTTTTAAACACACCACTTGAAGCAGCTTCTGGTTCACTCCAATTCAAAAGTGACACTGCCGGGTAAAAATCTCCCAGTCTCTTGCCTTGACTTCAGCAACCCCTTGAAGAAATGGTACAGTCAGGCTTTTGCCAATAATGGTCAACTGTGGTAGCGCATGTAACATTCTTGCCTTGGAGTTAGGAGGTCATGGCTTCAGGAGATATTCCAGGGCCTTGAGCACATAACCCAGGCTGACATTCCAGTGCAGTACTGATGGAGTGCAGCACTGTCGGAGATGCCATCTTTCAGAGATGTTGAATCAAGGCCTTGTCAGTTTTCTCTGATGGATGTGAAAAATCCCATGGCATTATTTGAGGAGCAGGGGTGTTCTCTCTGGCATCTTGGCCAGCATCACCAAAACAGATAACTTGTTCATTATTGCATTGTTTTTTTGTGGGACCTAGCCATTTAAGAATTACCTGCTGCAATTCCTACATTACAACAGTGACCACACCAGCATTTTATTGATTTGAGCCAAAGCGGCCGGTAGTGAAGTAGTGCTTGGTCACTCTGATCATCCAATCGTCATGAGGTGAGGCAGGCTTGATGGTCTTTCACTGCCATCAATTTCACATGTTCATACATACACTTGATTTGAAAGAGTCAACATGCTTGTTCGAAAAGGAAACTATATTTGATAAATGTATGTTTCTTGAGGATCTAATTAATAGGGTAAATAAAGGGGGGTCAGCAGATGTAGTGTACTTGGATTTCCAAAAAGCATTTGATAAAGTGCCACTAAAGGTAAGACAATTCAAGATAGGGATTCATGGAGTTGGGGTTATGTATTAGCATGGATAAAGGATTGATTAACTGATCGAAAGCAGAGAGTTGGGTTAAATAGGGCATTTTCAAGTTGGCAGGCTGTTACAAGTAGATTGCCAAAAGGATCAGTGCTGGGGTCTTAGCTATTTACAATCGATATTAATCACTCAAAGAGAATGAGCATAATGCTCCAAATTTTCTAATGATGCAAAACTAGTTGGGGATGTAAGCTGTGAGGAGGACGATTGCAAAAAGATACAGAGGTTAAGTGAATAGGCAATAAGGTGGCAATGGAATATAATGTGAGGAAGTGTGAGGTTATTCTCTTTGGTTGTAATAGAAAAAAACTGAATATTTTTAAAAGGCATGAAACATCCAAATGTTGATGTTCAGAGAGACTTGTGGGTACAGGTATAAGGAACAGAAAGTTAGTATGCCGGTACAGCAAGGGATTGGGGACAAAAATTGTGTGTTGGCCTATTGCAAGGAGATTTGAGTACAAGAATAAGGAAGTCTTATTCCAAGAACTGACAAATGAAGTGCCAGGGCCAACAAGTTTAATGTTTTAGTTCCCCTGTTGTACAGTGCATTGCTTGTTCCATAAACAAATCATACACGTATATGTAAGATCACATTGCTGGCAATATTTTCCCTACTGCATCTTTCCTTTCCTCAGGTACCATGCCTTAAGATGGCATTGGTGGCCACTGACTTCCATTGGATTGGTTCATGATTATGCTTGGGAAAGTACTGCAATGGTTTGCCATTGCCTTCTGTAGTTATGGCTATCCAGGAAACTCTCCCACTCTGACCACCTACCATCAGGCCTATTGGAAGGATTTACAGATTGATAACCAACCTGTTTGGCCACATAATGAATGCACCATCCATGGCCATTCAGTTCAAGTGGGACTTGAACCTGCAGCTTCTGGACCAGAGGTAAGGATGTTAACATGGCACCACAAGTCCTCCCGATCATACCCTTATCTTCTCTGAATCTGAACACAATATACAAAGTATGGCAAGAGACAAATGACCAATTAATGTTGAAGCCATAATTCACAACGCATTTCAGGAGCTTGTGAGATGAGCATTCTCAGTAGCTCTGGGGTTAAAATGCACTTGGGCACAATTTCCATTTTTAGACTAAGAAAAGCTTCAAATTCCAAGATTTAAAATACCCTAATCTAAATGAAATTTTATACATGATCCCATTGCATGTCTTGGAGCAAAAAGCTAAAACTAAATGTTATAGAAATAATTTTGATTGATAGGGATAAATATATAATACTCCAATTCACACATTTTTAATATATTAACTCATGGGATGTAGGCGTTGCTGGCTAGGCCAGCATTTATTGCCCATCCCTATAAATTGTGAAATATGCAGCATTTACATAGGATCTTTAACATAGTAAATGATCCCAAGCTGTTTCACAGGAGCATTATCAAATAAAATTTGAAATCAAGTCACATGGGGAGAAATTAGTGCAAAATGTAAAATACTGAAATAAAAACAGAAAATGCTGTAAATGCTCAATAGGTCTGGCAGCATCTGACAGAGAAACAAGAGCTAACGTTTCAGGCCAGTGACCTTCCATGAAAGCCACTTAACTCGGTTTCTCTCCCCCCCAGATGCTGTCAGGTCTCCTGAATGTTTCCAGCATTTTCTGTTTTTATTATACTGCAGGAAGATACTTGGTCAGGGGTAAGTTTAAATGGTGCTGCTTAAAGGAAGGGCGAGGGCGCGAGCGGATAGGGCGAGGGAGGGAAATCCAGCCTAAGCAGCTAAAGGCACAGCAACCAATGGCGGTGGCGATGAAAATCAGGGATGTCCCAGAGGAGAGAACCGAGGAGCATGAAATCTTAGATGGTCACATGGCTGCAAAACGTCAGAGCGATAGGGAAGGGAGAGGTCACAGAGGAACTTCAAAGGATGAGAATTTTAAATTGAGCCATTGCCAGAATGGGAGCCAATCTCGGTCAGGAAGCACAGGGGTTATTGATGACCAGGACTTTGAACTGGACTTTGTGCAATTTAGGATAAGGGCACCAGAGATTTAGATAAGATCAAGTTTACAGAGGTTGTGAGGTGCATTGTCAGCCAGGAGACTAGAATAATCAAATTCAGAGATAACAAAGGCATGGATGAGAGTTTCAGCAATAAACAAGCTGAGGCAGGGGCGGAGATTGGCAATATTTCAGCGGTGGAAGCAAGCATTCTTAGTGCCACCAAAGGACATTTTGGGCAACCAAACATTGCTACCATGAGGCAAAATTCATTTCAGAGGAAGACACATTGACAATGAAAATAGCAACTTAACTCTAGTTAACCAAAAACATAGCAATTAATTTATTTCTGAATTGCAAAAGTGTTCCCCTCAAACTCAAAGCATATTTGAAATGAACTACTAACCAGAAGGCATGATTACCTGGGGAAGACATCATCTAACTCTAGCAGATTTAGCCTACAGTAAGAAGCACAATGTTAAGAGTAAATGTATCAATAACTGTCAACACAGAGATTTAATTAAAGCAGCTGGAGAGAGGGAGCTGATGAATGCCTTCAGGTGCGCAATGCTGTTCTACAAATGTAAGGAAAAAGCAGATGTCACTCATTTTGCTTTAGCTACGTCTTGACCACATAAACGGGGCATGACATCAATTTCTCCAATTAACTTAACCCCTGTCCTTTGCCTCAGTAATACTTCTGCATTCAGTCCCACTGCAGAGATTTGAGCACATAGTCCAGGCTTGTGCTCCAGTTCAGCACTGGCTGACTGTCACAGAGTCAGAGACATTGGCCAGGACTTTCCAGCCCCATCACAGCGGTGTTTCGCGGGTTCCCTTGAGACTATTGACTTCGGCAGGACCAGAAGATCCCACCAGCAAGGGGTGAGGAGGGGGGGGTGGGGGATGTAGGTGGGGACAGAAAATACTGGCCACTGTATTTTTGGACAGGACATTAAAACAGAGGTCACACCTACCCTCTCAGATAGGCATCTAAGAGGAACAGGGGAGTTCTCCCTATGTCCTGGCCAACATTAATCCCTCTACCAACATCTGCAAAGCAGGTTATCTGGTCAATATAACATCACTGGTTGGGGGATCGTGCTGTGTGTAAATTGGTTGCCATGGCCAGTTTCTGGTGCTCTCACAGGTGGTAAGCTTGGAGGCGGGAAGGGCATTTACTTAGCTGGGAAGGGAGTGTACCGAAATCCCACTGCCTTCCTGCCTCCAACAGAATTAGGTTCTGGGCAGAAAGGCCCTTGGTCAACTTTCTAGCCCCACCTCCCCCCACCCCCCAACCATTGAGGCCCTTAAGTGGCTAATTAATGACCACTTAAGGGCCTCATCCTGCTGCCGCTGGCATTAACCCAGCTGCAGGCGGGTCTGTTGCCAAATGATGTGTACAACAGGTAAAAACTGTCCGGCCAGCTTGTGTCACGTCCGGGGTGTGTGTGGGGAGGGTCCCTCGATCAAAGGCAGTCAGTACCTGATTGAGGGTCTGGACACCGGGAAGGAGGCACCCCTTGAGAGCCACCCGCTGCCCTCGCTCCAGTACCTGTCATTCCAGCAGCTGCCTCAGCCTCCCCAGTGGCGCTGCTGAGCACAAGAACTGCCAGCCTTTGATTGGCGGCAGCTCTCGGTAGGCGAGACTTCCACCCCCGGGCTCTTGGTTTTAAAAGAAGGCTCGCCAATGGCCTTGCCACTGCCTGATTGGTGTGTGGATCACCGGGCCTTCCTAAATAAAGGGGCACAGCAGGTCTCTTGCCAGCTCTCCAGCTGGGCAGGCGAGACTCCCTATGCCTCAACAAGATTCCACTCCACATTTCCTACAATTTAAAAGTACTACATTGCCTGTTAAGGGTGTTGGGACATCCTGAGGTTGTCAAAGGCACTATATAAATGCAAGTCTTTTTTAGTTGGTGGAGCTATATATTTTTTTAATTAATTTGACTATAGCAAGGGATAGGTCATTTTAAACTTATAAATCAGGGATTACGTATAGTACAAAGCTCCCTCAACTTTCCCAACAATGTTCTGTGCTCACATCCGAGTTATACATGCCTCAAAATATTTTAAAGGCTTGTAGCATTGGAGGCTTTGCCGGATTGGCGTTGAGGATCTGTATTTAGCTAATTCTCCTTCCGAAGGTTCATTGTTTTTTATTCAATGAATCACACATGTTCATTGGATGGGGGAAGCTTGATAAACTTGTAGATTCTATTTGATTTCTGTTTTGCTGTCTTTGAAAACATTGCCTGCAATATCAAAAATGCTCCTGAGCCATTTTAGCTTTTGGAAAGTTTTGGATAGTTTTGGAAAATGTTGGACTGTAGTTTTGGGAGTAATCCTGTGCTGTACGATCACATGGTCTGTGTAAACCCAATGTGTTAGCAGCTTGGGGAACCTCTATAGAGGAGAGTACGTCTTCAGTTATGGATTTTGATGCACACGTGTAGTTGCTATTGCTATCTTGTAAATAAAGCCAAATGTTTCCCACTAAGAAAAATTGTTTGAAGATCAATTCTACAACACAAGGCTAAGCCTGAAGAGCCAGTTTGAAAAGCACACAGTCAATTCAGCCAGAAGTTTGTAGGTTCAAGTTCCACGATGAACCCAAGCACCTAGTCGAAGTTCACACTAACAGTGCTGTACTGCAATGTTGAGATGTTGTCTTTTGGATGAAATGTCAAACTGAGGCCCTGTATGTCTGTCCAAGAACATGTAAAATAATCCAGATCAGTACATCAACAGGAGTTTGCCCATTGTTCTGACCACTATTCAGTTCTCAGTCAACGCCAATAAAACAAATCAACTGGTCTTTTATTTGCTCGTGGGACCTTGCAATGTGCAAATTAGCCATCACATTTGCCTACAAAACATTAACATGGAAAGGTAATTAATTGTCTGCTGTTCACTCTGGGACATCCCAAAGATGGGAAAGATGCTGTATAAATATTAGTTTGACTTCTCTTATGCTAACTGATCCATTATTCCAAAGTTCACGTCTCATTTCTTCACAAATTGTCCGTGACTCTTAAGACAACTTTGTAAGGACACATCGGCCCATTTAAAATTTTTATTTCCCCACGTCTTTGTGCACATGAAGTGGAGCCTTGTTGGAGTATCCATCGCACTACTCTTGCTTTTGTGCCAACACACATGGCAAGGGGGAAGCAAGTGTCTCATTGGGTAAGAAATCTACAAAACACATTGACGTCAAGAGCCACAAAGCAATTATTTTGTAGATTCAATGCAGTGCATTATAGTGTACAGTTTAGTGTAATGATCTCAAGACTTTCCCCTAAATTAACCGGCACTACTGAGAGGTGCAGGGCTTTAATTGTGTTCGCTGAATTAAAATTATAATGACTTATTTAGAATAATTACAACCAACAGCCTCACAGGTCATTTAACTCATTTTAGGATCTTGCTATGCATAAAATCACTTGGCATGTTCTCCTGCATGATGGCAATGACCATTTTTTAAAGAATAATTCATTGTGTCAAGTGTTTTGGAATACTTCCGAGACATGTGATAAGTTTCCCTTTATCTCATTCACAGAACCCAAACACTTGCTAGCAATTGGAATCAGAAATTCAGTCTAAACATGATCATAAAATGAATTGTTTTGGATGAGGCTGTTCCCTTCACAATATTTGCATTCACTGCAAAAACTGACATCTCCATTAACAGATTGCATCCTTTACAATTTGAAACCCTGGACCTTAACAAGACCAACAATTAGCCTCTAATTGTGTTAAATATATCACGAGAGATCGGGTAGATGCATATTGTCTTCTAGTGTTCCCTTCCCTGGAGGGTCCAGGAGAAACCACACCACTAACCAAGATAACAGGCTAAATCTATTTAGTTAGATTTTTTTTAAACAAGTAACTAGTACACAGAAGCCAAGTGATGCAGCAAGATACTGAATACCCACAATTATTAAAGGCAGTAAAATTTGTTTCAGTTTATGTGGTCTGAAAATACCTTTTTTTGAGAAACAAATGAGAAAATAAACTAAGAAATGTAAGCTTTCTTTATCTGTAGAGCTGTTGGATATCTGATTGCACATGGAAAGGGTGAATGGAAGTTCACCTACATAGTAGACATCTTCTAACAAGACTGTGGGAGAATTCCACAACACTCCAACCATGCCAAAGGCCTCTGAAGTCGGAGTTGTCAATCATTTATGATTAAAAATATATAATAACAAATTTGTGGCTATTCTCACTGCAGCAGAACAGACAAAGAAGAGACATAATACAGGAGATTAACATTATGAAGCAATCTGATGGGGTTAACCATAAAAAAAATCATTTCTTCTAGTTGGGGTAATCACTGATGATGACTAATTTAAAGTGCTCATGGAGAAGTTTGGAGAGATTTCTTTGCACACAGGGATTGAGAGCAGGGAATGCTTTACCACAGAAAATGAGTAAAACAAAGGTCATTACATTTTTTAAGGGAAATTGGATTAGCATTTGAAGCAGAAACAAAACTATGTATATAAACGGAGAGATCAGGGTACAGGGATGAATTTTAGTTTGATGAAGGGGCATAGACACAACAAGCCTAATGGCCTCTTTAATTGCTTTCAAATTCTCTTGGAAAAAATGCTAATGAGACAGCACTCACGCATTGTCTGGGTCCAAAAACATGTTAAAATGTTAGATAGTATCACCACCGTCAACACCTCTTTGTCCTTTTGTCTATGAAATCTTTTGGCTATCTCCACCTATCACTGGCCCTCTATCCAGCTCTACTTGTCCCACCCCCACACCCCCCCTTAAACCAGTTTATATTTCACCTCTCTTCTATTTTTCCTTAGTTCTGTTGAAGAGTCATACGGACTCGAAACGTTAACTGTGTTCCTCCCCGCAGATGCTGTCAGACCTGCTGAGTTTTTCCAGGTATTTTTATTTTTGTTTTAGAAACTTCTTTATCTAGACTATGGTTGAACTGTGGAACTCGCTGCAAAAGGGAGTGGTTGAAGTGAATAGTATAAATGGATTTAAAGGGGCAGGGGGACTAGGTAAGCACGAGTCAGAAGGGGATTGAGGGTTATGCACAGGGTTAGACAATAGAAGGGTGGCAGGACACTCGAGTAGAACATAAACACCAGACTGGTTGGGCTGAATGGCCTGTTTCTGTGCTGTATATCCTATGCAATGTAATCCAATGTTCTGACTAATTTCCATATCAACCAACCTGGCTCCATTGGCAATTTGTTGCCTTCATTTTGATAGCTGTTGAGGAAAGAGCTTCCATTTTGACTCTAGCTATTAATAACTGTATAAAATAAAATTTTTAAAATACAGAAACGTTTAAATGCCCTCACATTGTAAGTGTTTATATTTGCAATCCATGACAGGTGTGCTCCATGCATCCAATGGCACTTGCAGCGCATTGGGTAACTCACTGGTGTTTAGTCACACCACAAATAGTTGCCATAGATGCACAATACTCGCCCTGTGTCCAGAGTATTTTCTCTATGATCCTTTAGTAGATTGTACAAAGTATTTTGTAATAATTTACCAGAGAAGTCCATTTAAGCAAACCAACGCAGGGTTAAACGTTACCAGGTTCATCTCCCCTGGGCAGGGGTTCAAAATGTTGCTGAGTGGATGTGCATTTAAAGCATGCTGACCTCCTTGCCAGTTCTCTGATCTGCATTCCCATCAGCTAAGGTTGTGTTTGCACTCAGGCTTTGCAAACATTAGCCTTAACCATTGGATTTCCACAGAAAATCAGGACAACACAATTGGTCCTTGGAGTACGTTAGTCGTGCTGTACTTAAAAAGTAGTGGGAGCTAACGTTTGAAGCTGCACTTGGCGAAACAAGTGTGTCACTGCAGGTGTGATTGTGTGGCACAACATGGTGACGCTTTAATAAAGTGTGCATAACACATGTAGAAAAAATTATTGAGTTCCAAGTAACATTCCCTCTGAGCAAGCCAGGTGTGTGGCAGCACTCCAGAATATACTGCGCAGTGCAAATTGGCACACAAGCAATGTTCTCTTTAAGATGCACACATGTGTGTCTATGCAGCAATCTTTAAGCGACCACACATTGCAACAAACAGGCTGTGCACAAAGGAGAAAAATTGGAAGGAACTTTGATTTTAAATAAGCTCAAGCAGGAGTCAGATGGCGATGGGGAGGAGTGTATTAGGCGAAGCTGACAGGAGGCCATTTGGCCCATCATACCAATTCTGGCTCTTCAAAAAAAAAACTATCCAATTACTTTCATCTCCCGGCTTGTTCCCCATCGCCCTGCAAATGTTTCCCCTTCAAACATATACCCAAATTCCTTTTTTTAAAACTACAAGCGACTCTCTTCCCAACACCCTTTCAGACAATGCATTTCTGATCATCATAACTTGCTGCATGAAAAAAAAAATCAACTCCCCTGCTACTTCAACTAATTACCTCAAATCTGTGTCCTGTGATACCAACCCTACTGCTTGTGAAAACAGTTTCCCCCTACTCTACCAAAAGACTTCATAATTTTAAACATCTCTATTAAATTTCCCCTTAACCTTCTCCGCCCTGGCCAACAACCCTAGCTTCTCTGGTCTCTCCAGATATCTAAAGTCCCTCATCCCTGGTAGCATTCTGGTAAATCTCCTCTGCCCCCTCCCCAAGGTCTTGACATCCTTCGCAAAGTGTGGTGCTCAGTATTAAGCATAATACTCCAGCTCTGGCCTAACCAGTGACTTATTAAAAAAAAAACTCAGTGTTCTTCCTTGCTTTTGTACTTTATGCCTCTTTCTTTAGCCATCTGTCAAAAAAGGGATGTTCGGCTTACCACAACATAACACGTTGAGTTTGAAGCTTTAAAATTGAAAAAGCCAAGGTTTGCCTTTGAAAATGTCAATACCTCATTGTGAGATCCCCAACATTGACACTCAAGAAGCTTGATGCCTTTCAAAACAATGCAGCCCCCTTGATCAGCACCCCATTCACCAGCTTAAAGATTCACTTCCTCAACCACCAGCACAGTGGTCAAATTCCTGGAATTCCCATCCTGACAGCACTGTGGGTGTACCTACACCAGATGGACTGCAGTGGTTTAAAAAGAAAAGGCAGCTCACAAGCACCATACGGGCAATAAATGCTGGCCTTGCCAACGATGGTCCCTACTTGGGAACAAATAAAAAACAATTGAAATATAACTTCCGATAGACCTCAGACCAATTTGTCTCATAAGTCAACGGGAAACCAAAAGTTTTCTTTAAGACCAGAAGATAAAATTAATCCTAAACATCTTTGGCAGGTAGGGAAGCATAATGATTATGTTACTGGGGTGCCCAGGATAATTAATTTAGAAAGAATCTCCTTATATGACACATAATGGCCAGATTTGGTGGTCCGTGATAGTCATTGCACTTACCCACAGACTTTCCATGGATTCTGGCACTAGAATTTGTAGCAATTGGAAAGCTATTCCCAATAGGGGAGGTGGTGGCATAGTGGTAATATCACTGGTCTAGTGATTTGGAAGCCCAAGCTATTGCATGGGGGACAAGGGTTCAAATCCCCTCAGAATTTGAATTCAATTAATAAATTTGGAATATAAGTAACAATGACCATGATAACTATCCTAGATTGCTGTAAAAACCCACCTGGTTCATTAATGTCCTTCAGGAAAGGAAATTTGCAATTGTTACCTGGTCTGGCACATGTGTGATGCCAGACTCAATGTAGTTGACTCTTAACTGCCCCCTGAACTGGCCTAGCAGGGCAATTAGGGGTGGCACCAAATGCTGGCTTTGCCAGTGATGCCCACATCTCTATGAGAGTATAAAGAAACATTTTGGTTCATCAAGGACCTCTGAACAGGCCATTGAGCTGCATATATTTTTCACCAGACTGAATAATCCTTACTGCATCATGAACCAGGAAATACAAGTTAGAATATTGAATTCAATGCTACATCATGCACAGGAAAAGCAACAGAGAGGGAAAGAAAGATGAGAGTATGAGAGAGTTTTTCCCTTAGCTGGGAACCTAGAACATGGGCTCACAGCCTCAGATTAAGTTGTTGATCATTTAGGACTGAGGGGAAGGAGAAATCTCTTCATCAAGAATCTTTTCATATTGAAGAGTAAGAGGCGACTTGATTAAAACATAGGAGATACTGAGGGGTCTTGACAGGGTGTAAGTGGAAAGAATGTTTCCCTTCAAGAGAGAATCAGGAGCTAGGGGGACACTATTTAAAAATATGAGGTAGCTCATTTAAGAGAGAGATGAGGAGAATTTTTTTCACTCAGAGGGTTGAGAGTCTTTGGAACTTTCTTCCTCAAAAGGCAGCAGAAGCAAAGTCTTAATATTTTTAAGGCAGGATTCTCGATAAGCAAGGGTCTGAAAGGTTATCGGGGGTAGGTGGGAATGTGGAGTTGAGGTTACAATCAGATCAGCCATGATCTTATTGAACGGGAGCAGGCTCGAGGGGCCAAGTGGCCTACTCCTATGTCTTGTTCATACGTTCATATTGTACAACTTGAGCACAAGACACTTCAAATTTTCAAACGCTCAATGGGAGACAAATTTTTGGATTTCCCTACCTTTGAGAGCTATAGATACTTAGTCAGTGAGTATATTCAAGGCAGAGATTGATGGACTTTTGGGCAGTAAGGAAATTAAGGGACATGGAATATTGTAGAAGCATGAAGTTGAGGTGGAAAATCAGCCATGATCATGTTAAATGGTGGAGCAGGCTTGAAGGGGCAAATGCCCTACTCCAGCTCCTATTTCTTATGTTCTAATAAGAGACAGAAGGAAAAAGTGCAGATTTTATTTTTTTTAAATCACTGACAATACTTAAGGTCCTTAAGAATGAGAATCTACACTTGCAACAGTTAATTTTCAATGCCAGAGTGGTTGTTTATTAGTAATTTAAGACTAATGCCACCATTAAAATTTACTTATACTGGAATGGCCAAGTCCTAACTTTTTCTGATGAGCTTAGTGGATATTTATTGTTTAAGTATTGTAGACTTTATGCCTTCCCATGTGTTTCAATGCAGATTCACTCAATGAGGCACCAGTGTAATGAGGATTTGGAGCAGGACAACTCTCGACAGCAACTTCCTGATTTCCGGGTGTATTTTTTTAAAAATTCATTCACACGTGATGTGAGCGTCGCTGGCTGGGCCAGCATTTATTGCCCATAACCAATTGCCCTTGAGAAGGTGGTGGTGAGCTGCCTTCTTGAACCGCTGCAGTGCCGTTGCGGGAAGTTGCTGTTTGATTTATACTTTAATAACAGCGAATGCTGCATTATTCTTAACAGAAAATTAGGGTGAACATGTTTTCACCAGCAATGACATTGATATCGACAGCAAAAACAGAATTACCTGTTAAAATGGCAAGCAACAGGGAGGTTTGGGTCTTTCTTGCGGACAGACCGCAGGTGTTCCGCAAAACGGTCGCCCAGTTTGCGTTTGGTCTCTCCAATATTTCCAGTTCCCTGGCCCCAACCGCTTCCTCTTCACCATGGATGTCCAATCCCTCTACACCTCCATCCCCCACCAGGATGGTCTGAGGGCCCTTAGCTTCTTCCTTGAACAGAGGCCCCAACAATCCCCATCCACCACTACTCTCCTCCGTCTGGCTGAACTTGTTCTCACACTGAACAATTTCTCCTTTAACTCCTCTCACTTCCTCCAAATAAAAGGTGTGGCTATGGGTACCCGCATGGGCCCCAGCTATGCCTGTCTCTTTATGGGGTATGTGGAACATTCCTTGTTCCAGTCCTACTCCGGCCCCCTCCCACAACTCTTTCTCCGGTACATCGATGATTACTTCGGTGCTGCTTCATGCTCTCGTCGGGACCTGGAAAAATTTATTAATTTTGCTTCCAATCTCCACCCCTCCATCATCTTCACATGGTCCATCTCTGACACTTCTCTTCCCTTCCTTGACCTCTCTGTCTCAATTTCTGATGATAGACTGTCCACCAATATCCATTACAAGCCTACCGACTCCCACAGCTACCTCGACTACAGCTCCTCACGCCCCGCTTCTTGTAAAGACTCCATCCCATTCTCTCAGTTCCTTCGCCTCCGTCGCATCTGTTCTGATGACGCTACCTTCAAAAACAGCTCCTCTGACATGTCCTCCTTCTTCCTTAACCGAGGTTTTCCATCCACGGTCGTTGACAGGGCCCTCAACCGTGTCCGGCCCATATCCCGCGCATCCTCCCTCACGCCTTCTCCTCCTTCCCAGAAACATGATAAGGTCCCCCTTGTCCTCACTTATCACCCCACCAGCCTCCGCATTCAAAGGATCATCCTCTGCCATTTCCGCCAACTCCAGCATGATGCCACCACCAAACACATCTTCCCTTCACCCCCCCCTGACGGTATTCCGTAGGGATCGTTCCCTCCGGGACACCCTGGTCCACTCCTCCATCACCCCCTACTCCTCAACCCCCACTTATGGCACCTCCCCATGCCCACGCAGAAGATGCAACACCTGCCCCTTCACTTCCTCTCTCCTCACCGTCCAAGGGCCCAAACACTCCTTTCAAGTGAAGCAGCATTTCACTTGCATTTCCCCTAACTTAGTCTACTGCATTCGTTGCTCCCAATGCGGTCTCCTCTACATTGGAGAGACCAAACGCAAACTGGGCGACCGTTTTGCGGAACACCTGCGGTCTGTCCGCAAGAAAGACCCAAACCTCCCTGTCGCTTGCCATTTTAACAGGTAATTCTGTTTTTGCTGTCGATATCAATGTCATTGCTGGTGAAAACATGTTCACCCTAATTTTCTGTTAAGAATAATGCAGCATTCTCTGTTATTAACACTCCACCCTGTTCTCTTGCCCACATGTCTGTCCTTGGCTTGCTGCATTGTTCCAGTGAAGCCCAACGCAAACTGGAGGAACAGCACCTCATCTTCCGACTAGGCACTTTACAGCCTTCTGGGCTGAATATTGAATTCAACAACTTTAGATCTTAAACTCCCCCTCCCCCCATCCCCACCCCATTTCTTTCCCCCACCCCCCCCTTTTTTTTTCAATAATTTATATAGATTCTTCTTTCCCCACCTATTTCCATTATTTTTAAATCTAAACTAAAACCTTGTTAGTCTTTCCACCCCACCCCCACTAGAGCTGTACTTTGAATATCCTGTTTTCCATTCTTAATTAGCACTTTTCTCAGACAAATGTCACCACCTTCGACACCTCTTTGACCCTTTTGTCTGTGACATCTTTTGATTATCTGCTCATCTCCACAATCACCACACCCTCAATGTGTCTCTCCACCCCCCCCCCCACCCCCCCCCCACCCACCTTAAACCAATTTATATTTCTCCCTTCTTCTAACTATGCTTCAGTTCTGCCGAAGGGCCATGAAGGCTCGAAACGTTAACTGATTTCTTCTCCGCCGATGCTGCCAGACCTGCTGACTTTTTCCAGGTAATTCTGTTTTTGTTTTGGATTTCCAGCATCCGCAGTAGCTTTTAGCTCTTTGTTTTTATCTTTGATATCGACAGCATTTGGTAGCAATGCAGAACTTCAGAGTATATCTGGGTTTTTAAGTGGGATCACAAAAAAAGCACCTTGGGACACTGGATACGTGCAAGCAGTTGTCTCTGATAGCACTTGAAAATACTGAGGGAATAGTGCATTGTCTGGAATGTCAGCCTTGGTTACGCATTTAAGCAATTCTTGAAGCAAAGCCGAAATCCACAACCAGTTGACCCAGAAGTGCAAGCATCACTAACAGAGCAAAACTGATAAGGTGCTTTCACGAGAAGGGGGTGCATGGAGGAACAGTACTCCATTTACACTAGTGTTGCCTTTAGGGAAAGCCGCAGCAACATAGCTGGGGTAAATGCCCCTCGAGATTTTGCGTGGTGGTTTCATCCCTGCCTCCAAGGATAGATCACTACAAGTGATCAAAATAAATGGTTGCTATGGTTGTCATTAAATAAAAGTCATCATTTCAATCTGGCCGTGCAGTGGCAGAGTTCCCCATCTATCCACACGGGGCAGTAATGCTTTGCTATAGATTTCTTTCGCCCCCACGCCCCCCCCCTCGTCCAGAGTAAAACTGCAAAGTTGCGAACACGGCTGTTGTTTTGGGTGATCCATTGCTGTCTCCGGGACTTCAGTTCCAAACAACAATGTACGAAACAGGGCAAACTGATAGCAGAAATCCATCTTAACCCACAGCTGCTTCTGCAGAATAAATTGGCTGCAGGTGAAGCTAAAAGCCTTAGGCGAACAAATATTTTGTGTGTCTCTCTTCTGAATATTAAACACCGCAGGTCTCAAACACAATATTAATGGCATATCTAAGCAGTCTAAATGTGTCTACATTAGAATTGTAACACTGGAGCAGGTTGTTGTTGGCAACAACAGTTCATTTTTTGGAGTTTATCCTCCACATGAGAGTAGCCCACATCCCATGAATCCACCCCGTTCCCATAATGGGGATGCTCTTTTCCTTTGACCACCTTTCTCACCTATTCTCACATGTTGACATGGGCATGGCTTCAACCCTGAGCTCCTGTATTACACCCTACGGCTTCAGCTGAAGAAAATTCTCCAGCTCTCTGGCCTAAATCTCCAGCACCAAAGCCCTAGTTTTAAATGTGGATGAGAGACTGAGTGTGGGGTCAACAGACTGTGTGGCACATTCCCCTCCCATCTCTGTAACATCATTCAGCCCTACAACTCTCAGGTCTCTGTGCTCCTCCAATTCTGGAACTTCTCATTTTCTTTGCTCCTCTTTGGGCCACAAGCTCTGTAATTCTCTCCTTAAATCTCTCCTCCTCTCTCTCTCTTCCTTTAATATGCTCCTTAAAATCCACCTCTCTGACCAAGCTGGTTGGTTACCTATCCTAACATCTCCTCATTTGTCTTGGTCTCAAGCTTTTTTGATGATACTTCCATGAAGATTTTACCAACTTACTAATATAAATGCCAGCTGTTGTATTTGGTTATGGCATGGAGCTATTTAAACACCGGCCCTCATAAATACACCAGATCTGACTCCCAGTCAAACTCAATATTAATAAAGCCAGGTCGGCAGATGAGTGAGTGAGTGTGAGGCAGGAAGCTGGGCAAGGCATCCACAAGAGTGATTCCTGGCAATCAAGCAATTTGTGGTGGGTGTGGAGCGAGTGTGTGCACTGGAGCCTAGATCATCTTGCAGAGTCAATAGAAGACCTCCCACTCTTCCTGACCTAGAAAAGAAAACCTCTCTTTTTGGTCTACTTTTGGATCCACTCTGAGCTTCCCTGGCAATGACAGCATCAGGTGCAGACCTCCCAGCAGAATAGCTCTGGGTTTTGATCAGACCCTTTGAATGGCAACTAAGACCATGGTCAGAATTTTATGACCCGGGGGTGGGCGCATGCCCAACCCGAACGGGCGTAATATTGTGCAAGATGACGTCGGGCGAGTGTCCCGACATCATCGCGCACTGGTGTGATATTTCGCTCGATAGATGTGCGCAAAAGTCAGAAGAGCGCCTGCCGACAATCAAGCAGGCAATTAAGCTCATTAACGGCCCAATTGTAAGTGATTTTTCGTGCCCCCCTCCGCCACAAATCGGTCAGGCAGGCTTTACATTCTTGACGAAACCTCATCCCAAGGGTGGGGTGAAATCTCCCGTTAGGATTTAAGATAAAAAGAGATATCTGGGGATTTTTTTTTAATGAAGTCTGCTTTCAGGTGCTTAATTGTCCTGCAGGGACATTTCCTGCAGCATTTTTGTGCTTTCTTTTATTATCTGGAGGTCTGCAGCTCCCTGAGGCATCTGTCTGCCTTCAGGGAGCTCAGTGCAAGTACTCACCAGCACCCGCGTTGATGTCGGTGCCCACCCTCTTACCACCCCCCAACCGGCAGTGCTGAGCCTTTCTCAGGGCGTGTTTCATGCTGGCTGGCCGTTAATTGGCCAGCCAGCATGAAATCGCAGGTGGGGGTTGGTTTCCTATCTGCTCCCAGGCCCGTCGATCATGCGCGTCCGACAAACGCACAATTACAAGCCCATTACTTGCCTGGTTGAGGGCCTTGCAGGCTGACCACTGTGTGCTTGTTAAAAATGACGCTTGGTTCAGACTCAAGAGTTGCTCACTATTTATATTTTAAGCCGTTGATCCATGTCCTGTTCTTTCTGGTAACGTGGGGATAAAATCAGCACTTTCATCTTCTCTGACACCACCCCCCTCACTCATTCCTAGGGCTCCTGGAAACAAGCCATTCCTCACTTTGAACACCTCCATCACAACCTCCGCTAACTGTGAGACTTCTCACGTCACTCCTAGCCCTCACCATTCCCTTCTAGTTATCTTTCTACCCTCAAAAACATCTTGAAAGAAAGATGGGTTTTGGGGTGTCTCTTCCCTCCCCAGCTAAGGCTGGGATTTTCCAGCCCCACCAGCGGTGAGACCGGAAACACCCGCCAAAAGTCAACGGGCGTTTGACTGTCTCTCCAAATTTTTCAACCAGCCTGTGATGGGTCCCGCTGAAAATCCTGGCTCAAATGTTTGCTTCTTAACCTCCGCCTCACTCAAATAGAACCACTCGCCAAGATTTGCTTGATATGAGCAGCACCCTATATGAATATATTACAATATAAATGAATGGCTTGCCAACACCATGAGGGAAAAGCTTGCGAAGAATATTCTATTAGTAATAAACAAGGATTTCTTCCATTTTACAATAAGCCATGCAGCCCAAATCTGCTATATTTGCTGTGGCTAATAACATTCCACAAATCTGGACTATCCCACCATCGTGAGATATTGTGACACACTTTATTTGGAATCCAGGGCTTTATTAATAATGGAATGGAGTACAAAAGCCAGGATGTTATGTTAAACCTTTCCAAAACACTACATTGACCCCAGCCTGAGGAGGGATTTTAGAAAGGATATGAAAGTTCTGGAGAGGGTAGCGAAGAGGTTTCCTGGAATGGTTCCAAGAATTAGGTTACGTGGTTAGAGAAGCTGGGGTTGTTCTCTTCAGAGCGGAGACGGTTGAGAGGAGATTTGATTGAGGTTTTTGAAATCGTGAGGGGTCTGGACAGAGCAGATCGAGAGAAACTGTGCCCCTTGGTGCAAGGGTGAAGAACCAGATGTTACTGATTTAAGGGGATTTGGCAAAAGAGCCAGCGGCGACATGAGGAAAAACATTTTTACGCAATTAGTGCTCAGCATTGTTGGCATGCTCTTCCTGATAGGGCGCTGGGAACAGGTTCAATAGTAGCCGTTCAGAGGATATTGGAGAAAATTGCAGTGATATGGCAGAAAGAGCCAGGCAGTGAATCCTTCTTCAAAAGGACCGACTCAGACTTAATGGCCTCCTTCTGCCCTGTACTATTTTATGATTTGAAATATATGGAAAAATTATACTGTTAAACAATCTGGACAGAAAAGAACGTTTAGCTGATATACAAACAGAAACTACCATTGCAACGATCATCCCGTCATGGGGAGGGGGCCGGCTGCTGTCTATTGATAAGGGGTCAAGGGAACCGGTGCACAAGAATGATATTAATACCCCACTGAGAGAAATGAAGCTTTCAGTATCATGAACCAGAGCCATAAATTCAAGGAATCAAAACACAATAGGACAGGCCAAAGCACTAAAAACTCCACTGCAAACTTAATAGTTGTGACAACTACCCGTTGTGCATTTAATACAAAAAGCCGTGTAGTCCCAGCTACCAAACCTATAGACAGAAAGTGCCCTCGTGAAACCTGTTTAAAACAGACTGATCTTCTCGGCTGCTGACGCTACAAGGAAGAACTCAATTTATATTTGTAACCTGACACACAACATACCAAAAGGTTAACTAAAAACCACCAGTGCTCGGTGCTGCCGTGAGTATTTTATGAAGTGGAGAGACTTGTCATGAAGGAGCTAAACAAACTCCCCTAGCTGCTCTGTAGAAAGCTCGATGTACAACAACTGTGTGGGGAGCCCACATGCTTCATAAGAATGATGTGGGGAGATTCATAAAATAAATTTTTTTTAAAAAAAACTCACCGCTAGATACTGCCACGCAAAGTCTTGGTTCCTTCCCCTGAAGGAGGAGGAAATAAATCCCACAAGTTGTTCTTCTCCTGTGAATTGTTCTTTAAAGAGACCTTCCTACCGGATAAAAGGGTGAAAAGGAAAAGAGCTGTCTTTGAACCTGACTGCAGGCTCCTCTGAGCTCAAAAGCTGGGAGGGCCTGCGCTCTGTCACTTGAGAGTTCCTGTTGCACTATTTGCTGTGAGTTTTTGAGACCGGTGCCAACTGTTGACTCAAACCCCTCCCAATGCAAATTAGAAACAGCTGCTTTCTGATCGCCTTGGGGCTGCTTTGTGACAAGAGGCCAGTTTGATTCTGGTGGGAGCTTGGCGCTGTTCCAACATGGTCCAGCCTTATTAGGAGCTGTGTGGTTAAAGTAGGGGCGCAAGCCCTGCTTCCCCTTTTGAACTGGTGTAAAAACGAGCCAGATCGTGCAGTGTGCAGCTCAGCTCCTTTACACATTCATTTTCTGCCCATGATAATGAACCTCGGTGACCTTCATTAATGCTGCGACTAAATCTTTATTCCCATGTGATATCTGTACCTCATCCCATCATAAGATCCCATCTCTAAAATACAGGAAAGTCTGATTGTGGACCCAGAAACAAAGGGGCACTGGTTTATTAAAAAGCATTAGGCAAACATTCTGATGTTTTGTTTGGATGCAAGTGACTAACATAAGCTATACAGGATCACAGCACTGAGACGCACATCCAAAAAAGATTTTTTTTTTCATTAAGGGCACATTCACACTGATTTAATTCAGATTCTGGAGCTTCTGTCATCTCTGGTGTTAACTTCAGCGTCTATATTACATTTAGTTTTAACAGACCAGCAGTAGGCTCATAATCAGAGAAAAGTTGCATTGCCAGTTTAAGACTTAACACCTTAACTGCTGAATTCTTGGAATCTGAATTAAGATCTCGATTTAATAAGGTGGGGTACACACTGCGTGTTTAAATAACATAGACAATAAGATCAGGAGTAGGCCATCAAAATGACCAGAGGATATCCCAAAGCACTTTACAGCTAGTGAAGCACTTTTGGAGTATAATCACTGTTACAATGTAGGAGGAACAGCCACCAATTTGTGCATAGCAAGCTCCCACAAAATGCAACATGATAACGGCCAGATAATCTGTTTTATGGTGTTGATTGAGGGAGAAATATTGGTCAGGACATCAGGGAAAACTCCCCTGCTCTTCTTCTAAACAATACCAATTGATCTTTTGTATCGCCCTGAAAGACAGGGCCTCAATCTAACATCTCAGCCGAAAGGCAGCACGTCTGACAGTACAACATCCCCTCAGTACTGCACTTGGAGCATCAGCCTTGATTTTTATACTCAAGTGTCTGGAGTGAGACTTAAACCACAAGCTTCTGACTGGGCGATGGTGCTACCAACAGAATCATGGTTGACACATGCAATGCCTCGTACCATTAAATAAGGCCACACCACAACACCACTTTCCCGCCATATCCCTATGTCACTTGATTCTTTTAATGTCCAAAAAAAAAGTCTTTCTTTACCTGCTGAGGGTGGTGAGTTATTAAGATTGATTCCCTCAATGAAGAATGGATAATTACATTTTAAAAGCAATAGAATCATAGAAATTACACAGCACGGGCGATGGCTATTCAGCCCATCGAGTCCATGCCAGCTGTCAAGTAGCCATCTGGCCTAATCCCACTTTCTAGCTCTTGGCCTGTAGTCCCATTGGCACTCCAAACGCATATCCAAATGCTTTGTAAATATGATATGGGTTTCCACTTCTACCACCCTTTCACGCAGTGGGTTCTAGATCTCCACCACCCCTTGGGTGAAAACATTTCCCCTCAAACTCCCTCTAAACCTCCTTCTCTTTTATCTATACCCACTCGTAATGAACCCCTCAACCAACCGACATTTCTATCCATCTGTCTGGATCCCTCATAGTTTTATGCACTTCAATTAAATCTCCCTTCCACCTCCACTGTTCCAAAGAAAACAAGTTAACCCATCCAATCATTCCTCATAACTAAAATGCTCCAGCCCAGGCCACATCCTCGTTAATCTCCTCTCCACCCTCTCGAGTGCAATTGCATCATTCCTATGGTGTGGTAACTAGAGCTAAATACAGTACTCCTACTGCGGCCTAACTAGGTGAGGGGTGTCCTAATTGAGGAGTACAAAATTATGAGGTTCCTAGATAGGGTAGACAGGAAAGACCTGTTTCCCCTAGCTGAGGGGCCAATTAGCAGGGGGCACAGATTTAAGCAGAAAGGTAGAAGGATTAGAGGGGACATGAGGAAGAACTTTTTCACGCAGAGGGTGGTGGGTGTCTGGAATTCACTGCCTGAATTGGTGGTTGAGGCTGAAATGCATTTAAAAGGTACCTGGATCTGCACCTGAAGTGCTGTAACCCGCAAGGCTACAAACCAGGTGCTGGAAAGTGGGATTAAAAATGAGCGGCTGGTTCCTTTTTCCTCTTTTTGGTCGGCGCAGACACGATGGGCTGAACAGCCTTCTCCTGTGCCGTCACTTTTCTATGGTTCTATTGTCCTAACTAGCGTAGTCGGGCTCTGAGTTGGGAGCCGGGTGTCACACCGAAATCTGCTTAAAACCCAGCCTGGTTGTGATGGGTTGAAGCCATCCACTGGCTGCTTGGGCAATGTCACATCAGACCCTAATGGACATGTGTAGGGTGCACAAAACTGTCCCTAATCCGACACCAATATTATATTGAGAGGCCTTAAGATTGCTCACGTGGGAAATGAAACAAACATCGTGCTGGTGCATTAGTTCCTCGGAGGTCGGTGCTGAGGCGCACCATTATGGGAAGGGTCGTGAAGGGTCCGTTGAAGGGTCGTGAGGACTTGAAACGTCAACTCTTTTCTTCTACCCCGATGCTGCCAGACCTGCTGAGTTTTTCCAGCTAATTTTGTTTTTGTTTTGGATTTCCAGCATCCGCAGTAGTTTTTTTTGTTTTTACCATTATGGGAAGAGCAGCCGGAGCTTTATTCTGCATTTGGTTGTAAGCCATCTCACCTTCGAATGCTTGATGCTGCCCCCTGGAGGTGAATTTTAACCCAGCCAAAGGTAGGATAGTAATACTGGGGGTTACCGGGAAGTGATGAAGGGGAGCAGAGAGCTGTAGGCTTTGCTACTTAGGAGTCTCCATGCAAGTTCTCAGATGATTTCATTGACCAGGCCACATGTACATCCTGCCTCCTAGTTGCCCACCTGAAATGAAAAATCAGAGTGACGATAAAGTAAATGCTTATTATTTTTATTTCCTTTAAATAAAATTGTTGGAGTAAAAAGGCTTCTTGATGGATCCAATCGTATAATGAAGAATCTGTTGAGTGGCCCTGGGAGGCTGGGCACAGTGAGGATGATGATGACCAATGGTGTGGTCAGGGCAGTCGGAGGCAAGAGGTCATGTGATGAAATCTCCAGGGATACATACAGCCAGAGTTGGCAGCCATGGGAAGCACAGGCTCAGAGTTTCTACGTGGAGCCTACACACCTGCTCTTCTGGGTCTCACTGAGGTAAGTCAGGAGGCGGGTTACCCGTCGCAGGATTCCTAGCCTCTGACCTACTCTTGTAGCCACAGTATTTATATGGCTGGCCCAGTTCACTTTCTGGTCAATGATAGTCCCCAGGATATTGATAGTGTGGGGTTCAGCAATGGTAATGCCATTCAATGTCAAGGGGCGATGGTTAGATTCTCTCTTGTTGGAGATAGTCATTGCCTGGCACTTGTGTGGTGTGAATGTTGCTTGCCACTTGTCAGCCCAAGCCTGGATATTGTCCAGGTCTTGCTGCAGTTGGATATGGACTGCTTCAGTATCTGTTGAATTGCGAATGGTGCTGAACATTGTGCAATCATCAGCAAACATCCCCACTTCTGACCTTATGATGGAAGGAAGTTCATTGATGAAGCAGCTGAAGATGGTTGGGCCAAGGGCACTACCCTGAGGAACTCCTGCAATGATGTCCTGGAGCTGAGATGATTGACCTCCAACAACCACAACCATCTTCATTTGTGCTAGGTATGACTCCAACCAGCGGAGAGTCCCCCCCCCCCCCCCCCCCCGATTCCCATTGACCCCAATTTTGATAGGGCTCCTTGATGCCACACTCGGTCAAATGCTGCCTTGAAGTCAAGGGCAGTCGCTCTCACCTTTGGAGTTCAGCTCTTTTGTCCATGTTCGAACCGAGGCCATAATGAGGTCAGAAGCTGAGTGACCCTGGCGAAACTCAAACTGGGCGTCAGTGAAGAGGTGATTGCTGACTAAGTGCTGCTTGATAGCACTGTTGATGACCCCTTTCATCACTTTACTGATGATGGAGAGTAGGCTGATGGGGCGGTAATTGGCCAGGTTGGATTTGTCCTACTTTTTGTGTAGGACGTACCTGGGCAATTTTCCAAATGGCCGGGTGGAGTGCCAGTGTACTGGAACAGCTTGGCTAGGGGCACAGCAAGTTCTGTCTTCGGTACTATTGCTGGAATATTGTCAGGGCTCATATAATTTGCAGTGTCCTGTGCCTTCAGACATTTCTTGATATCACGTGGAGTGAATCGAATTGGCTGAAAACTGGCATCTGTGCTGCTTGGGACCTCCAAAGGAGGCCGAGATGAATCATTCACTCGGCACTTCTGGCTGATGATTGTTGTGAATGCTTCAGCCTTATCTTTTGCACTGCTGTGCTGGGCTCCTCCATCATTGAGGATGGGGATATTTGTGGAGTTTCCTCCTCCAGTGAGCTGTTTAATTCCCCACAACCATTCATGATTGGATGTGGCAGAACTGCAGATCTTAGATCTGATCTGTTGGTTGTGGTATCGCTTATCTCTATCACTTGCTTCTTATGCTGTTTGGTACACTAGTAGTCCTGTGTTGTAGCTTCACCAGGTTGACAACTCATTTTTAGGTATGCCTGGTGCTGCTCTTGGCACTCTTCATTGAACCACGGTTGATCCCCTGGCTTGATGGTACTGTTAGAGTGGGGGATATGCCAGACCATGATTGTTATAGATTGTGTTTGTGTACAATTCTGCTGCTGCTGATGGCCCACAGCGCCTCATGGATGCCCAGTCTTGAGTTGCTAGATCTGTTCAAAATCTATTTGGCATGGCAATAGTGCCACACAACATGATGGAGGGTACCCTGTGTCACTCTTACCAATACTGTCATGGACAGATTCATCTGCAGCAGGCAGGTGAAGTGAACCAGGGTTCAATGAGGTCAAGTGTGTTTCTCCCTCTTGTTGGTTCCCTCACCACCTGCTGCAGACCCAGTCTAGCAGCTATGTCAGTAGTGGTGCCACTGAGCCACTCTTGGTGATGGACATGGAAATCACCCCACCCTGAGTATATTCTGCACCTGCACCCATGGTGTTTCCTTCAAGTGGTGTTCAACATGTAGCAGTACTGAGAGGGGGTGGGGGGGGAGGTGCAGGGGTTGGAACACGGTAATCAGCAAGAGGTTTCCTTGCCCATGTTTGACTTGATCACATGATACTTCATGGAGACCAGAGTCAATGTTGGGGACTACCAAGGCAATTCCCTCCCAACTCCATGCCACTATGCCAACCCTCTGCTGGGTCTGTCCCTAGAGAGATATTCATGTTTTTATGACAATCATTTCTAGGTTTTTATTGACTTCAGATTTCACCATCTGCCGTGGTGGGATTCAAACCTAGGTCCCCAGAGCATTACCCTGGGTCTCTGAATTACCAGTCCAGTGAACATACCACTATGCCACCACCTCCCCTATATTGTTATTTTGTTAAATGAGTAATAATAGTTAAAAAGGAAGAAAATTACCCTATCACAGAAGTCTAACTTTAATTAAAATATGTATTGAAAACTATCCAAAAATTAAAATAATCGGTCAGTGAGCCCCACGCTGAGTGCATATCCTCATCCATACCTTCTGCTTAAAGTTCTTGTAGAGAATAACACAAATGAGTTCAGGAGCTGATTTGTCCTGCACCTGAGGGATTGTTGCCTTTTCCCTGACTGCAGCCAGCAGTAACACTGAGACAAGGGGGGATTCTCATTGTTCATGATGCTCTTTATTTTTGACAGTATTCTTCAAGACCAGATTTTGTCAAGAAAGGTCTGCTCATCACATACCCTCCCTGCCTGGTTCAATAATCTCTGTACCCTTAAAGAGCCAACTTCCCCAAGACAACAGTACCAGGAGAGACACCCAGAAAGGATAGAACTCTCAACTACAATCGTATAGATGAATTTCGTAATCATATGGAAGAGTTTCATGATTGTGAGATCTATGTGAAATAATTTTAATTTTGGGGTAGAATGTCCCTCGGCCACCATGTCTGCATACTGCTCCCTCCGATTCCAATTATCATATACTTTGATACCTAGACACTTGTAGTTAGTAACTATTTCAATGTCCGTATCATGAATCTCCATGGGAACAATATCATGAACTGGCTTTTTTCTAAGGTCTATAACTAGTTCCTTTGTCTTGTTTTCGTTCAAGTTAAGAGGATTGTTGTTGCAACACTTTACGGACTTCTCCACCATGCTTTGCCGTGCCTCCTCATGTCACAGCCCTGATATCATCACCCCAACCTCACTGACCTACATTTGACTCCCGATTCCCCAAATACTTCAAATTTAATTTCCTCATCTTTGTCTTCAAATCCATTCGTGCCCTCTGCTCCTCTGGGTCCCACTGAGGAAAGTTTCTCAATTTACAATGCTATCTCTGCAACTTTCACCACCTCTAGAACCTATTGACAATTCCTCCAACTCTTCCGTGTGTCCACATCTCGCCACCCCCACCATTAACTGCCATACCTTCAAGGGTATGTGATGAGCAACTGCGGAATCGTCCCAGATTTGCATTAAGTGCAGTGGCGGGCGGGTAAAGCAATGTTTTACCAGCCGGCCACAATGGCAGATTTTCATGCCACATCATCCCAATCATGCTGCATTACTTATGCATTCCCGGGAAACATGCCATTTCCATGGCGGATGGGCTCCCATTCCCTCCCCACGCCATTACCTCGCCGCTTCATCACGCCACATATGGCTGATCTGGTAGGTAGAGACCCACCTGTGAAGCCCCCCTAAATGTGATGTGGTTCTGCCTGTGAAGCCTGGCGCTGATGACTGAGAGTGCTGACCGAAGCAAAGTAGGCAAACAAACCTTGAAGTCCCGAGTGAATTGCAGCCCGCCAGGTGCTCATCGCTTATGTGCTGTTGTAAAACACATCATGGGCGGACAATCTAGCAGTGGGGCATGAGTCTGACGGGCTGGCCTTATAATGATAGCTGATATAGTACAATGAGATTCCCGACGTCCGATGGTTGGAAACATGGCCCACCAATCGGCAGGCTGAACGGACAATCGCAAACTGATTTCACACCATTGTGAAACCGACTGTGCCATATTGTCCACTCATACCACCGAAAACGCCCAGCGCCGGTGAGCACGGAAAACCCCTCCCCGGACCCGAAATTTTCTCAACAAGCAAGTGGTTCCATCGCCAGGACCAAAAGCAGGAGCTGATCCTACATGAGAGTGCAGCAGGGCCCCGGGCGGCGTTTCATCAGCGGCAGCCAGTTAAGACCAGGCCAGGACTGCCATCCAGTTGAGGACATTGCCCCACCTCCCAGAGCTGCTGGCCCTCTGATTGGGCCAGCAGCTCAGCAGTGCCATCGATAGGAGGGTATGAGGCGCCCTCAAAGTCAAGGTGAATTTTTATTCTGTAATCACTCCGAGGCCAGGCAGGCAGGCCCTGGCGATCATTGGAGGGGTTGGGTGTGCTGGTGGTGCATGTATCCTCCATGGTCGGCGTGGTAGCCATGGGACGTGGGTCTTGGATTGGCCATAAGGGTGGGCCCCACTTTGGACACTGTTGCGAGGCCGTGATGGTTCTCCTGGTAGTCTCTCCACACTGTGGCAACCCCTCCTGAACCTGGTAAAATGCTGGCAGGGGGTCAGAGGTGGCCTTTAATTGGCCACTTAAGTGGCTTAATTAGCCATCCAGTGGGTACCTGCGAGACTGAGGTTCCCGGTGACCTTGACGTCCTGTGGCAGTGGGAAGACATTGGGTTCCCCTCTGCTGCTACTTTACATCCCACTTCCTCCTGGCCTCTCACCAGACATCTAGTAAAATTCAGCTCCCAGCTCCTAAGCTTTGGAATTCTCTCAGCCTCTCCATCCTCCCCCCCATCATCCTTTTAGACTCTCCTTTAAAATACCTCTTTGAGCATGTTCTGAAGTCAGTTCTACTAGTGTATAATCTTTCGGCTTGGTGCCAATTTTTGCCTGGTTACACTCCTGTGAAGAGCCTTAAGGTGTATTTTACTGAAAAGGTTTCCATGGTATTAAGAACAATGTGTATGTTGGCCTACATCCAGCCCTGCAGGCTCACATGTGTGTGGCCCTTTAAGAAAACAACGCCATAAATCTGCAATAGGATGGAGGAGGTGATGGCATAGTGGCATTATTGCTGGACTAGTAATCCAGAGACCCAGGGTAATGCCCTAGGGATCCAGGTTTGAAACCCACCATGGCAGATGGTGGAATTTGAATTCAATAAAAATCTGGAATTGAAACCATTGTTGATTGCTGTAAAAACCCACCTGGTTCACCAAAAAAATCTGCCATTCTTACAGGTCTGGCCAGACCCACAGCAATATGGTTGACTGAGTCTTAACTGCGCTCTGAAATGAGCCAGGGGGTCATTTGTATCAAACCGCTACAAAGCCTCAACAAAGGAATGAAACTGGATGGACACCCCAGCATTGACCTAGGCACCGGAAACTACAATGGCAAACTCAGCCCTGTCGACCCTGCAAAGTCCTCCTTACTGACATCTGAGGGGTACTGCCAAAATTGGGAGAGCTGTCTCATAGACAAGTCAAGCCATAGACTGACATAGTCATAGTCACAGAATCATACCTTACGGATAATGTCCCAGACACCACCATCACCATGGATGTACCCAGCAGAGGTAGCAGCACAGTGGCATACAGTCGGGATGGAGCTGCTCTGGGAGTCCTCAACATCGACTCCAGACACCATGAAGTCTCATGACATCAGATCAAACATGGGTAAGGAAACCTCCTGCTGATTACCACGTACCGCACCCCCCTCAGCTGATGAATCAGTGCTCCTCCATGTTGAACATCACTAGGAGGAAGCACTGAGGGTGGCAGAATGTACTCCTGGTGGGGGGAGTTCAATGTCCATCACCAAGAGTGGCTCGGTAGCACCACTACTAACTGAGCTGGCCAAGTCCTAAAGCTGCTAGACTGGGTCTGCGGTAGGTGGTGAGGCAGCCAACAAAAGGGAAAAACCTCACCTGCCTGCCTGCCGCAGATGTATCTGTCCATGACAGCATTGGTAGGAGTGACCACCGCACAGTCATTGTGGAGATGAAGTCCCGTCTTCACATTGGGGATACCCTTCATTGTGTTGTGTGGCACTACCACCGTACTAAATGGGATAGATTTCGAACAGACCTAGCAACTCAAGACTGGGCATCCATGAGGCACTGTGGGCCATCAGCAGCAGCAGAATTGTACTCAAACATAATCAGTGACCTCATGGCCCGGCATATCCCCCACTCTACCATTACCATCAAGCTAGGGGATCAACCTTGGTTCAATGAAGAGTGCAGGAGGGCATGCCAGGAGCAGCACCAGGCATACATAAAAATGAGCTATCAACCTGGTGAAGCTGTAATACAGGGCTACTTGTGTGCCATACAGCATTAGCAGCAAGTGATGGACAGAGCTAAGCGATCCCACAACCAAAGTATTGGATCTAAGATCTGCAGTCCTGCCACATCAAGTCGTGAATGCTGGTGGACAATTAAACAACTCACTGGAGGAGGAGGCTCCAAAAATATCCCCATCCTCCATGATGGGGAGCCCAGCACAGCAGTACAAAAGATAAGGCTGAAGCATTTGCAACAATCTTCAGCTAGAAGTGCCGAGTGGATGATCCATCTCGGCCTCCTCCGGTGGTCCCCAGCATCATAGATGCCAGTCTTCAGCCAATTCAATTCACTCCACGTGATATCAAGAAACGGCTGAAAGCACTGGATAATGAAAAAGCTGTGGGCCCTGACAATATTCCGGCAATAGGACTGAAGACTTGTGTACCAGAACTTGCCGTGTTATATTCACCAAGGCTCCTTAGACAGCAACTTCCAAACCCATGACCACTACAATCAAGAAAGACAAGGGCAGAAGACACATGGGAACACCACCACTTGGAAGTTCCCCTCCTAGTCACTCACCATCCTAACTTGGAAATATATTGCTGTTCCTTCACTGTCACTGGGTCAAAATCCTGGAATTCCCTCCCTAACAGCACTGTAGGGGTACCTACACCACATGGACTGCAGCAGTTCAAGAAGGCAGCTAACCAGCACCTTCTCAAGTGCAATTAGGGATGGGCAATAAATGCTGGCCCAGCCAACGATGCCCACATCCCATCAATGAAAAAAAAAACGACAATATAGTACCAAATCAGGATGGTGATGCTGCCAGACCTGCTGAGTTTTTCCAGGTATTTCTGTTTCTGTTTTTGTTCAGAATGATGTCTGGTTTGGATTAGAACTGGCAGGTGGTGGTTTTCCCATGCATCTGCTGGACTTGTCCTTCTAGGTGGTAGAGGTCATGGGCTTGGAAGGTGTTGTCAAAAGAGCCTTGGTGAGTTGTTGCAGTGCATCTTGTAGAAGGTACACACTGCTGCCACTGTGAATTGGTGATGGACGGAGTGTTTGTTTAAGCTGGTGGATGGGGTGCCAATCCAATAGGTTGCTTTGTTCTGGATGGTGTTGAGTTTCAGTTGAGGTTCACTCATCCAGGCAAGTGTAGAGTATTCCATCACACTCCTGACTTGTACCTTGTTGATGATGGACAGGCTTTGGGGAATCAGAGGTGGGTTATTCTCAACAGAATTCCTAGCCTCTGACCTTCTCTTGTAGCCACAATGTTAATATAGCTGGTCTAGTTTGGTTTCTGTCTAATGGTAACCCCCAAGATGTTGATAGCGGGCGATCCAGTGAAGATAATTCCATTGAATGTCAAGGAGAGATGGTTAGATTCTCTCTTGTTGGAGATGATCGTTGCCTGGCACATGTGTGCTCAAATGTTACTTGCCACGTATGAGCCCAAGCCTGAATGTTGTCCAGGTCTTGCTGCATGTGGACATGGACTATCAGTATCTGAGCAGTTGTGAATGGTGCAAAACATTGTGCAATCAACAACTAACATCACCACTTCTGACCTCATGATCACGATTACTGAGATGAGCTTTTAATTCCAGATTTATTTGTTGAATTTAAAATCAAATTATTCCAATGTCCCTTATTATCTTTCCTCATAAGAAAACCTCACATGGAAACATAGAAACTAGGAGCAGGAGCAGGCCATTTGGCACTTCGAGCCTGCTCCACCATTCAATATGATCATGGCTGATCCTTTATCTCAATGCCATGTTCCCGCTTTCTCTCCATACCCCTTGATGCTCCTAATATCCAAAAAATGATCAATTTCTTTCTTGAATATACTCAGTGACCCGACCTCCATAGCCTTCTGTGGCAAAGAATTCCACAGGTTGACCATCCTCTGAGTGAAGAAATTTTTCCTCTTCTCAGTCCTAAATGGCCTGCCCCATATCCTGAGACTGTGGCCCCTGGTTCTAGACTACCCAACCAGGGGAAACATCCTCCCTGCATCTAGTCAGTCTAGTCCCGTTAGAATTTTATACGCTTCAATCAGATATACTCTCATTCTTCTAAACTCTAGTGAACACAGGCCGAGTCAAACCAATCTCTCCTCTTACAACAGCCCTGCCATCCCTGGTATCAGCCTGGTGAACCTTCGCTGCACTCCCTCTATGGCAAGTATATCCTTCGGTAGGGAGACCAAAACTGTATGCAATACTCCAGGTGTGGTTTCACCAAGGCCTTGTGTAACTGCAGCAAGACATCCCTACTTCTGAACTCAAATCCTTTTGCAATGAAGACCAACATACCATTCCTAATTTCCTAATTGCTTGCTGCACCTGCCTGTTTACTTTCACTGACTTGTGTACAAGGACATCCAGATCCCTTTGTACATGCATATTTCCCAATATATCACCATTTACATAATACTCTGCCTTTCCATTTTTCACACCGAAGCTTGTAACTTCACATTTCTACTGCATCTGCCATGTGTTTGCCCACACACACAACTTGTCTAAATCACCCTGAAGTCTCCTTGCATCTTCCTCACAACTCACAACCCCACCCAGTTTTGTGTCATCAGCAAACTTGGAAATACAGCATCTGGTTTCCTCATCCAAGTCATTTATATATATCGTGAATAGCCGGGGCCCTAGCACTGATTCCTGCGGTACACCACTAGTCATCGCCTGCCATCCGGAAAAGATCCATTTATTCTCACTCTCTGTTTCTGGTCTGGCAACCAATTCTCAATCCATGCCAATATATTACCCCCATTCCCAAGTGATTTATTTTTGCCCACTAGACTCTTATGTGGGACCTTATCAAAAGCCTTCTTGAAATCCAAATACACCACATCCACCAGTTCTCCCTTTTCTATTCTACCATTACATCCTCAAAAAACTCCAGTAGATTAGTTAAGCATGATTTCCCTTTCATAAACCCATGCTGACTTTGTCTAATCCCATTTATGCCTTCCAAGTGTTCTGTTACCACATCTTTTTTAATAGACTCTAGTATTTTCCCCACTACTGATATTAGGCTAACTGGTCTGTAGTTTCCTGTTTTTTTCTCTCCCTCCTTTTTTAAATAATGGGGTTACATTTGCCACCCTCCAATCTATATGAACTGCCCCAGAGTCTACAGAATTTTGGAAGATGACCACCACTGCATCCAATATTTCCAGGGCCGCTTCCTTTAGCACTCTGGGGTGTAGATTATCAGGCCCTGGGGATTTTTCAGCCTTTAACTCCATTAATTTCTCTAGTACTATTTATTTTACTGATATTGATTTTCTTCAATTCCTCCCTCTCACCAGACCTTGGTTCCCTAACACTTCTGGGAGATTATTTGTGTCCTCTTTTGTGAAGACAGAACCAAAATATGTGTTCAATTCTTCTGCCATTTCTTTATTCCCCATTATAATTTCCCCATTTCTGACTGTAAGTGACCTACATTTGTCCTTGCTAATCTTTTTCTCTTTACATATTTGTAGAAGCTTTGACAGTCAGTTTTTATGTTCCCTGCAAGTTTACTCTCATACTCCATTTTCCCCTTCTTGATCAATCTTTTTGTCCAGTTATGCTGAATTCTAAATGGCTCCCAATCCTCAGGCTTGCTGTTTTTTCTGGCAATTTTACATGTCTCCTCTTTGGATCTAATACTATCCCTAATCTCTTCTGTAATCCATCGTTGAGCCACATTTCCTGTTTTATTTTTGCGCCAGACAGGAATGAATAATTGTTCTAATTCATGCATATGTTTCTTAAATATTAGCCATTGCCTATCCACCATCAACCCTTTTAGTAAGATTCCCCAATCCATCACTGCCAACTTGGGCCTCATACCCTCGTTGCTCCCTTTATTTAGATTCAGGGCCTAGATTCGGATTCAACTTCTTCATTTTCCATCTTAATGAACAATTCTATCATTTTATCATTGCTCTTCCCCAAGGGACCCTGCACAACAAGATTGTTAATTAATCCTTTCTCATTGCACAATACCCAGTCTAGGATAGCCTGCTCTCTAGTTGGTTCCTCAACGTATAGGTCTAAAGAACCATCACATACACACTCCTGGAAATCCTCCTCCACAGTGTTATTGCTAGTTTGGTTTGCCCAATCTATATGTAGATTAAAGTCACTGATCCACAGGAACTAAGAACCGTCAGGGCATTTTTACAAACATATGAACTAGGAGCAGAAGTAGGCCACTTGGCCCTTTGAGCCCGCTCCACAACTCAATAAGGTCTTGGCTGAACTGATTATAACCTCAACTCCACATTCTCCTTACCACCAATAACCTTTCACTCTCTTGCTTATCAAAAATCTCTCTACCTCTGCCTTAAAAATTTCAAGGACTATGCTTGAGGAAGAGTGTCCCAAAGACTCATGAACCTCTGAGAGAGAAAAAAATTACCACAGAATATACAATTCTTTCGACATTCTTCTTACTTACGGGTCCCTAATGACTGGGGTCTCAACAGTTCTTTGAATCCTTATGCTATTTCCTTGAAAGGGTTCCTGAATGCAAGACAGATGTGAGACGTCAGAGGCTTGGTGACATTTGAACTCCCTGATTGTTAACCAAACCGTCAGTGCATCTGTGCTCGTTAATGGGAGGAAATTGACCGTCGCCTGAGGATACCTAACTATTTAGCTGGTCTGCCCCTTATTAGAAACTTCTTTCTAACATGTGGAGATCCTTCCTCTCATCAATAACTCCACATGGCAAAGTTGTGCCAGAATACAACACTTTTTAAAAATGGACTTTATATCACAAAGCGATAGAAAGCGCCGACGTGATGAATTCCAGTGGAATTTGTTTGAAGCTTTTAAAAGGGCGAGGGCAGACGCAGACAATCAAATACTCCACAGGGCAATATAGTGCTAATCCTACTGGAACTATTGACTCTGTCACTTCTGGCACTCAACCAGGCAGCGGTGAATCATACAGATAACCTTACAATCTCACTCTTCAAACCTTTCGAGGTAAGGGTGTCACTGGGTTTTCTCTTGATGAGAGATCTACTACTGAAAGTGTTTCACTTTCAGGGAGTTGAAATAGTTTGTGGGGGTGGGGGGGGGTTCAGAATGCAGAAGGTGGCACACATTGCCTCACATTGCTAGAAGGGATTCGATGGAAGAATCAAAGAATCTTTTGTCCTCCCATATTGCTTAAAATCATGTATTCCATTAAAATACAGGAAGGCAAATCTTGCTTGGCTAACTTGGTTGAGTTCTTTGAAGAAAAAATGGCAAGGGTTGATGACAGTAGTGCCGTTGATGTGTACAGAGGCGTTTGATAAAATATCACATAATAGACTTTTTCGCAAAATTAAAGCGTTTAAAGGAACAGGGGCAGTGTGGGTAGAAAGTTGCTTAAGGGACGGAAAGCAGAGAGCAGTGGCTTTTAAGACCGGAAGGAAATTTATAATGGCATCCCCTGGGGCCAGTACAAGGACCACTGCCTTTTTTTTTGATATATATTAATGAACTGAGTGTGCAGGTCGTGACTTCAAAGGTTCCAGATGATACGAAGCACGGAAATGTAGCAAAGAATGAGGAGAACAGTAACAGACTTCGGGAAGAAATAGACTGGTGAAATGGACAGACACATGCAGGCTTAATTTAAACCAGACAAGTGTGAAGTGGCACATTTTGGTAGGAAAAATGAGCAAAACTCATGAATTTAGGAACTGATTGGCACAATTTTAAAAGGGGTGGAGCAACAGAGAGACCTAGCAATTTATATGTGCACAAATCTTTGAAAGGTGCAGGTCAAGTTGTGATGAGTGTTAAAAAAAGTACATAGCGTCCTTGGCGTCTTAGTATAGGCATAGAGTACACATGCTAGGAAGTAATGCTAAACCTTTATAAACTACTGATTAGGCCTCTGCTGGGGTATTGTTTGATTCTGGGCACCACACTGTACAAAGGACATTAAGGTGACTGTTAAAAGGACCAGTGGCAACGTGAGGGGGGGGGAAAAAAAACTATGCAGCAAATTGTTGTGATCTGGAACGCACTGTTTGGTGGAACAGATTCAATAGTAATTTTCTAAAGGGAATTGAATAAATACTTGAAGGGAAAAAAATGCAGGGCTATGGGGAAGGAGCCAGGGACTGAGACTATTTGGATAGCACTTTCAAACAACTGGCACAAACACAAAGGAGCAAATAGCCTCCTTCTGTGCAGTATCATACCATAATTCTATAATTCTACGAGGTTAATGCAGAAAATTGTCCCAAGGCACTTCACAGAAGTGTTAGCAAACAAAATTTGATACTGATCTATATAAGGAGATATTAGGACTTTCAATAATACAACATTACAATAGTTGGGAGAGTTAGGACATGAGTGAACGATGCTTTCTTCCACCTGTTTTTACTTAGTTTCTTATTACATTGTCATGACTGTTATTTCATTTCCTCTTCTCCTGGATCCTGCTTTGGGTGCTGCATTTCAGGAAGGATATATTGGTATTGGAGGAGCTGCAATGCACATTCACAAGAATGATGCTGGGGCTAAATTGGTTAAAGTATGAAGGCAGGCCTTTTAATCCCCTGAGTACAGAAGATTAATGGGCGATTCAACTAAGGCGTTTAAGATGATTAAAGCATTGATAAGATAGGTGGAAAGGAACTATTCCATCTGCTGGAGAAGTCCAGAACAAGTGAGAACTAAAAATAAAGCTCAGCTATTCAGGGGGAGGTGATGGTGTAGTGGTATTGTCAATGGCCTAGTAATTGTGAGACTCTGGAAACTTGGGTTTGAATCCTGCCATGGTGGAATTTGAATTCAATAAAAGTCTAATGAGTGTCAATTGTTATAAAAACCCATCTGGTTCATTATTGCACTTTAGGGAAGGAAATCTACCATCCTTACCAGACCCACAGCAATGTGGTTGACTCTTGGATGGGCAATAAATACTGGCTGAGCCAGCGATGCCCACATCCCATGAATGCATTAAAAAAAAAAGATGATGACAGGAAGCATAGCCCAGACCTTCGGAACCCTGGAAGATGCTCTATTGGACCCCTTGGAAGTCCCAACGCAATGACTCCTAGTGATATGGTTTTATAAAGGTAAGAGAGGTTTATAAGAGTGCACAATTTTAGTTTAAGACAGACCTCTGTAGAGTGATTAACAGCTGGAATCAGTCTGCAGGAAGGATTGTCAAGTTAGGATCCAGGATTTATTTGAGAAAGAGCTAGATACTGTAATAGGTTTCTCAAGTTCTAGAATTAAAAGATTAATATCCTGGGTCCTGCTGCTAGAAACCTGGGAGAATAAGCCCAGAAGCATTCAAAGAATTATGTTATTTTCATTTTCTTTGCATATTTTTGTTTATTCGTTATAAAATATATTGAAGATGCAAAAAAAAAAAGGCAATTTGACTGGATTGCGATGGGAGGTTGTAGGTGAGAAATCAGTAGACTTGGTGGGAATGTGAGTTGTGAGCAGGATGCAAAGAGACTTCAAGGAGATTTGGACAGACTAAGTGAGTGGGCAAGAACATGGCAGATGGAATATAATGTGGAAAAATGTGAAGTTATCCACTTTGGTAGGATAAAGAGAAAAGTTCTTAAATAGAGAGAGATTGGGAAGTGTTGATGCCCAAAGGGACCTGGGTGTCCTTGTTCATAAATCACTGAAAGTTAGCATGCAGCTGCAGCAAGCAATTAGGAAGGCAAATAATATTTATTGCAAGAGGATTTGAGTATAGAAGTAAAGGAGTCTTGCTGCAGTTCTACAGGCCCATTGTGAGACAGCACCTGGAGTATTATGTACAGTTTTGATCTCCTTACCTAAGGAAGAATATACTTGCCACAGAAGAAGTACGACAAAGGTCCATCAGACTGACCCCCAGGGTGTGGGATTGTCCTATGGACAGGGATTAAGGAGGCAGGGTATATATTCTTTAGCATTTAGGTGATCTAATTGAAGGATACAAAATTCTTACAGGGCTCGACAGGGTAGATGCAGGGACATACAAAGGTATGAATTAGTAGCAGCAATAGGCCACTCAGCCCCTTGAGCCTGCTCCACCATTCAATAAGATCATGGCTGATCTGATTGTAACCACCTCCATACCTCTGATAACCTTTCACCCTCTTGTTTATCAAGAATCTATCAACCTCTGTCTTAAAAATATTCAAAGACTCTGCTTCCAATGCCTTTTGAGGAAGGGAGTTCCAAAGACTCACAAACCTCTGAGAGAAAAAAATTCTCCTCATCTCTGTCTTAAATGTGCAACCCCTTATTTTTAAACCCCTAGTTTAGACCCCTAGTTCTAGATTGTCCCTCAAGAGGAAACAGCCACCTTGTCAAGACACCTCAGAATCTCAAAGGTTTCAATCAAGTCACTTCTTACTCTTCTAAACTCCAGTGGATACAAACCTAGCCTTTCCAAACTTTCCTCATAAGACTACCCTTCAATCCTGGCATTAGTACTGTACACAGTACTCCAGATGTGGTCTCACCAGTGTCTTATACAACTGAAGCATAACCTCCCTACTTTTATATACAATTCCCCAGGAAATACGTTTCCCCTATGTAGTAATTGAGGGTGTAGCCCCTCCTGCTGTCTGTCAGGGGTCACATGATGTTCTGGGAGGCTCGGACCAAGGAGCCCTAAGCATGGTCAGCCTGGCAGGGGTGGGGCTTTCTGACGAGAGTCCTGATCAAGCATGTAGCACCTGGAAAGCTCTCTGTAATGACGTTTATCTGTTTCTTGTTGAAACCTGTCCGCTCGGTCATTACACTTGGCAACGAGGATGCACCTTGCCCTGTTACCGCAAGTACATCGAATATCAAGAAAAAGAAAAGACTACTCATGCATTCTTCGGCAGAATCGATCGTTAAGATGCGATAATGGAAGACTGGAGCCAGTATGTATAGCGCCTCGGACTTTATGTCATAGCAAACGAGATTACTGAGGAGGAAAAGCAGAAAGCCATCCTTTTAAGTATATGTGGCAGTAAGACATACAATCTCATTCACAACCTGACGGCCCTGAGCCCAATTCTAAGTCCTATAATGAACTCGTGGACCTCGCGAAAACACACTTCCAGCTGAAGCCATCCATAATAATGCAGCGTTTTAAATGTAATTCCAGAGTTGGGGTCCAGGAGAGCCCATCGCAAACTAAGTAGTGAACCTCAAGCAGTTGACAGAAGACTGTGACTTCGGGGACACATTAAATGGCGTGCTGCAGGACCGATTTGTTTGTGGAGTTAAGGGCGATGCCGTACAGCGCCATTTACTTGTCGAGGTCGACATTGAATTTAAGCGCGCTCTAGAAACCTCCCTCGCCATGGAAAGTGCTGTGAGAGACTTGCAGGTCGTGCAACAGATACAACATGGCGCCGTTCTTCCTGTGGGGTGGGAACCTACCTCCGAGCGTGGTGTGCAAACCAGACCCAACAATGAAGCAAGATGCAATGTCCACTGTTAGAAACATGGAAAGGCCTAGTGGAAATGCTTCAGCAGCAACTTCAAGATTAAGTTGTTATAGGTGTGGAGGTGACCACGGACCAGATACCTGTAAATTCAAGGAGGCAGAATGCCATTTCTGCCATAAGAAAGGGCACGTGGTTGAAGTTGAAGCAGCCCACAAAGCAGCAAACAAACATGATTGAACAAAAGAATGCAGCAGAACCTGAAGCTGCCGACGCCAACGTCTATTCCCTGTATAATGTAACTGCTGTGAGAATCGAACCTATCACTGTGACAATCCAAGTTAATGAGAAGCCACTAATAATGGAGGTGGATATGGGTTCCTCAACTGCAGTGGTGGGAGAGCACACTTTCAAATGCTTTAATGAAGGTAGACAGCCAATAAACCTGGAGCAGACAACCACTAAATTAAGAACATACACGGGGGAATCTATTAAGGTAAAGGGCATCACCACAGTACCAGTGTCTTACAGGCAACTGACAGCCCAGCTGCCTGTGATAATAGTGAAAGGAGAAGGACCCAGTCTTTTAGGGTGAGACTGATTACAGAAGATCAAGCTTGACTGGTCTGAAATATTTCACCTGAAACCAGGAGGAGTTCCTGAACTGCTAAGGAAATACCATATGGTTTTTCGGGATGAACTAGGAAATTTAAAAGGCGTGCAGGCCAAGATATATATGGGCCCACAGGCCACACCACATTTCTTTAAGGCCAGACCTGTGCCTTATATGTTGAAGGGGAAGGTGGATGCAGAACTGTGCTGGTTAGAAAAGCTAGGCATCATCCAACCTGTCCAATTCTCAGACTGGGCAGCTCCCATAGTTCCATTGGTTAAGCCTGACCAAACCAAACGCATTTGTGGGGACTATAAATTGACTGTAATAAGGCAGCATAGCTAGGCAAGTACCCCATTGCAAGGATAGACAGCTTGCATGCAAAGCTGGCTGGAGGCAAGTCCCATACAAAATTGGATATGAGCCTAGCCGACCAACAATTATAACTAGAGAGCACGTCGAGAGAATATGTGACCATTAATGCACACAAGTGTCTTAATCAGTACATTCCCTTACCCTTTGGAGTCTCGTCTGCATGAGCTATCTTCCAGAGACCAATGGAAAGTCTTTTGCAAGGACTCCCCCAAGTGGTAGTTTACCTAGATGATGTCCTAATCACAGGATCAACCGAGACTGAACGCTTGGCCAACCTGGAGGGGGCGCTAAGAAGGTTCATGGAAGCCAGCATATGGTTAAAGAAGGAAAAAATGCACATTTCAAGCACCAGAAGTGCTTATCCAGGTCACAGGGTGGATGCCATGGGTTTGCATCCAGTAAAAGTAATAGTTCGGGCAATAAAAGATGCACCCTCACCGTCCAATGTAACTGAACTCAAGTCCTTCCTGGGTATGATCAACTACTCTAACCGCTTCTTGCTAACTTATCAACTGTGTTCCACTTGTTGTTAAAAAAGAATCACCGTTGGTCATGCAATTCACAACAGGTAGTGGACCTTGTTGGGTTCCCGGAACCATTGTCTCAGAGACTTTCCAAGTACAAGTGGAAGATAGAATTGTCTATAAGCACATAGATCATATTTGTGCTAGAGAGACTTTCCAACAACCAACTATTCCACCTGTGATTAATGTTGAATCGTCAATTCCTGAGGTGAACGTTCGACCTAGAATAGACATGCCTGATGTCTCTGTAGAGTTGCCAAACCCTGAACTGACACTTTCTGATGATGTGTCTCATGCTGCAGTTCCAGATCCTGTCGATCTGTTGAGGAACCTCAAGTGATAGAGCTACGCTGCTCTAGCTGTATAAGGAGAGCACATCAGAGACTTGTTCTTTAATCACCTGAAGTTGTATATATGTATATGTTGTTGGATATTCAAATCTTTCCCTGTAAATAGAAATTGTAAAAAATTTAAAGGGGTAACTGGGGACATAGCCCCTCTGCTGTCTATCAGGGGTCATGTGATATTCTGGGAGGCTCTGACCAATGAGCCCTAAACGCAGGCAACCCAGGGGGTGGGGTTTCCTGACAAGAGTCCTGATCGAGCATGTAGCACCTGAAAAGCTCTCTGTCATAAGGTTTATCAGTTTCTTGTTGAAACCTGTCCGTTCCATCAAGTCATCTCACCCTGGCTGGGGGGGTCTCGAACCAGGTGACACAGTCTCAGAATAAAGGGCAGGCCTTTCAGAACTGAGATGAGGAGGAACTTCTTCACTCAGAGGATGGTGAATCTTTGGAATTCTCTACTCCAAAGGGCTGTAGAGGCTCAGTCATTGAGTATATGCAAGATAGATATTGATAGATTTCTAGATATTAAAGATGCCAGAGGATATGGGAATAATGTGGAAAAGTGGTATTAAGTTAGAAGATCAGCCATGATCTAATTAAAGGATGGAGCAGGCTCGAGGGGCCGAATGACCTACTCCAGCTCCTATTTCCTACGTTTCTATGAAACATCCAGTCAGTGTTGACAACCCAATATTGTAATGGAGACAGAGAAGCATTGGTATTCTGAAAGGCTGAGAACAAATGGCCTTTTGATGTGAAGTGATCTTGTGATCGTATAAACTCAGGATTCAATTAGCTGTGAACAGCTAGCATCAATCTAACAAAACTGACTTGAATCTTTAAGGCCCATTCAACAGAAATAAATAATAAGTTAGCCACAACTAAGTCCCTCCCCTCCCTAAAATAGTGCCATGCGTCGGTTTGATTTCAGAGATTAAAGTGATTTACAGAGCTCAAGCTGTGATTGAAGTTAAATGGAAACCACTCATAGCAAGGGGCTGTGAGACAGAAATCTATCTGGACTACAGACAGGCACAGCTGTATGCAAGTTCTCTGACCTTTCCACTACTTATAATCACATTATTTGAGCTGATGCAGAGCCATAATTAGAAAGATCAAGAGAAAAGTATTCATACTGATCCCTGGAGTTTCTCAGGGTATTTGACTTTATTTTACAACAAATCGGATCTATTTTATGATTGTGTTGTCATGGCGGATGATTTATGTGGTCAAAACATGCCACGTGCATTTATCCACTCCTTTGAAAATGTGATACTGGCTTAATCAATTGATACCTGGATTGGGCATTGTTCCCTTAACAGTACAAACACACGTATTCCACTGGAACTGCTATGTTACTTAGGAATAGCACACTTTGAAAGTTTAATATTACAGTCAGTGATCCTGATGGGAGTGGTCACCAGATAAATTTGGAAAGAGATGGCCCTTCAGCCCAATTGCTCTCATCGCCCCAGAATACCATCCCTCTGGTCTTCATCGGAGCATTGAACTGCAACCAACAAGACCAACACCCTGACCTTAATCACTCTTTTGGATGCCTTTGTATGTTTTACTACTACAGTAAGGGTGATATATAATTGCAAGATGGTGTTTGTTGACAACAGGTTCAACTGGTGATCACCTGCTCTGCAAACATTAACTGGACATTGCATGTGTTTTTTTGGTAAGATGTGTCTCTCTAGGATTGGTTCACAAAGCCACCTAAATGCTCATGAAAGAGGCAGTTAACTTTTTAAAACTGTTTCTCAGCTTAAAAAGGAAAAAAAAAAATCAGCAAATGAGAGTTTGTCAGAGCAAAAATAAACATAAAGGCATAAGGTGTAGTCCATTCAGCCCCTTGAACCTGATCAGCCATTTTGTCTGATCTGTGTCCTAACTCCATTTACCCACCTTGGCTCCACCACCCTTAATAACCGTACCTAACAAAAACCTATCAATCTCAGTTTTGAAATTGCCTAGGAGAAAGTTCCAAATTTCTATTACCCTTTGTGTGAAGGAGTGCTACCTGACATCACCCCTGAACAGCCTAGATCTAGTTTTTATTCCTTCATGGGATGTGGGCATCACTGGCAAAGCCAGCATTTGTTGCCCATCCCTAATTGCCCATCAACTGAACAATCCAGAGGATGATTAAGAATTAACCATATTGCTGTGAGCCTGGAGTCACATGTAGGCCAAACCAGGGAAGGACACAAGGTTTCCTTCCCATTAGTGAACAAGATGAATTTTTACAACAATCAATGTTAGTTTCATGGTCATCATTACTGAGACTAGCTTTTGTAATTCCAGACTTATTGACTGAATTTAAATTCAACAGGCTGCCATGGTGGGATTTGAACCCATGGCCCCAGAGTATTAATCTGGATATTACCATTATGCCACCACCTCCCCCAAGGGGCACCCCCATCAGAGGAAGCAATTTCTCTCCATCTATTCCACCTGACCTTTCATTATTTTAAACACCACAATTAGATCAACCCTTTCATCTTCTATACTTACGGGAATACAAAACTGAATCAGATTATAAACCTTGCATTAAAACAATGGAATAGATTTCCGACAAACTCATTCAATGTTTGTACAAGTTATCACATGGTCTAATTACAAGCATCACTCATCCACAGAGCAGGGCAGATGTGGAGGGTATAAATTGAACTCCACTACACGTGAACAAATAACCCTACGTAGATTCAATGGAGATGTTTTTGCCTTCACCAATCTCGGCATTTGAGGACAACAGAGTCAGGTCCCTATCGGACAAGCGAGCACGCCACAAAGCCAGTGCTTTCACTCAACTCTCCAACAGTAACTTCATTTGTAATATTTGCAGTCAGATCTGCAAATCAAGATTTGGTTTAACATCACATAAAAGGGAATGCCAACCTAGACAGTGAACAACTGGTCTCCTTGCTGAACACTCAGCCGTCTTAGCGACAGGAGAATCCATCATCAATTACAAGACTATAGAGATGGACAGTTGGCTGGGATTACTGCAGCTCTAAAGGAGTTTAGGTAAGATCAAAGTAAGCGAGAGTGAACATTGAGGGTGCATTGACATCCCCCTTTGTTATAAAAACAGTCTTCAACCAATCAGCAACATTCATTTCAAGGAGACACCTTGATTCCTGCTTTTCTTTTGAAAAATTACAGTGGTATCTCTGCCAATGTACCAGAAAGAAACCATTTCTCTTTTTTGACCCAACCATCAACATTGAGCATTGACAAGAAGATGGACCAGGTGCAGAGTAAAATTATGTCCACTGTTGCGACAGTGGACAGGCGGTACCAGTTACCTACAGGCAATTTGAACTTTTTAAGGAAGACCAGTGCTGTGTGGACCAATTTCTCAGCTTTTGTCTCTACAAATGAGTTCACCCAGCTGGGCCATCAGGAGAACCTCTGGAATCTTTCTATATCAGGGACTGGACATCACAAACATTTCTCCAGTTCTCCTTCACCTCTGGGATATGGGGTTAAATTAAATGCAAACCAACCAGATGAAGTTTGCCTCTTTGCCCCTAGCCTGAGGGTCTGGAGTGAAATTAGTTTGTGTTGTTGATTGATTAAATATAGCAGTCATATAATTTCCTAGTAGTGAACTACCCATTATTTCTCTGCCACAACAGTAATTATTTTATTCTTGATGTCAACACACATCAATGGGACTGAGTGCAGTGGCCATCAGTGCTGTCACCGAGATGCTTTGGCAGCCAAAGTGAAGAAACAACCCGTGGATATATACTGAGAAATAACAGATACAGTAATTTCAAATCTGTAATCTAATCGAGGGATTCAGATGATTATAAACAACTCAAGCTTCAATCTTGCATCTTATGAACGAAATCCCCTGATTAGATTACAGCCCTGTAATTACTCCACATATCGATTACACAACATTCTTGAGCTTTCTCCTTTAATTCATTCTCTCTTCACTTTATTCATCACTGGTCTGTGGTGGTGTGTTACTGTTTACTCAGGGAGTCTAAGTTGCTGTGGCAACAGGCACTTTTACATGCATGTTGTGGTCTGGAGCTATGGATAGTGATGGTGGGAGCTCCAACTTTCTTTCCTTCATATAACTGACCAGGAATCTCTCCTGCTCTTACTGCCAACCATTGGTGTGTGTTGGAAGGATTTTCGGGTTGATATTGAACCTGCTTGGCCATGTTATGAATGCACCTCAGCTGTCAAGTCTGGGATGGGACTCGAACCCAGAGCTTCTGGCTCAGAGGGATGGATGCTATCCACTGTACCACCGGTCGGTGCATGCTTCACTTTATTAGAGGGAGCATTCCATGTTTCTCAGCTGGAGTCTTGTTATCTTCAGTTCATTTTCATTTTGGTCAAATTATCAAGTCTCTTACGTTAACCAGCAACTGTATCACTGTGAACAAGAGATTAGTCTTCCTGTTAACTAGGAGTGATAAAAGCACGACAGGGCTGAATTTATATAGCTTCATCACACTCTTCAGCAATGTCTCAAAGTACTTCACATACAATGAATTACTTTGTGACAGCAACCATTTTGCACATAGTATAATTCTACAAACAACAATCAGGTGTTCCTACAAGTGCGGGTTGAGGGAACTCTGTTGTGGCAGGCATTTCCATGATGGTCTTCAAATGGAGCGTTGGACTCTTCAGCAGAATCCACAGATGGGAATTAGTATTGACATCATATTCAAAGAGCAGCATGTCAAACAATGCTGCACTCCCTCAGTATATGCTTAAGCCCTGGAATGAGGCATCAAGCCTTTGGTGTTTTAGTGCTACCAGCTGAGCTGAACGGATATCATTATTTTAGCCAAGAATCAAAAATTGATCCCAATCCTTCAAGTTGGTATCTTAATCATTCTTGCTTTGTTTCCATAGTCCCAAGTGCTTCTCTCCACCAACCGCACCACCTGAAGTTGTTGACTCGGGCACAGTTCCATGTCAGTCAGGAAAGCAATAGCCCTCTCCCACCCTGATCAAATGCTCATTCTTCATGAGTGTGTTCTATTGCTGGTAACTTCTAGGGAGGGTAAAGCAGTAAACCCAGTCTAAGCTCACATAAGAACATACAAAAAATAGGAGCAGGAGTAGACCATTCAGCTCCTTGAGCCTGCTGTGCCATCTAATGTGATCATGGCTGACCTTTGGCCTGAACTCCACTTTCCCACCCACTCCTCATATTCCTTGATTCCCTGAGAGACCAACAATCTGTCTATCTTAGCCTAAAATCTATTCAATGATGGCACATCCACAACCATCTGGCTTTGAGAATTCCAAAGATTCTCAGCCCTTTGAGGGAAGTAATTCTGCCTCATCTCAGTGGTAAATGATTGACCCCTTATCCAGAGACTTTAGATTCGCCAGTCAGGGGAAACGATCTCTCAGTGTCTACCCTGTCAAACCCCTTCAGAATCTTATATATTTCATTCTTCTAAACTCCAGAGAATATAGACCCAAATTACTCGACCTCTCAGCATAGAGCAACCTTCTCATCCCAGGAAAAAATCTAGCAAACTTTCACTGTGCTGCCTCCAATGCAAGTATATCCTTCCTTAAAACATTGTTTTCTTTATCCCTGTACTCCAAATCTTTCGCAGTAGAAGCCAGCATGCCATTTGCTTTCCTAATTGCTTGCTGTAACTGTAGGCTAAGATTTCATGTTCCTGTAAGAGTACACCCAAGCCTCTCTGAACATCAACAGTTCCGAGTTCCATGCCTTTTAAAAAATATTCTGCTTTTCTATTATTATGACCAAAGTGGATAACCTTACACTTCCCCACATTATACACCATCTTGTTGTCCATTCATTTAGCTTGTCTATATCTCTTTGCATGTAATGAATGTACACTTGACTGATGTACAGAATGGCTACTGGCATCCATACAACAACAACCTGCATTTATACAGAGCTTTTAACATAGAAAACTTGCAAGGAGCATAAAAGCAAACTGTAAAAGCTTCTATCAGTTATGTAAAAAGAAAAAGATTAATGAAGACAAGTGTCGGTCCCTTACAGTCCGAAACATGGGAATTTATAATAGAGAACAAGGAAATGCCAGAGCAATTAAACAACCACTTTAGTTCTGTATTCACAGAAGAAGACACAAATAACTTCCTAGAAATGCTAGGGAACCAAAGGTCTAGTGAACAAGAATAATTGAAGGAAATTAGTATTACTAAAAAAATAGTGCTTGAGAAATTAATGAGACTGAAAGCCAATAAATACCCAGGGCCTGATAATCAACATCCCAGGGCACTGAAGGAGGTGGTCATGGAAATTATGGATAGATTGGTTGTCATCTTCCAAAATTCTGTAGATTCAGGAACAGTCCCGGCAGATGGGAAGATGACGAATGTAACCCTGCTATTTAAAAAAGGAGAGAGGGAGGAAACAGGGAGTTACAGATTGGTTACCCTAACATCAGTAGTAGGGAAAATGCTAGATTCTATTATAAAGGATGTGATAACAGGACACTTAGAACATATGATTGGACAAAATCAACATAGATTTATGAAAGGGAAATCATGTTTGACAAAATTCCTGGAGTTTTTTGAGGATATAACTAGTAGAATAAATAAGGGTGAACCAGTGGGTGTGGTGTATTTAGATTTTCAGAAAGCTTTTGGAAAAGTCCCACATAAGAGGTTAGTGTGCTAAATTAAAGCATGTGAGATTGGGGGTAAAATATTGACATGGGTTAAGAATTGGTTAACAGACAGGAAACACAGTGTAGGAATAAATGGGTCTTTTTTGGAGTGACAGGCAGTAACAAGTGGGGTGCCACAGTGATCAGTGTTTGGGCCCCAGCTATTCACAATATATACCAATGATTTGGATGAGGGAACCAAGTGTAATATTTCTAAGTTTGCTGATGACACAAAACTAAGTGGGAATGTGATTGGTGAGGAGAATGTTAAGAGGCTTCAGGGCAATTTAGACAAGTTGAGTGACTGGCAGATGTAAAAAGTTAAAAAGTATACTTAAAAAGTATAATACATGGCAGATGCAGTATAATGTGGATAAGTGTGAAGTTATCCATTTTGGTAGGAAAAACAGAATGGCAGAGTTTTATTTACATGGTGATAGATTGGGAAATGTTGATGTACAAAGAGACTTGGGTGTCGTCGTACACCATTCACTGAAAGCAAGCATGCAGATGCAGCAAGCAGTTAAGAAGGCAAATGGCATGCTGGCCTTCATTGCGAGAGGAGCCAGGATGTCATACTGCAGCTGCACAGGGCCTTGATAAGACCACACCTTTCAGTATTGTGTGTAGTTTTGGTCTCCTTACCTGAGAAAGGGAGAGGGAGTGCAGTGAAGATTCACCAGACTGATTCCTGGGAACGCAGGATTGTCATATGAGGAGAGATTGGGTCAACTAGACCTGTATTCATTGGAATTTAGAAGAATGAGAGGGGATCTCATTGAAACGTATAAAATTCTGACAGGGATGGACAGTCTGGATGCAGAGATGATGTTTCCTCTGGCTGGGGATTCTAGAACAAGGGGTCACATTTACAGGATACAGGGTAGGCCATTTAGGACTGAGATGAACATAAATTTCTTCACTCAGAGGGTGGAGAATCTGTGGAATTCTCTACCATAGAAAGCTTGGTGGCCAAGTTGCTGATTATATTGAAGAAGGAAACAGACAGATTTCTAGAATCTAAAGGCATCAAGGGGTGTAGGGAGAGAGCAGGAGTGTGGTGTTGAGATAGAGGATCAGCCATGATCATATATTGAATGGTGGAGCAGGATCAAGGGCCTAATGACCTGCTCCTGCTCCTCTTTTCTAGATTTCTCTGTAAACCGTCTCGAGGCATTTCACAAGAGCGTCATCAAACTAAATCGGACCCCGAACCACATAAGGAGACGTTAGGACAGGTGATCAAAAACTTGGGTGAAGAGGTAGTCTTTAAGGGCCATCATAAAGGAGGAGAGGGCTGTGGAGAGGCAGGTTTCGGGTTCAGGGAGGGTATTCCAAATTAGGGCCCCGGCAGCTGAAGACACAGTTTCCAATGGTGAAGCAATAAATATCAGAGGTCTGGAGTGAGCCTGAATTGGGGGAGCACAGAGATCTTGGAGCTTTGTAGGGCTGAAGAAAGTTAGAGAGATAGGGAGGGGCAAGGACATGGAGACAGTTGAAAAAGGATGACAATTTTAAAATTGAGGTGTTGCCAGGCTGGGAGCCAATGTAGTTCAATGAGTCCAAGGTGATGGGTGAATGGGGCTTGCTGCAAGTTAGGATATGAGTAATAGAGTTTTGTATGAGCTGAAGTTTTTGGAGGGTGCTAAGGTGGGAGGCCAATCAGGAGAGCATTGAAATGGTCCATATCAAAATACAGGCCTGTGCAAAATAACAAGTTGAATCTCGTACAAGCATGCTTGATCCATGTTTTCAAGGTATAAACTGCACTCTCAGAAAGTAAGTCACCAGACATTGACCTCCACTCTCCTTCCCATTCAGCTCTGATTCAGGGTGCTCCTATCCAGGGTCCACTGTGAGCTGATGTGACTGAAAACAGCTACTTACTGTGCCTGGAAATTGTTGTAAGGTCAGCAATTCAACTCCCAGGTTGCGGCCACATTCAGTCACTTTGACTTACAACAAGAGCAACAGCAGCAATGGGTAAAGAGTCACTGTTTGCCGAGGCTGGCGTCTTCATAATTTTACCTTGGGAAACAGCCGGTGACATGAAAGGGAGCCCTCCACTTTTACTATGCGGCAGGATTCCACAGAGTACAGAGTATTATTGACTGTGCTCATATGACCAGAGCCATATGACCAGCCCATCGTCTCAATGCCCCTCCATTCCTGAGCAGAAAGGGCTGCCACTCCTTGAATGAGCAACTGGTCTGCAACCATAGCAACCAAATTCGTGGGTCTGCACAGCCATTACTCTGGCAGCTGTCACGATTCCATCATCCTGCAGTAACCCACGATGCCACCTTTCATTGAAGGGTTTCAAAGAATGTGGGATCGTTGGTGATGGGCCAATAATTATACGACAGCTGTAAAGCACGTCACCACCAAAAAGGAAAAAACAAGAAGGTGATATCATTCCTATTGCACAAATTGGCTGGAGAATCTGGTGCTTTCCGATGAGATCCCTTTGTGTCTGCGCAGCCAGACAATTGCTCACAGCCACCCCGTACAGATTGACAACAAACATTTTCTTCCAGTGAGTCACCAATGGTTAACTCAGAAGGTATAAACTGATTGAATCTTCCTTAAATCTGAACTGCAGCCAGGCAACTTGCTCAACTGTGACATCATCATTTCTTTCTGTGTTTGATTGAAATGAGTTTTTTTTTGGGAGGCGATAATTGTGCACCTCAAATAATCATCGGCCTGAATGTCACGTTTGGCGTGCGCGCCAAGTCGGCGTTGTAGACATGACTTCACGCTGGATGGCCAATTAAGGTCCGCCCAGCGTGAAACGCGCCTTCTCAATGGTCATCAAGGGCAGGGAAGGGGCGGGAGGCTGTCGGGCGCCGGGTCCAATGGGGAAACGGTGGGTGCTTTAAAACCGGCAAAGGCAGCTCCCAGGGGAGAATCTTTGGAGTCTATCCAGGAGACTAGAACAATGGCCTCCCCAGCAGCTGGAAACATCAGGCAGGAGGGCAAGTCAGGTGGGCACTCGGCACCCCCCCACTTCTCAGACGAGTGCCTCGCGGTCCTTGTGGTGCCAGGAGGGACACTCTAATACACAGGGATGACAGGAGGAGGCCACCATGCCTGACCAAAAAGCCTGGGAAGAGGTCGCAGCCGAGGTCAGCGGCCACAACATTGTGCGGGCACACATGGGTGCAGTGCCGCAAAAGGCTCAACAATCTGCTGCACTCAGCAAGGGTGAGTACCGTGTTGGCATGGATCAGTGTGGAGAAGTGTTGAGGGCTGGCTGTCCCCCCCATGGAGCTCAGGGGTGTTAGAGTCTTGGACCTGGAGTGCCACCACCCACCTCGTTCATGGAGCCGGTCATGGAGAAGCAGGGGTCTCTGATAAAGGTCAGTGCACAGGGGTGAGAGTGTCAGATTGTGCAAATGTTCTTGTGTAGTCTTATCATTAATAGGAACCATCAAATCTAGAGTCCCCATTAATCATCGAAAGACAATGGCACTGCGATGCAGATCCCCATTGTCTCACCAGGGCACTTGGCATGCACGGTGACAGTGTGATGACTTTAACTAATGACATGTTGTTGTTCTCCCCTAGAGCTGCCTCAAGATCCTCCTCCTCCAGTGGGTCGCCCCTTGCCAGAGCCAGATCGTGGAGAGCGCAGAATGCAACGACTATCGGTGACAACTGCTCTGGGGGGTATTGTAGTGCTCTCCCTGAACAATCCAGGCATTGGAAGTGCATCTTCAGCAGACCTATGGTCCTTTCTATCACCCACCTTGTGGAGGCATGGCTCATAATATAATGCTGCACTGCTTCTGTTCTTGGGTGGCAGAGAGGCGTCAGAAGCCACCTTCTCAAGGGATAGCCCTTGTCACCCAGCAGCCATCCATCCACTCGAGCTGGAGCAGTGAACAGCCTTGGCACCTATGAGTGTCTCAGGATGTAAGCGTCATGGGAGCTGCCAAGGTACCCTGTACAGACTTGCAGAATCTACATCTTGTGGTCACAAACTATCTGGACATTCATCGAGTGGAAGCCCTTCCTGTTGACAAAGGCAGCCGGCTGAACTGCTGGTGCCTTGATGGCCACATGTGTGCAGTCGATTGCACTCTGGATGCGGGGGGAACGCAGCAATCACTGCAAACCCTCTGGCTCCCAGCCTGGCTGGCCTCATCCATACGGAAATGAATAAATGTCATTACCCGCCTGAACAGAGCATCTGTCACTCGTCTAATGCAACTGTGGACAGCTGATTGGGACACTCCACAAAGATACCCCACTGACCCCTGGAAAGAGCAGGAGGCATAGAAGGTGAGGGTCACTGTGACCTTCAGTGCCATTGGCATGGGGTGTCCATCCACACAGTCGGAGCTGATCTCCATCTGACAAATGGAGGAAAGACAGAGTCTCCTTTGGCATTGCATATTGAGGTAGCTGCATCGCTGCCTGTAATACACAGGGCAGCAGGATAGTGGCGTCTTCTGCGACCTCTCATGCCTTGGACTACCTGCTGGCCCTGCGCCCCGTGTGACTGTGCCTCTCCTCCCACAGGTCCCTCCCCTGGAAGCAGCATTGGGACACCTGGCCTCCTCTCCCTTTTGCCCTTCTCTTCCCCCTCAGAGGAGGTGCCATCAGCGGAGACCACAATCCCCATTACCAGGGTAATAGGAGGCTGTCTGGTGCCTGGAAGGGTCCACACGGTCTGAATCCTCCAGGGGCCTTGAAGACACCAATGAGTCCCAAAATGAGGGCTAGGAATTCCAAGGCTGAATCTCAGAACAGAAATAAAGTTGTCAAGTTCAAATATGCAACCAGCAGCAAACTATCTCCTAAACTCCTCACTACCCACAATGGCAATGCTGCTGACTGGTTCTATCACACCCTTTGATGAGGTTTTGTTAACAGTGGGCTGCCCGTCTGCCCGTTTTGCCCATGCGACGAGTGCGAAATCATGCGGGCAACGTAAAATCAAGTGCAAATAGCTTTTTAATGTCCTTGAGTGGCACTCTAATTGTAGGCAGACGCGGCTCCGACACCTGCACGCACCCACCAACCTGAAGATCGCTCACATGCAGGATGACGCTGGGGCGCTCGCCCGAGGTCGTCTCACCCTATTCCAGATCCGTTCGGGCTGGGTGCACGCCCGTCCATGAGACATAAAGTTCTGGCCACCAAAGCAGAGAAAATAAACTCAGGACACTGACCTTTAAACAGTGACTAGTGCCTTGTAGCTCTACAGCGCCCTAACCTTTAGCTCTGAAGAAGAGTCATACGGACTCGAAACGTTAACTCTGTTTCTCTCTCCACAGACGCTGCCGGACCAGCTGAGTTTTACCAGCATTTCCGGTTTTTACCTCAGATTTCCAGCATCCGCAGTATTTTGCTTTTATCCAGAGTGCACTGTTGCTTCTGGAAGTGAGTTTGGCATGTCAAGTGGGCATCACAGACAGGTACCTAAAATAAAGACACTGAGTTTGTCTGCCCTCACGTTCACAAATGATTTGGATAATGACAGCTTAGTGGGAAAAGATTAACAATCAACAAGGTGTGTTTGTGTGTGTGTGCGTGTGTGCGTCCTCTTGTGGGAGAATCTAGAATAGCGGGCACAGTTTAAAAGGGTCTCCCATTTAAGTTGGAGATGAGGAGGAATTTCTTCTCTCAAAGTGTCGTTAGACTTTGGAACTCTCTGTCACAGGGAGCAGTGGAGGATATGTTCTTGAACATATTCGCGGTTGAGTTAGACGGATTTTTGATCTACAAGGGAATCAAGGGTTACGGAGGGCAGGCAGAGAACTGCAGTTAAGGCCACAATCAGATCAGCCATGGGGTGGAGTTTTACGCCGGCAGGATTTTACGATCGTGCCGAAGTTAATGGATTTTCGAATGGCTCATCACATTTTACGGCCCAGCCTCTGCCACAACGGTGCCGTAAAATTCAGCACATGATCTTATTGAATAGCAGAGCAGGCTCAATGGGCCTACTCCTGCTCTTAGTGCTTATGATCCCCAGCAAGGGAGAATCTAACCGTCTCGCCTTGACATTCAACAGCATTACCATCGCTCAATACCCCACCATCAACTTCATGGGCCAGAAACTTAAATGGATCTGCATATAAATACTGTGGCTACAAGAGCAGGTAAGAGGGTTAGAATTTTGCAGTGTTATTCACCTCCTGACTCCCCAAAGCTTGACCACCACCATCTACAAGCTGTGAGTGTGATGGGACACTCCCCAGTTTGCCTGGATGAGGGCAGCTCCAACAAACTCAAGAAACTTGGCAGTATCCAGGACAAAGTAGCCATATTGATCAGCACCTGTCAGCCACCTTAAAAATTCACTCCGTCCACCACTGATGCAAAGTAGCAGCAGTATGTATCATGTACGATAAGCACTGCAGCAACTTGCCAAGCCTCCTTCGGCAGCACCTTCCAAACCCACAACCTCTATCGCCTAGAAAAACCAGGTCAGAATACGTATGGGAATACACCCACTTGGAGATCCCCTCCAAACCACACACCATCCTGACTTGGAACTACATCGCATCCCTCCGCTGTCATGAGGTCAAAATCCTGGAACTCCCTCCCTATTAGCACTGTGGGTGTACCTACACCATATGGACTGCAGCGGTTCAAGAAGGCGGCTCACTACCACCACCCTCTCAAGGGCAATTAGGTATGGGCAATAAATAATGGTCTTGCCAGCGACGCCCACATCCTGTGAAAGAATAAATAAAAAGACTGGAGAAGCTGAGGTTGTCCTCCTTTAAGCAGAGAATGCTAAGAGGAGACTTGTTCGAGATTATTAAAATCTTGAAAGTTTTAGATGAAGGAAATGAAGTGAAATTCTTTCCAAGGCTGAAGGGTTGATAACCTGAGGGCACAGATTTAAGGTGATTGGCAAAAGAACCCAGAGGTGACATGAGGAACACCAATGGTTAGGATTTGGAATGCGCTGCCTGATAGGCTGGTGGATGCAGATTCAGTCGTGCCTTTCAGAAGGTAATTAACTAAGTGTTTGAAAGAGAAAAAAATTGCAGGAATGAGTGAGCAGGGGAGTGGGATTGCACCTCAAAACGACCGGTGAAAACTCAATGGGCCGATTGGCCTTCTTCTATGCTGTACTATGACACCATGTCATTCTGGCATAGGGGCCCTCACAGCCAAGCCAGGTCCTCACTCAACATCCACCTGTACGTACTTCCAGCAGGGACACTCCTGTACAGTAATTTGGAGGGACTCCTAGATGACTATCCAACCTCTAACCTTGGATCACAGGAGTCAATTGTATTGCTGCCTGCAGAAAATACAACAGCAACATGCGGTAGAAATGGCAGGGCTCCCTTCTTTCCCTTCCACTCTCCTCAAGGTTAACTCATGCTGTGATGATAATAGCACAGGTTCCCATTGAGCCCCTTAGCCACATTGCCAATCGAGATAGCAATTATGCACATGCCATTTTATCATGGTGGGGTATCACATCCTGCCCTCATCCATTGTCCACACACACTAACTTTCCAATGATGAGGGGGAAGAACTCGAGCTGATGTCAAGGATGCGGGTGCGAGGATGCTGAGGATAATGTAGCGCCTCTCTCGTATCCCAGCTAATGGCTAACTCAGCACTGAGCAGGAATTGAAATTTAGTCTCCCAGGCCTGTAGCTTTCTCAGTGGCACACAGGACAGTAGACGCAGAACAAGAACTTACATTTATACAGAAATGTCTCAGGGCGCTACAAAGGAGTATTATCAAACCAACGTTTGCACTGAGCCACGTGGAAATGATATTAAGGCAGGTGACCATAGCTTAATGAGAGTAATACTGTTGTTTGTATCACTTAAGGAGGAGAAAGGCAGAAATGTTTAGTGAGGTAAATTGCAGAGTTTAGGGCCTAGGCAGCTGAAGGCACGGCCACCAATGATGGAGCAATAAAAATGGAGGATGTACAAACGGCCAGAATTGGAGCAGTGCAAATATCTTGAGGTGGGGGTGGTGGTTGTGGGGCTGGAGAAGGTTACAGAGTAGGGAGAGGACAAGGGCATGGAGTGATTTTGACACCAGGAAGAGCATTTTAAAAGATGCTGCCAGACACAAAGCCGGTGGATGTCAGGGGTGACGGGCGAACAGGACTTAATGTGGGTAAGGATACGGACAGCTCATAATCCTTCTATTACAAGGAGCAAAGACCTGAGTTGCTTTCAATGTGGCTCTCGACCAATGGTGCTGAGGACAACTAGAGCACCTTTGTTGCATCCTGGCTAAAATCAGCTAATTCAATGCAGACCAGGAATTCACCATCGGTTTATCTGATCTGTATTTGACTCAGCAGCACACGAGGCAGTACACACAACCACAAGAATGCTCCAGTCTTATGTTTTCTGATGCAGAGAGAAGCTCAAGTCCCAGCTGAGCTTCTCTCTTGAAACTTTGAAAATGGAAAAAAGTGGAAGACATCTCAGTATATCCACTGTTTTAACCCCCACTCCCGGTACCCCACCTCTGCTGCCTCTTCACCAAATTACTGCAATTGTGATCATTTATAAGTCATTTCACATACTTAGGGACAGTGTTTCAGCCGCGGCTCAGTTCTTGCTGCTACATCGCAAGGTTTGAGGTATAAGTCTTACTCCAGGCTGGAGTACAAAAATCTAGGCTGCTATTCCAGTGCGGTATGGAGGGAGTGCTGCACTGTTAGCAGTGCCGATTTTTAGAGGAGACGTCAAACTGAGACCCCCTTCTGTCTGCTGCGGTAGATATAAAAGATCCCATGCTATTTTGTAGAAGAGCAGCCGCTCTCCTTGGTGCCTGGTTGTTATCACATTGCTGTTTGTGGGACCTTGCTGTGCACATTTGACAGCTGCATTTACAACAGTAAACTACACTTCAAAATGAATGCATTGGCTGTAAAGTGCTTTGAGATATCCAGTGTTCATAAAACATGCTATATTAATGGAAGTCTTTCTATCTTTTATTGACAAAAAGTGTGGTATATAATTACCATCAGCATAGCAAGTAGAGCCTTCACTCAATAAATGGCATGTGGAACTGATTGACGATTGCATCAGTTTTTCACAGCTAACTGACAGGTGATTGAAATGCAGCCCTGAGCTAGCTAGCTGTTACTCCCACCCAACTTAACATGTTGCTGCTGACGTGTGAAAGACAATACTGCTCATGCATTTGCAAATCAGGTCTTTATTTGGGAACTCTCAGCTTCATAATAGAAAATAATTTTCTAACTGAGGTGGTGGAGAAGCAATGACTTTAATCCTTCCTTTTATTTTCCTTTACAAGTTTCACTGGATTCCCAGCCACAACATTCCATTTCAACCTGGATTGTTTGCTTGGCTTTTTGTTGCTATAGGCAATTCTTACGTTACAGCTGTGCTCTCTATAGATCATATTAGAAAGTGCTCAGCAAAAACTGTTGTGCGCCCTTGTCTTTGTATCCAAGATTGATTCAATAATAATGATAATTATGCCCACTTATATTTCCATTAAACTTAACATTAGCCATTGCGTTGTTTCTTTATCTTGAATAGGAACACCAATCTTCTTTGTAAGCATTAGGAATTCAAAATATGTTTAAAGGCACACCTCTCTGTGGCAGGATGACAGTTTTCAGAAGGTTGGAGTGGGTAAACTCCATTATAAAGCTCATTTGTGTAGGGTCGGCGGAAAGAACTGGTCTAATGCACTAAGTGGCTTTCATTATACACCCTTTTCTCAAGGCATTGAAATTTACAGCATAGAAAGAGGCCATTCAGTCCATTGCTTGTATGCTGGCTCTTTGATAGAGCAATTGGAAATTACCCCACTCTCCTGCTGTCTCCTCATAAGGCCTTTTATCATCTTCTGGTCCGGATATTTATCCAATGTATTGTCTTCAGTGCCTCAGCCACTCCATGTAGTAAAGTATCCCCTACTCTAACAGTGAGTTACGTGGAGAAACTTTTCCCAACCTCTCTCCTTACTCTCAGGGATAATTATGCACTGATGACTCTCCCTGCAGTGGAAGTGGGCTTTCCCTTCATTTGTTTTATCAAAACTCTTCATAGTTTCAAGAATCTCTATTCAACCTACTTTATTTTAATCTGTCTCTCTCTGAACTTACTGCACTCCGTTCTCTCAGGTCCAACCCCAACATTGTCATCAAACCCGCTGACAAGGGTGGTACTGTTGTTGTCTGGCGCACTGACCTCTACCTCGCGGAGGCTGAGCATCAACTCGCAGACACTTCCTCCTACCTCTCCCTGGACCATGACCCCACCACTGAACATCAAGCCATTGTTTCCAGGACTGTCACTGACCTCATCTCCTCTGGAGATCTTCCTCCCACAGCTTCCAACCTGATAGTCGCCCAACCTCGGACGGCCCGCTTCTACCTCCTACCCAAAATCCACAAACAGAACTGTCCCGGCAGACCGATCGTGTCAGCCTGTTCCGGCCCCACAGAACTCATTTCTCGTTACCTTGACTCCCTTCTCTCTCCCCTTGTCCAGTCCCTTCCCACCTACATCCGTGATTCCTCTGACACCTTACGTCACATCAACAATTTCCAGTTCCCTGGCCCCAACCGCTTCCTCTTCACCATGGATGTCCAATCCCTCTACACCTCCATCCCCCACCAGGATGGTCTGAGGGCCTTTAGCTTCTTCCTTGAACAGAGGCCCCAACAATCCCCATCCACCATTACTCTCCTCCGTCTGGCTGAACTTGTTCTCACAGTGAACAATTTCTCCTTTAACTCCTCTCACTTCCTCCAAATAAAAGGTGTGGCTATGGGTACCCGCATGGGCCCCAGCTATGCCTGTCTCTTTATGGGGTATGTGGAACATTCCTTGTTCCAGTCCTACTCCGGCCCCCTCCCACAACTCTTTCTCCGGTACATCGATGATTACTTCGGTGCTGCTTCATGCTCTCGTCGGGACCTGGAAAAATTTATTAATTTTGCTTCCAATCTCCGCCCCTCCATCATTTTCACATGGTCCATCTCTTCCCTTCTCTTCCCTTCCTTGACCTCTCTGTCTCAATTTCTGATGATAGATTGTCCACCAATATCCATTACAAGCCTACCGACTCCCACAGCTGCCTCGACTACAGCTCCTCACACCCCGCTTCCTGTAAAGACTCCATCCCATTCTCTCAGTTCCTTCGCCTCCGTTGCATCTGTTCTGATGACGCTACCTTCAAAAACAGCTCCTCTGACATGTCCTCCTTCTTCCTTAACCGAGGTTTTCCATCCACGGTCGTTGACAGGGCCCTCAACCGTGTCCGGCCCATATCCCGCGCATCCGCCCTCACGCCTTCTCCTCCCTCCCAGAAACATGATAGGGTCCTCCTTATCCTCACTTATCACCCCACCAGCCTCCGCATTCAAAGGATCATCCTCCGCCATTTCCGCCAACTCCAGCATGATGCCACCACCAAACGCATCTTCCCTTCACCCCACCCCGGCGGCATTCCATAGGCATCGTTCCGTCCGGGACACCCTGGTCCACTCCTCCATCACTCCCTACTCCTCAACCCCCACCTATGGCACCTCCCCATGCCCACGCAGAAGATGCAACACCTGCCCCTTCACTTCCTCTCTCCTCACCGTCCAAGGGCCCAAACACTCCTTTCAAGTGAAGCAGAATTTCACTTGCATTTCCCCTAACTTAGTCTACTGCATTCATTGCTCCCAATGCGGTCTCCTCTACATTGGAGAGACCAAAAGCAAACTGGGCGACCGCTTTGCAGAACACCTGCGGTCTGTCCGCAAGAAAGACCCAAACCTCCCTGTCACTTGCCATTTTAACACTCCACCCTGTTCTCTTGCCCACATGTCTGTCCTTGGCTTGCTGTATTGTTCCAGTGAAGCCCAATGCAAACTGGAGGAAGAGCACCTCATCTTCCGACTAGGCACTTTACAGCCTTCCGGGCTGAATATTGAATTCAACAACTTTAGATCTTAAACTCCCCCTCCCCCCATCCCCACCCCGTTTCTTCCCCCTCCCTTTTGTTTTTTTTTTCAATAATTTATATAGATTCTTCTTTTCCCACCTATTTCCATTATTTTTAAATCTACAACTAATACCTTGTTAGTCTTTCCACCCCACCCCCACTAGAGCTGTACCTTGAGTGTCCTGCCATCCATTCTTAATTAGCACTTTTCTTAGATAATATCACCGCCTTCAACACCTCTTTGATCCTTTTGTCTGTGGCATCTTTTGATTATCTGCTCCTATCACTGCTTGCTTGTCCCTACAACCACCCCACCCTCAACTTCTCTCCCCCCGCCCCCCCACCTTAAACCAGCTTATATTTCACCCCTCTCCTAACTATACTCAATTCTGTTGAAGGGTCATGTTGGACTCGAAACGTCAACTGATTTCTTCTCCACCGATGCTGCCAGACCTGCTGAGTTTTTCCAGGTAATTCTGTTTTTACTTTAGGTTGACGTCGGGCATCATGGCGAGCAGGGGGTTGGGGCGGGGAACAATTTGGTGAGAAGGCCTAAAATCAGTTTCGCGCTGGCGTGAAAGCACAGCGGAATCATACGATGGTGTCCACCATGGCACAATGCTAATCGCTCTGGAGGCCAGCGTGAATCCGCTCTTAACGTCACGCTAATGGGATGCAAAGTAAGGCCTGATTGGAATCGCCCCCCCACCGACGACACCAGATTTACCGTCACAAGGGTGGGAAAACATGCCGGTCCGGAACACGTCTGGGCATGTGTGACGTGCAGAAGTCAGGACTTACCATTAGGGCCTTGCTCAGATTGCAATCATCCGTTGAACAGAAGATGCTGGAGCCCTACAGCTACCTGACCCTGGAGGAACACATGCATCGCACGCTGGGTGGATCCTCATGGACAGGGCTCCGCCGTGAAGCAGCTCGCAGAAGGTGGGGGGTTCTCTGTTGATGCTTCAGAACATCATGGTCTTGGCCATGGGCTGCTACAGATGATCGGCGAGGGTGGGGCAGAGGAAGAAATAGCTGTGAGTGGGAGAAGGTGTACAAGGGGCCAGGGGAAGGGGCAAATGGAAGGTCTAGGGTTGACTGGGAGAGGAAAGTGTACTGGGGGTGGTGAGGTTGGGAGAGGTGGGGGGACGAAGGTGTTGGTTGTGGGGGGAGGTTGGGAGGGTGGTGATGAATGTGACTTGGGGGTGGGGGGGGAGGGTGAGGTCCAGGGCGGTGACAAAAGTGTTGGGGGGGTGAGTTTGGGAGGGAGAAGGAGGGCGTATAATGGGTGGAGGTTGTAACGGGGAGAATGCAACAAGTAGGTGGGGTAGGTGTAAGTGGGGAGGAAAGAATAAGGGAAGGAGTACGGTGGGGGGAAAGAGTTCGGAGAGGGGTAGGAGTCCGATGGGGGGGAAGCAGTTCGGGCGAAGGACTCCAAGGGGAGGAGGGAGTTTGGAGAGGGGAAGGAGTTTTGAGGGGAGAATGAGTCCAGAGGGAAGAAGGTGTCTGGGGAAGGAGGAAGGGTCCGGGGGGGGGAGGGTGGAGTTCGGAGGTGGGGAACAAGTTTGAAATGGGGAAAGAGTCCAGGAAGGAGTAAGGGTGGAGGAGGGAGTAAGGGTGGAGGAGGGAGTAAGGGTGGAGGAGGGAGTAAAGGGTGGGAAACGTCTGTGAACTCAGTGACTGCCTCCAGGAGAGCAAACTGAGCTTGTGCGTGGTAGGAGGGATGGTGAGTATTAGAAGAAGCAGAGGGAGTTGGAAAGGTGGAAGGGTGAGGGTGCAACAGTTGAAGGTAGTTGGTCAGGACTCAGAGGCAGACATGGATCCTGGGGATGGGAAGGAGGGGTTTGGGGAGGTCAATGTGGATGTGGGTGGATAGGAAATATGCACATCCTGGAAAGACAATGGTTCGGGTTGGTAGGTGATGGTGGGGAGGGGGAAGCTGATGCTGGGGGGGTCAACAGTGATGGGAGAAAGGACATGGGTGACTGAAACCCAGCAGGCAGTATTGAAAATGCTTAGGACAGTGAGGTGAGTGACGTAAATGAAAGCTCTGGGTGTGTGGGAGAGTGCTTGCACGAGGCTCTCAAAGGCTCTACCTCACACGCCCTTCCAGAACCACTCGTGGTCTGGCTGCACGCAACTCAACTGCTAGTGGCAGGCGGGATGCAGTGGGAGGACTTGCTTAGCCAGTCAATAAAGCTGAAAGGCAACGTTATACATTACTCAGTGAAAGTGAATATATTTTCAGATTACCAAGTGACAAAATGTGTCCACCTGTGCAAACACTTGCTATCAGAATTTCCTAACTTTTCTAGGCCTACCACATCTTCTAGGTGCTGCCCTGACATCCACAGAAGGGGTGGAGACAGCCTGTGCAATGGTTGGCCTTGTTGCCTCTGATGGCTTCAATGTGCGTCCTCTGGAGAGCCGAGGACTTGAGGGCCCCGGCTTGCTTTGGTTGTCCTCCTGTGGGCCAGCCGCTCCCTCTGCGGTGACAGAGGACGAGGTTAAGGGAGTCACAGGAAAAGGGGATTCGGAGGGAGCAGCCAGCCTCTGAGATTCCTGACTGGGTGACCCAGGGGTGTTCCAGCTGCTGGTCCTCCTCCCGAGGGCTCCGGCCTGATGACCTTGAGGGGAAGCAGCAACTGGAGGGATGTCGAGGTGTCCCATTTCCCTCTCGCATTGCCACTGCAGGAACTCACCCATTGCTACTGTGATGGAGTGCAGGTCTGAGTGCCTCTCCGCTTTCCGCTGGACCAGGGTTTCCATGGCATCTGCCATCTTTCCCATGGAGACCTCCATACGTGCACACGTGGACACCATTTCATCAGAGAGCAGGCGGATGCACTCCTCCCACTCAGGTGCCACTCTGTTGAGGGTTTCCAAGAGCTCTGCATGATGTTCCCCCACCTTCTGCTGGCTCTCCACGATGAGTGGAAGGCCAAATCCAGAGGGTCATCATCTGACTTGGACCTCACAGATGCCTCTGCTCCAGCAGTCCTCCGAGTGCCGGGAAGTTCAGCTGAACCTGCCTCCTCCTGCTGCGGACACATGTCCATGCGGTGACCACCAGATTGTGAACCTTAGCCTGCTCTAGATCTAGGTCCCACCGAGGTGTGAGCACTGGTGGGGGGGGTGGGGCTAGCGCTGTGACAGATCTTCCAGGCTGCTTATTTCCAGCTCTTCCGTGGAGGAGGTGTCCTCTTGGCTGGATAGGGCCTGGATGTCCTGGATAGAGCTGAGGGATTGGCTGGCTGAAGGCACCGGTTGCTTAGCAGAGCTCCCTGTGAAAGAAAGTAGAGATGATTAATGCATGGCAGCAGAGTCAAAAGCAGGACAGGGAGCAATCACATTTGCGTTGAGGAAAGGATGATGTGGTGCAGGATCCTCATGTGGGTGTTCATCACCGACCTCACCGTCACCGAAGGCAGGGTCCATGTCCTCACCAGTCAGCATCATGGCACACTCCTCAAAGTGAGTGAGGGGCCTAACGTGGACCACTCCGCCCCCGTTCTGGGACTTTTCCCTGCTGTTGTGATCCAGCTTCTCCTGCATGCAAACAGATGGAGAGAGTGTGAGCTGGACACATGACACTGCGTGGAATGTTTGTGTGGGTGAGTGGAGCCATGGATGGGATGAGGGCACAAGCTCGAGAGGATATGAGCCTGATGGAGATGTGAGGGTGTGTGTGGGAGTTAGTGGTGTTATCCCTTGAGGTATGAGATCCCTGTGGATGAGTGATGGGCTTGTGACTGTGTGAGTTGAGAGTGATGAGGTGGTTGACTTACCCTGGTGGAATGGATGAGACCATTCATCCTCTCCCTGCACTGCATGGCTGACCTCCTCTGTGCTCCGGTGGTGCTCACTGCCGCTGCCACCACCATCCAAGCTGGAATGGTGGCTCTGGTGGACTCCTGTGGCTGGGGCGGCGGGGGGGTAGAGGACATCGCGGCGGCCTTCCACTGTGTCCAACAAGTGCCCCAGAAAGGCATCACTAAATTTGGGGGGCTGCCATCTTCTTTGCTTTCTGGACCATCTATCACCTGGAGCAGTCCTGGTCTGTAGACATGAAGTAGGCACGCGCTCTGGTGTGCTTTAAACATGGCGCCCAGAGGGAGGAAGCGCTGAGGTCATGGCGTGATGAGCAAGTACCAGCCCGCCAGCCAGCAATCCGAAGTGTTTCCTGTGAATGCATTTTTAAAGTGGTGAGACGCACTGGGAATTGGAACGATACGGCATGGGAACCCGCCATTGCGGCTGGCGGATAAAATGACCGGGACTGAAATCTGGGATGGTCCTGCCCTTAGTTTTCTCTGATCCAACGGAAATAGCCCCAGAATCTCAAGTCTCTCATGCTAAATATAGTTTCCCACTCCCGGTGATCCGGAGCCATGTTTTGATTGTGGAGCTGGCTGAAGCAGAAAGGCAAGTCTCATTTCTGTTCCACATGTGAATCAACACCCTTTGTCCACCCTCTTTCAATGTCAAGAAACTCAGTCAAGTTAAGTCAAATCCAATTTATCCTTAACCACTCCACGTTGACTCTCCTTTATTAGTCCACGCTTATCCAAGTGGCTGTTAATTTTCTCCTGTTTCCAAAAGCTTCCTCCCCAGTGACAGTCAGCCGACTGGTCTGCAGTTGGCAGGTTTATATTTTCCCCCCTTTTTGAACAAGAAAAATGGGGCTTGTCCAGGATTTGAACACCGGACCTCTCCCATTTGAATCTGTGCAAACTATAACGTGAGAATCACACCCTAGACCAACAATTTGCCGACATTAATGCTCTTTGCCATGTAACATTTATACTTATAGAAAAGGATTCAATTAAATTTGGGCTCATTGCACATAAACTGGAAAACGGAGAAGGGCCTGAAGACACTACACTTAGCTGTTATCTTGTCAAAATACAAATGATTGCTACTTCACGATAATCATTTTTCCCTCATGAAACCAAAGCAGTTTGTTCATGCAGTGCTTTCTGTACTAGTCTTAATTTGCATTGCAAATTTTACCCAGCCAATGTACCCGGGAAAACAAATTATAATACATATATTGAAACCAGTGATTAATTAGCTTACAAAGTACTTTGGACATTGGAAATCTGAAACATAAACAAGAAATGCCGGAGCTCAGCAAGTCAGACAGTATCTGCAGAGTTAACACTTCAGGCTGGTACTTTTTTGTCTCACTAACCCACTTGCATTGAAAAAGCTTTTACTATTTTTTTTAAAATTAAAGATGCACATCATAAACACGTAATGAAAACTCATTTACTGCCAGATACTGAACCTTCGTCATTGTATTGGAACTAGAGTATGACCAAAAATGTAAATAACTTTAATAGATTATTAAAGGAAAAAATGACACCTTTAAACGTTGGACTGAATAATGCAGATAATATTAGTTAAAGGGGTTCTCTCTTCTGTTTATTGCCTTTGGCAAAATTCATTCAGTAATATCCGACGTCAGTAAAACTGTGAAAGGCTGAGTGTTGGAAGTAGCACCTAGTTATTGCAAGGTTGAGTTTTAATGGATAAAGTGATACCATTAAACAGCCACATTGATTTTCGCCTGTGGATTTGAGAGTGTTGGCTGGGCAACTAGCCAGGTCTGTAGATAAAAAAAACAGTATGTTCGCTCAGAGGTTGGCCTGTTTCACAGAAACTTCTTCGGCTAGTGGCTGCGTTAGCTTGAGAACGCGGTGCTAACTTAGGATGTGAGTGCCTCCACTTTGCTTCAGATTGCGCAGTTTAACTGCGCAGAAATTAATCCTGGGTGTTAGTTCCAGAAACTGATCTCTGTCATTTATCTCTCTTTAGGGCGAAACTGAACATTGTGGCCTGAAATTTTAAAAGAAAGGAGAGTTTCAGGGCACTTGAGGGCTTGGTAAAGTTTAAATTTAAAAAAAAATTTGCAGCAATTGAATATCATAAATTTGAATTGTGTGAGTCAGTGAAATAGCTGCTGTCTTTGCATACAAAACTATGTGATACATGTCAAAATACTTCATTGCATGCAAGATATTTTGGGACATTTTCAAGATACGGCCCCAAATAATTCATTCATGGGATAGGGGCATCGCTGGCTAGGCCAGCATTTATTGCTCATCCCTCATTGCCCTTGTTCAGAAGGCATTTAAGAGTCAACCATATTGCTGTGGGTCTGGAGTCACGTGTAGGCCAGACCGGGTAAGGATGGCAGATTTCCTTCCCTAAAGGGCGTTACTGAACCAGTTGGGGTTTTACGACAATGGCTTCATGGCCACTGTCAGATTTTTAATTCCATATTTTTATTGAATTGAAATTTCACCGTCTGCCACGGAGGGATGCAAACCCAGGTCCCCACAGGATTATTCTGGGTCTCTGGATTACCAGCCCAATGATAATACCACGATACCACTAAAGGAGCTGCCCCTTTACTGAGCCATCAATTCATTTGTATTTTCTTCGTCTACTCAGACTGCATCTTTGAGATTTTCTCCATTGAATCAGGACATTGGAACATAAGAAAAAGGAGCAGGAGTGGGCAATACAGCCCCTCAAATCTGCTCCACGATTCAATAAGATCTTCTACTAATCTTCTAGCTAATCTTCTACTTCGACTCCACTTTCCTGCCCAACTGGTCAACTGGTTTAAAAACAAAAATTGCTGGAAAAAAACTCAACAGGTCTGACAGCGTAGGTGGAGAAAAAGACAGAGCTAACGTTTCGAGTTCGTATGACTCTTCTTCACAACTGGTCAACTGGTTTAGTTGTGTTAATGTTTCCGAAAGAAGCTGTGAGCGCTGAGTATTTACTGCCATATTTCTCTGATATTGCTTCACTTTCCCCAGTTGCTGCTGTGGACTTATTTTCCCTACACTGGCAAAGTTCAGGAAGTTCTGCAAACCTATGAACTCGAGACTTGACATTAAGAGCCAAACATTTCTGTTAAAATCACTCTAATTAAGCGATTAACATATGCTAACTGGCAACCCATCTCTCCTGAGGGGCCTGTGCGCATCAATCTCTCCGGTTTTAAAACCACTCCCTCCCCAACTCCCCAACTCCCCATCCGCCCCCAAACTCACAGGCTCATGCACATTAAAATCCAGTCTGTGTCTTATTAAAACCTACAGCATCAGTTCCACAGTGCTCATAATTTGCATTGAGCACTAGGCAGAAATATATGCATATAGGAAGGTGTTAAATAGGTAGGGAACAAATATTGCAACAACAAAAAAAATGCGGGTGATTAACCCTTGCCTTTTCATTCCAATGTAAATCATGAACACTCTCTCACCTTTGAGACAGTAGGTTGTCCCACTCCAGGGACCTGAGCACAAAATATTGGCTGTCATTCCCAGTGCAGCACTGAGAGTGGGCTGCACTGGCGGAGGTGCCCTCTTTCAGGTGAGATGCTAATCTGAGGACTTGCCTGCCCTTCCATGTGGGCATAAACCATTCCATGGCACTTTCAAAGAAGAGCGGGGGAGTATTCTTCCCAGTGTCCTGATCAATATTTATCCCAAAAGCAACGCCTAAAAGAAGATGAACTGATCATAATCATATTACTGTTTGAGGGACCTTGCTGTGTAGAAATTAGCCATCACATTTCCTACTTTACAGCAGTGACCATAATTTAAAAAGTCTTAATTGGCTGTAAAGTGCTTTAGGATGTCCTGAGGTTGAGAATGGTGGGCTATAAATATATGGGCTTTCTTTTTCTTGATCTCCAACTTCTTTAACCTGATGATGGACTTGGAGATCATGGGGTAAACTGTCAGTTTACTGCTGAGGTTAGGGAGGCAAACTGAGTCGCGCATGCCATTTACCTGAGCTGAAACAGTCCCAGTACAAAAGAAGATTAACACTCAAAAAATAATCCTACATTTGGTAAGAGTTGTCTAAGGCCACTCCTACCTTGGCTTTAAGAAGTGTTAGTCCCGTCACCTCTGAACACAAAAATCTCAAGCACCTGACATCAGCCCATGTGTACATTTGCTCGATTCATGAAGATATGGTCACTGGAAGGGCTCGGGAGGATCAGGAACTGGCAATAGTATTGATGCCCTCCCTACACCTCTCTGCCTCTCCCTGACTCTCCTCCTTTAAGACACTCCTTAAAGCTTATTCTTTGACCAAGATTTTGGCCACCTGCCTTAATATCGCCTTATGTGGCTTTGTGTCAAATTTTGTCTGATTTACACTCCTGTGAAGTGCCTTGGGCTGTTTTACCAAGTTAAAGGCACTATATAAATGAAAATTTATGCTTTTGATGCTTCCCCAGGGCAGATTGAAAGCATCTTTAATGTCCTTCTTGCACTCCTTGAGGGGATACAAGAAAAATAGACTCTTGTCTGTTATCCCATTAACTTTGCTGGCAGAGGCATGAAGGATGGTTTAATGCTATAAAATGTAGCTGATTGCACATGGGCTGTCATGCCCACCATAGACTGCACTGGGAAATATACAAGCACTGATTAAGGTTTTCTGTCAGGTCCATTTTTCATGGGCCTGCACGGAGCCAAACTAAACAAAAGATAAAGGAAGGCTTCCAGTTATGTGGCACCTTTCACTAACTTAGGGCTTTTCAAAGAGCCTACAGCCAATCACCAGATAATCTGTTTTAATTTGTCGAATGGTCAATGACCTGAAACCTTAACTCAGTTTCTCTCTCCACAGATACGTTTGAGTATTTGAGCACGTTCCATTTATTCAATCAGTTGCACGTGTTCGTCAAGTGATAAATGTTGACCAAGACGCAGAATAACTCCCCTGCTCTTCTTCAGACAGTACCGTGGTATGTTTTATGGCCACCTGAGAGAATAGACGAGCACTTAGTTTAATGTCTCCTCTGAAAGACACTCACTCAGTACAACACTGGAGTGTCACTTAGATTAAATGCTCTGCCCAGCTCCTAGATGCCTAGCCCAAGACTATTCCTGGGTAAGATGAGATACGTCATCAGAGGGAAATGTTTGAACATGGGCCTTCCTGATCTACAAGTTTGAGGCACATGTTATTATTGCCAACAAAACCACATGAGGACCTGATTAAAATAATTTTTACCACTGAAGTTTGCAGAACCAACACGCGTGACTTGGATTGCCGTTTTTGTTGCTACTGTGATAACTTGCTCCATCATCTGTTCGAATTTCATGCATGCTTAAAGCTGGAACTGAGACCTTGGGTATTGTCCTACATTGGATATGCTCCATATATAATGTGATAACAGACAGATATCTTAGAAAGACCATCTGCCAGGTTTTCCATTTAAGAAGATTGCATTTGGCAATGGTCGTATCAGAATGTATTGTAAAATTAAATGAGACAGGTTGATGGTTAGAGCGTAGCCAGCTGTGAAATTCATTTTTGTAACTGCTGACTGATATCTTCATCATTGTTAAAAAGGAACAACTCTATTGATTCCTGCAACCAGTTCCATTGGCATTGGCGAATGACTCTTTGGGATCTGGTTATATAGCCACACCAGTCAGAAAGGCATTCTCACAAACTAAATTAAGGAAAGGCAGTTTTTGTGGGAAAAATACCAAAGCATTTCTATTACTTCCTGTACTGTGTGCTAGGTGGTAAATTTGCAGGGTTCTCAATCATATAATCATACAGGAGGCCATTCAACCCATTCTACCTGTCTTGGCTCTTTGACAGACTTATCCAATTAGTCCCACTCCCTTTATTCTTTGCCAGTAGCCCTGTAGTTTATGTCCTATCTTTTCTTTTTATATTCATTCATGGGATGTGGGCTTTGCTGGCTGGGCCAGCATTTATTGCCCAATGCTAGTTGCCTTTGAGAAGATGGTGGTGAGCTGCCTTCTTGAACCGCTGCAGTCCAATGCTGTTAGGAAGGGATTTCCAGGATCTTGGCCCAGCGTCAGTGAAGGAACAGCGATATATTTCCAAGCTCAGGATGGTGAGTAACTTGGAGGGGAGCTTCCAGGTAGTGGTGTTCCCATCTATCCCCTGCCCTTGACCTTCTAGATGATAGTGGTCGGTGGGTTTGGAAGGTGCTATCTAAGGGGCCTTGGTGAATTCCAGCAGTGCATCTTGTAGATGGTACACACTGCTGCCACTGTGCGTCAGTGGTGGAGGGAGTGAATGTTTGTGGATGTGGTGTCAATCAAGTGGGCTGCTTTGTCCTTGATGGTGCTTGACAGTGTTAAGCTTCTGAGTGTTGTGTGAGAATGTTCACTGATGAATGCACAATGTTCAGTACCATTCACAACTCCTCACATACTAAAGCAATCCATGTCCAAATGCAGCAAGACCTGGACAATATCCAGACTTGGGCTGGCACAAGTAGCAAGTAACATTTGCGCCACACAAGTGACAGGCAATGACCGTCCCCAAAAAGAGAGAATCTAACCATCCACCCTTGACATGCAATGGCATTACCATCACTGAATCCCCCACTATCAACATCCTGGGGGTTACCATTGACCAGAAACTGAACTGGACTAGCCATATAAATACTGTGGCTACAAGAGCAAGTCAGGGATTAGGAATCCTGTGGTAAGTAACTCCCCAAAGCATCTACAAGGCACAAGTCAGGAGTGTGATGGAATACCCTCCACTTGTCTGGATGAGTGCAGTTCAAACAACACTCGAGAAGCTTGAAACCATCAAGGGCAAAGCAGCCCCCTTGATTGGCATGACTTCCAAAAACATTCACACCCTCCACCACCAACACACAGTGGCAGCAGTGTGTACAATCTAATAGATGCACTGCAGAAATTCACCAAGGCTCCTTATTCAGCATCTTCCAAACCCACGACCGCTACCATCTAGAAGGACAAGGGCAGCAGACACATGGGAACACCACCACCTAGAAGTTCCTCCCCAAGCCACTAACCATCCTGACTTGGAAATATATCGCCGTTCCTTTACTTTTGCTGGGTCAAAAACCTGGAACTCCCTCCCTAACAGTACTGTGGGTGTACCTACACCACATGGACTGCAGCGGTTCAGGAAGGCAGCTCACCACCACCTTCTCAAGGGAAGTTAGGGATGGGCAATAAATGCTGGCCCAGCCAACGACGCCCAAATCATGTAAGTGAATAAAAAAAAACTTAGTCCCATTCCCCTGCCTTTACCCAAACTCTTCTATATTTCTTTCTTTATCAAGTTATGAACCGCTTACCTTTTAAAAGTTATTGTGGATTATGTTTCCATTATTGCTTCTTGTCAGGCACTCCCTGTCCCAACAACACTCAACGTAATATTAAAATATCCTAACCTCTCCCTTTGTTTACAACTGAGATGGGGAGGAATTACTTCACTCAAAGGGTTGTGAACCTTTGGAATTCTCTACCCCAGAGGATTGTGGATTCTCCATCATTGAATAGATTTAAGTGTGGGAGGGACAGATCTTTGGTGTCTCATGGAGCAACGGGATATGGGGAGTGGGCGGGAAAGTGGAGTTGAAGCCCAAGATCAGCCATGATCTGATTGCTTGGCGGATCAGGCTCAACAGGCCTCATGGTCTACTCCTGCTCCTACTTTCTTGTGTTCTTGTGTACTTGTTCTTTTAGTGATAAATATTTGGCCTCTTGTTACTGATTCACTGACTGATGAGCATAAATTTTTCCTAATTTCAACAAAATTTCTCAAAGTTTTGAAGACTCCAGTGAAAGAAAGAAGATGCATTTATAGAGTGCCTTTTATAACCTCAGGGTGTCCTAAAGCTTCACAGCCAATAACACACTTTTGAATTGATGTCACTGTTGTAGTAGATGTAAGAGCCAACTCGTGCACAGCAATGCCTCACAAATAGCGGCAAAATAATAACTCGTTAGTGGCTGGGTGGTGGTCCCGGCCACTGGCAACTCAGTCTACACGGTCATGGAAGCCTTGAGTGAGTTTTATGTTGTTCAGGTAGTTAATTGCCCACAGTCGTGGCTTCTGCCCCGTCCTGCTCCCAAGGAGTGCTGGCCATTTGGAGGGTCGCTGCTCTTCAGCCCCAGCAGCGCTATCAGGAGTGGTGGCCAATACTGGAACTGCAGTCAGTCTCAGACCAGCCACAGTGGAGGAGGCCCCAGAGCACAGGTAAGTCAGTTTGGACTCAGCGGGGCCAATCAGGCAGGCCCCAGCAGGGAGTGTACAGGAGGAGTTCGGATGTGAAGTGCAGTGGGAGGATTTTCAACAGGGGGGGTCCTTGCTATGAGGGGGGGCCCTCCATGGACCACAGAGCACCCAATTTCAAGGACACCTCCAAAGTCCGCAGGGAGGCTGCCAGGGTAAAACTGGTGGTCTCCCCACATGGCAACGTGCCAATCCACTGCTGGTAAAATATCGGCGGTGGTGGGAAAAGGTTCTTAACTGGCCCTTAATTGACCACCTAAGGCTTCAATTGGCCTAAGGGTGGGAGTGATGTTTGTCAACTCCCCATCGCAGGTAAAATGCCAGCAGTGGAGGGAAGGCAATGCACACCCCCATCCTGCCATCCTACCAGATTTTACAGCACCTCAACCCCCTGTCTGCCAGTAAGCAGCCTGGTGCCCTATTGAACCTCAGTCAATGTGTTTGTTCATCTTGGTTTAACACCTCATTCAAAAGGCAAAACCTTCATCAGTACAGCCCCCTTTGGTACTGCGCTGATGTGTCAGCTGAGGTTATGTGTTCAAGTCGCTGGGGCTCGAGCCAACAACTGAGCAGCAAGAGGTGCTACCATTTGAACCAAGGCTGATACTGCCAGATCCTTTCATAACTCCCTTCATAACTGAAGCCTCTTCTCCCTGATTTACTTCAGTTTCTTATTCTCTTTGACAATCTTAGCGATGTACTTCTCTATGAGCCTTGACCCTTAACCTTGGCTTCACAAATAAAGCAAAGTGTTCTCCATTGACTGTTCACTGGTACTATTTGAATCAAAGCCAATCTACAATTGCTGCCAAAAATGCTGAACCATCTATTTAATTACACTGTAGATTTTGTGTTAGCTGCTTTCTCAAATCTTTCTATTGACTCTCTCTTGTGACCTTGCCCTATAATTTTGTGAAAATTGTTGGCTCATCAGTTTATCTAAATCAAACTGATTAAAAGTGACGTTAATTGCTTGTTAGCTCTCTCGCATATGGCATGTGTCTCATCCTCTATTTTCTCCTGCAGTTATCTGCATCTAACGCGAGCAGAACTATTGCAGCTCACGTAGACGTAGATGTGGAAGACAATCATTGAATTTCTCTTTTCAGTGTGAGAATAGACCCACGGATGGCACAATAAGGAAGGAGAAATTGTAATTTTCTGTAATGGCTTCGCTTCATAAGGGTATCCGGTTTTCTGTTTGTCATACATTATAAGCTGGAGGAAGGTGAGCCTTTCACTTGGACTCAAGTAGTAACGGGGATATGGCGGGAAAGTGGTGTCAAGGTTGAAGATCAACCATGATCATACTGAATAGATTAGACTCACCGGTCTACTCCTGCTCTGTTATGTTCTTCTATTCAATGTAAATGAACCAGTTATATTACAAGGATTGATAAAACAATAATGTGTGTTCTTTATTTGAAGGTAAGACCAAATACATACAATGTTAACTGGGAGATGATGTACGAATGTCTGGTCTTGACCACTGCTGCTGTAGTCTGAGTACAGAGTCATGGGACTATACATCACAGTGATAGTGACTGAGAGCAGTTTATGATATGCTCCCTTAAAGGTACGTGTACATCATATCACAACACCCCCTTTTTTTCTAAACTGGAGCTTTGCCCGTAAAGAATCAAACTATTCACCTGAAAGCAAAAGAAAATAATATTGTGCCCAAATATACTCTTATACAAAACAACCCATTTACAAGTCTCTGAAACGCATCGGTAGTTTGCTTATCCATCCAGATTTAGTTATTGTGACCTTGGATGGATGCTGCTCAATGTTTTCAGAGTGCTGGTTAGGGGGTGATGTGTGTTGGTGTCGAATCTAAGATCGTGTTCTGTTCACAATAGGGCTGCTCGATGTTTTTGGTTGTGGTAGTGTTGTGATTTTGGCACCTGTTTCGTCTCACTGTCACACCATTTGGTGCTTGTATTTGAAAGGATTTTGGTTCTGGGCATAGGTTGACAATTTCTGTTGTACAGTGAAATTCCACTGCTTGTGGGGGCGGAGGGGTTACCTTCCTGCAGAATCTCGCAGAGACTGAAATCGTGTACAATGAACATGCTTTACAATGGGAGTCAATTTGATAGGTTCCAACCATCCTAAAATTTGACATGTATAAAGGATCAAAGGCAATAAAAATTATGGGGGAGATTTTCCGTCCCCATCGCGATGGGGACCCACCATTGACTTTTGGCGGGATCAGGCGATCCCGGTGTTGGGAGGCACCGGAAAATCCCGCCCTTTGTTTTTTTAAATAAATTTAAGAAACTCACTGGAGAAATTGTTTAATAAAGCCATAAAAGAAGAGCAATGGATGGAATTTTCCGTGCCCGCTGGCGTCGGGCGTGTTCGGCGGCGTGAGCAGACAATATGGCGAGAAGGCCAAAAATCAGTTTCACGACGCTGTGAAATCAGTTTGCAATCGTCCGCTCTGCCCATCAATGAGGGGCCTTGTTTCCTACCAATGGAAGTCGGGATCCTCATCGTAATACATCTGCATATTATTATTAGCCCAGCCCGCCGGAATCATGCTCCCCCACTGGACCATCCAAGTACGTTGGCATGTTCCATAACAGCATATATAAGGTATGCACTTGGTGGGCTGTGCTTCAAAGGGAACTTGGAGGTGAGTTCACAGTAATGTTGCGGAGCACTCGCGAGGGTCGCCTGTTGGGCTTCAAGGTTGAAGCGCCGCCCATTCAGGTGAGGACACAGTCTAATTGCTTTTTTTCTGGCTGGCTGACAGTGCAGTGCCTGGCAAGGGCTACACTGCAGTTGATAGTGGTGCACAAGCACGTGCGAGGAGCGGAGGGAGGGAAGCTCCCACGCATTCGGGAAATCTTGTATAAAGGGACCATTCCTCTGCAGCTGAGATAGTTCAGGCGCAGCCACATTGACATGCGTGGAGTCGGGCCTCTAGCTTCTCTGCCCACTCAAGCAACGCAGAGGCATCAAAGTGCCACCAAGTGCTCCAGATCTTTTCACCCCTTGGGCCCAGACTGCAAACTAACGAGTGTTTTAGTGGACGGCAGAACAGTTGGATGACTGGGCACGTTGTACAATCTCCTCACTAAAGCTGGTTATGCAGCAGCCACTGGTGGAGGTGCTCACAGCCCCTTGTAATATCATCATTCCAGTTTGGACCAGTCTCCCCCATGGTTCAAAGTAACAGTGCAGCCTTGCAGTGTGGGTTAGGAGAATGCCTGCACCTGAGTTGAGAGCACAGCATGCAGTCCAGCAAGTGAAGCTGTTGCCAATCTGTCTGGTGGTGGGGGGCAGAGGAGGGTGGGGCTTTGGGGCAGCCATGAAGCACACTAAACTCTGGCCATCCAAGTGGTGGCCAGCCAGCTCTGGGATGCATTAAGGGGCCTTCAGATTTAACTAACAGAGGTTCTTAGTGTAGCCAAGCGAACCCAAGCATCTCTCTTTTTCATCCTGCAGGAGGAGTACATCAGGAGCTTGGAGCCTGATGATTGAGCTGTATGCCTTGTGGCATAGAGAGAGTGGAAATGAAGGAGGAGAGAGTGATGGAGGCACCTGGATGTGCAGAGGGAGGAGCAGCACACTCAGGAAAAAGGGGAGGCTGGGGCTCACACCACCAAAGAGCCACAGCGAACTGTTGCTGGTTGTTGGCTAGCTAGACCCAGGGTCTATAGATGCCACCTTTCATTCCTGTAGATGACTGGGAACCAGTGTCACCGAAGTCCACTAAAATGCTTGTTAGTTTTCAGTCTGAGCCCGAGGGGTGAAAAGCTCTGGAACACTTGATGGCTTTCTGATGCCTCTGCGTTGTCCAGGGAACTGGTCAGTCACATCTGCCATCTGCTGCAGGGGAGGTGGTGGCAATAGTGATATTGTCACTGGATTAATAATCCAGAGACCTGGGTTCAAATCCCACCATGGCAGAGGGTTGTTATGACATAGCAGGTGGTAAATGCTGAGCTGTTCAAATCCCTGAGGGAAACTTGAAACAACTGTCACAATTACTTTTCAATTTGTATGTTTCAAGATGCGGCCTTTCAATTTCTCCGCCAGTGGCTCCTTTCAGGGCTCCACAGGTGACCTCTGTGGGATATCACAAGCCTCCACCCACAAATGCACCCATGAGGTCATGGATGCCATCTTCGCAAAGGCACACAGCTTTGTGCATTTTGTCCAGGATCAGGTTTTCCTGAGCGCTGGGATTTGCCCAGAACCCAGGTTTTCCACAGGTGCAGGATGCCATCAACTGCACTCACATGGTGCTCAGATCTCCGTGGCAACAAGTGGTCAACTATGTCAATCATAAGGGCTTCCACTCACTGAATGTTCAGCTGGTGTGAGACCACCACAAACACATCCTGCAGATCGGTGCAAGGTTTCCAGTTCCAGGGAGTGTCCATGGCTCCTACATTCTCAGTCAGTCTCAGATCCCTGGGGTCTTCCAGAGTCCACAGAGGCTGCAGGGATGGCTCCTCGGGGACAAGGGCTACCCGCAGAGGACATGGCTGATGACACCCATGCGGCGGCCTCAGACTGCAGCAGAGTGAGGGTATAACGAGGCGTACGCCGCAACTCTCATCTTGGTGGAGCAAACCATCGGGATGCTGAAAATGAGGTTCCGGTGCCTGGACCGGTCTGGTGGAGCCCTGCAATATAGTCCACAGAGGGTGTCACACATCGTCATCGCCTGCTGTGCCCTTTACAACAGGGAGAGGAGCTGGCTGAGGAGGAGATGCAGGAGTTAGAGGTGTCCTCTGATGAGGAGGACGTCAATGGGGATGAGGCTGAGGCGGTCCTCGAAGGCAATGATGACAGTGATGAGGCCTTTGCACTGGCCAGATGAGGCAGGTACGCTTGGGAGGCCCTTGTAGCTGTTAGATTTGTGAAGGATGATGATGGCATGCAGTGAGGAGAGACCATAGATGCTCACATTGCATCTATGAACATCTGACTCCAGTTTGGCTTATGGCAGCGCACATACACTCTGTGAGAATGCTCCTTTCAGGGAGACGCAGCGGAGGCCCTAATAGTCACTCGATTGCAGGAGGATGATGACAATATGCAATGAGGATTCTCCATAGATCTTCACGTAGCCTCTGAGCATTTCTGACTCCTGTCTGGCCGAGGGAGCTCTCCTGCACTCTGTGATCAGGGCCATATCATAGAGATGCAGCCATGAAACTTTAGGAGCATCTGATCATTTGTCCACTTTCAGTACCTGAGTCCTTCAGGAGCACAGTGTCAGTGGTTACAGATGCTGAAGAGATGGAGGCCAGCTCCACCTTAAAAGGTGCTGAGAGCACACAGAGAGAATGACGGAACCCTCTGACCCCTGCCCACGACATCCTGGCAGCAATGACAAGCACCATCGAGGTGCCGGCATCACTAATAGGTCCAGGGAGCTGGACCAGTCATTTGGTCTGAAGGCTGTACAAAGCACAGGGAAGAGGCCCTGGACTGAGAGACCTGCCTTTATCTTGTGCAGGAACCAAGGTTTCACATCTGGGACACACAAACACTACTCATCAGGACAAGGAGCCATAGGCAGGGAGACACTCTTGGGAGTTTATTTACAATAGTGAACATTATGTAGAAGTGATTAACACCCATGCCCAGACTGTGCAATTAATTATTCTTAACCTTCCTAATCCTGCTGCTACGTCTTGATGCTCTCCCCACATCCACAGCGGAGGTGGAGGCAGCCTGCTGACTGCTACTTCCTGTCTGTGATGAACTTGACCAGCGTCCACTGGAGGGCCCAGGCCTGCTTTCGGGGTCCTGCTGTGTGGCAGTGGCATCCTCCTCGGCTTGTGGAACTGGAGCTGCTGGGGTCACAGGAAGAGGGGATTCGGATGGGCCGGACACTCCTGGAGTCAACTGGATGGATGGCCCCAGAAGGTGAGGGGTACAGCTGCTGATCCTCCTACCTATTGGTGCCTGAGGCCCCTGACTGACACCTTGAGGAGAAGGGGTTGCTGGAGTGCAATGGGGCTGCTCAGCACCCCTCTCACATACACACTGTTGGAGGCTAACTATGGTAAAAGTGATGGAATTGACCCCGCACGGTAGTGCAGGGACGATGTCCTCGACCGATGTCTCCATGGCGTCTGCCATCCTACCAGTGTTGACCTCAGTGCATTGGCATGCCGGCGCTATCACCTCTGAGTGAAGGCAGACGGACTCCTCCATCGTGCCTTGCAACCTGAGGAGTGCAGCGGACATCCCTTCCTGATGTTCCCGAGCTTGTCTTTGCAGCTCCAGCAACTGTGACGTGGCTGAGTCCAGAGGCAGGTCATCTCACTCGGACTCAGCAACGTTCTGGCCTCCAGCAGTCCTCCGAGTGCCGGGATTCTGGGAAGTCCCAGCCCCCGCCGGCTGTGGATCAGAAAGTGCAATGCGCTCACCAGCTTGTGATCCCGGGGCTACTCTAAAGCTGGGTCCCTCCGAGGTGTGTGTCTCTGTGCTGGTGGAGGATGTAATGAGCACTGTGACGGGGCTTCAGGGAGAGGGTCAGCTCTTCTGAGCTTCCCTCGGGACTTGAGTGGAGGCCCTGGGTCGTGGACTCTCTTGGCAGTTTCCCAGATGTGCCTGTGAAAGCAAGGAGAGATAATTAGTGCATGGCAGTGGCCTGTGAAACAGGACACATCACCCAAAGCATGGTTGTCTGATGGATGTTGCACTGCTGGATCCTCACTTGGTAGAACACCGCCGACTTCACTGTCATGGCAGGAAGGGTCCAGATCCTCACCGACTAGCTGAATGGTTCTATTTGCGAAGTCTGTGAGGAACTTGATTTCAAGGATTCTTCCTCTGGTAAGTGACCTCTCCATGTTGTTGTACGCCAGCTTGCCCTGTGTGAATAGAGATGGAGAGAGTGTAAGCAGGACGCCTGCCAGGCCAGATGATAAGTATGCCTGGCATATATGGGTGGTGAGTGGTTCCATAGATGCGATGAGGACAATGAAGATGTGAGAGAGTGAATGGTGATGTCCCTTGAACTGGCAGTGAGTGAGGGCCCTGTGGATGTGTGATGAGTCTGTGAGTGTGAGTTGAGAGTGATGAGAAGAGTGACTTACCCCAGCCAAACGGAGATCATTCAGCCTCTTTCTGCACTGGGTGGCTGTCCTCTTTTGCAGGGCATTGGCACTGACCAGTACTTCCACCACCTCCCAAGCCAGATTGGTGGTGCCGCTGCCCCTCCTGCAGCCAGAGCGGGGGTAAAGGACATCATGGCATCCAAAAGGCGTTCGAGGGATGCGTTACTAAACCGGGGGGGGGGGGCGGGTGGGGGGGGGGGGTGGGGCTGCAGCCTCCTTGCCTTTCGGGGCCATCCTGTCTTCCGTGAGGCAGTCCTGGTCTGGAAGCACTGAGAGGTGTGTGTGTGTGGCTGCACTTTAAATGTGGTGCCAGGAGTGATGAAGCAGCAAGGTGACAGCGTGGCGAGTGATCGAGAGACCGCCCGCCATGAAAATGGCAAATTTCCCGGGAATGCATAATTAATGCAGCGGGTTTGGGACAATGCAGTGTGAGGAGCCATCATTGTGGCCAGTGGGTAAAACATCACTTCCCCTGCACTCAATACAAATCTGCGATGATTCTGCCCTCCCCCGTGTCGGTGGTAGTGATTGACAATACTTTATGACATGCTCCCTTAATGGTACATGTACAACATATCACAACATGTTCCTTTTTTTTGTTCTTATGTTCAGCAAATAGAGCCCTTTTAACGCCTGATTTAGCGCCTTTCACAACCTCAGGACATCCTAAATTTTCCTTACAGCCAAAGAAGTACTTTTGAAGTGTGCTCACTATTCTACTGTCGCAAACACGGAAGCCAACCTGTGTGTGGCAAGCTCCCGCACATACAAATATGGCAATGACTGGCTAATCTGTTTCACTGATGGATAAACATTAGCCAGCACACCAGGGAGAATCCCTCTGCTCTTCTTTGAAATAGCACCATCTGATCTTATCCGTTCACCAGAGAGGTCAAATGGGTCCCCATTTTAACGCCCCACCTGAAAGATGGCACCTCCAACAGTGCAGCACTCCCTCAGTATTGCATCACAGTATAACATTGTGCACAAGTGTTGGTGAACTTGAACCCAAAACCTTCCGGTTCAAACTGTGCCACAAGCGAGCCAAGGCAGATATAAAGCTTCCATATCATGTTTGCCAATACGTTAATAAAGATGGCTGCAGATAGATTGAATTCACTGCAATTTAAGGAGCAATTGAATTCCCCTGAGGGCATATAATCCTAGTTGCCATAAAAGGTGCACTTACAGTGTCTTCCAGTCACCTTGTACATTTTGTGTTCGATTTGCCCTGCATTGACACCATGTTTGGAAATTTTGAAAGTGTCCCTAATTAATTCTAATTCTTCAAATAACTCCGAAAACAAAATTCCTGCAGAGACCATTTCCCCTGTTTAGTGCTTGTAGCAAAATCCCAAATGCATCTGCGGGAGATTACATTTACCCAGTTTGTGCAGCAAGATTGAATTCTACCGTTTCTGACTTGATCACAAGTATTAAAATTGCTAACTTCGGTAATGAACCTGGTTCTATAGTGCAGGACACCATCAAGGTTGTTTACCAGTGAACAGCTGAATTATACAGAGCAGGAAGACTCAAGCTTCCAGCCTTGCATTAGCTGAGCTACAATTTAACGTTTATTGAATGAATTTAGATCTTCATTGAATTGATATTTTTTATGGCAGTACTGAGAATGGAGCTGATTTCAACTGGAGGGTTTGAAACACAGCACAGTTTAGAGCCAAATTTGCAATTTATGATTTTTATTAAAAAAGCTTCCAGGGATTATAGTGGTGCCAAGTCCTGCTACAGAATGCTTGCTGGCGTTCCTTATGAGACTTTGTAGGAAAAAAGGCAGTGGGTTGCCATGTTCTGGAATGCACTGCCTGGAAGCAGATTCAATTTCTAAAGGGAACAGTCTATAGCAAAGGGAAAACTTGCAGGGCTATGGGGAAAGAGCAGGAGGTAGTGGGACTGATTGGATAACTCTTTTCGATTGGCCTCTTTCTGCATCAAAGCATTCTACGACTCATAGAAACTTTCACTGTATGTAAATATTGTTGGATGCAATTCTAATTCTTTACTTGTATAAAAATGTGTGGGTATGTTATATCAGTTTGGGGGTGTTTTGGGGGTCAAAAGTGAAAAAGAATCGCTGAAAGTAATTGCTATAAAATAAGTTGACTTTTAACCATCTCTCAAAGACAGCCAGACATCAGCATACATTACGCTTTGGGGTGTGTGCTTTAACTGAATTTAATGGACAGCTACTAATCTTCACAGAAACAGAGCTAACCAAGCAGCCCCCTGTTGGATTCCTGCAAATGCCACATTAGAAAATCTCCAATAAATGATCGTGCCTTTTTAAAATAAAGTGACATTTGATGCCAGACATGGGATTAATAAAGATGCAGCTGAAATAAAGAGGAGCGAGAAGAAAGGTTATGTTGAATAATGTATAATGGCAATGAGTTCCTAACTCTTGTCACAAGCACCAATGTTAGAAAAATGGAATGAGATTCACTGCTGATGCTGTTTCAATCAATGGCCCAGCTCAGTGTGATTGATGCTTGTTTTAACACCCGCTACTCCAAGAGGAGTTCGACAGCTCGAGAAGGTTGCCATTATCTGTCTGTGGAAGGCTTGATCGGATGTGGCTGTATGATACAGTTCTATCATTTGAAGCTCATTAACTGTGGACCCCGATTTTAATTGCGGGCGGGTTTTCGATGGGTCGATGGTGTGATGTAGCAGAAATCAAGACCCAGGCTACTTAAACGCTCTGTGTAAGGTGGGAGATGGTGGAAAGTCATCGCAGAGGCTGATCATCGGCTCATGTTAGGTGATTTGCTCAGGTTCTGGAGATTTGGTGGGGTGGAGGTGGTGGTGGGGGTTTCATGTGTTTGTGAGGGGTCGGTGGGATGGGGTGGAAATCTGGGGCAGAGGCAATGTCATGTTCAGTACCAGCAAGAGGATATTTAATATTATGGACTGTAAGATTATACTTTGTGAAAGTGACCACAAATCCTGTTAAGGTGGCTGCAACTTAAAATGTGACTATGGACTTTTAAACTGTTGGCAGTATTCGATTGGTTGTGTGGTCAATTTTTAGTTAAACCTGGCCCTGAATAAGGGAACTTCGCAGCCACCTGTGAAATTTAAACATATTATTGTTTAAAGATTAACCAACGTTTGAGGAATATGGGATCTCTAGCCTATTGGTCTCCGAGTGCCATATTGAACAAAGGAGAATATTTGAGCTCAAGTAGGGTCAGAGATAAGGGTGAATGGCCATTGTCAACTGCCATTGTATTGTGGTAATCTGGATCCCAGAAGTGCTAACCCAGCACTCATGTGACTGAAACTAACTTTCTCCAGTATAATACCATCTATAACAAAGCAAATCTGTGTGTGCGTGTGTGAGAGAAACATCTGAAGCACCAGGAAACATCTGAGACAGCCGAGCCATCACAGCTGAAAGTCTTCGAATGCAACCAAAGTACTGTACTTGTTCCAGCTTCCAAGTCGACCCAAGAATCAACCTCAGGGACATTCATCTGCAAGAGGCTTCGCAGCTCCATGAGAATTCTTTGTTTCTGAAAGACCTTCACTCCAACTAAAGTATCAGCTCAGCCAAGAAGACACCAGACCTGCATCAATACAAAGACTGAATTATAAATTCCATTTTTATAATTACAGCTTTTTCTTCTTCTGTATCTAATCTTTGCGTTTAAGACAGTGGGCAGAATTTTCCCGTCGGCATGTGGGGGCGGGACCCGCATGCCGACGCATAAAATAACGCACGGTGACGTCGGGCGAGTGTCCCAACGTCACCGCGCGCCATCGCAATATTTCGTTGGGCGGGCGCGCAATGATATCCGATGCGCACCCACCATTAATTAACGGGCCACTTAAGGCCCTTGAGGCGCCAATTGACGCTAATTTTTCGGCGCCCGTGCGATCTTCAGGTCAGCGCACGGGTGCAACGGGCAGGTGGACAGGACACATTTGTATAAACCTCGTCCATGGGCGGGGTAAGAGGGCTCAGTGGGGTCGCGAGTGCGCTCTGTCAAATATTTATTTTTCAAAGTTACTGATACTTGCCTGTGTGAACTGCAATACTTCAAAACGCATACCAGCTGCTTTGTCTGGACTCTTAACCTTCAGGTCAGCACTCTGCAGTGTAGAATAATTTCTGGGCCTGCAGGTTTCAGGAAGCCTTCCCTTAGCCTGGGAATGGGAGTTGAACTCTCCACTGGAGGCACCTCTTTTGAGGAGGAAGAGAGGGCTAGAAGCAGGAGGAGGCCAGGAGTGCACATTCAGCCTCCAGGGGAGCCACCTTTGGGAGGCCAGGCGCAGGCACAAGGGGTGTGGGGCCAAGGGGGTAGCCCAAGGCGGAAAGGGCCGCAGAAGGCGCCACTATCCTGCTGCCAGGGTATACAGGCAGCAAAGCGGCTACCTCAATATGTCTGAGGTGCAGTGCTGAAGGAGGCTCCATCTCTCAAGGGAGACAATCAACTATATCTGTCAGATGATTGGGCCTGAGATCTCCGCTGACTGTGTGGGCGGACACCCCTTGCCAGTGGTTCTGGAGGTCACAGTTGCCCTCAACTCCTATGCCTCTGGCTCCTTCCAGGGGTCGGTGGGTGATCTTTGCGGAGTCTCCCAATCAGCTGTTTACACTTTTCTCAAGCAGGTTACAGACGCTTTGTTCAGATGTGCATTGACCTTCATCCACTATCGTTGGGACCAGGCAAGCCAGACACAGTGAGCCTGAGGCTTCGCGAACATTGCTGGCTTCCCCCGTGTCCAGGGTGCTATAGACTGCACACATGTGGCCATCAAGGCGCCAGCAGGTGAGTCCTGTGCCTGCGTAAACAGGAAGGGTTTCCACTCCATGAACGTGCAGATAGTGTGTGATCACAGGATGCTAATTCTACAAGTCTGTGCAAGGTACCCAGGCAGCTCCCACAGCACCTACATCCAGGTGCCGGGGCTCTTCAGTGCTCCAGCTCATCTGGATGGATGGCTGCTGGGTGACAAGGGCTATCCCCTCAGAAGGTGGCTCATGACACCTCTCCGCCATCCAAGAACAGGAGCTGAGTAGCGGTACAATAGGAGCCACACCTACACAAGGGCTGTGGTGGAGAGAGACATCAGTCTTCTCAAAATGTGCTTCTGATGCCTGGACCGCTCAGTAGGAATTAGAACATCGGTTAGTGTCCCGGGGAACAGCAGTGAGGGCACTTCACAGTTTCTGGAGGAGCTGGCAGAGACAGAGAGTGCCCATGGCGCCAGCAGTTGGAGGACTGCAGGGGACCAAGCACATGCTCAGTCAGTGCCTGATGATGTACCCCCCAGATCGTGTCTCGGTGATAGTGGTTGCATGCTGCGCTCTGCACAATCTTGCGCTGGAAAGGGGGGACACTGTGGACGATGAAGACGTCGACGCAGTGGCTGCGGCTGCACACGATGAATCCAGCAGTGAGTCCGAGGATGAGCACGCACAGGGAAATGCTGAGGGGGTAGACGCTGACCCGGGTATACTCCAGGGAGGCAGGGGCACCCGGGAGGCTTTAATCAAACAGACCTTCAGCTAGCAAACCACATATGGGGCTCCAGGACAAACCCGGGCTGTAGGCTCCATACTCGATACCTGAGTGCGAAATCTGGCTGGATAGGAACATTAACTAAGGGCCTTGTTAATAAAGCTGAATGTCCCATAAATCACTCATAACATTTTTGGAAACCATCCACCTGCAGAAAAGAGGCACCCTCAGCCACGGTGACATGTCTGAATTTAATATTATAACAAAAGGAACTTAAGAAAACAAAATGACAAAGGTGTTAAACATCACACCAACTCATAAAGGCCTCATTGCGGGCCAACACAAAAGCACCAGTGATAAACCCATGGTGTGCTCAAGGTGCCTTATGTTTACGTTTTCAGGTGCTGCGTCTTGGTGCTGCCCCCTCGCTGGGAGTGCCATCTGAGCCAGCCTGCTGACCCTGCTGTCCTGTCGGCCTCGATGACCCTGGCGACCGTCCTCTGGCCTGTGGAGCCTGTGCTGGCCCTGCCTGGGAGGGAGCTGCCTGTTCCATATCTGGCATCTCCCCAGTCGTCACAGCCTCATCGGATGCACTGATCACTGGCAGAGGGGCAGAGGAGCTGCCACCCTCATCCGGAGTGCCCTGAGAGGAGCCCGCAGAGACGACAGGCAGCTGCTGCACCGACGTGAGGTCGCTCCGGACCTCCCTGCTCACCGTGAATGGATGGGCACTGAGCTGGGAAACTTGGTTCCCAGTCTATCTCCCACATTGGCAATGACCAGCTGAGGTCAATGCCGATGTGAGGGCTTGCTGATCCGAGCGCATCCCTAGGAAGTCCTGATTGTTCTCCTGGAGCAGCCTCTCCACGAGAGTCGCCACTCTCTCCATGGAGGATGCATGGTGCTTGGAAATGAGGCTCATTGCATCAGCGATGGTCCACGTAGACTCCTCCACCACGGGCACCAAGCCAAGCATAGCCTCATGTATCTCCACCAGATGCTCCCGCCCACCCTGCCACATTTCCTGCATCTGCTGCGTCGCAGACAACTCCAGAGGTACATCATCAGGCACCGACCTAGCATGTGCCTGGTCCCCTGCAGTCCTCCGACTGCTGATGCCATGGGCACTCTCTGTCTCTGCCAGCTCTTCCAGCAACTGTGAAGTGCCCTCACAGCTGTGCCCCGGGACACTAGCCGATGTTCTAATACCCACCGAGGTGCTAGTATCTGCGCTGGTGCCTGCCTGACAGGGATGGTGTGATGCAGGTGAGACTTCAGGCCCCTCAGGTGTGAGAGGGGGCCTCTGCTGCTCCTCCTCCTGGCCCTGCTCCGCTGATGCTGAAAGGAAGAACAAGGAGATTGGATCAGTTAACGTGGGGACCATGTCAATGTGTATCCCTGTCCCCTGGATCATTATGCGCTCCTCCTTCCATAAGCAATGGTCAAGCCATGTTGCAAACTTCAATCACTGAACATTCAGCACTGCCATGGCTGTTGGGAGAACAATGGTGTCCTCACTGTGGGCAAACATACCTGCCCGTGGCAACCCAGTCTCACTGACACCGGTGAACCTGGGCGCACGGCGCCTCTCCAAATCTAGGGTCTCCTGCTCAAAGCAGCTGAGAATTGCCAACTGTGCCGGGCCGCTGCCAGTCCTCACCCGCTCGGCGGCATCATGTGCATTCTTCTCCTGTAAAGAAGAGCATTGAGTGATACTTGTACTTGGATTCTCTTTGCTGCCGTCCCAGTCCAACCAGAGTGAGACATTGCAGGGCTCCAGTGTCTCCTCACCCCGCTGCTGCCGAACACTCACACAAAGATGCTAGGCCTGATCCCCATCCCCCCCCCACTCCCTTGGCCAAATGCTGCCAACATCACATTTGGCACCACACGGTCTAACCTTCCATAGCAAAGGGGCACAAGCACGCTCAGCGCAGAGGGCAGCAGATCGATCGGTGCCAATGCCACCTTGTAGCTCCCCTCCCAGCACGTCACCCCCCCTGACTTTGACATGTCCTGGAGTTCCAGCACTGCGCCAAGGTGCAGCTTCTCCTGGTTGACCCCAAAAAGTAATGTGGGTCTCAGTGTACCACATGCTGCGGGGGCAGAACCCATCTCTTCACCACCCTCTCAGGGTGACCTCGGCATGGGCAATATCTGCTGGCCCACCCAGCGAAGGACACATGGCATCAATGATTCAATGCAGTCACTACACTCAGACTTGGGGTGGGGGGAGGGTAGCAGGGGGAAAGCCTACCTGCTGGGTTAAGTGACCAATGCCAACATAATACTCACCCTTCCCGAGCCCAACAGGCCGTTAAAGCGCTTGCGTCACTGGATCCAGGTGCGCCGCACCACATCGCGGGAGCTCACCACCCCCGCCACCTCCTCCCAGGATGTTTGCTCATGTGGGGTGGCCTCCTCCTCCCATCCTGGGGTATGAGGACCTCCTGCCATGCTGACACCTCCTTGAGGTGGGCAGCAAGGCAATCATCGGAAAAACGAGAGGCACAGTGCCCCCCCTGCCCTATCCGCCTGCCTGGCCTGCTCACCAGCAGCGCTCAGGGGAGCCCCTCCACTGGCTGTGATTCGCAGCCTTTGAAAGGCTGCAGGAGGTTTTTAAGACAGGCCGCCGGGTCACCATTGGACCCGCCGGTCATTGCAGTCCCGCCGCCCGCCCACTCCCACTGTCCTCGGGAGCCGCTATTCACACTGGACGGGCCTTAATAGGCCCGCCCGCGTAAAATGGCAGCGTGGACCTGATTGCGGATCACGCCTGCCCAGGCCTGCCCAGGCCTGCCCACACCTGCTCCACGCACCACTCGCCCGATAGGGAGAAAATTCTACCCAGTGGGAGTAAGATGAACGATTGAGACATTGCGTTCGAACGTCGGGGGCAAGTGTGTGATAATAAATAACCTTCTTTACTTTTAAACATCACCAGAAAGCCTATTGCTGGAATTTATTTTAAATTAAGAAAAATCACTCTGGGGGTTGAAAATACGTACACCTTACACACAAACATCCTGACTACGGGCTGGAAGGGACCACACAAATCCATAACAGGCACCCCAAGCTCTTCTCATTGGGCACCGAGCATCTCTGAGGGCATTGCTTTCAGATAATTGGCATGTTAAGGTGACTTCTCATTACTTAGCGAGCAGTTACGATGAGTTAAACACTGACTGAAAGGATGGTGAAAGTAGATTTGAAAATAACTTTCAAACGGGGATTGGATAACTACTTGAAAAAAAAAACTTACAGGGCAATGGGGAATGGGTCAAATTAAACAGAGCTTTCAAGAAGCCAGCACAGACAAGATGGGCCAAATGGCCTCTTCCTGTGCTATTTTTTCTTTAATTCTTTCATGAGATATGGGTGTCGCTGCCAAGGCCAGCATTAGTTATCCATCTCTAATTACCCTTGAACAAAGTGGCTTGCTAGGCCATTTCAGAGTCAACCACATTGCTGTGGGTCTGGAGTCACATTGTGGGCCAGACCAGGTAGGGATGATTTCCCTTCCCTAAAGGACATTAATGAACCAGATGGGTTTTTATAACAATCAACGATAGTTTCATGGTCACCCTCACTTTATATTCCAAATGTATTAATTGAATCTGAATTCCACCAGCTGCCATGACAGGATTTGAACCGTAGACCCCAGAGCACTAGCCTGGGCCTCCCAGTGACATTACCACTACGCCATCATCCCTTGTTTCTGGTTTTGTTAATTTAGTTTATTTGTGTGGTAACAAAAGAGTTACACCATCATCTCCCACTAATGGCCTCATCCCATCGCCACTGTTATTAACCCAGTGGCAGGTGGGCCTGTCTCCATGCAGCATGTACAAAACGTAAGGCTGTGCAGTCTGCTTGTCACCTCCCAGAGGTGAGGTTTGAGGGGGTGGGTCGTCCCTCCTTCAAAGGCACTCAGTGCCTGATCGTGTTTAAACTGCACCGCTGCGTGATTCTAACCACAATCTCTCCACATTCTGTAATTTTCTCACTCACAGAAGCAGTTCACGAAGAATTAATACTCCAATTGCAGCACAGCCTTGGTCAGGACCCGTCAGGGGCCACAGTTTTCAGTTTTGGGCACCAAACATCAAGAAAGCTATGATGACCTTGGAAGGGGAACAGCGCACATCCTGCAGAATGATACCAGCACTTACAGGGTTAAATTACAAGGCACAAACTTGGCTTGCGTTCCCTTGAGTTTAGAACATTGAGGGACAATGTAATCAAGGTATTTGAATCAGTGAAGAGATTTGGTAGTACAGATGCAGAGAAACTCTGGTGGAGGGATACAGGTCAAGGGAGCACAAACGTAAAATTAGCCTTTTAGGAGTGAAATCAGGAAGCACTTTTTCACCCAAAGACCTGCAAAAATCTGGTACCTTTTCCCAAAAGCCGGCCGTAGCTACTGGGTCAATTGAAATTTTCAAGACTTAGATCGATAGACTTTTAATAGGAAAGGTTATGAAAGGATATACGGCAAAAGCAGGTAAATGGTATTGGGGTACAGTTGAATTATGCCTGAACTCAGTTCGAGGAACTGAATGGTCTATTACTGTTTCCATTCTTCTGAGTTCCACTCTATTAAACTTCATACACTCTTCCCATGAACAATTTTTAATCTCATGTGCTCCTTGACCCACCCTTCATATTCAGGCACGTTTTGACCCTTTTGCTGTCTTTGTACATCAACAGATATTTTCTGTTACTCCTCGCATTCCTTCTCCTCATACCCTCTTCATCCCTCAGTTGGGCTGCAAATCACAGACCTTGGTGGTGGGAAACTGATGGGTGGGTAAGCAAGCGAAAAGTTCCGAGAAATGGGTAACTGGTGAGAAGAGGATCGCGGCAGACACGGATACCATGATCAAGAAGGTATGAACAAGAGGAAAGTTATTTAACATTCCATCAGTACTATATCAAAGGAACTTAATTAAAATTCTCTGACATTTAATTAAAAAAGTAAATGGCAATATTTAATATTCTACAATAAAACTGTAGTCATGAATTATTAGTTATGATATATTAATTTATAAATGAATGTTAAGAATGTATTGTGGCAATTTACTTGAGACACACACACAGATATCTTTTCATTAGAATAACCTCTATAGAACAACCAATTATCTCGATTAGCCCAAAATACTATTTAGCTCACTGTTTCATGAGTTTGTATGCGGTTCAAGACTATATAAAGCTGATCTGCATTCTAATAAGCTAAAAACTGCACAACGCTAAAACCAAAAAATAAATGTGTGAATCTTGCTCCATTCAGTTTTCAAACTGGCAGCCAGTTCTATACTAGTCTCAACTTAAGAATATTGGAATAGGAGGAGGCCATTCTTCCCCTCGAGCCTATTCCATCATTCAATAAGTTCATGGTTAGCCTGCAACCTAAATCCATACACCTGCCTTTTCCCCACATCCCTCAATAAGAACATAAGAACTAGGAGCAGGAGTAGGCAATTCAGCCCCTCGAGCCTGCCTCGCCATTCATTACGATCATGGCTGATCTCATTTCGGCCTCAACTCCAATTTCCCACCCTCTCCCCGTAACCTTTCAACCCGTTACTAATTAAAAATCTGTCTATCTCCTCCTTAAATTTATTCAGCGTCCCGGCATCCACTGCACTCTGAGGTAGTGAATTCCACAGATTCACGGCCCTTTGAGAAAGGTAATTCCTCCTCATCTCTGAACCCTTAGATAGCGCAATTAGGGATGGGCAATAAATGCCTGGCCTGGCCAGCCACACCCACATCCTTTGAAGGAACAAATAAAAAAGAATTCTATCAATCTTAATTTTAAAAATAACAATCGATCCAGCATCAATTGCTTTTTGTGGAAGAGAGTTCCAAACTTCCACCACTCCTTGTGTGTCGATGTGTTTCCTCTAGGGAAGAATCTGGACGTGACGTAGGCCTCACCTGCCAGATGGAGAGCTGAGTGAGACCCACATTGTCTCCTTTGGGGAATGCTTGCCAATCCACGAGTCAATCAGGCAGCGGAGAGAACAGATGCGGGGCCTTTCCATGGGATCAGGACCCTTGAGCAAAAGTCCCGCCTTCTGAGAGCTGCTGGCCAATCAGACACCAGCAGCTCTTTGCTCAGCTGCGCCCCTGGGGAGGCGGTGGCTGCTGCAAGAAAGACACCTCCAGCCCCCCTCAACCCAAGTCCCAGAGCAACCCAGCTTACAGGCAATTAATGGTGGGAGGGGTTTCGCAGGATGGGGGTCACCAGGTTAGGGGTGTTGGGGGATTTTGGGAGGGATTAGCAGCAAAGGTAGGGGGTGGCTTTCACAGGACCCTCCCCTGCCTCCTTCCCAATGCAGAGTCCATCGATCAGGCACTGAGTGCCTTTGAAGGAGGGACTTCACCTCCCTCCTGGGAGATCACAAGCAGCAGCCCACACAGGTTTATGTGTCGTGCACATTGCATGGTGACTGGTCCACCCACCACAATGGCAGTGGGATGACTGGTCATTAATTGTCCACTTACAGGCCTCAGTTGGTGGTGGGGCAGAAGGGTTGACCATGGGACTACTTGCATTGGACTTAATCTTGGTAGAGGTGGGAAAGAGGCAGAGTGCTGACCCGCCATCCTCCCACCCAATTAAATGCCCTCCCTGCCTCCAAGCACTAGAGGGAAAAAGATCCTGTCCTTAATTTCACTCCTGAAATTTCTCGCTCTAATGTTTAGACTATGCCCCATAGCCCAAGACTCCCCAACCAGCGGAAAGAGTCTCTCCCAATATACCCTCCCTGTTCCTCTTAATATCTTGCAAACTTTGATAAAATCGCCCCTTAACCTTCTAAGCTCTAGGGAACACAGCCCTAGTTTGTGTAATCTCTCCTTGCAGCTTAACCCCTGGAGCTCGGGTAACATGCTATTCACTTCATGTCACCCTCCCTCCAAGGCCAATAAATCTTTCCTTAAGCTGTGGTGCCTAGTCTTAAGAAGCCAACTGTGCAGAGGAGGTCTAACATCTTCAGCCCTTTCAGCATACTCCTACCGCAACTCTGGAACAACTCTGGAACAGGGCCTGAGTGTGCTGGGCCACCGGCCTACTGCCAGCAATCCTGTGGTGCTCTGTAAGAGGCTCGACTCTGCCTGATCCTTTACTGGACTGGTTGCTCCAGAGATGCCAAGAACAGGGATTTCGGTGCCAGGAATTCCCAAGTTCTTGGCTTCTCGAGTTGCCAGGGACATGACCTGTGATCAGAATGCAAGCCTGGGCGCTTGCGAATTTTGTGGCTGTTAACCTTTTACTTAGCTTCCGTAAAAGGCGAATTGTAGCATTGTGCTTCTGTGACTGGGCTAGTAACCCAGGAGCCTGGACCAATGATCCAGAGACGTCGGTTTTAATCCTGCCCCCCAACTCCCCTCCCCCACCCTGGCAGCTGGGGAATTTGAATTCAGTTAATTAAACAAATCTGGAATAAAGAAAACCAGCCTCGTATTGGTGACCATGGCCGGGATTTTCCGGTCCCGCCACTGGCAGGCATCGTCGCTCGCGGAATGGGAAAATTTGGAGGGTCATTACAGTTCTCTAAATTTCCCCATCCCGCCCGCCAGTGCCGGGGTCGGAAAAATCCTGCCCCATGTAACTACTGGGTTATTGTAACAGCCCATCTGGTTCACTAATGCCTTTAAGGGAAGGAAATCTGCCACTCCTACAAAGCCTGGCCTATGTAAGACTCCAGACCCAGAGCAATGTTGTTGACTCTGAACTGCCCAGCAAGCCACTGAGTTGGCTCGCCACCACCTGCTCAAGGGCAATTAGGAATGGGCAATGAATGCTGCCTGCGACCCGTAGCGGGGAAATCGGGGGGGGGGGACAAAGGCAGCATTCCAGTAATGATTCTGATGAGAGCACGCAAAGGCATGCATCATGGTGGCCATTTAAAGCATCCTTCCTGTCAGCCGAGGCACTCTGACCTCTGAGTCAGAAAGTTCAAGGTTCACGGTTTACACCAAAATCCGGGCTGTGTCAGTGGTACGGTACTGAGGGAGTGCTATGTTGTTGGAGTTTCAGTCTTTAGGGTGAGATGTTAAACAAAGGACCTCTCAGGTGAATGTAAATATGAAGAATGCCAAGGGAGTTGTGCTCCAGCGTCCTGGCCAATATTTACCCCGCAACCAGCATCATTAATACAGACTGCGTGGCCACGCTGCACTGCTGTTTGTGGAATTGTGCTGTGCACAAAAATTGGCTGCTGCATTTCTCATGTTACAACAGTGATTACACTTCATGAGTACATTGTTGGCTGTTACATAAGCCAGTTATTAATATTTGCTTAAATATAAACAGATAATGCTGAAAATATAGAGCAGACCAGCCAGACTGAAACAAATAAATAGACATTTCCATAACATTGTTAGTTTGGAACAGAAGGAAAGGAGTGAGTGAGGAAACTAACAAATTATGAGAATCACATTGACGGAATAAATTTTAAAAGGGGACTTGCATTTATATAGTGCCTTTCACAACCTCAGGATGTCCCAAGTTGCTTTACAGCTAACAATGAGGCTTTGAAGTGCTGTAATTTTTGTAACATGGGAAATGCAGCACCCAGGAAAGAAGACAAGGGTTGGAGTCTTGTGGCAGCAAGAGGGATCTCAGCCGTCAGCTAGAAAGCCAGTGAGACACCCTCCATCGCTTCTTTTTGAGAAGGTCCACTGCATCTTGTGCTACTCAGGCACTTGACAGGTCTTCCTCCAGGATCAAGTACCCACCCACCAAGAGCTGCTAACCAATCAGACGCCAGCAACTCTTCTGTACTCAGGAAGGGGGCGTTTGCTGCTGGTCCTACACCAATCCAAGGCCTCGGATCGAGGAGGATACAAGCACAGCAGTGAGAGATGGTGGCAAGGGGGTTGTGGGGTGGGAGTTGCAGGGGAAGGGGTGGGGTGAGGTGTCGGAGCCAGGGCAGGGGTGGGGTGGCAGTAGGGCCACTCCATTCCCGATGCCGGGTCCCTCGATCAGGCACGTGCCAGGTTTTGCTTCTGCTCCAACATGGTGAGCCCCCCTACCCAACTGCCTCTGGGTTAATACCAGCAATGGTGGGATTAGACTCACTTAAGGGTCTCAATTAACTGCGGGGCAGTAAGTCCCTCCATGGGCCTTCCTGTCACAGACTTAATCAGGGTGGAGGTGGGAGGGTGGCAGGGTCCCCACAATGGCGCCTCCAGCAATGCGTCGCTCCTTCAGTACCACATTTAGAGTGTCAGCAGTTATTTTGTGCTGACTTATCCGAAGTGGGGCTTGAACCAACAACCTGCTGATGTAGAGGCAAGTGTGCTACCAGCTGAGTCATAGCTGACCTCGAGATATTGAACATGCCTATTCAGGTAGATGTAAAATAGATTCTGTTGCACTTCCATGAAAGAGAGCAGGGGCTTACCCTGATGTCCTGACCGACACTCATCCCTCAACCCAAAACTATTTGTGTGACCGTTCCATACACAAATTAGCTGCCATGTTTATCTATAGAACAGCGGTAACTACACTTCATCACCTTCAAAATAATCAGCTGTGGACACTTTGGGACCTCCTGTGAACACGAAAGGCGCTATATATATGCAAGTCCCTTCTTCCCAAATGAAAAACAGTCTTTCAAGTATGATTCTCCGAGTTCAGATTTCCCTCACTTCGCCCTGTTACAATCTCTGTAGAGACTGATAACTTTAAAAACAAAGTTCAAACTTTCAGTTGACAGCTGAAAGCATGACACAATAAGATTCACATTTTAATGCTTTTACTGTAACAAATGAGTAAGAAACACTGTTAACTAAATGCTGTCCTTTGCGTAGATATTCAATTTTCCAAGAATCAATCCCAAATGATTCTTAGCTCCTGAGGGTTTACCCCTCACCTTTCCTTTACTCAGCTTATTAACTTGCAATCTTAGAACTGCTTTTCACCATGAGTTTTACTTTTCCTGGAGATGGTCCCTCTAGCCCAAGCTGGCTGACTCTTCCAGCCTCGTTTTAACTCCCCTTGAATTTGGTCTTCCCAATCCGAGTGTCAGCTTCCACCCACATTCCTGTGCAGCAAACCTCCCGCTTCTGCCCCCTCCGTCCGAGATCCAGGCAAGCTCAAAACACTGATATTCTAAGAAAGCCTGCAACCCAGTCTTTACAATGGCTTTCCCTGCACCCTACCATGGCAGTGTGAATCACGTGGGCCTTATATCTCAGTAGAAATGCTAATTAGCTATCATTGAGAGACCAACTCTCTTTCACCTTGGAAATAAATGGTTAATTTAAAGCATAACTGTTTACAATTTTCAAAACTTTTCTGGGACTTCAGAGACTTACAGTCTCCATTATTAATACATAGGCTGCTGCCATTGTGTTCAAGTGTAAATACCTTGCAACTTCTTCCCATTAAAGCAAACTTGGTCCCCTTTGTGTTTTTTATTCTTTGGTGGGATGTGGGTGTCGCTGGCATGGCCACCATTACAGAATCGCAGAATTGTTATGGTGCAGAAGGAGGCCATTCGGTCCATCGTGTCTTCACGATGAGCATTTTAACTTAGTGCCAATCTCCTACCTTTTCCTCATAACCACGCATATTATTTCTATTTAAATAATCATCCAATGCCCTCTTGAATGCCTCAGTTGAACCTGCCTCCACCACACTTCAGGCAGCGCATTCCAAACCCTAACTACTCGCTGTGTGAAAAAGTTTTTTTATCCTTGTTTTTTCCTCACCTCACATTTGCATCTGTTGCCCATCTTTAATTGACCTTGAAATGAGTGGCTTACTAGGCTATTTCAGAGGAGAGAAGCCCACCAAGTACATTGATGTGGACCTGGAGTCACATGTAGGCCAGACCAGCTGAGGATGGCAGATTTCCTTCTCTAAAGGACATGAGCGAACCAGGTGGGTCTTTATACAATTGATGATAGTTTCATGATCTCTAGTTAATGAGACAAGTTTTCAATTCCAGATTTTATTTCTATTAACTGAATTTAAATTTCACCAGCTGCTAGGGTGGGATTTGAACCCACATTCTCCAGAGCATTAGCCTGGGTCTGTGGATTACTAGTCCAGTGAAAGGACGCCACCATCTCCCCTCAACTTCTAACAAACAAACCACACTGACTTGCCGTCAGGCAGAATTCAGAACAGGTCACATGACTGCTACTTTTTACCTTAAACTTAAAGATACAGTCCTGAATAATTGTAATAACGCATACAAACAAGAGGGAAATGTACTTTAAAAATAACAAATCGACAAATAAAGCAGGAGACTAAACCATAATCTGTACATTCCCAGCCCGAATTTCTAGTCAAAATAATGTTGCAGCCTACTTTTGTATTCAGCGCAGAGGGTCACACAGAGGGGGCAGCTACCAATTCAGAAACTGTCTGGATTTAAAACAATTATATCTGTTGTAGTAAGTACAATGCTCCTGGAGCACAGTGATACCGCTCACCATGAGACCAGAAACAATTGTAATTACTGCTTGAGGCCATGTCTGCTGTTTAGAGTTAAAATGTTGCTGCACATATTTCCTCTCTCAATGACTTTTGTTCTTCCATGCAGGAACTAGGTGGTTGTATACAACATGGAACATTTTGAGGGCATGAGCCTTATTGCTGACAGTGCATGGCATGCAGAAGGTATTAAAGAAAGGCTTAGGGTCATAATGTGTTGTGCCTCTCAGAAGCCAGTCTTTTACATACAACAGAGTCATTTTGAAGTGCATTGAAGAATGATACAGCACAGAAGGTAGCCATTTGGCTCATCGTGATTATGCTGAGTCTTTAGAGCGATCCAATGAGTTTCACTCCCACAGTTCTTTCTCCATAGCCTTGCAAATGTTTAACATTCAAGTATTTATCTCATTTAATTTTGAAAGTTATTATATCCCCTTCCACCATCCTTTCAGACAGTGCATCCCAAACCACGACAGTTCTGACTATTATGTGAGACATTGCACTTTAACTTCTTTTTTTGCAAAAATATACTTTATTCACAAAATATCTTCAACAACATTTCAAACCATTTCAAAATCACCAACACAAAAATACAATCAGGTTCAACTTTTACAACGTGTATCACGAAATGCATCAATACAATAAACGAATATTACAATCATTTGCAGACATTCATTTTCAGCTGTACAGCCCGAGGGGATTTAAACAGTTCCCAGCCCCTCGGTGCACTGTGGCAGAAAGGTCTTAGGCAGCGACCCTTCCCCATTGCGCTTTTGCGGCGGCTGCCCCAAGCTTTCGTGCGTCCCTCAGCACGTAGTCCTCGTCTTTGGAATGTGCCAGTCTGCAACACTCGGTCGGGGACAACACTTTGCGCTGGAAGACCAACAGGTTTCGGGGAGACCAAAGAGCGTCTTTCACCGAGTTGATGATCCTCCAGCTGCAGTTGATGTTGACACTGTTGGATCCAGTGCCCTTGGTTTGCTGGGGCTAAAGGATCCAGGGTTCACGCTTTGTTCAGGGTGACCGAATCGGTACAGAGACAGAGAACATCCGGAGATAGTTAGAATAAACACATGCTGTTTATTTACAAACTAACTCTACAACTATACTTGTGTGCTCACAACATAAAACTCTGCCTTCACTCATCAGTGACTAAGTCAAGACTCTACCACGTAGAGGTAGCCCGCGCTACTCTGCTATTGGACAATAAGATCATGTGACCTTATATTACAATACTTGTCTTAAAGGTATATTACATCTTAAGTTACTACATAGGCCAATTAATCCGTTGTTGCAGTATTTCTTGAGGGGCAAATGCTACACAGGACACAGCAAGAAATGCCTGTCCTACAAATAATGGCATGGCCTCCAGGACAGATGTGTCCTCAGTTTTAATGTCTCATTGTAAAATGGCATCTCTGACAGTGTAGCACTCTGTCAATACCACACCACAGCGCAATTATAGATGTAATTGAGTCCACAATTTAATATGTTTCTTGTTACAATGTTTAATTTAGTAATTGATGAGGAACAGCTACAGAGAGCTAAATCTATTCTCATTTAAAAAAATAAAGTGAACAAGGGGTACATGATTTGAGTGCTTTAGATTTTCCCATTCCCTGAAGGCACTTTATGCTAAAAAGAACTTGAGAAATAGGCACAGAATTAGGCACCCGGTCCTGCTCCATCATTCAATATGATCAAGGCTGATGGTCTACCTCAAGTCCACTTTCCTGCCCTATCCCATATCCCTTCAGTCCCTTCAAGTGTCCAAATGAGGCCCTGTCTGCAGTGAAATATCTTCCTTTATTTTACTCATTCACAGGATGTGGATATTTCTGGCTAGGCCAGCATTTATTGCCCATCCCTAATTGCCCTTGAGAAGGTGGTGGTGAGCTGCCTTCTTGAACCGTAGCAGTCCATGTGGTGTAGGTACACCCACAGTGCTGTTAGGAAGGGAGTTCCAGGATTTTGACCCAGCGATATTGAAGAAACAGCGTTGTGTTTCCAAGTCAGGATGGTGTGTGGCTTGGAGGGGAAATTCCAGGTGTTGGTGTTCCCATCTTTCTGCTGCACTTGTCCTTGATAGTAGCAGTCATGGGTTTGGAAGATGCTAAGGTGAGTTCCTGCAGTGCATCTTGTAGATGGTACACACTGCAGCCACTGTGTATCAGTGTTGGAGGGATTGAATGTGGTTGGATGTGATGTCAATCAAGTGAGCTGCTTTGTCCTGGAAGGTGTCAAGCTTCTTGAGTGTTGTTGGAGCTGCACTCATCCAGGCAAGTGGAAAGTATTCCATCACACTCCTGACATGTACCTTGTAGATGGTGGACAGGCTTTGGGGAGTCAGGAGGTGAGTTAATTGCCACAGGATTCATAGCCCCTGGCCTGTTCTTGTAGCCACAGCACTTATATGGCTAGTCCAGTTCAGTGTTAACGCCCCCGATGTTGATAATGGGGGATTCAGGGATGGTAATACCATTGAATGCCAAGGTGCTTACACACTCTACCGCTTTGTCCAAATGTTCCACCATCAAGTTTACCCAAGATACTGAGTGCTAGAAGGTGACTTGCTGCCAGGAGATGTACCAGACAAGTCCCGCCCATTCCTGAGGTCCACATGGGGACATTTTCACTCTGGAATCATTGCACAACAAACTGAAACAAAGCCCAATTTAACTTTTGCCATCTAGTCTAACCCAGGTTGGGGTCGGGCAGTTAGTCACTCTCTCTGATTCCATTGCCTTCCTGCTATGTCTTCATGCTAACCTGCTCTTATGAGCAGGCTAGAGTGGTTCACCTGTAGGAAGGCAGCGGAGTCCTCCTTTAAAATTTATGCAAGGTGTGAAACAGGTAAATAATTCAGTTTACTTTTAGGTTTCCTTGTGGGCTAAAGATGAGGCCACTCAGGGTCGACAAGGAAGCCTTCGGCCTCCCTTTGCTCCAAGCTTCCTTCCTTCAGCCCGTGGATCGCGTGCAGAGCCCCAGGCTGCAGGCTCCTGCCACTGACTTCTGGGTGTTTTTATTTTTTATTTTAACTTATTTATGTGATGTGAACATCACTGGCAAGACGAGTATTTATTTCCCAACTTGAGGGAACTTAGGAAGCAGAGTGTAATGGTCAATGGATATTTTTCAGGCTGGAGGAAGGCCAATGGGAATATTTATGGTAACAAGATCCCAGGACTCAGCTGATTCTCCACTTGCCTCAAGGTTTGCACTGTCTGTACCCCAGGCCCTCCCCCATGCCTGGCCCACCCGATTAAAATTGGGGATTCCAGGCTAACAAGATCTCACCTATGAAAGACAGATCAAACATATCTTTCTACAGAACGTGTTGTTCGGAGATTTGTCCTCCTATCTTGGATTACACTGTCGGTACTTAAAGTTGACAAGGCACCAGGACCGGACGTGATGCATCCAAGGATATTGAAGGAAGCGAGAGGAGAAATTGCAGGGGCACTGGCCATAATTTTTCAGTCTTCCCTAGACTCAGGGGAGGTACCAGAGGGCTGGAGAATTGCAAACACTATGCCCTTGTTCAAAAAAATGTTGTAAGGATAAGCCCAGCAATTACAGACCACTCAATTTAACTCCAGTGGTGGACAGAATTCTAGAAATAATTATTCAGGATAGCATTAGTAGTCACATGGAAAAAATATGGGTTGATAAGGAAGAGCCAGCATGGATTTCTAAAGGGGAAATCATGTTTAACTAACTTGCTGGAGTTTTTTGAAGAGATAACAGAAAAGGTTGATGAGGGTAATGCTGTTGATATGGTGCACATGGACTTTGAAAAGGCATTTAACACAGTGCCACACAGCAGACTTGTGAGAAAAGTTATTATTCATGCAACAAAATTGGCTGAAAAATACGAAGCAGAGAGTAATGGTCAATGGATATTTTTCAGGCTGGAAGAAGGTTTGTAGTGGAGTTCCCCAAGGGTTGGTATTGGGACCCTTGCTTTTCCTGATATATATTGGTGTGCAGGGGACAATTTCAAAGTTTGAGGATGATACGAAGCTTGGGAGGGGTGTAAACTGGGAGGGGGAGAGTGTAGAACTTTAAAAGGACATAGGCAAGTAGGTGGCAGATGAAGTTCAATGTGGAGAAGTGTGAAGTAATGCATTTTGGTAGGAAGAACATGGACAGACAATATAAAATAAGGGGTGAAATTTTGAAGGAGGTGCAGGAGCAGAAAGACCTGGGTGTATATGTGCATAGATCATTGAAAGAGGCAGGACAGGTGGAGAAGGCATATAGTATCCTAGGCTTTATTAATAGGGGCATAGAGTACAGGAGCAGGAAGGTTATGCTGAATTTATCCAAGACACTCATTAGACCTCAGTTGGTGTATTGTGTACAGTTCTGGGTGCCACTTTAAAGGAAGGATGTGAATACATTGGAAAGAGTGCAGAAGAGGTTTACAAGAATGGTTCCAGGAATGAGAAACTTCAGCTATGAGGATAGATTGGAGAGGTTGGGACTGTTCTGCTTAGAGAGAAGAAGGCTAAGAAGAGATTTGATAAAGATGTTCAAAATCATGAGGAGACTGGAGAGAGTAGATAAGGAGAAGCTGTTCCTGCTCGTAAAAGGATCAAGAACGAGAGGGCACAGATTTAAAGTGATTTGCAAAAGAAGCAAATGTGACATAAGAGAAAACTTTTTTCATACAACGATTGGTTCGGGTCAGGAATGTACTGCCTGGAAGTGTGGTGGAGGCAGGTTCAATCGAGGCATTCAGGAGGGCATTAGATGATTATTTGAATAGAAACAATGTGCATGGGGACGGGGAAAAGGCAGGACAATGGCACTAGGTCAAAATGCTGATTTGGAGAGCCGGTGCAGACACAATGGACCGAATGGCCTCCTTCTGAGCTGTTAAAATTCTGCGATTCTGAAAGTCTAAAACATAACTGACTAATGTCAGTAGTATATCATCATCTACATCATACATGAGCATATCCTATCTGTTAACCCTTTATACTACACTATCCCCCAAGTATCCCATTTTCAACAACAACATGAAACTACCTCTTTAACTATTTACATTGCATTTCTGTAACCCCTTTTATACACCTTCATATTCTGCCCAACTCCTACTCTTCCCTTCCCCAAGTGTTGGGGGGAATTCAATCTCCCTCAGTATTCTCGGCCCTTAGGGAAGACGTTTTGGAGACATAAGGGTCTTTGGAATCTGGTAGGACATCATCATCTGCAGAATAGGACAACCCTTTAGCATCGTTGCTGTCAGCATAGCTGGGAAACAGAGTGTAGGTTGCAGGATGACTGAACTGCAGGAGCAAGTAGGACTTATCAACGGAAAACTGATCCAAGACTGAAGAGAATCGACCCTTGGACCATCTGGGATTGGAAGAGAAGAACGCAGGACACTCTGAGCAACTTGTTTCTGCCTCAAGCACATAGGGAAAAAGCTTCAGAAGAGGAATGATCTTCAACTCCAGGGAAAACTGTCACAGACGTATCATCAACTGCTGTATGAAAGCCTGAAAAGGCATCAAAGGTCCGAGATGTCAATGAAATTAGACAATGAAGGAAAAAAAAACAACCAACTTCCTGTAAGACTGCCCGGAAAAGAAGAGATGATCTCCCAATGATATTTCGGCAGGGCTGTCTACTCTTCCAATCGCAGGCTATTCCTCTCCCATGTTTGCTGCTGATAGCCTCATCGGCAGCAAAGTTGGTAGAGAAACAGGCTGTGATTGGAGGAGCAGTGAACACTGATGTCTAGGAGTATGTGGAGGGATAAGGAGAGGATTTCCTGGGGGCGGTTTAGAAAATGCGGGACAGAGAAAGAGTGTGAGTGCGTGTGTGTGTGAGAGAGAGAGTGTGAGTGTGTGTGTGTATGTGTGAGAGAGTGTGAGTGCGTGTGTGTGTGAGAGAGAGTGTGAGTGCGTGTGTGTGTGTGAGAGAGTGTGAGTGCGTGTGTGTGTGTGAGAGAGTGTGAGTGCGTGAGTGAGAGTGTGAGTGCGTGTGTGTGTGTGAGAGAGAGTGTGAGTGTGTGTGTGTGAGAGAGTGTGAGTGCGTGTGTGTGAGACAAAGAGTGTGGGTGCGTGTGTGTGTGTGAGAGAGAGTGTGAGTGCGTGTGTGTGTGTGTGAGAGAGTGTGAGTGCGTGTGTGTGTGAGAGAGAGTGTGAGTGTGTGTGTGTGAGAGAGTGTGAGTGCGTGTGTGTGTGTGAGTGAGAGTGTGAGCGCGTGTGTGTGAGAGAGAGAGTGTGAGCGCGTGTGTGTGAGACAAAGAGTGTGGGTGCGTGCATGTGTGTGAGAGAGTATGAGTGTGTGTGAGAGAGAGAGTGTGAGTGCGTGTGTGTGTGTGTGTGTGAGAGTGCATGCATGAGAGCGCATGTGAGAGTGCTTGTGTGAGTGAATGTGTGGGAGCAAGAGCCAGAATGTGCATGAGAGTGTGCATAAGAGACAAAGAGAGTGTGCGTGCAAGAGTGTGTGTGTGAGAGTGTGCAAGAGATTGTGCGAGAGTGTGAGAGAGAAAGTGTGTGTAAGAGAGAGTGTGTGTAAGAGAGAGAGAGCATATGAGAGAGAATATGAGAGAGAGAGAGAGCATGTGTGAGAGTGTGTGAGTGTGTGTGTGCGTGCGTGATTGTGTGTGAGAGAGAGTTTGTGTGTGAGAGAGAGTGAGAGAGAGTGCGAGTATGAGAAAGTGCGTGAGTGTGTGAGAGAGTGTACGTCTGTATGTGTGTGTGTGTCTTTATGGGTGTGTGTGTCTGGCTCACTCAGTCTCGAGATTCTCATTCACCATCACCCCCACGCACCTACTCTCACAGTGGGTGAGGGTATGTAAGTGAGCACCCTGAGCCTGGGAGTGAGCTGGACACATACACTCTCACCTTCTCACACTCTAATAGTCATCGTTATCAATTACATTTTTTAAAAAGTTATCAATTTATTGCTTTGACGTTGATTTATTTAAGCTCAACAAGTTGTTTCTTTTGTTCATACCCCAATTTTTTGAAAGTCATGTTGAATGTTGTGTCAAACCTCATCTTTCCAAAATTTACTCATCAGCCCCTTGAGTGAGAAAAAATTGATTTATGGCCCCACTCACAAAAAAAAAGCCTGCCTGAGGAGAATGTTGTCTGCTCCTGGACCTACCACATAAAGAAGGGAACTGACTTGAAGCTTTTGCTCCTATTCATGAAGGCCTGATGCTGCTCGATTCTGGAGAAAATGGCATTTCTATAACTCTCATTACTGGCCTCCCTTGGGGCAGTCATAAGAGTGGGGCAAGGGCAGGGACTGCTCACTAGGTACAGTCATCATTAGCTCTCTCCAGTGTGCCCCCTTTTTCTGCCGACTTTATTTTTCAAAGTTCTTTCAAAAGTTTCTTCACTCTGTGGTTGCTGCGATAGCATCGATGTATTTTTTTTTTACATCGATATCTCCATTGCTCCTGCCATGTTCTGAGATATATCATTCTATCTTGGATTCTAGGTGTGTTCATGGGTTGGTAGACAGACAATAGACATACTCTAGCATCTGCTTAACACTTGTTTATTAATAAACACTTGTTTATTAGCACTACATCTAAACAGGTTACAGAGTAGGCACGTTGCTCCTAGGCATGATTCCAACCTTTCTCTCTCTTGAGAGAGTCTAGCACATGACTGACTGATGTCAGTAGCGCATTATATGTCATACATTAGCATATCCCATCTGTTAACCCTTTATACCACATCTTTCACAACCTCAGGATGGCCAAAAGCTCTTTAACACCCAGTGATGTACTTTGGAAGTGTAATCACTGTTGTGATGTAGGAAACATGGCAGTACGTTTGTGCACAGCAAGATCCCACAAACAGCAATGTACTCATGACCGGATAATCTATTTTTAGAGTCAATCACATTGCTGTAGGTCTGGAGCCACATGTAGGCCAGGCCAGGAAACGATGGCAGATTTCCTCCTCTAAAGGGCATTAGTAAATGAGAGGGGTTTTAACAACCATTGATGATGATTGTCACAGTCACTGTTACTGAGACTAGCTTTCAATGCCAGATTTTATTAATTGAATTTAAATTCCACCAGCTGCTGTGGTGAGGTTTCAACCCATGTCCCCAGACCATTAAACACTAAAATAAAAGCAAAATACTGCAGATTCTGGAAATCTGAAATAACAACAGACTCAAGTGTCATGCGGACTTGAAATGTTAACTCTGTTTCGCTCTCCACTGATGCTGCCAGAGCAGCTGAGGTTTTCCAGCATTTCCTATTTTTATTCCTAGAGGGTTAGCCTGGGCCTACTGGATTACTAACTCAGTGACATGACCATTACCCCACCATCTCCAACCACACCTCCACCCCCCCACCTCCCTCCAAGTCACGCCACCATTGGCGGCCATGCCATGCCATCAGCTGCCTAGGTCCCAAGCTTATGAATTGCCTCCTTATAGCTCTCTGCCCTTTTTCTTCCTTTAAGACAATCTTTAAAACGTACCTCTTTGATCAGGTTCTTGTTCATCTGTCCTAATATGTGGCTCGTTGTCGGATTTTGTTTGATTACTTTCCTGTGAAGCACCTTGGGATATTCCCACCACCTCTGTTAGATCAAGGTAAGCGATGTACCTGAGCTGGTAGCACACAGCCTTGTTCACTGACTGGATGGGAGGTGATTATCTGGGGGTTTACAATAGGTTCAGTTTGCATCCGTTGGGTCAGGTTGCCACGAAGGCTGCTGGAGAAGACACCTTAATGTCTGCTGTAGGATTAGACAACAAACACAACACAAAAGGCTTCAACAGCTGTAACATCAGAGAGCAGATTGTAGTTTACTGCCGGGCCCTCAGGGCACTGGTTGACACAGTGTATAAGAACATGATGCTCTCAGCTCTGTCAGGTGAATTTTGAATACAGCTAAACCTAATGGATGGGAGTCCTGCATCTCCACGGGCTGAAGTAAAAGCAGTTTGAGCCATGATAATTCTGAGTCCAGAACAAATTCACAATTCTATTTAACAAGGCCCCAAGTCCGAGAAGGGGAAATGATGCAGAAAGGACCCTCTCCAAAGTTGGTGATGTTGGGGGGGGGCGCGGTTTACGCAATTTTTAAAAACTTCATTCTCAGGCTGAGGGCACTGGTGTAAATGCCAGCGTTTATTGCTCATCGTTGTTACAGAGGTGATGGACTGCTTTTTGTGAATTGCTGCAGTCTGAATGGTGAAGGAGGAAACTCCAGGATCTTATGCACTTCAGAGCAGGTTGTAGCTGTAGCCACGGGTAAGGAGCCTGCATCTGCTCATGGAAGAGTTATGTGGGGCGTGGTGGGGGAGGGGGGGGGGGTGGTGGGTGGGGGGTGTTGGTAGGGGGGTGTGGGGGTGGGGGTGGGGGCGGGGTGGCAAGCGGAGGGAGAAAGAGGGAGTGGGAATGGGAAGATGGTGTTGCAGTGGCAACGTCACTGGACTAGCAATCCAGAGGCCCACGCGAACGTTCTGGGGAAAGTTTTAAATCCCACCATGGCAGCTGGTGGAATTAAAATTCAACTAATCAAATCTGGAATTGAAAGCTAGTCTAAGTAACGGTGACCACGAAATCGATTGTTGTAAAAGCCCATCTGATTGATGATGGTTCTTTAGGGAAGGAAATCTGACATCCTTACCTGGTCTGGCCTACATGTGACTCCAGACCCACAGCAATGTGGTTGACCCCTTAACTGCCCTCTGAAATGGACTAGCAGGGTAGTTAGTGATGGGCAACAAATGCTGCTCCTGCCAGTGAGGCCCACATCCAAAGAAAGAATAAATAAAAACCCATTCCCTCAATCCCCTGGGGTGGGGTTCTTTGAATGGGGTATTCTGATGGGCTGATACCAGGGGATGAGGTAAGCTCAGGGTGTCGGGGGCGAAGCACATCTGCTCCCTTTGGCCCACAAGCAGTGCTGGGAGAGCGCTTAACATTTTCCCTGAAGCCTTCCTCACCGACCTTGAGCTCTTGGGTTTCCTGGGAAACTAGGCTGACCAGAGTTAACCAGTCAGAGAGATTAAATGTGAGACTTCCAGCCTCAGAACAATATTTAAATAGATAACCCACCTCCCTGGAGCATTTTTATATCTCACCTGACCCCAGCCCATTCATTTTTGGGAGTTACAATTCACGCCATCGCATCGACATGTGCTTAAATTCCCAAGATCCTCTGACTAGGTACCGATTAAAGGCAAGGTACAGTATTTGGTAAAATACTTTGGTTAACAATCGTTATGGACAGTTGGGGGGTTAATTTAAACAGCACTAATTTCTCCTCTCACCACCCGTCCGTAAACAGAAAGGTGTTTTGATTTGTTTTACTCTTCACAAGCACTGGCGTATTTCCCATACCCTCGGTTTTGGTGCGATCCAATTTTATATTAATATCCCAACAGCAAACTTGAAATTGGATGAACTCAATGGGTTAGTTTATTTGAACACATTCAAAACGTGGGAAGAAGGTTGCAACATTGCTCCCTTTGCATTCGTACAGTAAAAGAAGGATAGGGAAAATAAAGATTTATAGTGCAAAGACCACAGAGAAAATAAACATTGGTTCACATGGGTTCCAGAGCCCAGAATCAAAGTCCAATGAGGTATTCCTTCACGGAGGTCAGTGAGCTGAAAACCGATGCTGGATAATTCACTTTTCCGGTGGTGTTGACTTCACATGATGAGATAGGCATGCAAAGATGTTTCAGTCTTGTAGGCGATGGTACAGGATTTCCAGTAGAAGCAGTGCAGATAGGGCCAGGTGTCGAAACTGGGCCAGAATTCTTCGTCTGCGATGCTGCTGGTTCTGTGGTAAAATGGCAGACTGAGACTGTGCAGTACAGCTAGGCAAAATTACTGGTCAATAAACAAGAGATCCATGTCACATCGCTTCCACCTCTTCACACTGTCTTTTACAAAGGACGTGCATCCCTTGTCTGGGTCCCCAAAATTGTTGAAAGTCTCAACCATTAATAATTGAAAGGAAGGTTGCGGGGCTCTTTGCCTTAGCAGACAAGCAGAAGCCTGATGGCCAGCCTCAGTTATGAAATGCAGATGGCCTTTGTAAAGCTCTGTTCAAATTTGGTCTGTGCAGCCCATAGGGGATTGTTATTGGCTCTTCAGGGATAACGATGCGCAAGCTTCTCTGATACCGCCAGGTAGCTCCTTTTGTTCGAGGGTCACAGACACATATAGATTCAGCCATTTTTGGCTCTTGTCCAGTTCTAAATGTTTAGAGAGAGCAATGAGCATATCTCTATATATTTTATTTAACAAATATAGAGGGGGAGGTCTTAGTCCCTTCAACATTCCTGTGCCTTAAAGAATTCCTATTTATAACAAGAACCTGCCATTTATACAACCCCTTTCACAACCTCAGGACACCCCAAAATACTTTACAGCCAATTAAGTACTTTTGGCATGTAGGCACAGTTATGATATGGGAAACACGGCAGCCAATTTCTACACAGCAACTTCCCATAAACAACAATGAAGTAAATATCTAGATAACCAATTTTGGCAACATGCCACTAATGTCCATCCGAGGGGGTCAGTTTTTTAACATCTCACCCATTGGATGACAGTGCAACACCTCCTCAGTATAGCAGTGAATTATCAGCATAACCTGCATGCTCAAGTCTCTGGAGGGGCTTTTGTTTTTACAAAAATATACTTTATTCATAAAATATCTGAAAGAACATTACAAAACATTTGAAAATGGCCATTACAAAGGGTGCAATAATATTCAAGTTTTCAACATAGATCATATCATACCCTGAGGTGTTTCAATACAATCAAGGTCCATTACAGACATTTCAAAATGGTCATAACAGTCAGGCAGCACAATGGTATTTAAGTTGTCTACATAGATCATGTTGCACTCTGAGGTGCTTCAATACATTTGTGATACATGTAATATTCACTGCATCCATTCAACGTGAGTCATACAGCCCGGGTAGGTGTGCAGACTGATTAACATCTGCGACCAGTTCGAACTGCCCTCGGGCGCCAAGGTTCATCCACAGCTATACAATTCCCAGCCCCTCAGCGCACTATGGCTGAAAGGTCGTAGACAACGACCTTTCCCCACTGCACCTCTAAGGCAGCTGCGCCAAGCTTTAGTGTATCCCTCAGCACGTAGTCCTGGACCTTGGAATGTGCCAGTCTGCAACACTTGGTCGGGGACAACTCTTTGTGCTGGAAGACCAACAAGTTTTGATCAGACCAAAGAGCATCTTTCACCGAGTTGATGATCCTCCAGCTGCAGTTGATGTTTGTCTCAGTGTCTGTCCCTGGGAACAATCCATAGAGCACAGACTCCTGTGTCACAGAACTGCTCGGGTTGAACCTTGACAAAAACCATTGCATCTCTCTCCAGAGCATCTTTGCAAAGGCACATTCCACAAGGAGGTGGGCAAAAGTTTCTTCCTGACCACAGCCACCTTGAGGGCAATGTGCAGAGGGGGTGAGACTCCTGGCATGTAGGAAGGATGTGATGAGGAGGGCCTTTCTCACCACCAGCCAAGCTACGTCTTGGTGCTTGTTGAAAAGTTCTGGCGATGAGGCATTCTGCCAAGTGACTTTAACAGTCTGCTCAGAGAACCATCCCACAGGACCCACCATCTCCTTTTCTCTCAGGGCCACTAGGATGTTACGTGCTGATCACTGCCTGATGGACCTGTGGTCAAAGGTGTTCCTCTGCATAAACGTTTCCACGAGGGACAAGTGGTACGGCACGGTCCAACTACTTGGAGCGTTCCACGACAGTGTGGTCAGACCCATTCTTTGCAACCCTGGGGACAGGCAGAGCCTCAGGACATAGTGTCACTTGGTGTTTGCATGCTGAGGGTCTATGCACAGCTTGATGTGGCCACACATAAAGGTGGCCATCAGAATGAGGGTGATAAAAGCAAAATACTATGGATACTGGAAATCTGAAAGAAAAACAGAAAACACTGGAAAATCTCAGAAGGTCTGACAGCATCTGTGGAGACAAAAACAGAATTGACGTTTCAAGTCCGTATGACCCCTTCTTCAGATGTTGGACAAGTTTTTCCCCCTTTATTTAGAGGTTTGTACATCGTGTGCCTGCGAATTTGGTCAATTTTTGACCTCAAATAAAGTGGAAGATGATTGCCACAGCGCAGGAGTGAGGAATGGGCCACGTACAGCAACACCGAGAGTGCCTCACACCTGATGACCAGGTTCTTACCCGCAATGGTGAGGGAGCGTCGCTCCCACATGCCCAGTTTTTCTTTCTGCATGGCTACTCGCTCCTGCCAGTTTCTAACGCCTGCCCTGGTCCTTCTGAGCCACATCCCCGCACCTTCAGGCCATCGGACCTGACGGTCTAGGGGACAATTGATCGGTCAGCCCAGTTCCCAAAGAACATGGCCTCGTTCTTGCCGCAATTTACCTTGGCACCCGAGGCCAGTTCGACCTGGCAGATGTTGATCAGTCTGCACATCCACAGCGGTTTCGAGCAGAAGACGGTGATGTCATCCATGCACAGGGAGGCAGTTGAATACACACCTTCTGTCTCAGAGGAGAATGCTACCCGCTGAGCCACAGCTGTCATCCTATGAAATAGCTATCACATTGCAGTAAACATTGAGTGAAAACACTGGCCTGCAGTGATACCACTGCCTTCAATTATTTTACATTTAATGCAATCAACTCCACAACACTGTGCTAATGAGACGGATTCACACAAAAGGGGAATGTGCACGAAAGAACTGAGATCAGTGAATTCAATGTTATAAAGTAATTTCGGTCACTTTCAGAAATCCTAATTAGGTAGAAGCTGCCTGAGCCAACTTCAGAACTGTTAGATCTCAAATGATCCCACATTCACACAGATTGAACAAATTTGCATATTCTGCCAGCCCTCACCTAGAATCCACATATTTGCATATTCCAGCAGCTCTAAACTAGAATGCAGCAATTTGCATAATCTAGTAAGAGTCACCTTCGCTGCCTGCCAAAGTGAGATTAGCTAACTCCGTCACAGAATTACTCACTAACTAGGATTCAATTCCCTCCCCCTCTTTCCACTGTGACCTTCATTTCACTGAATCCAACAAAGGAACTCATTTATCTGCTGCTCTCCAGTTCTGATGTTGCCACCTCCTGAATCACAGATGCTGATGGATGTGTTCTGTCCGTGCAACATTTCTTGTTTTTATTCCACCTTCCAGCCTGTCTTTCCTCTCTATTTTGAGTGAGTAATCCACCATCTAATGCATCTGCCCATCGGGCTCTAGTGGATTCTGTGCTGGTTTAATTTTTAAATATACGCCTATGAGTCAGAAGTTCATGCCCTCATGTCCCACTCCCGAGACATGTGCTCTAAAATCTAGACTGGCACTGCAGTGCAGTACTGAGGGAGTGCTGCACTGCCAGGGGGCAGTATCTTTCAGATGAGATGTTAAAGCGAGGCCCTACCAGATTACTCAGATGGGTGGAAAAGGTCCCATGCTGCCATTTAAAAGAAGGAGTTATGTCTGGTGTCCTAGCCAATATCACTGAAAAGAAATAGATTACCTGGTCATTATGATATTGCTTTTTGTCAGATATTGCTTTTTGTCAGAGTTGTGTAAATTAGCTGCTATGTTGCCTATATTACAATAATGACAACACTTTAAAAGTAATTCATTGGATGTAAAGTATTTTGGGACCTCCTAAGGTCATGCAAAGTGCTGTGTAAGTGCAAGTTCTTTCTCTCTAGAACTTTCAGTCAAGAATAATAGTTCAGTGGTTGACATGCATTTGGATGTCATCTTGACTCAACAGAACTTCTGTCCATAGGCCTGCTGCAAGAGCCCAGGAGACCATGTTAGTAGGATGGTGGAGGAGCCTTTAAATGTCAGTCAGTGTCACGGAACAGCTATGGGATTTAAAATGAGTTGCATTTACTTACATTATGATCTGTAGTGACTCGGAGGATAATGATATTCCAGTCAGAGTCTGCCTTTCCATTACTACTGTACAGTGACAGCTCTTATCTCAAGGCAAGGAGTTTTAAAATAAACTCCATCTGACCCACTACAGCCGACTCAAATAACGCTCGTCAAAAAAAAATTCCTTTGCAAGAATTGCAAGCTGTCACATAGGATTACAACATGCAAACAAGCGTTTGGCGCAGTCAATCCTTCTGTGTTCATCCCCCACATGAGCTGAAGTCCACATCCAATGTCCATGCCCTATTCTCATAATCCCCTTTACTTGTGCCCAGCAAGGTCACACTCCATTATACTCTCACTGAGAAAGAAGTGAACTGTCAGGGAGGTAATTTTCACCAAGGTCAGCTCCGCAAATGAAATTCTGAATCCCTGTAAAATAGATTGTGCATTTATGCAACACAGATTTAAGATAATTGGGAAAAAGTTACCAGAGGAGAGATGAGGAGACTATTTTTCCCCCAGTGAGTTATCAAGGTCTAGAGTGCTTTGCCTGAAAGGGTGCTGGAAGCAGATTCAATAGTAGCTTTCAAAGTGGTATTGGATAGATACTTGAAAGAAAATATTTAGCAGAGCTGTGGGGAAAGAGCAGGGGAGTGGAACTAATTAGACCGATCTTTAAGAGAGCAGGCACAGCCACGATGGGATGAATGGCCTCATTTTGTATTGTACGATAAAGCACCTCAGCATATCCCCAAAAGATCCTGAGGTGCTTTACAACCAATGGATCACTTTGAAGACCTAATTTGGAAAGCATGTTGGCTAATTTGCATATGACAAGGTCCCATAAGCAGCAATTGAATGAAGGATCTGTTTTTTTTTCCCCCTTTGGAGTTAGTTGAGGGATGAACATTGGCTAGAACACCAGGAGGAATCTTTGCCCAGTGGTGCCACAGAGCAGGTAGGCAGAGTTTAAGATCACCTGAGAGAGTCAACGCTTTTGACAATATAATATTCACTCAGAGAAACACAAGATTTAAGCACACAGAATGATCAAAAGTTTCAACACAGTGATCCTTTATTCCACCAGCATCAAACATTTGTGCAAAAGCTTCCCTTAAAGAAATGAACTATTTTACAATAAGTGGCTGTTGCTCGAAATGACAACAGATAAACCACTGAGACCGCAACTCCTTGCCTTGAATGAGCAATGTTGCAGACTTGCTTGTTAAACAAAAGGAGCTAATATGCCTTGAGATCCGCAGGAGTGCAAGGTCATGACGTTGAACATTTTTCCTTTATCTCCTTGTTACGACGATGTGATTTTTTTTTCTGAAAAAAATACAATTTCTTTTGCCTTTCTGTCCTGGTTGGATTTTAATGAACTGTAACCTTATTAAGATAATGGGGGACAGCTAGCCAGCCATCACACACATCTTGCATTCCACCCAAGTGGGATGTAAAGGGAACAGACACTCAACGCCCCCCACTGAGAACCATGAAAAACCCCATCTGCAATTGGCTTTCACACTATCTGGACACTCATCAAAAGTTTCTTAGATGAGACGTCAAAAATGTAATTACCTGTTCCACAACTCACTGACTACGGCAGCCATGGAATATACACCTAGTAAGACTTTTTAAGAACTATTTACTAAGGCAAAGGGCAGAGATCAGAAGGATATACTGAAAGGCTGCAAAGAGCCATCTCTCTCTCTCTCTCTCTCTCTCTCTCAGAACTATTATATACAGATATTGCAGAGCAACCATTCTGAGAAGGGAAAATCTACCGCAAACCGAGATCCTTTGGGGGTAAAACATGAAAACCCGCTCCGCACAGCTACACCCCAGAAGACAACTGAACAAAGTAGTCGCAATGTGGAACCACTGCATTGAGACCAACCACAGGGCAGTTAACCATACATTTCTTTGATTGTTTATTGTTTTCATGAACTGTAAAATAGTTCATGAACTATTCTTGCATTCTACCTTCCGTGTAAGTGTGTGTGGGGTCCAGGGAATGTGCGTGATATATGAATGAGGGTTTCCAATTATCCAGTTTTTTAAATTCGGGAGGTAGGGTCAATAAACTTATCTTGTTCTTTGATTTAAGCTCAGAAAATCTGTCTAATTAATTCTTTATAATCTATATGTTCACATAATTGGACTCCTGCAGTATTGACAAAGCACATCCTTGCTAAATTCACAAACCCTATACAGTCAGACCTGGAGTGGTAAATTAGGGGAATCAATCTTTACCCCTCCTCATGTGGTTGTAACACCCTCTCCCCATACTTCACAAAATTGGCTTGGGCTTAAAACTGGACTCAAAGCGCAGCAGAGGTACCAAGTTAGGAGCGTGCTGGTAACACTCATTTTGCAAGTTCCTCTTGACCATGCAAGCTAAGTTACCTTGCCACCCAGATCACGAATGGCATCTCCAGCTTCCAGGGGCTCCTTAGGCTCAGGGGGGATTGCATGCTGTCCAGGCTATCCTTTTGGGTCCCTATCAACTGGATGCCCACTCCAGTTCTCCTCACTTGGTCCCCAGGCTCCAGCATAGGCCTCAGACTGATCCTACTGGCACCTGCTTCTGCTTCAACCTGCTCTTCATGACCTCGGACTCAGCTCTCCCCAGCCTGCCAAAGACAGTGCTCGCTACACCAGAGGGGCCCACAGGGGCCGATCAATTTCCCTGCTTGGTGCTCTTTGACAGCAGCGCCACCTGCTGGACGAAGCCTGTTGAACAGAAGTTCCTGGGAGCCATGGGGAACGCCCTGCAGAATGCGAGATCCTGCGCCCAGCCACGCGCCAAAGTCAAAAGCCGGGAGCCGACCCAATTCCCCTGCCCAGTGCACCTCCCCCGCTGCAGGAAAACAAGAAAATAAATATTGACATCACTGAGTGTACCAATGAATTCAAGGCCGGCAGGACCTGAGGAAGGATTCACAGCAAACAGTTTATTTTATAGCAAACAAAGTCGATTTACTCAGTAACCTGGAAACAATCTATTCAAACAAAGCACGACAGCATCTGGTCAATTTAATCAACAAGCAGAATCCATGTACAAACTACAGCAAACAAAACTCCTGACTGAAATGGCTGCTATTCTATTTTGGTTCATGGGCTGTGAGCATCACTGCTAAAATGTGGTAGTACCCCTGCCTTTGAGCTAGAATCCCACTCCAGGACTTGTTGGCCATGGAGGAGCCCAGCCACTGGTACAGGCAAAAGAGTGTGTATTGGTGCCAGTCCCCAGCCTGGATACACGGGGATGGTTAGTGACAGGAAGGGCATCTGACTATAAAAAAACCCCCCACCAAAAACGATGGGTGATATGAAGGATGATTAACCAGCACTGCGGTGATCCCATGTAACATGAGAAAAGCTAAGAAAGAGAGGGATGTGAGCATCGCTGGTAAGGCCATCACTTATTGCCCACCCCCAATTGCACTTGAGAAGGTGGTGGTGAGCTGGCTGCTAGAACTGTTGCAGTCCATGTGGCGTAGATACACCCACAGTATTGCTGGGAGGGAGTTCCAGGATATTGATCCTGCAAATGTGAAGAAACTGTAACATATTTCTGAGTCATGGTAGAGTGTGACTTGGAGTGGACCATTTTTTTCTTCTTTCATGGGATGTGGGCATCGCTGGCAAGGCCAACATGTGTTTCCCATCCCTAGGAGAAGGTGGTGTAAGCCTCCTTCTTGAAGCTGCAGTCTATCACGTGTAGGTACATCCACAGTGCTGTTTGGAAGGGAGTTCCAGGATTTTGATCCCAGTGACAGTGAAGCAATGGTGACATATTTCCAAGTCAGGATGGTGTGTGGCTTGGAGGGGAACTTGTAGGTAGTGGTGCATGTTCCCATGCATTTCCTGTCTTTGTCCTAGAGGTGTTAGAAGTCATGGGTTTGGAAGGTGCTATCAAAGGAGGCTTGGTGTGTTTCTGCAGTGCATCTTGATATGGCACACACTGCTGCCACTGTGCTAGTAGTGGAGGAAGGGAATGTTTAAGGAGGTTGAGGGAGTCCTGATCAAGCAGGCTGCTTTGTCCTAGATAGTATGGAAGTTCTTGAGTATTGTTGGAGCTGCACTCATCCAGGCAAGTGTACAGTACGGCATCACACTCCTGACTTCTGCCTTGTAAATGCTGGACAGGCCTAGAAGAGTCAGAAGGTGAGTTACTCGCCACAGGATTCCTAGCCTCTGACCTGCTCTTGTAGCCACAGTATTTACATGGCTAGTCCAGTTCAGTTTCTGGTCGATGGTAACCCCCAGGATGTTGACAGTGAGGGATTCAGTGATGGTAATGCCATTGAATGTCAAGGGTAGATGGTTAGATTCCCCATTTTTGGAAATGGTACTGGCACTTGTGTGGTGCGAATGTTACTTGCCACTTATCAACCCAAGCTTGAATGTTGTACAGGTCTTGCTAAGTGTCCCAATGAAAGCAAGCTTATTTTGCCAGCAAAAAGCAGTGAGTGGACAATAGCTACATAACACAAATTATGTGAAATCATTCCCCGTCGCTAACAGCAGTCTGGTCACCTGGCATGATCGATAGAGGAGGCATTACCAAATCATCTCCATTCTGGCCAGTAATAATGACACTATATGCAGTCTTAAAATAATCAGAGCCGATAGTCTACTCAAGTCCACCATGGGACCTGAACTTTCAATCTTCCACCTCAGCTGAGAAACTTTGTCAAGATGACAACCCAGATAGCAATCCAACTGGAAGTTAGACAAAATATTTGCCTGGAAAATATATAATCTTGTGTAGCCGTGATCCAAATCCAAATCATCTAGGTCATAGGCTCCAGCGGTACTGTACAATAAACCTCTGCAGTATCACTGTCAATAGCAAACAATGACCTGATGCTGCAAAGGTGATGGATATATTTCTGTCACGTCTAACAACTCTTAATAGGGTCAAAAAGGAAAGCAAGCATTGCTGGAATTCCAAAATAAATACAGAAGATGCACAATCCGTCAATCAGCACCTGCCAAAAATGTTAAATGTTTCAGGGGTGACCATTCATTGAAATGTTTCTAATCAACGAATGGCGTTCAGAAAGTTAACCTCTCTCTATAAGTGTAACTTGTTAGATATCACTTGTTTTAAGTTCTTGCCACTAGTGCTCTGCCTCAACCCTACAGAATGAAAAGAAAAGATTTGCATTTATATAGCGCCGGTCACAGCCTCAGGGTCTCTCAAAGCACTTTGCAGCCAATAAAGTGCCTTTGAAGTGTAGTCACTGTTGTAATGTGGGAAACAAGGCAGCCAATTTGTGCACAGCAAGCTCCCACAAACAGCAATGGGGTAAATGATCACCTAATCTGTTTTAGTGAGGCTGGCAAGTTAGGATCACTGATACTCCAATTGTGATTTATGGTTTGTTACAGGGAACTCCAATAGAGAATGACATTATCAGGTAAATGGTCTGTGTTTACCCTGGCTGAGTTATTGCAATGCTGGTATATTGCTTTGAATTGTATCTGCAAAAAAAAAGGTGCCTAGGTAAAGGTGCACAAACCTTAGTAAAATTTTTCTTTTTAAAATAAATGCACAATGAGATATTGTTGAGTTTAAAGATAGCATTGTGAAAGAAAAGCCTTGGCCTCTGCCTTTGCCAATGGAGCCTCCTCTCACCCTATTCCCCTATTTCACCCTCTGCTGTACTCAGTCTGGATTTCTGTTCATCTCTCATTTCTCCCTCTTCCATGGGTTTTGTACTAACACACACCTACACCTTGGGGTTTTCTGATCTAAACGTCAGTCAATACACCCACACCTGTGCAGTGTGATATTGAGTCTAGGTAGGCGCTATGTTCACATCCCAAACTACCTGCTCACCTCAGCCTGTTCAGATGAAACCTCATTTCGATAGGCCCATCACATGGTGATAAGTGAGGACAAGGGGGACCCTATCATGTTTCTGGGAAGGAGGAGAAGGCGTGAGGGAGGATGCGCGGGATATGGGCCGGACATCCCCCACCAGGATGGTCTGAGGGCCCTTAGCTTCTTCCTTGAACAGAGGCCCCAACAATCCCCATCCACCACTACTCTCCTCCGTCTGGCTGAACTTGTTCTCACACTGAACAATTTCTCCTTTAACTCCTCTCACTTCCTCCAAATAAAAGGTGTGGCTATGGGTACCCGCATGGGCCCCAGCTATGCCTGTCTCTTTATGGGGTATGTGGAACATTCCTTGTTCCAGTCCTACTCCGGCCCCCTCCCACAACTCTTTCTCCGGTACATCGATGATTACTTCGGTGCTGCTTCATGCTCTCGTCGGGACCTGGAAAAATTTATTAATTTTGCTTCCAATCTCCACCCCTCCATCATCTTCACATGGTCCATCTCTGACACTTCTCTTCCCTTCCTTGACCTCTCTGTCTCAATTTCTGATGATAGACTGTCCACCAATATCCATTACAAGCCTACCGACTCCCACAGCTACCTCGACTACAGCTCCTCACACCCCGCTTCCTGTAAAGACTCCATCCCATTCTCTCAGTTCCTTCGCCTCCGTCGCATCTGTTCTGATGACGCTACCTTCAAAAACAGCTCCTCTGACATGTCCTCCTTCTTCCTTAACCGAGGTTTTCCATCCACGGTCGTTGACAGGGCCCTCAACCGTGTCCGGCTCATATCCCGCGCATCCTCCCTCACGCCTTCTCCTCCTTCCCAGAAACATGATAGGGTCCCCCTTGTCCTCACTTATCACCCCACCAGCCTCCGCATTCAAAGGATCATCCTCCGCCATTTCCGCCAACTCCAGCATGATGCCACCACCAAACACATCTTCCCTTCACCCCCCTTGACGGCATTCCGTAGGGATCGTTCCCTCCGGGACACCCTGGTCCACTCCTCCATCACCCCCTACTCCTCAACCCCCACTTATGGCACCTCCCCATGCCCACGCAGAAGATGCAACACCTGCCCCTTCACTTCCTCTCTCCTCACCGTCCAAGGGCCCAAACACTCCTTTCAAGTGAAGCAGCATTTCACTTGCATTTCCCCTAACTTAGTCTACTGCATTCGTTGCTCCCAATGCGGTCTCCTCTACATTGGAGAGACCAAACGCAAACTGGGCAACCGTTTTGAAGAACACCTGCGGTCTGTCCGCAAGAAAGACCCAAACCTCCCTGTCGCTTGCCATTTTAACACTCCACCCTGTTCTCTTGCCCACATGTCTGTCCTTGGCTTGCTGCATTGTTCCAGTGAAGCCCAACGCAAACTGGAGGAACAGCACCTCATCTTCCGACTAGGCACTTTACAGCCTTCTGGGCTGAATATTGAATTCAACAACTTTAGATCTTAAACTCCCCCTCCCCCCATCCCCACCCCGTTTCTTTTCCCCCCCCACCCGCCTTTTTTTTCAACAATTTATATAGATTCTTCTTTCCCCACCTATTTCCATTATTTTTAAATCTAAAACTAAAACCTTTAGTCTTTCCACCCCACCCCCACTAGAGCTGTACTTTGAATATCCTGTCTTCCATTCTTAATTAGCACTTTTCTCAGACAAAGACCACCACCTTCAACACCTCTTTGACCCTTTTGTCTCTGACATCTTTTGATTATCTGCTCACACCACACCCTCAATGTGTCTCTTCCCCCCCACCCACCTTAAACCAATTTATATTTCTCCCTTGTTGAAACTATGCTTCAGTTCTGCCGAAGGGCCATAAGGGCTCGAAACGTTGACTGATTTCTTCTCCGCCGATGCTGCCAGACTTGCTGAGTTTTTCCAGGTAATTCTGTTTTTATTTTGTCTCCTCAGATAAATCCTTACTAACTGAAATCCTGGGTGTATCTTTGCCTTATTCTGTATCAAAGTTATTTGCACTGCATGTCCACGAAGAAGCCACTGATCAAATAAGAAACCCTATGACTTACAAGATCATTTGACCTCACTTGACCAGTGCGGCTTTGCAAAACAGGTTTATGAATGGGTAAATGAATGGAAGTAAGAATTCAGTGCAGACGTAAATTAATTTTAGACTTAACTATCACCACTTTGAAGATACAAAAAAATAACAGTTACATTTGGTTCATTGAACTTAACTGTAATGTGGACCAGACACAGCTGGGGTGAAATTGCACATGGGTAGGGTCAGAAAAGAGACCAAACATACCCTTGCTGTGAGGGCATGCCTGATATTTAGTTCATCTGAAGTCAATGGAGCTGAATATTGGACAGAGTACCTAACAGACAATTGATGTGATACATCCTCTTTTACACCACCTCCCAAGTTCAATTTCATCCCCATTTCTCTGACAGCACTACAATAGCTAACATATCAGTGCAGACCAAAGGAGCACTGCACTGTCTTTCATGTGAGTTGTTAAACCGAGGCCCAGTCTGCTCTCTCAAGTGGACATAAAATATCCTGTTCCACTATTTCGAAGAAGAAGAGGGGAATTCTCTCTGGTATCCTGAATAAAATTTATCTTTCATCCAACACCACTGAAAAAAAATGATCTGCTCATTGTTTAATCCATTTCTGGGAGCTTGCCATGCACCAATTGGCTTCCACGTTGTCTACATTATACATTATAACAGATATTACACTTCAACAGTAACTTCAAAGTGCATTGGCGCATTCTGGGATCATGAAGTGTGCTGTACCAATGCAAGCCTCTCTTTCTTTGAAAATTAACCTTTCCATGGCTGCCTGCTACTGACCATCTCCAGAGTATCTTTCTGACACCTGTCTCTCTCAGACTTCAGAAAAATTGAACAAGGCAGCCTGAAAAGCAATGGTCAAAATTGGTCCAGGGCAAATTGACAAGGGTCCATCAAATTGAAAAAAGCATCACAATTTCAACATAAATTCCAACAAAACTCACCTGGTGCTCCCCTTGCATATTTGACCAGAGATAATGGATTCCTTGTTGCTCCATTTTAAAAATGGGACAATCTTTTGCTTAGTTCATAATGGGTTTGAGCTGAGGTTGCTTAAAAATCCAGATTAGTTTTGCTTGTCCATGCGCGCAGGTACATAGAGGAGAAGTGTCCCACACAGACATGAGTGAAGGCAACACGGGGACCAATTGCTAAATCACAAAATGAGGTTCACACACAAGTACAATCTTATAAAATAGCTTGAAAGTGGATATTCACACCTGGTTTTCAAATATCACAAGGTTCATGTCAACCATCTCTGAAATCAAGATTATCCGGTTTAAAACCCTTCAGGTTCTAGGAATAAGGAAAGACTTGCATTTATTTGGAGCTTTTCACGACCACTGGGCATCTGAAAGCACTTTACAGTGAATGTAGAATTTTAGGAGTGTAGTCAATGATGTAATTTTTTTTTGACCTTTGACAAGGTCCCTCATGGCAGACTGGTACAGAAGGTAAAGTCGCATGGGATCAGAGGTGAGCTGGCAGGATGGATACAGAATTGGCTTGGTCATAGAAGACAGAGGGTAGCAGTGGAAGGGTGCTTTTCTGAATGGAGAGCTGTGACTAGTGGAGTTCCGCAGGGATCAGTGCTGGGACCTTTGCTGTTTGTGGTATACATAAATGATTTGGAGGAAAATGTAACTGGGCTAATTAGTAAGTTTGCAGACGACACCAAAGTTGGAGGAGTTGCAGATAGTGAAGAGGATTGTCAAAGGATACAATGGGATATAGATCAGTTGGAGACTTGGGTGGAGAAATGGCAGATGGAGTTTAATCCGGACAAATGTGAGGTAATGCATTTTGGAAGGTCTAATGCAGGCAGGAATTATACAGTAAATGGCAGAACCCTTAAGTGCATCGACGGGCAGAGGGATCTGGGTGTACAGGTCCACAGGTCACTGAAAGTGGCAACGTAAGTGGATAAGGTAGTCAGGAAGGCATATGGCATGCATGCCTTCATTGGCAGGGGTATTGAGTATAAAAGCTGGGAAGTCATGCTGCAGCTGTATAGAACCTTGGTTAGGCCAAACTTGGAATATTGCGTGCAATTCTGGTCACCACATTACCAGAAGGATATGGAGGCGTTGGAGAGGGTACAGAGGAGATTTACCAGGATGCTGCCTGGTCTGGAGGTTATTAGCTATGAAGAGAGATTGGAGAAACTAGGATTGTTCTCACTAGAGCGACAGAGATTGAGGGGCGACTTGATAGAAGTTTACAAAATTATGAGTGGCATGGACAGAGTAGATAGTCAGAAGCTTTTTCCCAGGGTGGAAGAGTCAATTACTAGGGGACATAGATTTAAGGTGAGAGGAGAAAACTATAAAGGTGATGTGCGGGGCAAGTTTTTTACCCAGAGGGTAGTGAGTGTCTGGAATTCGCTGCCAGAGGAGGTGGTGGAAGCAGGTATGATAGTGGTGTTTAAGAGGCAGCTTGACAAATACATGAATAGGATGGGAATAGAGGGATACGGACCCCGGAAGTGCAAAATGTTTTAGTTGACGGGCAATATGATCGGCGCAGGCTTGGAGGGCCGAAGGGCCTGTTCCTGTGCTGTACTTTTCTTTGTTCTTTGTTCTAATGTAGGAAATGCCAATTTGCAAACAGCAATCACCAGATTACCTGTTTTTTTTGTGGGTGCTATTGTTTTGAGGGATAAATATTAGTCAGGGCGCCAGGGGTAACTGCACTACTCATCTTCAAAATAGTGCCATAGGATCTTTTACATCCACCAGCAGGAAGATGTCTCATCCAAAAGACAGCATCTCCAACAGTGCAGTGCCCTCTCAGCCTTGATTTTTGTGCTCAACGCGACTTGACCCCAGAACCCTGCAATTTACAGCAGAGAGCTGCAGAGAGGGAAGTCAGGGGAGGGGGCAGCTCTTCATGAAGAAGCATGGAGCATCATCCAACGCACTGAAAAACTACAGGGATTCTGCGCCCCTGCTAAGATATCACCAGTTTGCAGTCTTACTGTTGCACCATAAGACACTGCTGCTTGACAGTTCTATTTCCTGTGGGACTGATAAGCAGTGATGGACAGCTAGCAGCAAGCAATTTACTTCTCTCCCAAGAGAAAGGAAAGGCCATCAACTTATTCTCGTCATCCATCTCAGCCATTACACTTATTTCAGAGAATCATGGTTCTTCGAGAATATATATGTGTGCGTTTGTGTGCGTGTGTGTGGGCGGGGGGTGGTGGAGGAGGGTGGTGTGTGGTGCGGGGCAGGCTATTGACTTTCCGCATAACAAAAAAAGAATGTCAAAGTAAAACAAGTGGTTATCTGCAGCTGGATTGACATTTTTGGTTAAAGGAACCCAAACCACAATAAATACTCGCCGCTTCAAAGCAGAGAAAGGATAAAGTGAGGTACGGAACAAAGGGAGGTGCAAATGAAACTGCCAGCGCTCGACAGGACGGAAGTTGTAATTATCTCAAAGTGCTTTGAATGCCCAATTCAGCCGCATTTTGCAGACTCGGGTGCCATTAGTTTTGCAGCTCTGAAGTGGCCGGTGGGTGGACATTTTAGTGGGAGTGTCGCTCTGACTAAAGGCCAACAACTGGCTGTGATCTCTAGGAACAAAAATAAGTGGGAGCCTGAAGTGTTTGCAAAGGTATTTAAATGAAAATTAGGGGTGGAGACTTTTAAAGCGACGCACCTGCTGGGAACCGCTCTCTTTTTTTTGCCAATGCCTTGCAGTTTCCAATTGCATTTAAACCATTCCTAAAAATGAAACCTGACACAAAACACAGATTTATTACAGGACATTTAGCATTTACTCTCCTGCCCTGGAATGCTGGAGAACCCCAGCTGATCACTAGAGGGAGATGTAAGCTTTAATCTGACAGTTTTAAGATTGTTTTTGTTTTTAAGAATTCTTCCAAGTCTATTAGAATCGCATGTGATCGAACAAGGTAATGTAGTTTGTATATGCATCATTCGTTGCTAATGGCACGAATGCTGTTGGTTGCATTTTGCTCGCCTGCTCTTCCTTCAGATGCAGTTACCCATCTGTGTGGTATTACATACAAATGGCCATACGAATTAGCAGCAGGAATAGGCCACTCAACCCCTCGAGCCTGCTCTGCCATTCAATAAGATCATGGCTGATCTGATTGTAACCTCAACCCCACATTCCTGGCTACCCCCGATAACCTTTCACCCCCTTGTTAATCAAGAATCGATCGAACTCACAACCCTCTGACAGAAAAAATTTCTCCTCATCTCTGTTTTAAATGAGTGACACCTTATTTTTAAACAGTGACCCCCAGTTCTAGATTGTCCCACAAGAGGAAACATCCTCTCCACATCCACCCTGTCAAGATCCCTCAGGATCTTAAAGATTTCAATTAAGTTGCCTTTTATTCTTCTACATTCAAGTGTATATAAGCCTAACCTGTCCAACCTTTCCTCATAAGACAACCCACCCATTCCATGCATTACTCTAGTAAACCTTCTCTGAACTGCTTCTAATGCATCTACATCTTTCTTTAAATGATGAGGCCATCACTGTGCACAGTACTCTAGATGTGGTCTCACCAGTTCTGTGTACAACAGAAGCATAACCTCTTTACTTTTGTATTCAGTTCCCCTCACAATAAACAATAACATTCTGGTAGTTTTCCTAATAACTTTCTGTAGCTGCATACTAGCCTTTTGTGACTCATGCACTAGGACACCCAGGTCCCTCTGCATCTCAGAGTTCTGCAATCTCTCACCATTTATAAAATACGTTTTTTCTTTATTCTTCCTGCCAAAATGGACAATTTCACATTTTCCCACATTATACTCCATTTTCCAGATCTTTGCCCACTCACTTAACCTATCTATGTCCCTTTGTAGCCTCCTTATGTCCTCTTCATGATTTACTTTCCTACCTACCTTTGTATCAACAACACATTTAGCAACCATTCCTTCGGTCCCTTCATGCAAGTTATTTAGGTGAGTTGCAAAAAGTTGAGCCCCCAGCACTGATCCCTCTGGCATGCCACTCGTCACATCCTGTCAACATCAGAGAAAGACCAATTTATGCCAATTCTCTGCTTCCTGTTAGCTAGCCAATCCTCTATCCATGCCAATATGTTACCCCCTATATCATGAGCTTTTATTTTCCACAATAACTTTTGATGCGGCACTTTATCAAATGCCTTCTGGAAACCTAAGTACAGTACATTCACTGGTTCCCCTTTACAATAGCACATGTGACTCCTTCAAAGAGCTCCAATAAATTGGTTAAACATGATTTCCCTTTTACAAAACCATGCTGACTCTGCCTGATTGCCTTGAATTTTTCTAAGTGCCCTACTATAACGTCTTTAATAATAGCTTCTAACATTTTCCCTAAGATAGACGTTGGCTAACTGGCCTGTAGTTTCCTCTTTCTTTCCCCCTCCTTTTTTGAATAAAGGAGTTACATTTGCTATTTTTCAGTTGAATTGAACCTTCCCCAAATCTTGGGAATTTTGGAAAATTAAACCAGTGCATCAACTGTCTCATTAGCCACTTCTTTCAAAACCAAGTCCATCCAGACCTGGGGATTTGTCAGTCCGCAGCCCCACCAATTTGCTCAATACCACTTCACTGATGATTATAATTTTCCCTGAGTTCCTCCCTCACTTCCATTCCCTGATTTACAGCTATTTCCGGGATGTTACTTGTGTCCTCTGTAGTGAAGACAAAAGCAAAATACCTGCTTAATTCATCCGTCATCTCCCTACTTTCCATTATCAGTTCCCAAGCTTTCTGTAGGACCAACGCTTACTTTGTTAACTCTTTTCTTATTTAAAACATCACATAGAAACTCTTACTATCCGTCTTTATGTTATTAATTTCTTTTCTACTCTAATTTTTCCCTCCTTATTAATCTTTCCGTCATTCTTTGCTGTGTTTTATATTCTTTCCAATTTTTGACCTGCTACCCATCTTTGCATAATTATATGCTTTTTCTTTAAGTCTGATACTGTCTTTAAACTTTTTTAGTTAACCACGGATGGTGGGCCCTCCCCTTGGAATTTTTCTTTCTCATTGAAATGCATCTATTCTGTATATTCTGAAATATCCTGTTAATTGTCTGTCACTGCCATTGACCTATCCCTTCACCTCATTTGCCAGTCCACTTTAGTTAGCTCCGCATTCATGCCCTCACAATTGCCCTTATTTAAGTATGAGTCTCTTGTTTCTCCTTCAAAATTAATACAAAATTCAATCATATTATGATCGGAGCTCCCTAGGGGTGCCTTCATTATGAGGTTATCAATTAATCCTATCTTGTTGCTCAATACCAGGTCTAGCATAGCCTGCTCTCTGGTTGGCTCCAGACGTACTGTTCTAAGAAACCATCCCAAAAACATTTTATGTACTCCTCATCTACACTACCTTTTTCCACCTGATTTTTCCAGCCTATATGTAGATTAAAATTCTCCATGATTATTGCTGTACCTTTCTGACAAGCTCCCATTCTCTCTTCTTGTGTACTCTGTCCTACTGCCCCCCCTGTCCTCCAGGGGGCCTGGACACGACTCCTAAAAGTGACTTCTTGCCTTTATCATTTTTCATCTTAACCCAAACTGCTTCTACATCCTGGTTTCCTGAATTTAGGTCATCCCTCTCTAATGTGCCGATTCTAGCATTAATTAACAGAGCCACCCCTCCACCTTTTTCTAACTTCCTGTCCTTCCTAAATGTCACATACCCTTCAATAGTCAGGTCACAATCTATGTCATCCTGTAACCATGTCGCTGTAATGGCTATTTGTTCTCTCAGTTCATTTTTTAAGTATTTCGAATGCTTAGATACAGAGCCTTTAGTTATGTCCTTTTATTATTTTTGAAACATCTAGCCTTAACTGTTGACTTACTCTTGGATTTGTACTCTCCGTTCCTTCTTGTCACAGCCTGTTTATCATTTCCTATTTACAGTATCTGAACAACTGCTGACTAACTGGAAAAAAAGAGTTTGCATTTTCCACATCCTCTGGAAGTTACCTTTAAGCACTACTGGGGTGCAGTCACTGCTGCATTGTAGGAAACGTGGCAGCTAGTTTTCACGAAGCAAACACCCCACAAATAACAAGGAGATAATGGCCTAATAATCTATTTTGTATTGATGCTTATTGAGGATTAAATATTGGCCAGGACGCCAGTGATAACTTCCCAGCTCTTCTTTGAAATAATGCCATGGGGCCTTTCCCCACAGTTCATCTATACACCAATGTGTTGGATCACTAAGTATAGTCCATAATTTAACAGTCTTGATTTCAGTTCTCTGCAATTTATGTAAATGTAGAATAATATACTTTAAAACATCACATTGCTGTTTATGGGAGCTTGCTGTGCTCTAATTGGCTGCCTTGTTTCCTACATTACAATAGTGACTATATTTCAGAAGTACTTCTTTGACTGTAAAGAAGTTAAGGGTGTCCAATGGTTGTGAAAGGTGCTATAGGAATGCACTTTTATTTTCCCTGTTAACCATATCTGAGAGGGCTTCTCAGTCTAACACCACATCTGAAAGTTGACGACTCCAACAGTGCAGCATTCCCTCAGCACTGGAATGCTAATCTCACCTTGGTACTTGAACCCACACCTTTTGAGTCAGGGGCAACAGTGCCACCCACTGAGTTACAGCTGACACTGACTGTAAAGTAACTGGTCACAAATTAGAACAAAACAGTCGGGTCAAACTGCAATATTTCAGTTCCGGGGTATCTTTGGATTTCTGAGACTCCTCATCTCCATTCTCTTAGTTAATTCAAAAAAATCCCTCCTCCGTGTCTTGGAGGTTGCATCTACCCTTTCGCGCGTCCCTTCTTGCATCCTTTCATTGCTCAGAGTTAGCCTAACCCACTTCACGGCCAGGATTTTCCATGCCCGTTGGCGTCGGGCATGGTCAGTGGGCTGAGTGGACAATATGGCGAGAAGGCCAAAAATTGGTTTCACGACCCGTTTTGAAGCCAGTTTGCGATCGTCCACTCTGCCCATCAATGGTGGGCCATGTTCCCCACCATCGGACGTCAGGAACCCTATTGTTATACATCAGCTTGAGTGTGTGAGTTTAGAGTGATGAGATGGTTGCCATACCTTGGCTGCATGGATGAGATCATTCATCCTCTGTCTGCATTGGATGGCCAACTTCTTCTGTGCAGCATTGGCACTGATCACCACTCCCATCGTCTGCCAAGACAGAGTGGTAATGTTGCTGAACCTCCTGCGGCCAGAGCGGGGATAGAGGACATCATGGCGGGTCTCCACAGCGTCCAAAGTGCCCTTGTGGGCTGTGGTCTTCTTGCCTTTCGGAGCCATGTCTTCTTTGCTGCAGTCCTGGGTTGGAAGCACTGAGCGCGGCTGTACTTTAAATGTGGTGCCTGGTGTGATGAAGCGGCGAGGTGACAGCGTGGTAGGTGAATTGGAGCCCGCCCACCACGGAAACGGTGTGTATCCCGGGAATGCATAATTAATGCGGTGGGTTTGGGACAATATGGCGTGAAAAGCCGCCACTGTGGCCGGCGGGGAAAGCGTAGTTTTATCTGCCCACTACCGCACTTGGTGCAAATCTGGGACGATTCTGCCCCATGTTTCTGACACTTTGGCTTTGTTGCCTCAGGTGCAAATATTTCTCAGCAGCGTCAGGAAGCTGATCTGTAACTATATTTTAAACATTTATTCTCAGAATATGGGCATCACTGGCGAGGACGGCATTTATAGCCCATTCCCAGTAGGTGGTGGTGGGCTCTCTTCCTGAACCAGTACATGCTGTCACACAACTGAAGTGACTTGTTAGATTGAGCGAGAGGGAAGATGGAAGTGTGTGTTTACTCCACTTAACACACATCAAGTGGCATTTTGTCAGTTGTTTTCTTTTCCATTCTGGGGATGTGGGCTTCACTGGCAACGTTGCCCTTAAGAAGGTGATGATGGGCTTTTTCTTGAACTGCTGCAGTCCATGTGGTGAAGGTACACCCACAATGTCTCAGGTAGGGGATTCCAGGAATTTGACCCATTGTTGATGAAGGCAATGGCGATATATGCACAAGTCAGGGTGGTTTGTGCCTTGGAGGGAAACTTGGAGGTGATGGTGTTTCCACGTGCCTGCTTCCCTGCACCGTCTGCTTGCTCTGCTAAATATACAAGATGCCATGGCACTGGCCAACACTTATATCCCAACCACCACTTGTAAAGCCTTTATTCTTCATTTATCTCACTACTGTTTATGGAATCTTGTTGTCTGCAAAATTGGCCGTTGCATTTGCATGTGTAACAACAGTGACTACTCTTCAAGAATAATTAAGAACCACTTCGGAATGTCATGATATGTGAAAGATGCTATCTAAATGTAACTTCCTGACCTTTCTTTATATAGTCCACTTAAGAAATAATTCACTGAAGCAATTTTAAATTGCATTAATGTCATCACATTCCCATAGCACAAGCCCAACATTGCTACCAGGCAAATGGAAGACTTCTGGGGCCTCAGTAAGATTGATTGCCCCGAAGAACTGTGAAAATGGATTGTCCCAGCAGAAGGCCCTTTACGTTCGGTTTAACTATAGGAACATGTGAAGACCATTCAGTCCATGAATCTGCTCCGACATTCAATTTGATTTTTAAAAAATTCATTCACGGGATGTGGGCTTCGCTGGCTGGGCCATCATTTATTGCCCATCCCTAGTTGCCCTTGAGAAGATGGTGATGAGCTGCCTTCTTGAACTGCAGCAGTCCATGTGGTGTGGGTACACCCACAGTGCTGTTAGGAAGGGAATTCCAAGATTTTGACCCAGTGACAGTGAAGGAACGGCGATATATTTCTAAGTCAGGTTGGTGAGTGGCTTGGAGGGGAACTTGAGGCGGTGGTGTTCCCATCTATCTGCTGCCCTTGTCCTTCCAGGTGGTCATGGTTGTGGGTTTGGAAGGCGCTGTCCAAGGAGCCATGGTGAATTCCTGCAGTGTGTCTTTTAGATGGTACACACTGCTGCTACTGTGCATCGGTGGTGGAGGGAGTGAATGTTTGTGGATGTGGTCCCAAACAAGCAGACTGCTTTGTCCTGGATGGTGTCCAGCTTCTTCAGTGTTGTAGGAGCTGCATTCATCCAGGCAAGTGGGGAGTGTTCCATCACATTCCTGACTTGTTCCTTGTAGATGGTGGACACGCTTTGAGGAGTCAGGAGGTAAATTATTCGTTGCACGATTGCTAGCCTCTGATCTGCTCTTGTAGTCACAGTATTTATATGGCTAGTCAATTTCAGTTTCTGGTCAATGTTAACCCCCAGGATGTTGATAGTGGGGAATTCAGTGATGGTAATGCCATTGACCATCAAGGGGTGATGTTTAGATTCTCTCTTGTTGGAAATGGTCATTGTCTGACACTTATGTGGCACAAATGTTACTTGCCACTTGTCAGCTCAAGCCTGCATATTGTCCAGGTCTTGCTGCATTTGGACATGGACTGCTTCAGTATCCGAGGAGTCGAGAATGGTGCTGAACATTGTGCAATCATCAGCAAACATCCCCTCTTCTGACCTTATAATGGAAGGAAGGTCCATTGATGAAGCAGCTGAAGACAGTTGGGCCTAGGACACTACCCTGAGGAACTCCTGCAGTGATGTCCTGGAGCTGAGATAATTGACCTTCAACAAGCAAAACCATCTTCCCTTGTGCTGGGTATGACTCCCACCAGTGGAGAGTTTTCCCCCTGATTCCCATTGACTCCAGTTTTGTTAGGGCTCCTTGATGCCACATTCGGTCAAATGCGGCCTTGATATCAAGTGCAGTCACCCTCACCTCACCTCGGGAATTCAGCTCTTTTGTCCATGTTTGAATCAAGGCTGTAATGAGGTCAGGAGCTGAGTGGCCCTGGGGAAACCCAAACTGGGCATCAGTGAGCAGGTTATTGCTGAGCAAGTGCAACTTGATAGCACTGTTGATGACCCCTTCCATTACTTTACTGATGATTGAGTGTAGACTGATGGGGCGGTAATTGGCCAGTTTGTATTTGTCCTGTTTTTTGTGTATAGGATAAACCTGGGCAATTTTCCACATAGCCGAGTAGATTCTAGTGTTGTAGCTGTACTGGGACAGCTTTGCTAGGGGCACAGCATGTTCTGCGGCACAAGTCTTCAGTACTATTGCCAGAATATTGTCAGGGCCCATATCCTTTGCAGTATCCGGTGCCTTGAGCCGTTTCTTGATATCATGTGGAGTGAATCGAATTGGCTGAAGACTGGCACCTGTGATGCTGGGAACCATCGGAGGAGGCCGAGATGGATCATCCACTTGGCACTTCTGGCTGAAGATTGTTGTGAATGCTTCAGCCTTTTCTTTTGCACTCAGGTACTGGGCTCCTCCATCATTTAGGATGTGGATATTTGGGGAGCCCCCTCCTCCAGTGAGTTCTTTAATTGTCCTTCACCATTCACAACCGGATGTGGCAGGATTGCAAAGCATAGATCTGATCCATTGGTTGTGGAATTGTTTAGCTCTGTCTATCACTTGCTGCTCAAGCTGTTTGGCACACAAATAGTCCTATGTTTTAGTTTCACCAGGTTGACACCTCATTTTAATGTATGCTGGTGCTGCTCCTGGCATGCCCTCCTGCACTCTCCATTAAACCAGGGTTGATCCCCTGGCTTGATGGTAATGGTAGAGTGGGGGATATGCTGGGCCATGAGGTTACAGATTATGTTCGAGTACAGTTCTGCTGCTGCTGATGGCCCACAGCGCCTCATGGATGCCCAGCCTTGAGTTGCTATATCTGTTCAAAATCTATCCCATTTAGCACGGTGGTAGCGCCACACAACACGATGGAGGGTATCTTCAATGTGAAGGCGGGACTCCCTCTCCACAATGTCTGTGCGGTTGTCACTCCTACTGATACTGTCATGGGCAGATGCGGCAGGCAGGTTGGTGAGGATGAGGTCAAGTATGTTTTTCCCTCTTGTTGGTTCCCTCACCACCTGCCGCAGACCCAGTCTAGCAGCTATGTCATTTAGGACTCGGCCAGCTCGGTCAGTAGTGGTGCTACCGAGCCACTCTTGGTGATGGGCTTTGAAGGCCCCCACCCAGAGTACATTCTGCACCCTTGCCATCCTCAGTGCTTCCTCCAAGTGATGTTGAACATGGAGGAACACTGATTCATCAGCTGAGGGTGGGCAGTACGTGGTAACCAGCAGGAGGTTTCCTTACCTGTGTTTGACCTGATACCATGAGACTTCATGGGGTCCAGATTCAATGTTGAGGACTCGCAGGGCAACTCCCTCCTGATTGTATACCATTGTGCCACCACCTCTGCTGGGTCTGCCCTGCCAGTGGGAAAGGACACAACCAGGGATGGTGATGGTGGAGTCTGGGACATTATCTGTAAGTATGATTCCGTGAGGATGACTATGTCAGGCAGTTGCTTGACTAGTCTGTGAGACAGCCCTCCCAATTTTGGCACTAGCCCCCACATGTTAGTAAGGAGGAATTTGCAGGGTTGACAGGGCTGAGATTACCTTTTTGTTTCCGGTGCCCAGGTCGATGCCGGTTGGTCTGTCCGGTTTCATCCCTTTTTTGTGTCTTTGTAGCGGTTTGTTACAACTGAGTGGCTTGTTAGGCCATTTCAGAGGGTGTTTAAGAGTCAACCACATCGATTACGGCTAAACTCTATTTAGCCGCCTTTAAAAGAAAGGCCTGCATTTATATCGCAGTTTTCAGGAACACTGGGCATCTCAAAGGGTTTGACAGCCAACGAAATACTGCCTCAGTACTGCACTGGAGTAGCAGCTTTGACTTGTGTGCTTAAGCCCTGGAGTGTGATTCAAACCTGGAACCTTATGACTCAAAGCCAAGAGTGTTACCAACTGAGACACAGATGAACTTTGCTCCATTAACCTTTGATATCTTATCCAACAAGAATCTGTCGATCTCAGTCTTGGGAGTTTTGATTTATCCCCAGCATCTGCAATTTTTTGAGGGAGCGAGTTCTAGGATTTTATGATCCAAAGTGTATCCCAATTTTGCTCATGAATTGCCCACCTCCAACTTTAAGTTCTTAATTGTCCCCACCATACTTTCTTTGAATTTTGCCTGTCAAATCCTGGTAAATTTTTAAGCAGCTGAATCAATTCACCTGCCGACCCCCCCACACCTCCACCAACACTGTAAATCCTCTAAGCCAGTAGGATTCACATTGGGGAAGCCAGTGGCATAGTATGGAACTCGCATTGTGGGAAGTTTGTTGTGAAGTTCTTGGGGCAGAAACAGTTATACATTCAGCCAGAGACATTTAGAATTTGAACTGCATGAACATGAATCCTTTTGTATCTCCTCCTAGCAGACTCCCTCTGCTGGTACATGTGTGTATGGTAGCCTCATGTGGACAAAGTGCACAATGCAATTTTCAATACACTATATTTGTTAGAATGGGAGTTACAATACAGCAGTTTATAAATATGGTCTTCGATATCTATGTGCCAAACTGATACGTATCTGCAGTGGAAATGTATTTTAAGCAATGAGGTGGAAATGAAAGCTTCACTGCAGCAATGAGCTAGGGCCAGGAATAGCCTTCCCAATTACTTAGAGACTTCATGAATTCTCACCATGCACCATAGTATGTGAGGAAATAGAATATGGGACAACCAATCAAGGAATTGAATCCATGAAGCGAGGGTTGAGATGAAGCATTTCCCAACATGAGGAGATGCTTAACGAGTAAACAACCCTCTCCTTCTCCCTCTGCACTATTAAAATCAAATTAGGAACAAGACCAGGATGTCAAGGCGATCGTGCACATTAAAATGGCAAGGGGCTCGCTCACAACTGAACAGGCATTTTGGAGCAAGATGGAGAGGGGCGCTAATTACTGAAGGGAGCGACAAGTGTGGAGAGGTGACTGCGATCGGAAGAAACCAGACAAACTTAGCCCCGGCAGAAATGACGGGTAGAAAGGGCAGCTGGAGAGGCGATGAGACAGTTGGCGTTTCTGCTGCCAAGGGGGCAGTGATGAGTTCCTCAATCGGATCACGGAAAACGCTGAGAAATGTGTAGCAGGAAGGAGTGGGATTATTCAGATCGGAATCTAGCCTGAGGAGAGAAGGAAGACAGAAGAGTAGTGAAAGGTTTCAGTAGGAGTTTGAGGGGGAGAGGTACCCATGGCTGGGAAAGAGTAGAGAGAAGAGACTGTAACGCACGAGAGCTTTATTAGCAAAAAACTTAAAAACATAACAAGTTACAAAGCAATTTAAAATAACATACAATTACACCCCCCCCCCCGCAAGTAGTCAGTCTGGGTTGACTGCAGGTCGATTTGATCTGATCTGACTAGGGCTGATGCATTTTCAGTGAGAATTTTCTCCTTGAGTGCCTCACTCTGGAAGGCACTGTGCCAATGAAGGCTTTTAGCCTCCTTTTATCCTCTGATTGCACAGCAACTGTCCTCATAATCGGTCCTCCTGTGCGCTTGATTGGTTTCTGGGGTGCCTGATCAGTCTCCGATTGATCCACACCAAACTGAGCTTAGTCCAAAATATCATGCATCGTCAGTTTTCACCACATATCCCTCCTGCACCTAATTGTCTAACCCACAGGGCATCCAATGCACTTGCCTTTAGTCTCCTTCAAGTTTAACCAGTTCACAGGTTGTGCAACTGTCCCCAAGTTATAAGCTGTTGTCTCTGTCAAAGGTCATTTGAGAAAATACAACTGTAGCAGTTAGACAGTTTTGCAAGCCAAGACATGTCCTGAGAAGTGTCACATGTTCCGAGAATTGTCAGCTCAATTCTATCATGTCTTTGCAGCGAATTCAACCAAATCAGCTGTTTCACTGGCGCTTCATCGCCCGCCAGTAAGATCAATCAATGGCAACAGTGCCATTACCAATTGAATCACCACAAAGAGGTTCATAATTCAGAGATGGATATTTCCATTTGTACTCCAGTCCCAAATTTTGGACCACAATTGCCAGATTATTAGTGCGAGTCCTGATTAATTTGGTATGTTGTTGGAGCTGATAATAGTACTTCCTAGATAGGTCAATGTCCCTTCGACGTGCAGTCAAATGTCCAGGAAGAGCTTGTAACCAAACTTATTAACATACTGATACAAATCAGCCTTAAGACTATGCATGACAGTCATAACAGAAATGCGATCTTCTGATAGATATGAGCCAATTAATGAATAACAAGACCAAGTGAGTTTAAGTGGAATGAAACAAAAGGTACTGTATGCTCGACCAAACAGATAACATCTCCAGAGTGATACTGCTTTTAGCTGCTGGTTACGCAGTACCACTCTTTACCTCGGTACACAGACTGGGTGTGCACATAGTCTTTCCACAGCACCTCCATGACGCAGTTAATATTGTGTCTTGTGGTATTTAACCCACATAAGGAACTATTGTGCTGTAAGATGCCATGGGGACAGTCTGCCCTTCTACAACCATGAAGCTCAGTTCCTGTCAGAACCTCATCCACTTTCACCAGGTAGGTGTGCTGTTGATTACCCTGCACATGCATGCCTCCCTTTCTTGTCCAGTGTTCTCCAAATGGAATAATGGGGTGGGATTCTCTCCATAAGGAATCACAGTAAAATACAAGATCAATTCTAGCATGGTCATGTTAGAAGCAGATCCACATTGCCATTTTATTGGGCAGACCTGGGTTTAATTCCTGAATTCACAAACAGAGATGTTACCGCGTATTTCATCGTTGGCATCCAGGTACCGATCACCTATCCAAGAGGGAACCTTCCCATCTTCAATCAATCTTAAATTTTCAACTGCCTGTTCCAGCTACGAGGATCCCATACATTTTGTTTATTCTTTATTTTAGCCCAAAAAATAAATTATGCCTGCCATTTTATAATTTCAAAATTTTCCCAAATTCAAGTGGTGGTGGTGTTTGGCTAATAGGTTTGGTAAGGGTTCAATTTATTTCACCTTACTATTTATTTGTAAACCCGGACTGATTTTTCATTCGCTCTTTATTTGAAAAATGTGGGGCAGCATTTTTCCCCCGTTGGCTGGGGGGCGGGGGTGTTGTTGTGCGGGAGCAGGTGTGAGCGGGCGCCGCCATTTTACGTGGGCTGGCCAATTAAGGCTCGCCCAGCGTGAGGTCCGCCCGGAAGCGCTGTGCTCTCCCTGTGTGGGCAGGGGGGAGAATTGCCTGAGTAGGTCTGTGCGCTCTTTCATGCGGAAGAGCACACAGATTTCCCTGAGGCAAAGGGCTGGCCTGAGGGAGATCGGTTGAACTTTAAAAAATTTACTAAAGGTATGAAAAAATTTTCCATGACACGTCTCCTCAGGTGACACTGTCACATGAGCTGGGACATGCCCATTAATTTTATTTTAAAATAAAATCCGAACGTTTTAAATCCCTCGTGAAGACTCATCCCGCCCGCGGATGAGGCTTCAAGATTTTTCGGAAGGCCGCCTGGGTTCTTCACCTGCCAGCCAACCATAAGGTTGGGACGGGCAGCCCTGACAATGACCTCAATTAAGTAATGAACAGGCCTTAATAGGCCTTTGACAGTTCATTGCACGCCCGCCGAACTGAAAATCTAAATGACGCCACCCCACGTCATTTTACGCGTCGGAGTGCGGGTCCCGCCCCTGCACGCCGACCGGGAAATTCTGCCCGCGATTATCCCCTTAAACTTCAGGTAAGTTTCCCTGAGCTCTTAAAACGATAACTTATATGAATTTATTTTATCAATTCCAATTTTAGAAACAATTATGCCCAAGATTTGTGGTGTTAGATGGTGACAGAAATACGTGCAATACGTTTCCCGTGCTGTGCTTTAATTCTCAAAACTGTCGGACTCCTTGCTGCACCATCTGTATCCATGTTGAGCTGAACACCACTGTTACTTGTTAAAGAGAAACATAAGGAATCAATTCGCCTCTGTTCAGGAGCACAGCGGGTTAATTTGTCCATGTACACAAATCTCTAGACTTCTATTATTTTCAGATCTTTAGCTTTATCTTAAAAGAGGTTTTCAATCGAAGATTTTTAATACAACCAAGGTGATCAAACAACCAGAACCGCCTCGGATGACCAAAATTCCGATTCACACCATTAAAAAATTCAAAACTGCCAGTTCTTAGATGTGAGAATTTTAAACCCGGAATGAAAAATTTCCATATATTTTTACCATTATAACTGGGTATGTATCCTTGGTCTCTAATGAAATTCTAGTTTTGACAAATTAACAGGTTCATTAACCTTAACACTTCCAATTTAATTAAAATCAATACTTAGGAACTAATCACAGAGCGTAATAGCATGTGTTCTAAATTTTTAAAAATGACGCCATCATTTTTCCCTTCTTTAATCATTCTTCAGGTGCCTTTCCAAACGGCTGTAGTGAACCTAAAGACAAAGTTAGCTCTCACAGTTAAACAAAAACCATATACACCAATCTCCTTCTTAACACCAAAAACATCGAGATTGGAGCTTCCCACAGCTTGTATTTCAGTTCCAAAACTTTCTCACAAACCTTATTTAACTTAAAAAGTAATTCGTTTTTTTTTTATTTTTCCAATTCTGGGTGCACAATCTTAACTTACTCTCACTCACTTCATTTTCAATTTTGCTGGAATTTTCATGTTTAATTTGTTTCGGCATGGACCCTGGGTATCAGCTTCAGTGACAGCTTTGACTCTAAATTTCCTTTCCTTTGTCTCTTTTCAACTCAATTCAGCGGCTCATTATTATTACCTTCCCAACTGCTCTGTATCAGGTCTGTGCCATACGGTTACACTTGGGACCACAAGTATCACACTGCCTCAGCCAACCCAACAGTTCATAAATTTCTAACCCAAACACAGAATTCATAAAGCTCCAATGAATCACTCTTCCTCCCTCCGGAGTTTTTCCTACCTCAACTCCGGGACTAAGTCACTGGCAGACAGCTTTTCAAACTTGTCTCTTGCAGAGACTGCAAAAGCCCACCGATAATATACACATAATAAACACAACAAAGTTGAAACAACATTCAAGACAGGTCCACAAAGTGCTAAACAACTTTTAGTTCTGTGCCCAGAACAATAAAGCTGACACAAACACTCAAACTGAAAGGAAAAACAGTCATTCGTTTACAAAGCAAGAAGTATCTAACACAAAGCATTCCGGTTATCTCATCTTCTGACACAGTGGGTGAAATCTTGCTGAGCTGGGGGCATCTCACCTCCCGACTGGAGAGCCAGCGAGAGACCAGCGCTGCCTCTTTTAGGAAGGCCCTCTGAACCACAAGCCAGTCAGGTAGTGGCGAGGCTAGCAGTGGGCCTCCCCCTGGAATCAAGACCCTGGGGCGGCGCAGAAGTCTTGCCTACCAAGAGCTGCTGGCCAGTTGGAAGCCGCCAGCCCCTTGTTATCAGCAGCATTACTAGGGGGAGGCGGTGACTGCTGTTGGAAGGACAGCACCAGAGTCCCAGGATCGCAGAGCAACCCTGACCACAGGTAATACATTTCACGGAGTGGGGTTCACACGGAGATGGGTGCGGGGGGTCAGCAGAAAGGGCAGGAGATGGCTCTCAGTGGGTTTCACCCACCACCCCCCCCACCCTTCTCCCCCCTCCCCACCCTTCCCAATGTCCAGTCCCTCGATCAGGCACTGAGCGCCTTCAATCTCCTGGCTGGCTCATCGAGTTGTAACATCCGAGAGACTGAGAATTACAATTGACACAATTTTACTGCAAATCCAAAGCTAAAGCCAAAAGCTTGAAGCTTACAGAGTTACAAAGCAATTTAAAAACAACGTGCAGCTATCTCCTCGGTAGTCAGTCTAGGCTAATTCCAGGAAGTGACAAGCTGTCTGCAAGTCTTCACCAGTTATGCACAGCCCATGGTGACAGGCCAGCCTGTCACTAGGTTAATACCAGCGGCAGTGGGAAGAGGCCCTTAATTCGTGAATTGACCACTTAAGGGCCTCAATTGGCGGCAGGGCAGGAAGGTCAACCATGGGCTTTTCCACCCAAAACGTAACTCTGGTGAAGGTGAGAAGGTGGCAGGATTATGGTATGTCACCATCTTGCCGAATTACATGCCCTTCCCACCACCAAGCTTGCCACCAGCAAGAGCACAAGGTGGCACCCAGTGTTATTAACTTTTGCTGCGAATCTTTTTAATTTTATCTTCTTCCTTCTAATTTGCTTCTGGTATTCCATTAACCGGTTAATCCCGGAGAGGGATCAGTATTCATTTCTTCATCCTGAGTCCATACTCTGCTTGTTGCTTTTCCATCTCCATCATCTCTCTCTCAGCTATTTCTACCTTTTAATTCTGGCGGTATACTTCTTCCCTAAAAGATTCAATTTCCCTCCTCTAATCCAAACACCGATCCTCTAAAACAAAGACAAAAATACCTGGAAAAACTCAGCAGGTCTGACAGCATCAGCAGAGAGGGATACAGTTGACGTTTCAAGTCCATATGACCCTTCATCAGAACTAAGAAATATAGAAATGAGATGAAATATAAGCTGGTAGAGGGGGGGTGGGACAGTTAGAGCTCAATAGGGCGGCCAGTGATAGGTGGAGGCCAAGAAGAGATTGCCAAAGATGTCATAGACAAAAAAACAAAGGGGTGTTGACTGACCTCTACCTCGCAGAGGCTGAGCGTCAACTCGCAGGCACTTCCTCTGACCTCCCCCTGGACCATGACCCCACCACCAATCATCAAGCCATTGTTTCCAGGACTGTTACTGACCTCATCTCCTCTGGAGATCTTCCCTCCACAGCTTCCAACCTCATATTCTCCCAACCTCAGATGGCCCGCTTCTACCTCCTACCCAAAATCCACAAACAGGACTGTCCCGGCAGACCGATCGTGTCACCCTGTTCCTGCCTCACGGAACTCATTTCTTGCTAACTTGACTCCATTCTCTCTCCCCTTGTCCAGTCTCTTCCCACATACATCTGCGATTCCTTTCACGCCCTACATCATATCAACAATTACCAGTTCCCTGGCCCCAACCACCTCCTCTTCACCATGGACGTCCAATCCCTCTACACCTCCATCCCCCACTGGGATGGTCTGAGGGCTCTCTGCTTCTTCCTCAAACAGAGGCCCGAACAATCCCCATCCACCACTACTCTCCTCCGTCTGGCTGAACTTATTCTCACACTGAACAATTTCTCCTTAAACTCCTCTCACTTCCTCCAAATAAAAGGTGTGGCTATGGGTACCCGCATGGGCCCCAATTATGCCTGCCTCTTTATGGGGTATGTGGGACATTCCTTGTTCCAGTCCTACTCAGACCCCCTCCCACAACTCTTTCTCCGGTACATCGATGATTATTTCGGTGCGGCTTCATGCTCTCGTCTGGACCTGGAAAAATTATTAATTTTGCTTCCAATTTCCACCCCTCCATCATTTTCACGTGGTCCATCACTGACACTTCCCTTCCCTTCCTTGACCTCTCTGTCTCAATTTCTGGTGATAGACTGCCCACCAATATTCATTACAAGCCTACCTTCTCCCACAGCTACCTCGACTATAGCTCCTCACACCCCACTTCCTGTAAGGACTCCATCCCATTCTCTCAGTCCCTTTGCCTCCGTCGCATCTGTTCTGATGATGCTACTTTCCAAAACAGTTCCTCTGACATGTCTTCCTTCTTCCTTAACCGAGGTTTTCCATCCACGGTCGTTGACAGGGCCCTCAACTGTGTCCGGCCCACCTCCTGCGCATCCGCCCTCACACCTTCCTCTCCCGCCCAAAACCATGATAGGGTACCCCTTGTCCTCACTTATCACCCCACCAGCTTCCGCGTTCAAAGGATCATCCTCTGCCATTTCCGCCAACTCCAGCATGATGCCACCACCAAACACATCTTCCCTTCACCCCCCCTGGCGGCTTTCCACAGGGATTGTTCCCTCCAGGACATCCTGGTCCACTCCTCCATCACCCCCTACACCTCAATCCCCTCCCACGGCACCTTCCCATGCAACCGCAGAAGGTGCAACACCTGCCCCTTTACTCCCCCCCTCCTCACCGTCCAAGGGCCCAAACACTCCTTTCAAGTGAAGCAGCATTTCACTTGCACTTCCCTCAATTTAGTCTACTGCATTCGCTGCTCCCAATGCGGTTTCCTCTACATTGGAAAGACCAAATGCAGACTGGATGACCGCTTTGCGGAACACCTTCAGTTTGTCCGCAAGCATGACCCAGCCCTCCCTGTTGCTTGCCATTTCCACACTCCACCCTGCTCTCATGCCCACATGCTGCAATGTTCCAGTGAAGCTCACCGCAAACTGGAGGAACAGCATCTCATCTTCCGACTAGGCACTTTACAGTCTTCCGGACTTAATATTGAGTTCAACAATTTCAGATCATGAACTCTCTCCTCCATCCCCACCCACTTTCCGATCCCCCTTTTTCCAACAATTTATAATTTTTTTACAAATATATTTTTATTTTCCCACCTATTTTAAAATTTATTTTGATCTATTGTTTCATCTCCACCTTTTGCCCATTTTGATCCCTTCCCCCCCACCCCACCCCCACTAGGGCCATCTGCCACTAGCTTGTCCTGCTTGCTACCCTTAATGTCCCCATTAGCACATCCTTTAGAGAATATCACCACTGTCAACATCCCTTTGTCCTTTTGTCTATGACATCTTTGGCAGTCTCTTCTTGGCCTCCACCTATCACTGGCCTCCTATCAAGCTCTACTTGTCTCACCCCCCTCTACCAGCTTATATTTCATCTCATTTCTATATTTCTTAGTTCTGATGAAGAGTCATACGGACACGAAATGTAAACTGTATCCCTCTCCGCAGATGCTGTCAGACCTGCTGAGTTTTTCCAGGTATTTTTGTTTTTGTTCTAGATTTCCAGCATCCGCAGTATTTTGCTTTTATCTTACTGATCCTCTAAATATTGTTTCCGATTGCACATTTTTCCTTTGGAATTTTGAGCTTATTTTGTTTATCCTCGATTTGTTTTAATAATCTTCTCATGACCATTTACCTGCCACTTGCCTTTGCCTTAACGTGCCCCTATTTTAGGGGCAACTTCTTGCCACACACTCTGTGACCAGCTGTACACACAGTCTCTGGGATTCACTCAAACCTACCTCTCCCTGAGAGGCAACAACTCTTCAAATCTTTTGTGACTATTGTTCAAGTAGATCCTGGCGTCTGCTGTTGCACCCTGCATATGTGATCACTGCTGCCTGTAATGATCCATACCCACCCCTCCTAGAGGGACTATTTCCCTGTTACATAGTTGTTAAGTAAATTCCCCATGGTCTTACCATCAGGTTTACTCCTTTACTCTGATTTGCCCATTGTGTCAGCTTATTCGATCCCCTGGCTGGTTCATCCACTTGTAACGCCTGAGAGAATGCGAATTACAATTGACACAATTTTACTACAAATCCAACAGCTTTATTGGTAAAAAGCTTAAAACTAAGCATACAGTTACCCTCCAGGTAGCCCGTTTGGGTTGGCTGCAGGTTCATTGGATCTGATCTGACCGGGACTGATCCACTTTCAGCAAGAATTCTCTCCTTGAGGGTCTTGCTCCTGATGGCACCATGCCGATGCGGGTTCTTAGCCTCCTTTTATCCTTTGGTTGCACAGCAACTGTCCTTGCTTCTGATCCTGCTGTGCCCCTTGATTGGTTTCTGGGGTGTATGATCAGACTCTGATTGGTCCACATCAAACTGAACTTAGTCCAAATTATCATGCATAGTCGATTTTCCCCACGTATTCCTCCTGCACCTTATTGTTTATCCATAGGGCGTCTAATGCACTTGCCTTTTGCCTCCTTCGAGTTTAACAGCCTCACAAGTGGTTGTGCAATTGCCCCCAAGTTGTGAGTTGTTGTCTGCATCTAAGGTCATTTGAGAAAACGCAACCAAAGCAGTTCTTTAGAAAAGACAGTTCTGCAAGCCACAGCATGTCCTGAGAATTGTGACATGTTCCAAGGTTTGTCAGCTCAATTCTATCATATCTTAGTCGCAAATTCAACCAAATCTTTAAGCATATTCTTACAAGAGAATAGAATGTCCGAGAAGGAGTTAAGAACAGATTTTATAAAAAGACAGATAGAAGTAATGGACTTGGGTCTGTAGTAGAGACTAAAATGTTTTGATATAATGAAGGCACTGTTCTCTCATGCACATCATATAGGGGGGGATAGAGGCTGAAGTGTTGTAAACTCTATATTGTCTTTGCTGCCAGAAGGATTGCATAGGTCCTGAAGGAAAAGTGTTTGAAAGGAATCCTGCGACTGCAAGCCTTTTAATCATGGATGTGGGTGTAAAAATCACAACTGAGTGGATTGAATTGGTCAGCTGTGAGATTGTGTGTGTGTTACAAGATGAGGTTTAGCTGCTTTGCCAATGTAGGTCTTACAAGGAATGATTATGGTGTGGGAGGAGGCGCTGAGTGGGAGAGTTGTTTTTGCTAATGCCACAGGTTTTGCTTATTAAACGCAAAACATTGCTGCTTCCATTCTGTATCTTCAGCTTGATGGATCATTTCCTCTACCATCTCTCTCCCTCCTGCTCAACTGTCCCATCCCTTTCTGTAGGGATGGAAAACCACTTCCGGTGGCTTCTGGAAGCCTTTCATGTGATCCAGTGTCTCTTTCTGGAAAGTTGGATGAGGACAATCTTCGACCCCAGTGCTGCTCAAGGATTCACTGGCTAGTTGATGCCCTGCTCCCATGCACAAGGAGCAACAATTTGAGTAAGGAGCCTGCTCCTTCTGTGGGGGTGTGGAGGGGTGGGTGCGTTGTGTGGCGGGAGACATAAGAACATTCGAAGCAAAATGAAAAAAACAGGGACACAAAACCCAGTTGTGTCTCTGTCTGCTGTTCTGCTTCTTAACTTGGCAAAGTGTTTCAGCCAACATTTTACAAATGTCCCTTCACAGGGACTGATCAGTCTCAATGAGACACCTTGCAATCGCAATTTCAGGAAGAAGTATTATGTATGAAAGCCACTGTTATTGAGTCCCAGAATCACTGCCTCAATATTAGTGACAGCTAACGAACATCCCAATAGAAAGCCACCAGGTTTATCTCAACAGCTGCCATCTGGTTTATTGTTTAGCACAACATTATTTCATTGCCAAAAAATAAACCTTGCAAGTGTCAAATTTCATGCTTTCCACTTGTGATTCATGCAGAATTTAAGTGTTTCCCGTTCACTGTCCCTTACTGTGTGGTCATCTGTCCCTTCAAATGGGTTGTCCTAACCTTGCAGAATCCTTTCTTCAGAATCCTTTTTAACAATATAAACACTTTTCATTTATATAGCATTTTTAATAGAGTATAACATCCCAAGGCACTTCACAAAATTGGACACTGAGTCAAATAAGGAGATATTAGGAAAAAATATTTTATTTGTTCATGGGATGTGGGCGTCACTGGCTAGGCCAGCATTTATTGTCCATTCCTAATTGCTCTTGTTCAGAGGCTTGTGATATCCCACAGAGGTCACCTGTGAAGCCCTGAAAGCAGCCACTGGCATAGAAATTGAGTGCCACTGCGACTGGATGTCCTTGTTCAGAGGGCATTTTAAGAGTCAACCACATTGCTGGTGGATCTGGAGTCATATGTAGGCCAGACCAGGTAAGACCAGGTAAGGACAGCAGATTTCCTTCCCTAAAGGACGTTAGTGAACCAAATGGGTTTTTACAACAATTGGCAATGGTTTCATGATCATCATTAGATGTTTAAATCCAGATTTTTATTGAATTCAAATTTCACCATCTGCCATGGCGGGATTCAAACCTGGGTCACCAGAGCATTACTTTGGGTCTCTAGAACACTAGTCCAGTGACAACACCACCATGCCACTGCCAGAAGCTTGGTCAAAGAGGGAGGCATTAAGGAGCATTTTAAAGGAGGAAAGAGAGGCAGAGCAGTGGAGATTTTTAGGGAGGGGATTTCAGAGCTTGGGGCTTGGCAATTGAAGGACAAGCAATGGTGGATGCTGAAGAGGCCATGAGGGGCGCAGATATCTCGGAATGTTGAAGGGCTAGAGGAGTTTACAGTGGTAAGGAGAGGTGAGACCATGGAAACCATGAAAACAAGATGAGTTTTAAAATCGCCATTCAATCAGAAGTTAGTATAGTTCAGCGAGAAGGGGTGAATGGGGTACGGTGTTAGTCAGGATATGGGCAGCATAACAACTAAGTGAAAATATTCACTGTTCAGCTGATTCTATTTGTGTCTATGCCTGTGTTATCGGAAGCCTTGCTTTGGTCAAAATAAGACAGTTTAATCAAACCTATGGAAAACTAATCAAGTTATAACATTCTTGGGACCGACCCTCCACAATAGAACATCAGGGTTTTGAAAAAGTCTTTGAGGATGCTATGTGTTTAGTGACCTCCTTCTGTGCTGTAAATGACTCTATGTGTTTACAGGTACACTCTGCATTTATTCTGGCTGCCTTTCAAATCAGAAGCTTGAGTCAAATAATTTTTCCATTTGATTCTTTCACCCCGCACAAATCCTCAATAGTGATTGCCTGCTGCATGAAAGTGACATCTGGAGATTGGAGAACTTGTTGGAGATATAGGTCATCTATTCTAAAGCCTTAAGGTCGGGTACCTATGGTGGAATATGTACCTTCACTGACCAAAGTGGCATTTGTAATGCTCACAGCATACACAGCAAAGCAGGTAAGTGACCTAGATTGTGTTCAGGAGGTTCAGCTCTCAAACTTACTCGAGCCTTTATAAAAGCAAAAGAATGTATGGATTACCAACCTTCAGAAATGCAGTATTATATAAAAGATAACTAAGTAACACTTGCAATTATGTAGCACCTTTCATCACCTCAGGACCTCCCAACATGCTTTACAGCCAATAACGTCCTTTTGAAATGCAGTCATTGTTGCAATTTAGGAGATGCAGGAATCAATTCGCACACAGCAAGCTCCCACAAACTTCAACATGATAATGACCAGCTGGTCTATTTTGTTGATGTTAGTTGAGGGATAAACATTGACAAGGACACTTGGGAAGAACTCCCCCTGTACTTCTTCAAATAGTGCTATGGGATTTATTATGCCCACCTTGAGGGCAGATGGGGCCTCACTTTAGTGCCTCATCCAAAAGTCCTCACTGCTGACAATGTGCCACTTCCTCAGTAGTGCACCAGAGTATCAGCCTAGATTTTGTGTTCAAGTCTTTAGTATGGGGAAGGGAAAGAACGAAGATGAATTTTGTTTCATTTTTATGGAACATTTCCAATCATACTCCCTTCATGCGTCTCTCAGGTTCCAAACTGCTTCAAATACAATGGATTATTTTGAAATGCAATTATTTAGTTGAATGAATGCCATTTTAAGTTAATGAGATGAATGACTCATTCATTTGTTTTTAATGGTGTTATTTAAAGGAGGAATGCTTCTCATCACTAGGGGAAGGATTTTGAGTTCGGCGTACGGGCACGGTTGGCGGACCTGGGAGCGGCCGGGAAACAGGCCGTCCACCCGCGATCAGCTCCCGACCACGACTTCACACCGGCTGGCCAATTAACGGCCAGCCAGCGTGAAAGGTACGCTGGAAGGCTTAGTGCTGCCAGGGTGGGGGGCAGGAGGAGGGCGAGCACTGAAGTCAGCGTGGGTGTGGGGGAGTGCGCAGTGAAAGCTCCCTGAAGGCAGAGAGCTATCCTCAGGGAGCTGAAGAATTCAAATCCAATAATAACAGATTTTAACGGCAGAATTTTCTGCCTGTCGGGCGGGTGGACCTGACCCAATCTCCGGCGGGCGGGGAGCTGATCCCCACCGGAGAAGTGGGCCCCACCGCTACTTTAAGTGGGCGGGCCAATTAAGGCCCGCCCAGCATGACGTCCGGCGGGAAGCGCTATGCGCTTCCTGTGCGGTCGGGGTGGATTCCCCAAAAGCGAGAGTGCGCTCTTTCGCGTATGCGCACGAAACAGCGCACATCTCCCTGAGGCTAAGTGCTGCCTCAGGGAGATCGCTTCCACTTCTAAAAGGATTAAAAATAGAAAAAAAAAATCCCCATCATGTTCCCCTCATGTGACAATGTCATGAGATGGGACATGTTCATAATTTATATAATAAGTTTATTAAACTTTTAAAAACCCTGCATGAAACCTCATCCCGCCGGTGGATGAGGTTTCACGTTTTTTCTAGTTGCCGCCGGGGCTCCTGGCCTGTCCGACAACCTTAAGGTTGGACGGGCAGGTCCTTTAATTGGTTAATTGATCCTGTCAATGGCCTCAATTGGCCATTGACAGGTCAGTGGGCCCGCAGCTGATTTTGCTGCCCCCCTGCCTTCCTGAAGATTTAAATGGGGCGGGATGACGTCAGGGGTTCCGCCCAATGTCATTCCGCGTCATTTTACGTGTCGGTGAGCGGGCCCCGCCCCCTGCTCGCCGACGGCAAAATTCTGCCCTAAAATCCGGAAAAAATGCCCAAGCATCAGAAATAGTCACCTGACCATACACAAGATGAAAATTCAGTGTGAACATTTTTTTTAAAAAATTAATATCGGAAACCTCATCCTACCCTTGGATGAGATTTCCTCAAAAAGGCAAAAAATGACCAATTCGCCTGCCCACCAACCCTAAATTTGGATGGGCAGTGAAAACTCATGGTTGATTAATACGTTAATGGTATTAATAGGCCTCTTAATTGATGGCGGGTGTGCTCACACCTGCCCCCCAACCAGAATATCGTGCGAGTGAGCGATAATGTCGGGACGCTCACCCGATGTCATCACCCGCTATTTTATGCTCGAGCTTGTCGGGTGCGTGCGCACGCCAAGCGAAAAGTTTTACCCTAGGAGAACACCCTACTCTTCTTCAAGTAGTACCATGGGGCATTTCACACTATATTAAAATAGCAAAGTGTTCTGAAGGACAGATCACTTGACAATGAAGTACTCCTGCCATACTGCAGTGGAATGTGAACCAATGTTCTCGAATAAACCTTCTGAGGTGATCTTACCATATAAATCTTCACACAATGAAGGCACACCTCTCTGGGAAAGTCTGAGAAAATATGCCTATTCCCTCAATATAGAGAAATTACAAAAACAGGCCATCAAACAAGACAAATTCAGGACAGGGATAAATCCCCGAGTGGCTGTCAAATCTCTCTACAACACCATCAACTTGTATTTATATAGTGCTTTGGATGTAGTAAAATAACCAAGGCAATTTGCAGGAACGCTATAAAACATAACATGACAGTGAGCCACCAAAAGAGATATTAGGGGAGATGACCATAGGTTTTGTCCAAGTGGTAGATTTTAAAGAGCAGGTGAAAAGGAGGAAAGAGACGGAGGGGGTTTGGGGAGATCATTCTGTACTTGGGGTCCTGGCAGCTGAAAGCACAGCCACCAGTGGTGGAGCTATTAAAATCTGGCATGCTCAATAGACCATAATTAGAGGAGCACAGATATCTTAAAGGGTTGTAGGGCCGGAGGAGGTTACAGAGATGGGGAGGGGTGAAGTAATGGAGCATTAAATGAATTACACGCTCCGGCTAAAAAATATGAGGATATTTGTGAGGTGTCAGAGAGTGTACTAACTGAGCAATCAAAATGAGCTCTTACCTCTTCTCTGATTGACTTAATGGGAAGAATTTTCTGCCTGTCGGGCGGGCGGGCCCGACCCAACCCCTGGCGGGGGGGGAGCCGATCCCCACCGGAGAAGCGGGCCCTGCCGCCATTTTACATGGACGGGCCAATTAAGGCCCGCCCAGCGTGACGTCTGCCGGGAAGCGCTATGCGCTTCCTGTGCGGGCGGGGGGGATTCCCCAAAAGCGAGAGTATGCTTCTTCGCGCATGCGCACGACAGAGCACACATCTCCCTGAGGCAAAGTGCTGTCTCATGGAGATCGCTTACACTTTTAAAAAGATTAAAAATAGAAATTTTTTAAAATCCTTAACATGTCCCCCTCATGTGACAATGTCACACAAGATGGGACATGTCCATAAATTTCACTAAAACTTTATTAAACTTTTAAAATCCCTACATGAAACCTCATCCTGCCGGTAGATGAGGTTTCATGTTTTATCTATTTGCCGCCGGGGCTCCTGGCCTGCCCACCAACCTTAAGGTTGGACGGGCAGGTCCTTTAATTGTATAAATGATCCTGTCAATGGCCTCAATTGGCCATTGACAGGTCGGCGGGCGCACAGCTGATTTTGCTGCGCCCCCACCTTCCTGAAACTTTAATTGAGGCGGGATGACATCGGGGATTCCCCCCGACGTCATCCTGCATCATTTTACGCATCAGCGATCGGGCCCCACCCCCTGCTCACCGACGGCAAAATTCTGCCTAATGTATTTCTCTACACAAAAGTTAAGCAGACATCTAACAGTGTTACAACAACAAAAACTGCATTTATATAGTCAATTGACTAGAGAGGTCTTGTGGCACAGTGGTAGCATCCCTACTTCTGGACCAGATGTTCCGGGTTCATAATCCCACTTCAGGACTTGATGGCTATGGATGGTACGTACATGATGTGGCCAAACCGATTGATTACCAGGCTGTAAATCCTTCCATTATGGCAGGTGGTAAGAGCAGAAGAGTTTCCTGGTCAGCCAGACTGTAGAAAGCAACAGCAAGCCACTGTAATACTTTGCCAAGCATGTTCATGAGCCAATCCAATGGAAGCCCATTGTGGCCAACACCCTCTTAGATCATGAAGGAGGAGGAGTCAATTGACTATAACATGTGAAAACTAATGTTGTGTTTTTGGATGGTGTCACTAAGCATGTCAATAAGGAATAGGAGGGAGACAAGGATAGATCCTTGGGGTATTCCTGAGGTAATGGTGCAAGAACATGAGGAGAAGGCATTGCAGGTGATTCTCTGGCTACAGCTGGACACACCAATCAAAGCTAGAAGCTAAACAAAAGTTAACCTTAGAGTTTCAGGTTCACAAAAATTCCTTACTGGTAGAATTTGAACATTGGTTAACTCAGGAACATCAAGTTCAAAGAAATGTCTTACAAAGAGGATTCAAACTGCCTGTTGTGGAGGCATTCCAAAGTTAGCTTAAAGGAAACACAGCTTATATGGCATCTACTTCAGAAATAACTGGGTTTCCTGCATCTGTTAATCCAGAAAGAATGAGTTGTGCAGCAGTTGGTCCAAAAGGAATTGGAAATTCATTGATGAGGGACACTATGACATAAGAGATAATGAAGCAAAGACTAGCTGCAAATGATACAGAATCTGAAGAGAACTGAAGAGAATGCAAATGGTTGAAATGGTCAATTGTTGAAAATGGGTTGAGGCCAAAATCAGATCAGCCATGATCATACCGAATGACAGAGCAGGCTTGAGAGGCTGAATGGCCTACTCCTGCTCCTAATTTTTGTGTCCTTGCAAGAAGAAAAGTCCAAGATAGAAAGAGTTAAATAATGCTATCATCCCAGAGGAAGGAAAGGCAATAAGATCAAGAGGAAACTAAAAAAAAACAGATAAAACATGAACTGAGATGAAAGAAAAGTGGTTTCTCCAGATAAAAGAAGTGATGCTGTCAAAAATTATCATCAATATTTAAAATGATGAGGAGATATTGATGAGAAACTTATTGATACATACTACAATCTCATTCAACCCTTGCTCAAGACTGTTATTTTCTGAGACCCGAGCCCTCAGTTCCTCGACAACACTTGAATACTCGTAATACTCTTACACCCTTTCTCAGGAGATACTCCAATAGAATGTTATGATTGAATACCATAGACCTGAAACGCTAATTCTGTTTCTCTCTCCACAGATGCTGCCAGATCTGCTGTGCGTTTCTAGCATTTTTTGTTTTCATTTCTTTTCATTGATTTTAATCTGACGGCAAGGTTATTAACAACAAGGATGATGAAAAAAGGTGGCAGCATCATTGCAATTGCTTCATGTTTTCCATATTTATGGGTTAGTTCTTCCAGTCAATGGGGCACGACCATTAATACTCAAACAGTTGTATTTGAAATATTTGAATTGTGAATTAAACAAATGTTTATGGGTACAAATTAATTCTATTGATGGGCATTTTATAGATAATGAGGAGATGATTAAAGAATTAAAGGCTAGTCTACTTTCCATGTTTTTCCATTAAACTTTACTGAGCTTGCAAGTCCCTGAGGACACCTTGTTTGATCTTCCTACAGTCAGCCTGTTTCCTCTGTACTCACACTTCCTGCTCCTAATTTTTGTGTCCTTGCGAGAAGAAAAGTCCAGGATAGAAAGAGTTAATTAATGCTACCATCCCAGAGGAAGGAAAGGCAATAAGATCAAGAGGAAACTAAAAAAAAACAGATAAAACATGAACTGAGATGAAAGAAAAGTGGTTTCTCCAGATAATAGAAGCGATGCTGTCAAATTAACAGGTAGAGTGTGATGTTTTCAGACAGGATGATCCATTAGCCTGGCTATCTAAAATCTCCTTTCCCTTTGAGTTACAGCTATACCAATTATCGAATTTTATTAACCATCAATGTCTTCAGATGTCAGGAACTTATCAACTCCCTTCTTCAAACTCATTAATGTGTACTGCTCTCCCACTCAAGCTGATGTTGTAATAGAAATAGGGAACTCGCTCCTCCAAAAGGCCATATCAGCTGGGTGAAGGCAACTAAAGGCAGCTTTGGTTATGGGACCCTCCCTCTCTGGAGCACTGAGCTCATGTAAATCCTTTCAAAACAAAAGTGAAGGTTATGGGGGAGATATGGCGCAATGGCCTTTTATTTGAGTTTAAATAGCGAGGTCATTTTAAGAAAATGGCTGAAGACCTGAAGTGCTAACCACCCTGTGGCTGAAATCAGGAAGTGTAACACAAGGTTCCTTGAAGCCTTCGTTACATTGGATGTGCTATTTTGAGTATTTTTAAAAATTCATTCATGGTATGTGAATGTTGCTGGCTGGGCCAGCATTTATTGCCCATTCCTAATTGCCCTTGAGAAGGTGGTGATGAGCTGTCTTCTTGAATGCAGTCCCTGTGGTGTAGGTACATCCACACTGCTGTCAGGGAGGGAGTTCCACAATTTTGACCCAGTGACAGTGAAGGAACGGTTATTATAGTTCCTTGTCAGGATGCTGTGTGACTTGGAGGATCTTGCAGGAGGTGGTATTCCCGTGCGCCTGTTTCCCTTCTTCTTCTAGGAAGTAGACAGTATGGGGTTGTAAGATGCTGTCAAAGGAGATATGGTGAGTCATTGCAGTGGTTCTTGTAGGTGGTAGCTGCCACTGTGCACCAATGGTGGTGGTGGATGGGGTGTCAATCAAGTGAGCGGCTTCTCCTGGATTGTGTTGAGCTTCTTGAGTGTTGTTGGAGCTGCACTCATCCAGGCAAGTGGAGACCATTCCAACGCACTCCTGACTTGTGCTTTGCAGATGATGGACAGGCTTTGGGGAGTCAGGAGATGCTTTCCCAGCCTTGGCCTGCACTTGTAGCCACAGAATTTATATAGCTGGTTCAGTTAATCTTCTGGTCAATGGTAACCCTCAGAATGTTGATTGTGGAAAATTCAGCGATGGTAATGTTATTGAATGTCAAGGGGAGAATGTTAGATTCTCTCTTGTTGGAGATGGTCATTGCCTGGCACTTTTGAGGTGCAATTGTTATCAGTCCAAGACTGAATGTTGTGATGTTTTGCTGCCTGTGGACATGAACTGCTTCAGAGAATTTGCAAAAGGCACCGAACACTGTGCAAACATCAGCAAACATTTTCACATCTGACCTTACGATGGAGGAAAGGTCATTGCTGAAGCAACTAAAAATGGTTGGGCCTAGGACACTAGAATGTGGAGAGGATGTATCCTCTTGTGGGAGAATCTAGAACTAGGGGTCACTGTTTAAAAATAAGGAGTCGTTAATTTAAGACAGATGAGGAGAATTTTTCTTTCTCTCAAAGGGTAGGGAGTCTTTGGAACTCTCTTCTTCAAAAGGCAGTGGATGTACAGTCTTTGAATATTTTTAAGGCAGAGCTAGATAGGTTCTTGATTAACAAGGGGGTGAAATGTTATCGGGGGTAGGCAGGAATGCGGAGTTGAGGTTACAATCATATCAGCCATGATCTTATTGAATGGGGAGCAGGCTTGAGGGGCCAAGTGGCCTACTCTTGCTCCTAATTCGTATGTTCGTATGCACCCTGAGGAACTCCTGCATGTCCTGGGCTTGAGATGATTGGCCTCTAACAACCACAATCATCTTCCTTTGTACTAGGTATGACTCCAACCAGCTTTCCCACTTATTCCCATTGATTTCAATTTTGCTGAATGTATTTGATGCCACACTTGGTCAAATGCTGCCTTGATGTCAAGGGCAGTCACTCTCACCTCACCTCTGGAACTCAACTCATTTTTCCATGTTTGTACCAAGACTGTAATGAGTTCTGGAGCTGTATGGTCGTGGTAGAATCCAAACTGAGCATCAGTGAGCAGGTTATTACTGATTAATTGCCACTTAATAGCAGTTTCGATTGACACCTTCCATCACTTTACTGATGATCAAGAGTGATGGGGTAGTAATTGGCCAGATTGGATTTGCCCTGCTTTGCTTTGGGTAAGACATACCTGAGGCATTTTCCACATTGCTGAGTATATGCCCGTTTTGTAGCTGTACTGGAAGAGCTTGGCTGAGGGCATGGCTAGTTCTGGAGCACAGGTTTTCTGTACCATGCTGCCATAAGTTGTCAGGGTCCATACCCCTTGCTGCATCCAGTTCCTTCAGCTGTTTCTTGATATCATATAGGGTGAATCGAGTTGGCTGAAGGCTAGCATCTATGGAGCTGGAGACTTCAGGAGGAGGCCGAGATGCATCATCCACTTGATATCTCTGGATGAAGATTGTTGCAAATGCTTCAGCCTTGTCTTTTGTACTGATATGCTATCACTAAGGATGGGGATTTTGTGGAACCTCTTCCTCTGGTTAGTTGTTTAATTGTCCTGCACCATTCAACAGTGTGTGTCTGGACTACAAAGTTTTGATCTGATCTATTGGATGTGGGATGGCTTATCAATGCATCTAATAAATTTATCTGCTAAGAACTTGTGTTTAAAATCTTAATCCTGGCACAGAGACAAGAGCTCCTAGTATAAGTAATCTACAGATTCCTTTAATAATACTAGTCTGGGTAGTGGGGATGTCTTGTGTTACAATGGTAGTGTCCCTACTTCTGGAACAGAAGCTCTGGGTTCAAATCCCACTTCAGTTCTTGATGGCAAACAAGGATGCATTCGTAACATAGCCAAACAGGTTGATTATCAGTCTGTAAATCCTATCAATATGCATAAGAGTGAAGGCGTTGCCTGGTCAACCATATTGCAGAAGGCAACAGCAAACCAGTGCAGTACTTTGCCAAGCATAATCACAGACCAATCCAATGGAAGTCCATGGTAATCAATGCCCTCTTAGGGCACAGTGCCTGGAAGGTGAGGAGTCTGGGTAGTGAAAAAAAGCAGGCTAATTGGTCAGCACCTTTAATAATGGACAATTGGCACCTTTGGGGTCTCCAGCAAGTTTCCAACCTGGAAAGCATTGCAACAAAGAGATAAGATTTCCCTCTTGCTATCAGGATAAGGATGGAAAATTTTCAATATGTAATGTGGCAAGATAATGTTCTATCCTGTAACCTTTTAGACCCATATATTTATGAGGTAGTTGGAAAGATGCGGCTGTAAACAGCCAAAAATCTCAGCAAGACCCAGAACATGGAGCTACTGCAAAACTTAATGGCAGGAACACATTTTTTGTTCAGTTTCTTGCCCAGCTAAATAGATATCGAGGCTGGAGGGAAAACCAATGGCAGGAGGTCACAATCATGGATCTTTAGGTAGGTCTGTGATTGAAGCCGAGGATGAGGGGGGTCAACAAACGTGTCAGTGATTAGAGAAAGTGCGTTAGAGCTGTGCAGAGTTGTTGGGTGTAGGGGAAGACGGCCATGATTGTCAATGGGTAGTCTGAAGGCTTCCTTCAAGGGCATTAGACGAGCATTCCTACTCCTCCTGGTCCACAGGGAATGCTGGAAAAGGCACTTAACTTGAGGAGCCAACTGCTCCTCCTTCCCTTTCACTTCTGGATTTCTTGACTTCTGGGAATGTTGTGCAGCAGCAGTGAATTTTAAATCCCTCAGTGAATTTTGGAGCCTGATATAACAGTGTTAGTGATGTGTCCTGTCAGGACACCCTCGTATTGGCTGCTATAAAAAAAAAGCAGCAGGCTCATTCACTGGGTATACTGGGGATGCTTTCTCCATCTTTAGTTCTTTAAGCCCCATCTTCCCCCTTGACCCCCTCCTGCGGATCCTCTCCCCACTCTTATTGTGGGGGATTTGGAGGCTGCTTAACATCAAGGCCATAGAATCACTGGCCAGCTGCGATGTACCTCACCCCTGGCAGATGTGGTGATCCGTTTAAATCTCAATTCGTTTCGACAGGACCCGCCCGCAATATCCTGCCGGACGGGAGGGGCTGTATAATCCTGGCCATTGAATCTTACAGCTCATTGGGCCCCTGTGGTTCCTTGAAAGACCTATCCATTAGCCCACTGTCCCAGCAGCTCTTTCTCCCTCATGGAAATTTTCCCTTTTTAAAATCTACACCCAATTCCCCAATGTAAGTTGCCATTGAATCTACCATGTTTTCAGTCAGTGCATTCACTTGCTCCGTAAACATTTTTCTCTTCATTTCCCCCAGGCTGTTTTGCCAATTATCTTAAATCAGTGTTAAATTATTTCAGCAGTGACATGTTAAGAGCTCTTAGTGGCATAAACAAAGAGTTACTAAAAATAATGGGATTGGTCACTCAATGACATTTCCCCGTCACTAATCATGTCTACTGTTGCATATTCATCATAGTTAAGTAAAAAACACCTACTCAGAAAGCTTTGTTGTTCACTGTAATCTCTCCCAGTCTGTCAGGTTTATGGGAGTGTGCAGAAAATAACAGTATTTTATTAATGCAAGCAGGTGGCAAGCAGGTAATCCATTTTTCTTGCCGAATGCACCACATGTGTCTTTGCTACACAGCAATTCTCTGGATCCATATTTATTACACAGTTTAGCAATGTATTCATATGTTTTGTTTTTAAGCTTCATTATGTTCATAAGAAGAGAGGTTCTTCTTCCCAGCAGGCACTGAATAAGATGAAGAGTACTCCCTGCAATAAAGTTTGGCAAAATTGAGTCAGTGGGATTTAATCTCCATTGTTCCCTAATGACAGCTGAATATGCTGCTGTGGTTGGATGGTGCTCTCTAACTTGCTACTATCCCTTTTGTAACAATAGAGCTTAGCTGTGACAAGTAAAGCCATTAAGAAAGAAAGAACATTTATATAGCAATGTTCATGGCCTTAGGACATCCCAAAGGACTATATTGCCAAAGAAATACTTTTGAAGGCATTCACTGTTGTAATGTGGGAAACATGGCAGCCACATTGCACACAGCAAGATCCCACAAATAGCATTGTAGAAATTCTGGGTTAATCTGTTTTAGTGATGTTAATTGAGGGATAAATATCGGTCAGGACACCAGGGATAACTCTGCTGCTCTATTTCAAATTAGCCCCAGAGGATCTTATACACCCACCTGAAGGAGCAAAAGTGGCCTTAGGTTTACTGCCTCATTCAAAAGGCGACACCCTCCAACAGTGCAGCACTCCATCAGTAGTGCTCTGGAGCATCGGTCTAGATTTTGTGCTCAGGTCTGTAGAGTGGAACTAGGAACCCACATTGTACCTTCTGACTCAGAGGTGAGAGTTCTACCACTGAGCCATGGCTGACACCAAAGTGGCTGACAGCACTGACACACAGATAGACTGAAAACATAAGGGCAGGCAGAAATTCCTGCTGTCCATGATTCTGGTGGGACAAGTGACAATATTCGTGTGAACATAAAGAAATAGGAACAGGAGTAGGCCATTCAGCCCCTCGAGCCTGCTCCACCATTCACTAAGATCATGGCTGACCTTCTTGTATTTCGATTTCCGCATTTCCATTTACCCCCAATAACCTTTGATTCCCTTACCTAACAAGAATCTATCTACCTCTGCCTTAAAAATATTTAATGACCCCGCCTCCACCGCCTCCTGAGGCACAGAGTTCCAAAGTCGCACAACCTTCTGAGGGAAAAAAAATCCTCCTCATCTCTGTCCAGTAAGGGCGACCCCTAATTTTAAAACAGTGGCCCCTAGTTCTGGACTCACCCACAAGAGGAAGCATCTTTTTGACGTCCACCTTGTCAAGGCCATTCAGGATCTTGTTTGATCAATCAAATTACCCCTCACTCTTCTAAGCTCCGGTGGGAACAAGCTCAGTCTGTCCAACCGTTCCCCTTAAGACAACACACCCATTCCAGGTACCAACCTAGTAGACCTCCTTTGAACCGCCTCCAAGGTACATACATCCTTCTTTGAATAAGGAGACCAAAACTGCACACAGTATTCGAGGTGTGGTCTCACCAAGGCCTGTATAACTGAAGCATAACATCCTTACTTTTATGTTCAATCCCTCTCGTAATAAAGGATAGCATTCTATTAATCTCCTTGACGTGTGACGAAATATAGGTATAATTAGTTGGAATATAGATAATTAGGTAGAATTCATATATAATGAGGACATTACATTTTAGTTAATACAAATTAATTGAATAAGGGGTCAGCCTTTTTTAAGGAACAGAAAAGGGTTAAAGTTTTCACTCAGACATCTTCGCACACAAAGGGACATCTCTGAAATTGCCTTAGAACATACGGTCATTACTTAATGATCTCAGAATTGCTGGAATCTCTTCAAGAGCCTTTTTTGAACATAGGTATCTCAGCCCAGGCTATTATAAGGAAAACAACAGATAGCTAAACAATGTAGTCTTCAGCAAAGGGAATATTAAAAGGCTATTAATATTCATCAGTATCAATTTTGTCTGTAATATGTCATCATTAATGTTTTAAGTTTGAAGAAGTAATTCTTAAAAGATGAGTACTAGGTATCACTGATGCCTTGTGGACTTAATCAAATTAAACACAGAAATTGAATATTACATAACATCCTTACAAGAGAACAATGCTTATGGGGATGTAGCCTTTGGATGACCTCATTGTAAAAAAAATCCAAGCTGACTGTAAAGTTTAAAAACCTTTTATAAAATAAAATTCTAATGTTAAGAAATAAATAAACAGAAGTTATAGAAATTGCTTCTGTAAGTCACTACAAACATTGTTGACCAGATAAAAGCTCACACTACATAATAAGACAATTCTCAATCATGTAATAATTATTAATAATAGTGAATGATAGAGCCTTATAAGGATAATGAAAAGGGGATGAACTTGCTCAAAGATGCAACACCCACATCTGCTAAAGATGAGCTAATCCAATTAGAAGCAGGATAAAGATAGGAACTTCACCATTAAAGTGATCAGTAAAGTGATGGAAGGGGGCATCAACAGTGCTATCAAGTGGCACTTGCTTAGCAATAACCTGCTCACTGATGCTCAGTTTGGTTTCTGCCAGAGCCACTCAGTTCCTGACCTCATTACAGCCTTGGTTCAAACATGGACAAAAGAGCTGAACTCCTGAGGTAAGGTGACAGCGGCTGTATTTGACTGAGCATGGCATCAAGTAGCCCTAGCAAAACCGGAGTCAATGGGAATCAGGGGGAAAAACTCTCTGCTGGTTGGAGTCATACCTAGCACAAAGGAAGATGTTTGTGATTGTTGGATGTCAGCTCCAGAACATTATTGCAGGAGTTCATCAGATAGTGTCCTAGACCCAACCAGCTTCTGCTACTTCATCAATGACCATCGCTTCATCATAAGGTCAGAAGTGAGGATGTCCACTGATGATTGCACGATGTTCAACACCATTCGCAACTCCTCAGATACTGAAGCAGCCCATGTCCAAATGCAGCAAGTCCTGGACAACTTCCAGGCTTGGGCTGACAAATGGCAAGTAACATTCGCGCCATACAAGTGCCAGGCAATGATTATCTCCAACAAGAGAGAATCTAACCATCGACCCTTGACATTCAATGGCATTACCGTCGCTGAATCCCCCACAGTCAACATCCTGGGAGTTACCATTGAACAGAAACAGGACTGGGCTAGCCATATAAATACTGTGGCTACAAGAGCAAGTCAGAGACTAGGAATCCATTGGCGAGTAACTCATCTCCTGACTCCCCAAAGCCTGTCTACCATCTACAAGGCACAAGTCAGGAGTGTGATGGAATACTCTCCACTTGCCTGGATGAGTACAGTTTGAACAACACTCAAGAAGCTTGACACCATCCAGGACAAAGCAGCCCCCTTGATTGGCATCCCGTCCACAACCATTCACTCCCTCCACCACCGATGCACAGTGGCAACAGTGTGTAGCATCTATAAGATGCACTGCAAAAACTCCCCATATCACCGTTCCTTCACTGTCACTGGATCAAAATCCTGGCACTCTCTCCCTAACTGCACTGTGGTTGTACCTATGCCACACTTCAAGAAGGCAGCTCACCATCACCTTCTCAATGGCAATTAGGGATGGGCAATAAATGCTGGGTGAGCCAGCGAAGCCCACATCCTTTAATAATAAAAAAAAACTCCTAAGTGTTGAAATCCTCAATTCAATGCTTCTCATTAGAGCCAACTGCGTGGTTGGTCACGTCTAATCTTAATTGGGTAGAGGTGCCCTGCTAAGCAGGCAGCTTGCTGCTCGAAGCATCTAAGATAACACTTTACTTCAGATTTTGATGGATATTCTAAGATATTTATGACTATAGCATTGTAGAGTTTTAACTTTTGGATTCTATATTAGAACAAAGATTATGGTTTCCATCTTTTTATAATCTTTAATGTTGCGATGTCCTAAGCCACGTAAAGTGTATTGCATGTTTGGTTCTTTAATAATTTTTAAAAATAAGTTAGCAAAATATATCTCAGGTGGTATTCTGTACACAACTCCAAAGAACTCCTCTCTGTATATTCCTAAGTGTACTTACTGCGAAGTTTACCTCTCCTATTTAAAGAGAGACCCCCTCCACCCAAACCCTTATATCTGGGTAATTGTAACCAAGCTGATGCTTATTAAAGATGGCTATCAGGAAGAAGGTAATATTTTCTGTTAATTATCCTTCTTGATGGAGAAACAGAACAATTCTTCAGACCCAAATGAGTGGTCTGTAAGGGTTGGTTGTTTTGAACTGAAGTGAGGATGATAATCACAGAAGTGCTCCTGATCCAGAATAGCCCCATAAGGGGTTAAAGTTACAATTCACCTCAGGTGATGCCATTGACTTTTCTCACATGGATTTTCATATCTGAAATTGTCCTTTTACATAAAATTTACCAGAAGATAATTCCTGCTGAGAGGGTTCATGGGCTGCTGTTGAAATTTCTGCACTGCAAACTGTAGACCTTTCTTATTGCAGACGCAGTATGTCACAGTACGATGGGTTGGCTGTGGAAGTCAAGAGGCAGGGCTGCCCAAAAAAAAAATGTGGCTTTATCATGGGTGGTGTTGAGCTCCTTGAGTGACATTTGCCTTTGAATTTTGGGAAATCCTGCAGGGAGGTGAAATTGAGTAGCCCTGTCACTTATCCTGTTGCCAGGCGGTGAGAAAGGATTTTGGGAACATTGGCCCTACATTAGCCACATTCTTGATATATCTGAAGGCAGAAAAGTTTATGAAACTGCATGTGGTGGCCTGCAAGAAGGCAGAGATATTAAAGATGAGGGCAGGGGTGACTGCGACTACCATTAGCAATGCCAACTCAATGGTGGAAGATGGATGCAGAACTCTGTACACAGCTTTAAAACTGCTTCTAGCTCTGTTACTGTCATATGGGTTTATGGAGATGGTTGATGGTAACAGGACAAGATGAGGGACTTCAGTTACATGAATAGATTGGAGAAGCTGGGGCTGTTCTCTTTGGAAAAGAGAAAGTTGAGAGGAGATTTCATCAAGGTGCTCAAAATCAGGAGGGGTCTGGACAGATAGGGAGAAACTGTTCTTTTTGGAGGAAGGGTCAAGAATCAGTGACCACCAATTAAAAGTGAATAACAAAAGAACAAAAGGCAACATGAGGAATACTTTTAATGGTTTCCTTGTTCTACTTTATCCTTTTGATTGAAATCATATGAAAGGGGTTTGCAAAGAGCAATTCCCATTTTTTGCAATTAGATGGCGGGGCTAAAAGGAAAGTGTACATTTAAGAAATTCCTATCTGACATTGGGAATTTTTAAAGACAAGAACCAAAGGTTGAGTAGGGTGCTTATTGAGAAGGAAATAGAAAATTCAAAGATTGGCTTAAAATGTCCTAACTTAGCTGGCTAATGGAGCTTTCATACATTTTGTGTAAGGTTGCGCACTGCCCATGGCTGTTCCAAGTGGTGAGAATGTGGATCTCTCTGTTCCAAGTGATGGATGAAGTTTCTGCTCTGGAGCCTTTCACTCTGGATGCCATCAGAGGTCACAAGACAATGGCAAGCCAGTGCACAAAGCCACTCTTCCAAAGGGCCCAGTCCTCATAAAAAGAAAAACAACCTGCATACACTATAACTTACAATTGCAAATCATGGACATACATGGTCTACAATAAAAGTCATTATGCTTGCACAGAAAACTGTCTGTTCATTCTAGTCCACTTCACTTTCGTCTGTCCCTACACGTGCATTGCACATAATCTTTAAAGTGCTCACATCTTCTAATAGTATGTGTGTGGGTTGTTACTGGCTGTTCATCCACTCGTTCCTGGAGTAATGTTGTCTATCCAGGGAGTGTGGCAAGTGTTGTTGCTGTGGTAACTGTTGCTGCTGTAGAATGGTTGACCTCTGGGATTAATGGTCATTCCTCACATCCTTCCTAATCAGCTGTCTCCCATAAAGGAGCAATTTCTCCAGTTGCACGTATAAGTCTGCAGTTATGACAATTTATCTGATCCTTCACTTTCACTGTGTCCAATCAAGGTGACAACTTCATTACAAGCCTACCGACTCCCACAGCTACCTCGACTACAGCTCCTCACACCCCGCTTCCTGTAAGGACTCCATCCCATTCTCTCAGTTCCTTCACCTCCGTTGCTTCTGTTCTGATGATGCCACTTTCCAAAACAGATCCTCTGACATGTCTTCCTTCTTCCTTAACCGAGGTTTTCCACCCATGGTGGTTGACAGGGCCCTCAACCGTGTCCAGCCCATCTCCCGCGCATCTGCCCTCACTCCTCCCTCTCCCTCCCAGAAACATGATAGGGTCCCCCTTGTCCTCACTTATCATCCCACCAGGCTCCGCATTCAAAGGACCATCCTCTGCCATTTCCACCAACTCCAGAATGATGCCACCACCAAACACATCTTCCCTTCACCTCCCCTGGTGGAATTCCACAGGGAGCGTTCCCTCCGGGACACCCTGGTCCACTTCTCCATCACCCCCTACACCTCAACCCCCTCCCACGGCACCTTTCCATGCAACCGCAGAAGGTGTTACACCTGCCCCTTTACTTATCCCCTCCTTACCGTTCAAGGGCCCAAACACTCCTTTCAAGTGAAGCAGCACTTCACTTGCACTTCCCTCAATTTAGTCTACTGCATTTGGTGCTCCCAATGCGGTCTCCTCTACAGAGACCAAACGCAGACTGGGTGACCGCTTTGCGGAACACCTTCAGTCTGCCCGCAAGCATGACCCAGACCTCTTTGTCGCTTTCCATTTCAACACACCACCCTCAAGCCCACATGTCTGTCCTTGGCCTGATGCAATGTTCCAGTGAAGCTCAACGCAAACTGGAGGAACAGCACCTCATCTTCCGACTAGGCACTTTACAGCCTTCCGGACTTAACATTGAGTTCAACAACTTTAGATCATGAACTCTCTCCTCCATCCCCACCCCATTTCCGATCCCCCTTTTTCCAATAATTTATATTTTTAAAATATATTTTTCTTTTCCCACCTATTTTTAAATTTATTTCGATCTATCATTTTATCTCCACCTTTTAGCCCATTTCGATTCCTTCCCCCCACCCCACCCCCACTAGGGCCATCTGCCACTTGTTTGTCCTGCTTTCTACCCTTAATGTCACCATTAGCACATTCCTTAGATAATATCACCACCGTCAACACCCCTTTGTCCTTTTGTCTATGACATCTTTGGCAATCTCTTCTTTGCCTCCACCTATCACTGGCCCTCTATCCAGCTCTACCTGTCCCACCCCCCCTCAACCAGCTTATATTTCACCACATTTTTATATTTCTTTAGTTCTGATGAAGAGTCATTCAGACTCGAAACATTAACTGTGTTCCTCTCCGCAGATGCTGTCAGACCTGCTGAGTTTTTCCAGCTGTTTTTGTTTTTGTGACAATTCCTCTATACAGGTCCCAAGTTACCAAGTGGGCTGACTTTAGTTGAGAGTGTTGACTGTTTATACTTTGACCAGCTCTCCAACTCTCAGCTCTGGAAATGATTTGGTGACTTTATCAAATGAAGTTTGGCTTTCTGTCTTTTCACTTTGCTTTTGTCACTCAATCCTGTTATTATTTCTGGCTTCAGTGGTTTTTTAGCTATTGGAAGATTCGTTTGGGTGTGACATGACATTAGTCACTGAGCTGGACTAACTTCCATGCCTTCAGCAGGTGTGTTTCTCCATTCTAAGATTACATTGTACACGTCTGTTCTGGGTCTAGTCGATTTTTATGAATATCCCTGTGCAATTTTCACTGTTGCCTCAGCCTTTCTATTTGACTGGGGATAGTGTGGAGATGATGTGTAATGCTAAATTTCCCAATTATTTATGAGCCACCCAAATTCTTCACTCGTGAACTAAGGGCCATTGTTTCTCATCACAATGCCGGGATTGCCATAATGACGGAAAAGCGCTTTTAGGCATTCTACAATCTCACTGACAGCCGTTGATGTCAACAGGACTAACTCCCAGTAGTCTGAATAACAGTCAACTATGATAAGATAGATAGTTCCAAAGAGAGTGAAGATGTCTACTCCAATCTTTATCCATGGTTTGTCCAGGATGTCATGAGTCATGAGTGGCTCTTTAGCTTGCTGTTCATTACAAGCACTGCAGTCCCTGATCTCATTGCTCATGTTTGGCCAGTACAGCAATCCTCTTCCTTTCCTCAGACTAGAATGGATTCCTTGATCGCTTCAGCATCTCTTTTCTCATCTCCTTAGGGATAATGGCCGGGATTTTCCAGCCCCATCGCAGGCGGGACCCCCACGGGTGAGGTGGCCCCCCCCCACCCAGAAGTCCATTGACTTGCGGCGGGACTGGACGATCCCAGTGGCGGGCGGGTGTGGAAAATCCCGCCCAGTGACTCTAGCTCTTTTATGCAAGATGCAATGTCGGGTAATCACTTCATCTCTATCTGTCCAATACTGTCTTACAGCAATAGGTGTGTGCTTGATGGTTTCCGGCCTTGCTGTCATCAGTACTTCCTCTAGCACTCGGAGAGTTGCATCCCATTGCATAGTTTGCTTGATCTGAATAAGACACTAGTCTGTTAGATTCGATGGGCTGAATCGTCCCAGATTTGCACAAAGTGCGGTAGTGGGTGAGTAAAATGACGTTTTACTGTTGGACGCAATGGCGGCTTCTCACGCCGTATCGTCTCAAACCCGCCGCATTAATTATGTATTCCTGCATAGGGGGAATGATTCAGTAGATTGGCCTTATAATGGTAGGCAGATGTATTACAACGAGGTTCCCGGTGTTCGATGGCAGGGAACGCAGACCGCCATCGACGGGCTGAGAGGATGCTCGCAAACTGGTTTCACGACGTTGTGAAACCGATTTCTGGCCTTCTTGTCATATCGTCCAGTCGCGCTGCCAAGCACGCCCGATGCCAGTGGGCACAGAAAATTGTCTCTGCTGTGTTGATAACTTCCAGTGCATATTGTGCTGTTGCTTCTGATTGTATCTGGAAGATTTTACGCTCTCTTCTAGCACCATGACAGCATGCCAGCAATCTACATCCACTTCCCCTGTTTGTACTTAACATTGAAATGAGATCTCTGCAAACAAAGTAACATCCTTTGCAGATGCTTTGGAGCAGATTGATGCATTCTGAGATAGATGCTTTGAAGTGGCTTGTGGTCAAACTGTACAATAGGAACACATGAACAAGGAGCAGGAGTCAGCCATTCGGCCCCTCGAGTCTGCCCCGTCATTGAATAAGATCATGGCTAATATGATAGTATATAAAAATCTATCCCTGATAACCTATCACACCCTTGCTTACCAATAATCTACCCACCTCTGCCTTAAAAATATCCAAAGACTCCACTTCCACCACATTTTCAGGGAGAGAGTTCTAAAGACTCACAACCCTCAGAGGAAAAATTTCACCTCATCTCTGTTTTAAATGGGCGACACCTCATTTTTAAACAGTGACCCCTGGTTCTAGATTCTCCCACAAGAGGAAACATCCTTTCCACATCCACCCTGTCAAGACCCCTCAGGAACTTATATGTTTCAATCTAATTGCCTCTTACTCTTCTAAACTCCAGCAGATACAAGCCTAGCCTGTCCAACCTTTCCTCATAATACACCTGCCCATTCCAAGTGTTAGTCTGGTAAACCTTCTCTGAACTGCTTCCAATGCATTTATATCCTTCCTTAAATAAGGTGACCAATTCTGTACACAGTACTCCAGATGTGGTCTCACTAGTGCTTTATATAACTGAAGTATAACCTCCCTACTTTTGTATTCAATTCCCCTTGCAATAAATTATAACATTCTATTAGCTTTCCTAATTATTTGTTGTTCCTGCACATTGGACTTTCGAGATTCATGCACTAAGACACCCAGACGCCTCTGCAACTCAGAGTTCTGAAATCTCTCACCATTTAGATAATATGCTTCTCTTTTATTCTTCCTGCCAAAATAGATAATTTCACTTTTTCCTGCATTATACTCCATTTGCCAGATCTTTACCCACTCACTTAACCCATCTATATCTTTTTGTAGCCTCCTTATATCCTCTTCACAACTTACTTTCCTACCTATCTTTGTGTCATCAGCAAATTTGGCAACAATCCCATCCATCCCAGTCATTTATATAAATTGTAAACAACTGAGGTCCCAGCACTGATCCCTATGGCACACCACTCGTTTCATCTTTCCAACCCGAAAAATACCCATTTGTGCCTACTCTCTACTTCCTGTTAGCTAGCCAACCTTCTATCCATGCCAATATGTTACCCTTACACCATGAACTTTTATTTTCTGCAATAACCTTTGATGCGGCACTTTATCAAATGCCTTCTGGAAATCTAAGTACAGTACATCCACCAGTTCCCCTTTATCCACAGCACATGCTACTTCCTCAAAGAGCTCCAATAAGTTGGTTAAACATGATATCCCTTTCACAAAACCATGTTGACTCTGCCTGATTACCTTGAACTTATCCAAGTGCCCTGCTGTAGCTTATTTAATAATACCGTCATAGGTGCTGATTAAAATGCTCAGAAGCAAATAGCCAGGCACTCTTTTTCAATCTTGACTTAGCATTGTTCAGTTTGTGTTAACACAATGGATGTAAACGCAACTGGTCGTACTTGCTGCATGAGGGTTACTCCAAATCCTGTCTCACTGGCATCACACTGCAGGTTGACTTCATTGTTGACATCATAATACCTCAGCACTGGCATTGCCGTTACTCGTTGTTGAAGTAAGTGAAAGCTGCTTCTTGTGCTGTGCACCAATACCATTGAACAGCATCCTCCGGCTGTCGGTCGGAGAAGATTGTTCTGAGGGAGAGATGTCTGGCCGCGGTAAAACTGGAGGCAAAGAGCGCGCCAAGGCCAAGACTGGTTCCTCCAGAGCCGGGCTCCAGATCCCCGTCGGCCGTATCCACTGGCTGCTGCGCGAGGGTCACTGTGCCGAGCGGGTTGGGGCCAGAGCCACCGGCCAGCCTGGCCACTGTCCTCGAGTACCCGATGGCCGAGATCCTCGAGCTGGCCGGCAATGCGGCCCGGGACAACAAGAAGGTCCGCATCACCCCCCCCCCGGCACCCGCAGCTCGCCATCCGCAACGACGAGCTCAACCAGCTGCTGGGAGGGGTCACCATTGCCCAGGGTGGGGTCCTGCCCAACACCGAGGCTGTGCTGCTGCCCTAGAAAACCCTCCACCCCAGCAAGGTTTATGCCTGAAGGGGCGAGATCGGAAAAAGATCAATGTCATTGAACATTCTTTGCAGTGAGCTATGTAAAGGTTCACACTCTGATGTCGAATTAGGCGAGAACTTTGCCAAGTAGTCAATCACCAATGCACACTCTCAGCTTTCTGTGTTTATTCACTGCTACCATCCTGGTAATCCAGTCAGTAGGAGTTGTCACTTTCTTAATTAGTCCTATCTTTTCAAGTTCCTCTATCTTTCCTTTCGGGCTTTCAGGTATCTGGCACTCTGCTTGGAAGATGCTGAATATGTCTCACACTCTCATCTACTTAAAGATGATATTCACCAGGAAGACATCCAAGGCCCATGAAAGCATCTCTGTAATGTCTTAGGATTTGTTCAGCAGTCAATGGCTTGATGCCAGGCAAAACACTGCAAACCTCTTCTGATACATTATTTTTTTTAATTCTTTCATGGGATGTGGGCGTCACTGGCAAAGCCAGCATTTGCTGCCCATCCCTAATTGCCCTTGAACTGATTGGGCGCTAGTCCATTTCAGAGGGCAGTTAAGAGTCAACCACATTGCTGTGGGTCTGACTTCACACGTAGGCCAGACCAGGTAAGGATGGCAGATTTCCTTCCCTAAAGGGCATTAGTGAACTGGATGATTTTTTGCGACAATCGACAATGGTTTCACGGTCACCATTACTGAGACTAGCTTTTATATTACAGATTTTTTTTTATTAATTGAGTTTAAATTCCACCAGCTGCCATGGTGGGATTTGAACCAGTGTCCCCGGGGCATCACTCTTGGCCTCTGAATTACTGGTCCAGTGACATTACCACTACGCCTTCGTCTCCCCACATGGAGGGTTACCAGTCCAAGGTTTTGACTCGTTTCAGCTGTGATGAGGGGGTTTTGCTTCTTGTCTATTATCTGGAGCTGCAAACCTTTCTTCCCATTGCATTGGGCTCTCAGCTTAGTTTTCCCTCTAGGGATAAGCACTGCTCCATCATAGAGCCTCAGCTTTATCTTCAACAGTTTCATTTTCGGATCACCATCTTGAGCCACTTCACACGAGCCTGAGAAGCTCATGATGTTGCACATAGCACCAGTGTCTATCTGACACTTCATATTAATTTGATTCTCTCCTTCTGTAGTCACCATTTTGTAGTCACAAACCATTTTTTACCTTGAGACTTGACCATACAAAGCTGTTCTAGGGTGCAGGGTGATTTGTCAGAATAATTGTCTGACATCTAATTTGATGATAGCTGATGTGTATCTTAATTCCATATATCCACCTGACTTTAAACACTTCATACCTTGCCTAATATGCTTTACTTGTTGAATATTCATACACTTCTGTGGACATATTAATATTCATAAATCAAATCAGTTGTGATATTTCTATGGCAATCCTAAATAAAGATTTTGCTCATTTTACATCAAAGATTGAGGCTAAATTGGTGTTCTTAGAGAGGACACAACAGGGTTTGAGAAAGTAATGGGGACTGGAAAATTACCTCCTCAAAGCTGCTTTCTGAACAGTCATAAGAAGCTATACAATTGTTTCTGTTGAAATCTAATTCAATTTACCTCATATAACTTTCAACAGCCGGGATCAACCACAAGAGGTTACAAAATGCTCACTGCGTCATCAAATCCCATCAGGCCATGTTGACACAACATTAATTGGAGATGTAAGAGCCAGCTTTATTCCTTTGTCTTTCCACCAGGGAATCTGGCCAACCAGTTATGCCGAAACGGGAAGTTGTCTATTTTGGAAAATAGCAGATGGCATAGCAGCACTTGCCTTCCTGTGCACAGCCAGTGTAGACTGCTCCCAGACAACCATGTCAACTCAGAAAATTAGTCCTTTGGTCAAAACGGTGCAGAACTTATCAAACATTATTTGGGTATTTACTCTCTCCCTGACACAAAAAAGCAAAAATGTTTGTCGCTTACTCATGTAAAAAGTCATAGATTACTTGCTGGTTAGCACACGATTGAAGCTTATAATCAGAACCGGAAACAGCAATGCTGATGAAGGGCTCCTTGGAACGTTGCTGGCTTTGTTTGGACTTCAAATGTTTAATCAGCCAGGATTGAATAACAATTAGTTCTGGGAGTCAGGGACACATTTCATGCTGGGCAGTGTACTTACTCCATAGAAACAAAAGTAAAAGGACCCATGATAATGCAAATCACACATAGATCATTAGAATGAGTGGGCTTCATTGACCTATGGTTGTTTTTTTTTTGCTTTGAAATGAGATGGGGAGGCTACTGTTACATCCTTTCCCCAATGCTTTTCCCATCCCCGTTCAACTTTGGATGCTGCCCATTATTATCAGGAGCCCTGCCTGTTGATGAAGCAGAAGCCAAGACACAGAACATTTCTTTGTTGAAAGAGTTTATTGACTTGCTCGGTCTCGCAGGTCTGCTCCCACATGCCCAGTGTCCCAGCTATCCCCTATTTATATTCTCTTTTAATAAAATCAAAAAAAATGAACTAATTAAAAGGGTTAACAGCCCCTGATGGGTAAAATGGAACTAAAACAAAACATTAAAGGAAACTTAACTGATTAAACCAAAATATCATCCCTGGGAGTGATGATGTGCCCATCCCCTACTTGCTTTCTCTTTTGAAATGAACCAAGTAATCAATAAAAATAAACTGATAAATGGGGGGGGGGTGACAGCCCCTAATAGGGTACTGTAACAAAAATCAAAATGTCAAAGGAAACTTAATTAGCTAAACCAAAATATAATTCCTGGGGGTGATGATACACCCAGCCCCCATGCACCCATGGCACCCACTGGTTACGCAAGGCCTCAAGTGTTTTTTTTAATAATCCTTAGAATGATCAACCTAAACGGAGTCGGCGTATTTGGTGACCACTTTGGTGCCTTCGGAGACGGCGTGTTTAGCCAGTTCCCCTGGCAGCATGAGGCGGACGGCGCTCTGGATCTCCCTGGCCGAGATGGGGCATGGCGCTTGTTGTAGTGAATGAGATGTGAGGCCTCGGAGGCGATGCGCTCGAATATGTCGACAATGAAGGGATTAATAATACTCACGGCCTTGGATGAGATCCCAGTGGAAGGGTGGATCTGGGTCAGTGCCCTGTACACGTAAGTGGAACAGCTCTGCTTGCGAGATTTCCTCCCCTTCTTGGGCGGCTTCTTGGTGACTTTAGTCAGCGACTGCTTCGACGCCTTGCGGGACGCATCGCCCTTAGCCGCAGCTGCCACCTCAGGCATTCCACTCAACTTGGACCAACTCAAGTCAACGTACTGGTGGACACCTCGTGTTCCCTCTCCACGACCACCCGGCCACAAATGTAACCTTGGAAGAGGGATAGACAGTCGGGACGGACGGCCTCCTTGACTGCCGGGCTGCCTGATGCCCTATTTATAGTCTCTTTTAAAAGAGTGAATGATCAAATAATAATAATCAAAGTGGGGACAGCACAGAATCAAATTAAGACATAATTTCCGGGGGTGATGATGTACCCCAGTCCCTGCAGTGTCCACCGGTCACGGGTTGGCCTCCAGGGATGTTGGCTCCTTGGAGGTCGTGGCCCCCATAGGCAGCTCCATTGAAGCTAAAATGCTGCTTATGCAGCAAAATCGCCCCTAATTGCGGCCTTAAGAATGCTAACTGGCTGCCTGCCTCTGTTCAGCAGGCAGTTGATCTGTCTCCCTGGGCCTGGCCCGCTGCTGGGAAACTTTCCTGGTTCCACCTGATTTTCCCGACCCCCTTGCCTCAAAGCCCAGCATCCTGGACCTCGCAAAACTCAGCTCATAGAGCGAAGCTGGAGTAACATGTGGGCCAGACTGGGTAAGGGTCATAGGTTACCATGAAGTCCTTGGGAAAGAAACAGTTGTATATTCAGCCAGAAAATTAGAATTAGAACTGCACGAGCTGTTAAATATGGATCCTTCATTACCTATTATTCTCTTCCAGACTCCCTCTGCTGTTACATGGTAGCCTCAAGTGGACAAAAGGCACAATGTAATTTTCAGTAAGCTACAGTTACTTGCCCTGAAGGACGTGAGTACAGCATTTGAGATTTTAAATATAGGGTAGGTAGTGAAACAAACCCCCATCAGAACAATTAGAGGATAGTGTTAGTCTCTGCGATCGGGGGACAGTAAGTTTTCTCCTTGATGGAGCAGCTAAGAAAATTCCTCAACCCTGTACATCTCATGAACAGCAACACATATCTGAATTTATTTAATTTGATCATTTTCATTGTAATGGGATGCGAATATTCATACAGACTTATCACAGGAGTAGGCAGTTGTACAAATGACTTTAATTTTACAATCAGACAGCTCATAGAAGTGACAGTGCTGACAGAGGGGAATAAAGCTAATTTTGTTTTTAATTATTCAGACAGAAAAATTATAAAAAAAAGGAATGAGAATTGTTATAGAGCTGCTCTCCCATCACTGTGAGGAAGATTGGTTTACTCATGCTCGTTCTGCTGAAGAACACTGGAGTTTAATGTGATATTTCTACTTTGCACTATAGTAATAATTCTCTCATTAAAGAAAAAGAACAAAAGGCATCATTAGGTGAGACTGATTTCCCAAAGGTTAGACAAAAAGCCCTGTGTGGTTCAAAAAAAAGGCAATGAATATTCCATAATTATTGGACCCGCCCAGTCCTGCTGGGTGGAATGCATTTTGAAAATTGAATCCATAATTTCATTGAGAATTAGGTTAGATTAAAGGTGCTATATCACAGAATTTTATAGTGTAGAAGGAGTCCATTTGGCCCATCATGTCTGCACATTGGCTCTCCAAATGAGCAACTCACCTGGTGTCATTCTCCCGCCTTCTCCCCTTAACCCTGCACATTCTTCCTTTTCAGATAACAGTCTAGTCCCCTTATGAATGCCTCGACTGTATGAATGCCTCGACTGGACCTGCCTCCACCACACTCTCAGGCAGTGCATTCCAGACATTAACCACTCGCTGCGTGAATAGGACTTCTCTCATTTCACTTTTGCTTCTTTTGCAAATTGCTTTAAGTCTGTACCCTCTCATACTCGATCATGTCATGAGTGGGAACTGTTTCTCTCTATCTACTCTGTCTAGATTTTGAATACATCTACCAAATATACTCTCAGCTTTCTTTTCTCCAAGGAAAGCAATGCTAACTTCCCCAATCTGTCTTCATACCCAAAGTTCCTCATCCTTTGAACCATTCTCATGAATCTTTTCTGCACTCTCTCCAATGCCTTCATATCTTTCCTAAAGTACAGTGCTTAGAACTGGCTACAATACTTTAGCTGAGGCTGAATTGGTGTCTTATACAAGTTCAACATAGCCTCCTTGCTCTTGTACTCTATGCCATTATTATAAAGACCCACTCTCTCAACCTGTCCTGCCACCTTCAATGGCTTATGCACATATACACCCATGTCCCTCTGCTCCTGCACCCCCTTTAGAGTTGTACCCTTTATTTTATATTGTCTTTCCATGTTCTTCTGACCAAAATGTTTAACTTCACATTTCTCTGCATTGAACTTCATCTGCCACCTGTCAGTCCATTCCACCAATATGTCTATGTCCTTTTGAAGTTCTACATTTTCCTCCTCAGAGTTCACAATGCTTGCAAGTTTCATATCGTTCAGACATTTTGAAATTGTGCCCTGTGCATCAAGATTTAGGTCATTAATGTATATCAGGAAAAGTGAGAATCCCAACACTGAACCCTGGGGAATTCCACCACAAGCCCTCCTCCAGCCCAAAAAACATGCATTGACCACTATTCACTGTTTCTGTCACTCAGTCAATTTCATATCCATTTTGCTACTTTCCCTTTTATTCCATATGCTATAATTTTGCTCACAAGTCTGTGCAGCACTGTATCAAATGCCTCTTGGAAGGCCATGTATATCACATCAACAACATCACCCTCATCAACCCTCATTGTTACCTGTTAAAAAAATCTCAGGCAAGTTAGTTAAATACAAGAAATTCATGCTGGCTTTCCTTCATTAACCCACACTCGCCCATGTGACTATTAATTTTGTCCCTTATTATTGTTTCTAGAAGTTTCCCCACCACCGAAACTGACTGGTCTGTAGTTGCTGGGCTTACTTTTACACATCTTTTTGAGCAAGGGTGTAATTCTCCAGTCCTCTGGCATCTCCCTGAGTCTAAGGAAGACTGAAAAATTGTGGCTAGTGCCTCCATAATTTCCACTCTCACTTCCCTCAGTATCCTCGGATGCATCTCTTCTGGTCCTGGTGCCTTCTCAATTTAAAGTACAGACAGCCTATCCAATAACTCCTCCTTATCAGTTATAAACCTTTCTGGTTACTGAATTACTTCCCCTTTCACTATGACCTGGGCAGCATCTTCTTCCCTGGTAAAGACAGATGCAAAGTATTCATTTAATAACTCAGCTAAGCCTTCTGCTTCCATGTGTAGATTCCCTTTATGGTCTCTAGTCAGCCCTACCCCTCATTCACAACCATTTTACTATTTATATTCCTGTAGAAGACTTTAGGATTCCCTTTTATTTTAGCTGCCAGTCTCTTTTCATACATTTTCTTTGCTTCTCTTTTTTGCTTTTTCACCTCCCTTCTGAACCTTCTATATTCAGCCTAGTTCCAGATCGTATTTTCTACCTGACATCTGTCATTAGCATACTTTTTCTTAATTTCTATCTCTTTTGTCATCCAGGGAGCTCTGGGTTTCATAGAGTCATAGAGGTCTACAGCACAGAAAAAGGCCCTTCGACCCATCGAGTCTGTGCCGGTCAACCAAGTACCTAACTATTCTAATCCCATTTTCCAGCACTAGGCCCATAGCCTTGTATGCCATGGCATCACAAATGCACATCCAAATACTTATTACATGTTATGAGGGCCTCTGCCTCTGTCACCCTTTCAGGCACTGAGTTCCAGATTCCCACCACCCTCTGGGTGAAAAGATTCTTCCTCACATCCCCTCTAAACCTCCTGCCCCTTACCTTAAATCTATGACCCCTGGTTATTGATCCCTCCACCAAGGGGAAAAGTTCCTTCCTGTCTACCCTATCTATGCCCCTCATAATTTTATACACCTCAATCATGTCCCCCTTCAATCTCCTCCACTCCAGGGAAAATAACATCAGTCTATCCAATCTCTCCTCAAAACTAAAACTCTCCAGCCCAGGCAACATCCTGGTAAATCTCCTCGGCACTCTCTCTAGTGCAATCACATCCTTCCTATAATGCGGATTCCAGAACTGCAAGCAATAATCTAGCTGTGGCCTAACCAGCATTTTATACAGTTCCAGCATAACCTCCCCGCTCTTATATTCTATGCCTCGACTAATAAAGGCAAGTATCCCATATGCCTTCTTAACCACCTTATCTACCTGTTCCCCTACCTTAAGGGACCGGTGGACATGCACACCAAGTTCCCTCTGACCCTCGGTACTTCCTAGGGTCCTACCATTCATCGTGTATTCCCATGCCTTGATTGTCCTGCCCAAGTGCATCACCTCACACTTATCCGGATTAAATTCCATTTGCCACTGATCAGCTCATCTGACCAGCCCGTCTATATTCTTCTGTAATCTAAGGCTATCCTCCTCACTATTTAACACCCCACCAATTTTCGTGTCATCCGTGAACTTACTGATCAACCCTCCTATATTCGAGCCTAATTCGTTTATATATACCACAAACAGCAATGGACCCAACACCGATCCCTGTGGAACCCTACTGAACACAGGCATCCAGTCACAAAAACACCCCTCGACCATCACCCTCTGCTTCCTGCCACTCAGCCAATTCTGGATCTAATTTGCCAAATTGCCTTGGATCCCATGGGCTCTTACCTTCATTATCAGTCTCCCATGTGGGACCTTATCAAAAGCCTTGCTGAAGTCCAAGTAGACTACGTCAAATGCATTGCCCTCATCTACACACCTGGTCACCTCTGCGAAAAATTCAATCAAATTGGTCAGACATGACCTCCCCTTAACAAAACCATGCTGACTGTCCATGATTAATCCCTGCCTCTCCAAGTGTAGATTACTTCTGTCCCTCAGAATTGCTTCCAAAAGTTTCCCCATCACTGAAGTTAAACTGACTGGTGTGTAGTTCCCTGGTTTATCCCTTCCTCTCTTCTTGAATAATGGAACCACATTGGCTGTCCTCCAGTCCTCTGGCACCTCTCCTGTGGCCAGAGAGGTATTGAAAATTATTGCCAGCATCCCTGCTATCTCCTCCCTTGCCTCATTCAACAGCCTGGGATACATTTCATCTGGGTCTGGAGATTTATCTACTTTCAAGCCTGCCAGACCACTTCTCCCTTTCTATGCTAATGTTTTTAATTACATCACAGTCCTTCTGCCTGATTTCCATACCCACATCAGCCCTCTCACTTGTGAACACTGACACAAGGTATTCATTTAGAACCTTACCTACGTCTTCTGGCTCCACACACAAATTACCACTGTGGTCCTTAATGGGCCCTCCTCTTTCCCTAGTTATCCTCTTACTACTAATATACTTGTAAAATAACTTTGGATTTTTCTTTATTTTACCTGCCAATGTTTTTTCATGCCCCCTTTTTGCTCTCCTAATTTCCTTTTTAAGTTCCCCCCTACACATTCTATACTCCTCTAGGGCTTCCGCTGTTTTGAGCCCTCGGTATCTGCCATAAGCCTCCCTTTTTCTCTTTATCTAATCCTGTATATCCCTCAACATCCAGGGTTCCCTGGATTTATTTGTCCCACCCTTTATCTTTACTGGAATATGTTGGTCCTGTACTCTCCCTATTTCCTTCTTGAATGAGTCCCACTGCTCTGACGCAGATTTACCTAAAAGTAGCTGCTCCCAGTCCACTCTGGTCAAATCATATCTGATCTTATTAAAATCAGCCTTCCCCCAATTTAGAACTCTGATTTCTGGCCCATCCTTGTCCTTTTCCATAACAACCTTGAATCTAATTGAGTTATGATCACTATCTGCAAAATGCTCCCCCACTGATACCTCTGCCACTTGCCCGGCTTCATTCCTTAAAATAAAGCCCAGGACCGCCCCCTCTGTTGTTGGACCTTCTACGTACTGGCTTAAAAAGCTCTCCTGGATGCATTTTAAGAATTCCGCTCCCTCTAAACCTATCACACTATGACTAAGCCAGTTAATGTTGGGGAAGTTGAAATCCCCCAACCTTACTACCCTATTATTTTTACACTTCTCTGAAATTTGCCTACATATCTGCTCTTCTATTTCTCTCTGACTGTTTGGGGGCCTAAAGTACACTCCCAGCAATGTGATTGCTCCTTTTTTGTTTTTAAGTTCCACCCATATGACTTCATTTGAGGAGCCTTCGAAGATGTCATCCCTCCTTACTGCTGTAACTGGTTCCTTGATCAATATTGTGATACCTCCTCCTCTTTTACCTCCTTCCCTGTCTCGCCTGAAGACCCTATATCCAGGAATATTGAGCTGCCATTCCTGCCCCTCTCTCAACCATGTCTCTGTGACAGCAACAACATCATACTTTCATGTGTTAATTTGTGCCCTCAACTCATCTGCTTTATTCGTCAGACTCCTTGCATTAAAATAAATACCATCCAACCTTGCAAAACTCCCTTGTGCCTTAACTGGCCTATAATTTCTATGCCTTCCAGACTCACTTGCTCTCTCTTCTAATTTTGGCTGCACATCTCCCCCTGCTGAACCTCCTCTCAGGATCCCATCCCCCTGCCAAGTTAGTTTAAACCCTCCTGAACAGCACTAGCAAACCTCCCCGCAAGGATGTTGGTCCCATTCCGGTTCAGGTTCAACCCATCCATCTTGTATGGGCCCCAGCAACCCCAGAAATGGTCCCAATGTCCCAGAAATCTAAATCCCTCCCTCCTGCACCATCTCTCTAGCCACGCATTCATCTGGACTAACCTCCTATTTCTATACGCACTAGCGCGTGGCACCGGAAGTAATCCAGAGATTACTACCTTGGAGGTCCTGTTTTTTAATCTGTTTCCTAACTCCCTAAATTCTGCTTGCAGGTCCTCATCCCTCTTTCTACCTATGCCGTTGGTACCAATATGTACCACAATCTCTGTCTACCCTCCCCCTTTAGAATTCCCTGCAGTCATTCAGTGACATCCTTGCAACATGCCATCCTGGAGTCACATCTACAGTTGCAGAAATGCCTGTCTGTTCTTCTTACTATCGACCTATCCTGCCATTATTGCTCTTCAACTCCTTTTCCTCTCCACCCTGTGCAGCTGAGCCACTCACAGTGCCATGAGCGTGGCTGCACTCCCCAGAGGAACCGACACTCTCACCATTTTCCAACACAGAAAAACGGTTCTTGAATGAGATGCACCCTGGGATTTCCTGACTACCTGCTTGACATCTTTCATCTGACTGATGGTCACCCATTCCCCCTCTGTCTGCACTTCTGTAAGCTGTGGGGTGACCGCGTCTAAAAACATGCTATCCACGAAACTCCCAGCCTCACGGATGCACCTCAATGCCTCCAACTGCCACTCAAGCTCCAAAATTCGGAGTTCAATTAGCTACAGCTGGTGGCACTTCTTGCACACGTGGTTGGTCAGAGCGCAAGGAGCGTCTAGGATTTCCCTCATTGTTCAGCTTATTCAGCCCAGATTCATTTTTACCCCATTGAATTTGGCTATCTCCTAGTTAATTATTTTTACTCCATAAGACCATAAGACATAGGAGCAGAAATTAGGCCATTCGGCCCATTGAATCTGCTCCGCCATTCAATCATGGCTGATAAGTTCAACCCCATTCTCCCGCCTTCTCCCCGTAACCTTTGATCCCCTTACCAATCAAGAACCCATCTATCTCGGTCTTAAATACACTCAATGACCTGGCCTCCACAGCCTTCTGTGGCAATGAATTCCATAGATTCACCACTCTCTGGCTAAAGAAGTTTCTCCTCATCTCTGTTCTAAAAGGTCTTCCCTTTACTCTGAGGCTGTGCCCTCGGGTCCTAGTCTCTCCTACTAATGGAAACATCTTCCCCACGTCCACTCTATCCAGGCCTTTCAGTATTCTGTAAATTTCAATCAGATCCCCCCTCATCCTTCTAAACTCCATCGAGTATAGACCCAGAGTCCTAAAACATTCGTCATACGTTAAGCCTTTCATTCCTGGGATCATTCTCGTGAACCTCCTCTGGACCCTCTCCAGGGCCAGCACATCCTTCCTGAGATACGGGGCCCAGAATTGCTCACAATATTCTAAATGTGGTCTGACCAAAGCCTTATGAAGCCTCAGCAGCACATTCCTGCTTTTATATTCTAGTCCTCTCAAAATAAATGCCAACATTGCATTTGCCTTCCTAACTACCGACTCAACCTGCAAGTTAACCTTAAGAGAATCCTGGACTAGGACTCCCAAGTCCCTTTGCACTCCAGATTTATGAATTCTCTCCCCATTTAGAAAATAGTCTATGCCTGTATTCTTCCTACCAAGGTGCATGACCTCACACTTCCCCACGTTGTATTCCATCTGCCACTTCTTTGCCCATTCTCCTAACCTGTCCAAATCCTTCTGCAGCCTCCCCGCCTGCTCAATACTACCTGTCCCTCCACCTATCTTTGTATCATCTGCAAACTTAGCCAGGATGCCCTCAGTTCCTTCACCTAGATCATTAATGTATTAAGTGAAAAGTTGTCCCAACAATGACCCCTGCGGAACTCCACTAGTCACCGGCCGCCATCCTGAGAAGGACCCCCTTATACCCACTCTCTGCCTCCTGCCAGACAGCCAATCTTCTATCCATGCTAGTACCTTGCTTCTAACACCATGGGCTCTTATCTTACTGAGCAGCCTCCTGTGCGGCACCTTGTCAAAGGCCTTCTGGAAGTCCAAGTAGATAACATCCATTGGCTCTCCTTTGACTAACCTACTCGTTACCTCCTCAAAGAATTCTAACAGATTTATCAGGCATGACCTCCCCTTGATGAAACCATGCTGACTTTGCCCGATTTTACCATGCGCTTCCAAGTATTCTGAAATCTCATCCTTAATAATGGACTCTAAAATCTTACCAACGACCGAGGTCAGGCTAATCGGCCTGTAATTTCCCGTCTTTTGCCTCACTCTCTTCTTAAACAGGGGGGTTACATTAGCGATTTTCCAGTCCTCTGGGACCCTCCCTGACTCCAGTGGTTCCTGAAAGATCACCACTAACGCCTCCACTATCTCTTCAGCTATCTCCTTCAGAACTCTGGGGTGTAATCCACCTGGCCCAGGTGATTTATCCACCTTCAGACCTTTCAATTTTCCTAGCACCTTCTCCTTGGTAATGGCCACCATTCTCACCTCTGCCCCTCGAATCTCTTGAACTTTAGGGATGTCACTCGTGTCTTCCACTGTGAAGACTGACGCAAAGTACCTATTCAGTTCCTCCGCCATTTCTTTGTTCCCCACTACTACTTCTCCAGCGTCATTTTCCAGCGGCCCAATGTCCACTTTTGCCTCTCTCTTACCCTTTATATATCTAAAAAAACTCTTGCAATCTTCTTTTATATTACTGGCTAGTTTACCCTCATATTTAATCTTCTCCCTCCTTATTTCTTTTTTAGTTGTCCTCTGTTGGTCTTTGTAGGCTTCCCAATCCCCTGGTTTCCCACTGCGCTTCGCCACATTGTATGCTTTCTCTTTAGCTTTTATGCTGTCCCTGACTTCCCTTGTCAGCCATGGTTGCCTCGTCCTCCCTTTAGTATGCTTCTTCTTCCTAGGGATGAATTTTTGCTGTGTCTCCCAAATTACTCCCAGAAACTGCTGCCATTGCTGTTCCACTGTCTTTCCTGCTAGGCTCATCTCCCAGTCAATTCTGGCCAGCTCCTCCCTCATGCCTCTGCAGTTCCCTTTATTCAACTGTAATACCATTACATCTGATTCCAGCTTTTTCCTCTCAAATTGCAGGGTAAATTCTATCATATTATGGTCACTTCCTCCTAAGGGTTCCTTCACCTTAAGCTCCCATATCAAATCTGCCTCATTATACATCACTAAATCTAGAATTGCCTGTTCTCTAGTGAGCTCCACCACAAGCTGCTCCAAAAAGCCATCTCGTAGACACTCCACAAATTCCTTTTCTTGGGATCCACTACCAACCTGATTTTCCCAGTCTACCTGCATATTGAAATCCCCCATGATCACTGTAAGCTTGCCTTTCTTACACACCTTTTCTATCTCCTGGTGTATCGTGTGCCCTACATCCTGACTACTGTTCGGAGGCTTGTACATATCACCCATTATGGTTTTTTTACCTTTGCGATTCCTCAACTCTACCCACACAGATTCTACATCATCTGACCATACGTCATTTCTTGCTATCGATTTCATTTCATTTCTTACTAACAAAGCAACCCCACCCCCTCTGTCAACCTGCCTATCTTTTCGATAGGATGTATATCCTTGGATATTTAGCTCCCAGTCCTGATCCCCCTGCAGCCATGTCTCCGTAATGCCCACCACATCATACCTGCCAATTTCAATCTGCGCCACAAGCTCATTTACCTTATTTCGTATACTGCATGCATTCAGATACAACACCTTCAGTCCTGTATTTCCCGTCCCCTTTCTCATTGTTGTCCCTTTATCTGATGTGCTTGAAGTTAGATTCCTAGCCCTTTCCAAACACTCTGTCCTATTTTGTGTTCTGGAAACTTTAATAGCCTCTCCTGGGCTCTCCTTTCTTCTCAGTTTTTTCATAATTTTCTATGAAGTTGAATCCACCCCCCCACACGCTAACCTGCTGCTTTGTTTCCCATTAGTCATACTTCTTGGAGTTTTACCCTTCCCTCCCCCCCACTTTCTAGTTTAAAGTCCTGGATTAAAGTACTCTGGATTGTTTTTTGTCCTTTTCCATATTCAGCCTAAACCTTATGATACAATGATCATGGTCCACTAAATGTTCTCCTGCTAATAATTGATCCACTTGGCCCACCTCATTTCCAAGAACCAGATCTAGCAAGTGCCTCCTTTCTCATTGGATTGGAAACATACTGCTGTAGGAAATGGTCCTGAACACAGTTTTGGAATCCTTGCCCCTTTCTGCCCTTTACACTACGACTATCCCAGTCCATATTCAGATAATTAAAGGTCCCATTATAACTACTCTATAACTTTAGCACCTTTCTGTAATTTCCTTGCAAATTTGTTCCTCTACATCCTTCCCACTAATTGGTGGCCTATAGACTACACCCAAGCAATATAATTGCACCTTTTTTGCTCCCAAGCTCTAGCCAAATTGATTCTGTCCTTGAACCCTCTGGGACATCCTCTTTCTCCAGCACTGCAATGTGTTCCTTAACCAATACTGCCACACTTCCCCCTTTTCTTCCTCTCCTATCTTTCCTGAACACCTTGCATCCAGAAATATTTCACACCCAGTCCTATCCTTCTTTGAGCCAGGTCTCTGTTATAACCATAGTATCATATGGCAACCACACACGGCAATCTGCATCTGTAACTCACCAATTTTATTAACCACATTCCATTTTCACATACATGTCTAGGAACTCCAATTTAGACTTCATTACTTTCTCCCTTTTTCTGACCCCACCTATTAACTTACTATTCCCTGTTCTAGTGCTGTCTCCCAACATGCTTTGCACCTTGGTATTCCTCTTTGATATTATCTTCTGATTCCCATCCCAATAGCACTAGCAAAATGCCCCACATGGAACATAGTCCTGAGTCTATTTATGTGCAACCCATCTGGTTTGTACAGATCCCACTTCCCCCTGAGTCGGTCCCAATTCCCCAAGATTCTAAGACACCATCCTGCACCACCTTTCCAGACACTCATTCATCTACTTTATCCTCCTATCTCCAAGCTTACTTGCACGTGGTTCTGGGAGTATCTGGAGATTACTACTTTTGAGGTCGTGCTTGCTATTTCCTGCCTAGTTCCCTAAATTCTGACTGTAGGACTACATCCCTCTTTCTGCCTATTTTGTTTGTACCAATGTGGACCATGAGTCCTGGCTGTTTACCCTCCTCCCCCAGGGTGCTCTACAGCCATTCAGTGACATTCTTGACCCTGACACCAGGGAGGCAACGCACCATCCTTGATTCACATTTGTGGCCTAGGAATGCCTATCTGTTCCCCTAATATTGAATCACCTATCAATATTACTCTTCCAGTCTTCAGCTCCCAGCTCCTCTCACACTCCTCTTCAACTCCCGGCTCCTCTGACGCTCCTCTTCAACTCCCAGCTCCGCTCGCACTCGTCTTCAACTCCCAGCTCCTCTCGCGCTCCTCTTCAACTCCCAGCTCCGCTCGCACTCGTCTTCAACTCCCAGCTCCTCTCGCGCTCCTCTTCAACTCCCAGCTCCTCTCCCGCTCCTCTTCAGCTTCAAGCTCCTCTCACACTCCTCTTCAACTCCAAGCTCCTCTCGCGCTCCTCTTTAACTCCCAGCTCCTCTTGCACTCGTCTTCAACTCCCAGCTCCTCCCACGCTCCTCTTTAACTCCCAGCTCCTCTCGCACTCGTCTTCAACTCCCAGCTCCTCTCACGCTCCTCTTCAACTCCCAGCTCCTCTCCCGCTCCTATTCAGCTTCAAGCTCCTCTCGCGCTCCTCTTCAGCTTCAAGCTCCTCTCGCGCTCCTCTTTAACTCCCAGCTCCTCTCGCACTCGTCTTCAACTCCCAGCTCCTCTCCCGCTCCTCTTCAGCTTCAAGCTCCTCTCACACTCCTCTTCAACTCTCGGCTCCTCTGACACTCCTCTTCAGCTCCAAGCTCCTCTCCTGCTTCTATCCAGCTTCAAGCTCCTCTCGCGCTCCTCTTCAACTCCCGGCTCCTTTGACACTCCTCTTCAACTCCCAGCTCCGCTCGTACTCGTCTTCAACTCCCAGCTCCTCTCGCGCTCCTCTTCAACTCCCAGCTCCGCTCGCACTCGTCTGCAACTCCCAGCTCCTCTCGCTCTCCTCTTCAACTCCCAGCTCCTCTCCCGCTCCTCTTCAGCTTCAAGCTCCTCTCACACTCCTCTTCAACTCCCAGCTCCTCCTACGCTCCTCTTCAACTCCCAGCTCCTCTCGCACTCGTCTGCAACTCCCAGCTCCTCTCGCTCTCCTCTTCAACTCCCAGCTCCTCTCCCGCTCCTCTTCAGCTTCAAGCTCCTCTCACACTCCTCTTCAACTCCCAGCTCCTCTCGCACTCGTCTTCAACTCCCGGCTCCTCTCCCGCTCCTCTTCGGCTTCAAGCTCCTCTCGCGCTCCTCTTCAACTCCCGGCTTCTCTACTGCTCCTCTTCAACTCCCGGCTCCTCTCCCGCTCCTCTTCAACTCCCGGCTCCTCTCCCGCTCTCTTCAACTCCTGGCTCCTCTCACGCTCCTCTTCAACTCCCGGCTCCTCTCCCGCTCCTCTTCAACTCCCGGCTCCTCTCGCACTCCTCTTCAACTCCCGGCTTCTCTCGTGCTTCTCTTCAACTCCCGGCTTCTCTACCGCTCCTCTTCAACTCCCGGCTCCTCTCGCGCTTCTCTTCAACTCCCAGCTCCTCTCACACTCCTCTTCAACTCCCAGCTCCTCTGACGCTCCTCTTCAACTCCTGGCTCCTCTCCCGCTCCCGGTTCCTCTTGCGCTCCTTAATTGTAAGCAAAGTGAGAAAGTCTTCCTTGTACACCACCCCCCCACCTCTTGACTCCTGCTATACAGCTGAGCCACCCATGGTGCCATGGGCTTGGCTCTGGCTGCATTCTCCAAGTGAACCATCACTCCCATCAATATTCAGAACTTAATGTTGGTTGGAGAGTGGGATGCACTCAGGGGACTCCAGTAGAAATGCCTGCTCCATTTTGACTGTCTGGTGGTTACTTATTCCCTCTCATGCTACATAAGCTGTGGGGAAACAGCATCTATAAAGATGCTATTGACGAAGCTCTCAACTTCATGGATGCACTGCAGTGACACTGGCACTGCTCAAGTTCTGAAACTCAGAGCTGAAACTGCTACAATTGATGACGCTTCTGGCACAATGAGTTATCCAAGACATTCACGCCAAGTAACATTCATGCCACACAAGTGCCAGGCAATGACCATCTCCAACATGAGAGAATTTAACCATTGCCTCTTTACATTCAATGGCATTACCATTGCTGAATCTCCCACTATCAACATCCTGGGGGCTACCAATGACCAGAAACTGAACTGGACTAGCCATATAAATACTGTGGCTACAAGAGCAGATCAGAAGCTAGGAATTGTGGGACGAGCAACTCACCTCTTGACTTCCCAAAGCCTGTCCACCATCTACAAGGCACAAGTTAGGAGCGTGATGAAATACTCTCCCCCTTGCCTAGAGGAGTTCAGCTCAAAAAACACTCAAGAAGCTTGACACCATCCAGGACAAAGCAGCTCACCTGATTGGCACCCCATCCACAAACATTCACTCCCTTCACCACCGACACACAGTAGCAGCAGTGTGTAGCGTCGACAAGATACACTGCAGGCATTCACCAAGGTTCCTTAGACGGCACCTTCCAAACTTACAACCACTACCACCTAGAAGGACAAGGGAAGCTGATACTTGGGAACACCACCACCTGGAAGTTCCCCTCCAAGCCACTCACCATCCTGGCTTGGAAATATATCGCCATTCCTTCACCGTTACTGGGTCAAATTTTCTGAATTGCACGTACATAATGGAATTCCAGCATTGCCAGCTGTTGTGATGAGTGCTGACTCCCTGTCACCTTCAAGAGGGAAGTGCACTGATACTTGGTGGGGACATAGATGGCATTATATAGAAGGTAACTCCCGTTATTGATGATCTCCGTTCATGTGATCTCCTGGGCTGAGTTTTTGATTGCCTGAGGGAGTCGGAAAGGCAATTTTCTTGAGTATTTTATCCTTGATCTGGCCCTGGGATTTTTTTCTTGTTTCTTTTTGCCTCAGCGGATGACATGTCTGGGGGGGGTGGGGAGGCGGAGGGTGAAGGGAATGTGGAAGGGGAATCTGCTGGGTAGGCAGGTGTAGAAAGTGTCCAGATATCATCCTTCTGCCATTGTGGGGCGTGGGTCAGGTTTGATCAGCTAGCTGATCCACGTAACAGTCACTGAGGGTGTCTTTGAATCATGTGAGAAATTAGAACGGGGTCATTAATGCATACATGGAACCTACTGGTCTACATCTTGGGCCTATACTCATTGGAGTTTAGAAGAATGAGAGGTGATCTTATTGAAACATACAAGATTCTTGAGGGGACTTGAAAGGATAGACGCTGAGAGAATGATTCTCCTTGTGGGGGAATTTACAACTAGGGGACACAGCTTAAAGGTAAGAGGTCTCCCATTTAAGACAGGGATAAGGAGGAATTTCTTCTCTCAGAACGTTGTTAGTCTTTGAAATTCTCTTCCCCCAGAGGCTGAGTTAGACAAGTTTTTGATCAACAAGGGAGCCAAGAATTATGAGGGACAGGCAGGAAAGTGGAATTAAGGCCTCAATCAGATCAACAATGGTCTGACTGAATAGTGGACAGGCCCAACAGGGTGAATGGTCTACTGCTGCTCCTGTTTCTTATAATCTTATGGTCTACAAAAGTTGATTGCAGAGTGTTCATTGGAAGGTTTCTATTGTAGACAGTAAACAAAAAGGATGGTCCCTGGGGATTATTGAAGTCAAGGATAGCCCTTTGACCACATTGACTGTATGACTGGATATCTATAACAAAGTCAATCCCTTGTAACCGCACCCCCCCCAACTAGAATGTGCACATTGATGGAAGATGCAGACAGGATGGGGTTGATTGTTATGCAGTACACAGCTGAATAGCCTGGCACCCGTCACTATTACAGGAATATAGGAACAGGAGTAGGCCATTCAGCCCCTTGAGCCTTTTCTGTCATTCAGTTAAATAGTGCTGATCTGTCTCTTAACTCAATCTACATGCCTTGTTTTCATACCCCTTAATACTCTGACAAAGATTTGACTAGTCTCGCACCTGAAAAACAGCAAGGTGGCTGAAAAATCTGGGCTGCTGACAGTTTTAAAAATTGGTGCTTCAGAATGGAAAAGAATTGGAAGGAAAAATAAATGTAAGAAAACAAAAGAGCAAATCAATTTACATAATTTCCAATTCAAGTATGATAATTTCCTGTCCCTTGAAGGTCTCTCCCTAGACTGTGCTGTTCTTTGCCTTCCTGAAATGTGAGAATAACAAAAAAGTGGCAGATTTGCATTTTAATATATCATTATTTTCTGCTGTGATACCAGCTCACCACTGGATAGAAACTCTTTGCAAAACACTTTTCATTACCAACAAAAGGTGAATTTCTTCAAAGCTGAAGTGGTTAGTTAGCGGCTGCACTTGTTACACAACTATTCCCGGCCAGTATGGAGGTGATTGGTTAATTCCCCCATCAATCATGCCTGCTGCGTACTTCTATTTGTCACAAATGTACCAATCATACAACAAGGTTTGGTCAAACAATAGTGTGGGATCTTTGTTTGAAGATAAGACCATGGTAATTGGGAGCTATGTAGACACGTCTGACCTTAGCATTGCTGTGTTATTTTGTCTGCGGTCATGGGATTATACATCACATCCTGTCTCATGGTGGATAATGATGGACAGCAGTTTAAGAAACGTTCCCTTAAAGGTACATGTACATCACGTCATAATAATGCCTGGAGACCACAATGATATAAGTGATTGGGATTGATTTTATGCACATAATTTATATTATGTAACGATCCTCTTACCCGTTGAAATTTGTTAAAGAGGTAACTCTGCTTTTGTCAGGAGAAGTTGCTCCAGTTTCAAGCAAATTCAAGCCCTGTATGTTGCAGTTCATAGAGACTCTGTTTAAATAGACTTTGTTTGCGGCAAATTACACTTTTCTGATGTCCACCACTGAAGGCCATGCCTTCAATTTCCTGGGTCCTAACCTCTGGAATTTCCTCCCTAAAATTCTCAGCTTCTCTCTGAGAATCTATGGGCTGTATTTTCAGATGGGCTTTGGGAACCCAGTATTGGGGCCAACGGTGCAGTCTTTCCAGAGCTGGCCTCCTAATCGGCCGCCTCTACGTTCACCGGCCCCCACTGAGGATGGCAGGTGGGCTCTTGATGCTGCAGGTCCATTTAGAAGGCTGGCAGCTCTGGATCCTCAGCAGCTACAATGGGGAGAGAAGGGTTACTATAAGAGCATAAAGCATTGGAGCAGAAATAGGCCATTCGGCCCATCGAGCCTACTCCGCCATTCAATGAGGTCATGGCTGGTCTGATAATCCTCAACTCCACTTTCCTGCCTTTTCCCCATAAGCCTTGATTCCCTTACTGATTAAACATCTTCTGTCTCAGCCTTGAATATACTTAACAACCCAGCCTCTACAGCCCTCTGCATTAGAGAGTTCCATAGATTCACTACCCACTGAGAGAAGAAATTCCTTCTCGTCTATATCTGAAATGGGTGCCCCCTTACTCTGAGATTATGTCCTCTGGTCCTAGACTCTCCCATAAGGGGAAACAACCTCTCAGCCATCTACCCTGTCAAGCCCCCTAAGAATCTTATATGTTTCAATAAGGTCGCCTCTCATTCTTCTAAACTCCAAGGAATACAGGTCCAACCTACTCAACCTCTCCTCATAAGAAAATCCCTCCATACTCAGGGTCAACCTAGTGAACCTTCTCTGGACTGTCTCTAATGCCAGTGTATATTTCCTTAGATAAGGGGACCAGAATTGTTCACAGTATTCCAGGTGTGGTCTAGCTAGTGCCTTGTATGGTTTTAGTAAGACTTTCCTATTTTTATACTCCAGTCCCTTTGAAATAAAGGCCTACATTCCATTTGGCTTCCCTATTACCTGCTGAACTTTATGTTAGCTTTTTGGGATTCATGCAGGAGGACCCCAAATCCCTCTGTGCTATAGCTTTCTGCAGTCTTTCTCCAGGTAAATAATATTCAGTTCCTCTATTCTTCCTACCAAAATGCATAACCTCACATTTTCCCACATTATATTCCATTTGGCTTATCACTAACTTTGCCACATTGTGTGTTTTTTTACTTTCACTTTTATACTATGCTTAACTTCCTTGATTCATCAAGGTTGATTTATTCCCTTCCTAGAATCCTTCTTTCTCATTGGAATATATCTTTGTTGTGAGTCATGAAGTATTTTCTTAAATGTCTGCCATTGTTTATCAACCGTCTTTTCTGTTAAACTCCTTTCCCAGTCCACCCCAGCCAACTCTGCCCTCATTGCTTTGTAATTACCCTTATTTAAGTTTAGCACAGTTGTTTTCAACCCAGGTTTCTCAAACTGAATGCTAAATTCTACCATGTTATGGTCACTGTTTCCTATGGGATCTTTTATTCTGAGTTCATTTATTAAGCCTGCCTCATTACACATTACCAGATCCAAAATAGCCAGGTCCCTGGTTTGATCCACAACATATTGTTCTAGGAAACTTTCCCAAATGCACTCTATGAATTCTTTCTCGTGGCTACCTCTGCCAGTTTGATTTTCCCAATCTATATGAATATTAAAGGCACCCATGATTAAAGTACTGCCTTTTTTTCATGCCCTCATTATCTCCTGATTTATTCTCTTTCTTACAATATGGCTACTGCTCGGGGGCCTATAGGCTACTCCCACCAGTGTCTCCTTCCCTTGTTATTTACCTCCACCCATATGGATTCTACATCTTCCGATCCAAGGTGACTTCTTGATATCATACCTTTTCCATCTCGTACTAACAAATCTACCCCACCACCCTTTCCTTTCTGTCTGTCTTTTCAAAAAGTCACATGCCCCTGAATATTTAGTTCCCAGCTTTGATCTACTTGTAACCACGTCTCGATAATGGCTATAAAATCATACCCATAAATCTCTATTTGTGCCATTAATTCATTTATTTTGTTCCGAGTACTACATGAATTTAAGTAAAGAGCAATTAATATTGCCTTTTTATCATTTTTTCCCTCTTTGACCCTATTTGCTGCTGTTTTTTTAATGTTTGTACACTCTGTCCCTTCCTGTCACACTCTGCTCTGCAATGCTGCCATATTGTTTTGCTTTGTTAGTCCACGTATCCCCTCTCCAGAACCACTGCCCCCCACCACCCCCCACCCCATTTAGTTTAAAGCCCTCTCTACAGTCCTAGTTATTCAATTTGCCAGTTTACTGGTCCTAGCACAGCTCAAGAAAAGCCTGTTCCACTGGAACAGCTCCTTTCTACCCAGTGCTGGTGCCAATGGTCATGAACCTATTCCTCCCATACCATTCCTTGAGCCACGCATTTAACCACGGCCTTATTTACCCTATGCCAGTTTGCCCATGGCTCGGGTCGTAATCCTGAGATTATTACCCTGGAGGTTCTGCTTTTTAATTTCGCTCCTAACTGTTCAGATTCCTGCAGCAGAATCTCCTATCTAGTCCGATCAATGTTGTTGGTAACAACATGGATGACAACATCCAAGGGGACCTCTCCCCTCCCACTTCAAGTTCCTCTCCAAACCTGAAGAGATGCCCTTAACCCTGTCACTGGGCAGGCAACACAGCCTTCGAGACTCACGCTCACAACTGCAGAGGACAGTATTTACCTATGGTCAGCCTAATTATACTGCCCCCTACCGCTACTAGGTTCCTATTTCCTCCCCCCACTTGAATAGCCCCCTGTACCACGGTGCTGTGGTCAATTCGTTCATCCTCACTGCAGTCCCCGCTCTCGTCCACATAGCTTGCAAGAACCTCGTAACCTGTTGGACAGTTGCAGGGGCCGAGGCTCCTCAAATGCTACCCCCTGGGTCCCCGTACATGCTTCACCTGCAGTCACTGTTAAAGACCCCACTGCTCCTCTCGCTCTCTCACTGTTAAAGACCCCACTGCTCCTCTCGCTCTCTCACTGTTAAACACCCCACTGCTCCTCTCACTCTCTCACTGTTAAACACCCCACTGCTCCTCTCACTCTCTCACTGTTAAACACCCCACTGCTCCTCTCGCTCTCTCACTGTTAAACACCCCACTGCTCCTCTCGCTCTCTCACTGTTAAACACCCCACTGCTCCTCTCGCTCTCTCACTGTTAAAGACCACACTGCTCCTCTCACTCTCTCACTGTTAAAGGCCACACTGCTCCTCTCACTCTCTCACTGTTAAACACCCCACTGCTCCTCTCACTCTCGCATTGTTAAAGACCACACTGCTCCTCTCACTCTCTCACTGTTAAAGACCCCGTGGCTCCTCTCGCTCTCGCATTGTTAAACACCCCACTGCTCCTCTCGCACTCTCACTGTTAAACACCCCACTGCTCCTCTCACTCTCTCACTGTTAAACACCCCACTGCTCCTCTCACTCTCTCACTGTTAAAGGCCACACTGCTCCTCTCACTCTCTCACTGTTAAACACCCCACTGCTCCTCTCACTCTCTCACTGTTAAACACCCCACTGCTCCTCTCACTCTCTCACTGTTAAATACCCCACTGCTCCTCTCACTCTCTCACTGTTAAAGACCCCACTGCTCCTCTCGCTCTCTCACTGTTAAACACCCCACTGCTCCTCTCACTCTCTCACTGTTAAACACCCCACTGCTCCTCTCGCTCTCTCACTGTTAAACACCCCACTGCTCCTCTCGCTTTCTCACTGTTAAACACCCCACTGCTCCTCTCGCTCTCTCACTGTTAAACACCCCACTGCTCCTCTCACTCTCTCACTGTTAAACACCCCACTGCTCCTCTCACTCTCTCACTGTTAAACACCCCACTGCTCCTCTCGCTCTCTCACTGTTAAACACCCCACTGCTCCTCTCGCTCTCTCACTGTTAAACACCCCACTGCTCCTCTCGCTCTCTCACTGTTAAAGACCACACTGCTCCTCTCACTCTCTCACTGTTAAAGGCCACACTGCTCCTCTCACTCTCTCACTGTTAAACACCCCACTGCTCCTCTCACTCTCGCATTGTTAAAGACCACACTGCTCCTCTCACTCTCTCACTGTTAAAGACCCCGTGGCTCCTCTCGCTCTCGCATTGTTAAACACCCCACTGCTCCTCTCGCACTCTCACTGTTAAACACCCCACTGCTCCTCTCACTCTCTCACTGTTAAACACCCCACTGCTCCTCTCACTCTCTCACTGTTAAAGGCCACACTGCTCCTCTCACTCTCTCACTGTTAAACACCCCACTGCTCCTCTCACTCTCTCACTGTTAAACACCCCACTGCTCCTCTCACTCTCTCACTGTTAAATACCCCACTGCTCCTCTCACTCTCTCACTGTTAAAGACCCCACTGCTCCTCTCGCTCTCTCACTGTTAAACACCCCACTGCTCCTCTCACTCTCTCACTGTTAAACACCCCACTGCTCCTCTCGCTCTCTCACTGTTAAACACCCCACTGCTCCTCTCGCTTTCTCACTGTTAAACACCCCACTGCTCCTCTCGCTCTCTCACTGTTAAAGACCACACTGCTCCTCTCACTCTCTCACTGTTAAAGGCCACACTGCTCCTCTCACTCTCTCACTGTTAAACACCCCACTGCTCCTCTCGCTCTCGCATTGTTAAAGACCACACTGCTCCTCTCACTCTCTCACTGTTAAACACCCCACTGCTCCTCTCACTCTCTCACTGTTAAACACCCCACTGCTCCTCTCACTCTCTCACTGTTAAACACCCCACTGCTCCTCTCACTCTCTCACTGTTAAAGACCCCACTGCTCCTCTCACTCTCTCACTGTTAAAGGCCACACTGCTCCTCTCACTCTCTCACTGTTAAACACCCCACTGCTCCTCTCACTCTCTCACTGTTAAACACCCCACTGCTCCTCTCACTCTCTCACTGTTAAATACCCCACTGCTCCTCTCGCTCTCTCACTGTTAAACACCCCACTGCTCCTCTCGCTCTCTCACTGTTAAAGGCCACGCTGCGCTGCTGAGGCTGGTCAGTTACTGCGAAGCTGGGAGGTGTGAATTTAAAATTAACATTATGAGGTGGGAAGCTGTTAGGTCCTTCTAAGCAGAGGGGGAAGCCTCTCCGGGTTTATCGCTTGGGCCGCATCTATGGCCTGTCTCATCCACGGCCCACTTTTTGGGGGTGTAGCTTAAGGATCCAATGGGCCCCCACAGATTGCCTCAGGGAGGGAAGTGTCCAATGAAAGAGTGGTTTTCACACGGGACACTGTGGGGTGTAGTGCTCCAGCTCGCCTGCCAAATCAAATGAATTGGGTTTGTTATCAGCTGAATTAGCTGGTGGGGTAGGCAGCTGATCCAGGTCCCCACCTTCCATGGGGAAAAACATCCTTGGTTCCTTCCTTCCTCCCTCCCTCTGTCCCTTCCTCCCTCCCTCACTTCCTTCCTTCCTCACTTCCTTCCTTCCTCCCTCCCTCTGTCCCTTCCTCCCTCCCTCACTTCCTTCCTTCCTCACTCTCTTCCTCCCTTCCTTCCTCCCTCCCTCTCTCCCTCTCTTCCTTCCTTCCTTCCTCCCTCCCTTCCTTCCTACTCCACCACTGATGGGATTATGTATGATAGAAAATGGTTCACATCGAGATTCCTTGGATGATTTGATTCATTACTTTGCACGGATCTTAATATTTAGTGCGAGTCACTCTCGAATGACCTCTGTACCAATGTGTCCCACCAAAAGGCATCAATGTATCTGATTCATCAGCAAAAGGCACAAGGCGGAACTTCATAATTAAATTTACTTTACATGGCAGGGAGGCGAAATGACTTGAATAATGTTATCAGATTCAGACCTTTCCTACAAATTCACTTGTTGTAAAGCACTTTGGATAACAAGGCTAACCCGATAAAGTGCCTTATAAATACATGTTCATTTTCTCTTTTCACCTGCCTGACATCTCATGCAGTGTTTATTTTTCATTAGGGTACATCACTTTTATTGCTACATCTCAGTTTTGGTTATCTACAGACTTGGCTCTCAGAAGGTTGTGCCAGCGGGCACGCCGAAGACATGGGCTGGCTCAGGACTCCTGATGCCCGCCAAAATATCCAACCCTCTGTCCCGGTATAGCATTTGACATCCCACATTGATGGTGTCCACAGTGAAATAAAACTTTTTGTGACCAGTGCTCCTTTGGCTAATACAGACATGTGCTTCTGGCATGAGGAAACCAGCGGGGAGGTATTCACATACCTCCGGCATTGCCAGACCATCCTGGCAACTGTTCATTGCTCCCCTTCATGTATCAGTCTTGGCTCAGTGGTAGGATCCTCTCCAATGTCAGCTGTTTGTACATTCATTTCCACCACAGAGACTGGACCACAACGTTCATGCTGACACCCCAGTGTATCACTGAGGGAGTGCTGCATTTTCAGTAGAGCTAGTAAAGGGTGGACCACTCTCAGACATCCATACAGGATTTCAGGCAGTATTCAAAGAGGGACAGGGAGTTGTCATTGTATCCTGGCTAGCATTTATCACCCAACTAACACCAATTAATCTGGTTATCCAGTCATTTATCTCATTTTTTTGAGGGACTTGGCTGTGTGAAAATTCCTTTGCTTATAATGCAACAATAGCTAGACTGCAAAAACATTTCATTGGCACTTTGGATCGTTATGAATTTTGAAAGACAGTTATGAACCTATGCCTAAATCTCCTTCCAACCTCACTAGAATATTCCATAATGTAAAATTTGTGAGGTTGGTAAGTTAATAGCCATAGTTCATGAGAGACTTAGGCATCTCTCCCTGTTGGCAAGGGACAACTGTACAGCTTGAGGTTCTCCACTCCGCATCGAGCATGGGCAGGGCAAGGAGGCAGGCCTAAAAGGAAAGTGACTGTGGGGAGAAATTCATTAATGTAACACCTCTTTCAGCGGCACTGTGCACACAACAGGGCAGGTAGTGCCACAGGCCAATGCCCATGTGGTCCATGCAGCATTTTTCATTGCTGTCATTGATATTGTTATGATGTGGCAGATGATGTTTTCCAGGTTGACCAAGTCCACAAAGGAAACTTGGTTGCACTATCGCAATGATTTTGCAATATACACTTATTACGAGAAGATTTGTACACTGAATTCAGAAGTAATAAGTCCACCAAGACCGTAAGAGTTTTTAAAAATTAAATTAAAATATTTATTAACAAAATAAAAGATTTCAAGCACATACATAAGACTACAATTACTTACTACTATAATAACTCCTAAAGTTCCTAATTAACCTGACCCCCTGTTACACCCCATTTAAGGCAACAGTCCAAAATAGATTTTAAATTTAAAACAAACTCAGCAAGTTAACACAATACCCACTTGACAGTGGAATTCCAAAAGGCTTTTCCCCAATTTCAGTTTTGTTATATAGCAGACTTCTGCACAAATGACTATTTCACATACTCTTGTTAGATCTTACATAGCCTTCTTCCCACATAGCCTTTCATTCTCCTTTATATATATATATCTCTTTTTAATATGTAAGTTCTATTTTTCCATTTGTCTTTGAAACTGTATTTTCCTTATAATATAAAAACTTATATTGCCAATATAAGTGTCACATATTGCCAATATTATCAGTAACCTTTGGAAAAAATATACACATTACTTAGCCTTGCTTATCTGGCTAGTTGTAAACAAAGACCCTTTGAAATCCAAGTAATTCCTTCATTCATTTAAAAAAGCAAATTCCCTTCACACCTTATATGCTAAACCAGCATCCATGTTTACCTGTTAGCATGTCAAGAACCTAGATTCTTTTGATGATTTCAAGCTTGCAGTCTAATTGACTCTAAATGGAATTAAATCACACAGACAGACCCAATTATATGTACCTGCATAAGCCTACTTCACAATAAACCAGAAAAATGTTATGAAAATTATTATACTTTCATCACAATATTAAATACTGGTGCTTAGGTGCGGAACCATTACAATGTGAAGGGCTTTGGCGCAGGGATTGATCAACTGGCATAAAGATTAAGGAAATTTGGGTGTAACTGAATTAAGTGCGTAACTCATTTGCACCATATTTTCTTGATCTTTGCTTTAGGCTTGGATTACACTTGTCTCTGGGCACAAACACACAGGATATTCCACCTCCTAATTCAAATCAGTTTACAGTACTTTTCGTATACTTACTGAAGATTAAACATACATAATTTTAAATCAGGTTATTATTCGTAATTTTGCAAGAAAATTAAGAGCGGAATGTTATGGTCCCGTCATGGTGGGGGTGGGGCCGGAAAATGCAATTTGCTGTTCAAAGTCCATTGAACTTGAACCTAATGATTGCTTCACTTTCCTTCTAAATTTAACAGTAATGATTACTCATCAACACATCATAGCTGAACAATTATTTTTGGTTTACTCTACCATTGAGATTTTCCTCGTGGCCTATTTATTGTTGACTAATTGATAGAGATTGATTGCTATGATAGTCAACAGCTCCATTATCATTGTATAGTGAGACTGCAAAAGGCAAACTGGCTGAACCTTGGTCTTTTTTCACTTATCAATTCCTGTGTTTGATTCCTCTGCATTTAAAGAGGAATCAGTGACAGGAACTGTGTGCAGAAAGCTATTGATTCAGATGGTTAATTACCTATTAGATTGTTACAAGTTTTATTCAGGCTGCCTGGAATTTCAATGGATACAAGGAAATAGGCCCTGACAAAAACTGAATGGACATCCTGACTCAAGTTACAGCAGCACACTTACTGTTAATTGATTTGCCTGTTATTGGGTAACATGGCATTGAACATGTATCAAAGCTGCGATACTTAGTTTAAGCAATACATTTTGACTAAACTGTCTATGATATTCCACTAACCATACACAAATCACATAGCTCCTTTTAAGTGCTTTCATGCTATTCATTTGGAGATATGGAACCAGTTAGGAATGACAAATTGCTGCCAGATTTTGGAGCTCAAACGCATGAAATTAATACTTTCTTATTCCTAGCTGTGAAAATGTGAGGGTCCAGTGAGCTCCACTTGATACCTAGTATCATTTTGTTCAACAATAACACAAATTAGCATACATACAAAAAATAGCTTCAAATGCCAATTATCTAGAAATTGACAAAAAGGGTGAATGAATTCAAAATGCTTCAAGGTCAAAAATGAGAAAATAATAACACTGGTTACCTGCACCTCAAACCTTCAGCCTGAAATGTAACAAATAGCCATGTCCTTCAATAAATATTAACTAGGTTTGGTAGACAATCAGAATTTCTCTTACTTTGTATTTACAGCACAGAGACAAGTCAGTCTGCCCAACAGCTCCACATTTATGCTCCACATGAGCCTGGTCCCATCTTTTGTCTCACCCTTTAACGAATCCCTTCATTCCTTACTCCCCTGTGTTTAGCTTCCCTTTAACTGCATCTTTGCTAGTCACCTCGTCTACTCTTTGTGGTAGAGGCTTCCACGTTCTAACCATTCTCTGTTGTTACAATTATGAGGTTTATAAGGTCCCTAGTATTTTTATCCTTTCTTCTCTGCTTTAGTGAGAACGTACCTCATGCAATTTGCAATTATCGTTTCACATTTTTTTGATAAGATCATTATTAGGATCATTTGTTTCTTATACTCAGATGTCAAGTGAACAATGGAAACCAGCCGCTGGTGTTGGTTGCACTTTCAAAACTTGACTGGTTGACAAGGTCGATATCAGGTCTTGCCTTGTGTAATGTCGTGGGGGAGGGGGGGATTGAAGCGGAACAGGGGCAGGATTGGCCAAATCTTGAGTCCTGTGGAGTCAGAGGAGCACTCCTGCTCTTCCTGGCTCCACAGGAACGGTTTTAACGTGCCTTTCAGTGACAACCATGGCAGTCACTGAAGAAGCCTGAATGAGGCAGCTCCGAAGCCTGCTGCCCTCATCACCAGCTAATTTATGGATGGAGCCATTCAAAGGACAATGTGCGCCTAACTTACAATGTTAAGGGACCTTATGCCTTCTCTTAGGCATTTAACCTGGAATCTCACAATTTACAGTGGGACCAGTGCCTGCATAAATCGGGCGCAGGCTTTCCAACTGCTAAATTGATGCGCCAGGAAAATAGGTGCAATGTGCAGCGCTCAATTTTTCGGTATTTAATTGTGTGTGGCTGTTGAGCTTTGACTTCTCATTGTGTTATTAGTGATGCCCAGATGCGGCGACTGAGAAAAAAGAAACTAAATTTCAGGCAAGCAGCTGTAAGCATGAGAGCAGACATTTTAAAGCATTGAATAAAATTCCTGTTCAGGCTTATAACCTGGCTACCTGGAATGTATCATCTATGCATACGGGGCATAAAAACACAACAAAATGCATGTCAATTTCTGCATCACTGTTTTTAAATTGGTGTTGAAAATTTTATGTCATGGATATCAGAGTAAGATTGAACCATGTGTAGCTATTCGCAAACTGAGCAGATAGATGAATCAAATCCTAGATCTGAAAGAGAAGACATTGGAACTTATACAAAACAAGGTAAGTCAATAACACAGCTAAATTTCACTAACTGGGGGTTGAACTTAAGATTTGCCTGGCCTGAGGTCACAGGGCAGGATTTCTCCCACAGGCTTCAGAGCCGGTGTCAAGGTCAGGTTGGGGTCAAAAGCCCGGACTGCGTGAGGAATAGTCACTTGGCTGTGATTTTCCCAAATTCACCAGTTAGTGGCCAGAGGGGAGGCTCGCCATCCAATTAAGGATAGCCAGTGAGCTCATGAAACTGGAGGTCCAATAGGAGCCTCTCAGCATGGAAGAAGCAGCAGTCTGCCTTTAGAGGTAAGTAAGAGAGAGGGTGCTGTCATTTTGGCATCGCTAGGCCTTGTGCCCAGCTTTGGACTGCACCATCTTGGCATGGGTAGCAGCAGTTTGGGTTGGCTAGCTGAGAGGCAACAGCAGGGGCACCAGTAGAATGGCAGTGCTGGGAGCACAAATGCTGTCATCTTGAGAGAGGGAAACAGGTTTGAGCTCAGCGCTTGCCACTGCTACTGCCTGGGATGGTGACTCAGGAATCCTTGTTTTCAGTTGGAGGGCAGATTGCTGGACTGCTTTTGATAGCCTGCATGTCTCTTTGAGGCACTGAGATCTGCAGCCATGTTGGCAGAGGTCAAGGCCTGCATGGCAACAAGCATGGATCTCATGACCTCCATCTGAGCTTACTGGGTGTTAGGTAGTGGCCTCTGCCTGTTGTTGCAATGGAAGCTGGGATATCGGCCACCAGGCGCTGCATCATTAGTGGGTCTGTAAATCCTATCATTGAGTTGGCCACTACTTCCACAATGGGAAGGATGGGCTCCAAGTTCTGCAGGATACCTGTGCCAAGTTGGATCCGGGCTCCTCTATGCTGTTTTCAGTGACTGAAGGCTATCTGGTAGGCATTCCAATGCACCAGGCATCTTGGTATGCCTACCCATCAATGTCCTCATCTGAGGCCCCTGCAGCAGAACATATATGTGACCTCACCCTCCAGTGATCTGGCGTATGTGCTAGCCTTTCCCCCTGGCCTGCTGACCACCTGTGCCTGGTGACCCAACATGCGCAGGTCCCAACTCTATACTAGCTTCTAAAGCTCTCACAGTGCCAATATACAGGCTAGTGGCATTGTGCTCCTCCCTTGTATTGCACACTGCCTTGTTTTGAAATAGAGAGGACGGAATGTTAGTAGTTGTGCTACACTGTTTGGATGCTGGAGATATGTGGAGGCAGTGCAAAGTGCGTCTGATGCTGGCATCATTGCACTATGTGTGTGAATTTGAGCTGGAGCATATGAATGTTAAATGTGAGGCTTGAATACAAGGGCTGGTTGAGCGATACGATTTTTTGAATTCTTTCTTAGGATGTAGGCCTTGCTGGTTCAGCCAGTATTTGTTGCTCATCCCTAATTACTCTTGACAAAATGGTGGTGAGCTGCCTTCTTAAACTGCTGCAGTACATGTGTTGGTACACCCATAGCACTATTAGGAAGGGAGTTCCAGGATATTGACCCAGCAACAGTGAAGGAACAGTGATGCAAATCCAATTCAGGATGATGTGCAGCTTGGAGGAGAACTTGCAGGTGGTGATTTGTTATGACGTGGCAGATGATGTGTGCCAGGTGGACTAAATCCACAAGGGAAACTTGGTCATGCTTTCACAGCGGTTTTGCAATATGTATTTACCATGAGAAGATGTGTGCACTGAATTCAGAAGCAATAAGTCCATCAAGAGATTTAGGGGTTTTAAAAATTAAATTTAAATATTTATTAACAAAATATAAAAGATTTTTAGCACATACACAAGACTACAATTACTACTATAATAACTCCCAAAACTCCTAATTAACCTGATCCCAGTTACACTCCCTTTAAGGCAACAGTCCAAAATAGATTTTAGATTTAAAACAGACTCAGCAAGTTTACACAATACCCACTTGACAGTATAATTCCAAATGGGTTTACTCTAGCTTCCATTTTGGTAGACAGCAGACATATGCACAAATGCTGGAGGCTTTTTCACATATTCCTGTTAGATCTTACATCGCCTTCTCCTGACACAAAGCCTTTCTTTCTCCTTTCATATGTTTCTCCCTTTTCAATATGTAAATTTATTGTTCCATATGTCTTTGAAACATTACCTTCCTCATAATATAAAAACATTCATGTTGTCACTCTATATTGTCAGTAACCTTTGGGAAAAATAAACACATTCCTTAGCCTTGCTTATCTGGCTAGTTGCAAACAGACTAAAATCTCTTTGAAATATGACTCTTCCTTCATTTATCTAAAAATGCAAATTCCCTTCACACCTTACATGCTAAGCCAGCATCCATGTTTACTCATTAGCATGTCAAGCACCTAGCTTCTTTTGATGAGTTAAAGCTTGCAGTCTGCTTGACTACAAATGTAATTAAATCATGCACAGACAGACCTAACTATACCCCCATAAACCTACTTCACAGTAAACCAGAAAAATATTATGAAAATGTATGTTAGTTTCATGATAGTGTTCCCATACATCTGCTGCCCTTGTCCTACTAGATGTTGGAAGTTGTGGGTTTGGATGGCACTGTTGAAGGAGCCTTGGTGAATTGCTAGTGTATCTTGTAGATGGTACACATTACTGCCACTGTGCATCAGTGGTGGAGAGTATGGATGTTGAAGGTGATGGGTGGGGTGCCATTCAAGCGCGCTGCTTTGTCCTGGTGTCAAACTTCTTGAGTGTTGTTGGAGCTGCACTCATTGAGGCAAGTGTAGAGTATTCCATCGCACTCCTGACTTGTGCCTGGTGGACAGGCTTTGGGGAGTCAGGAACTAAGTTAATCACCATAGATGGCCTCTCTCCTCCTGCCAACCACCATAATGAACGTCTCCAGTGTCACATCTATGAACCGCAGAGAGCTCTCTCCCTGCCCTGTTGCTCAATTTTCCTTCTCTTCATTTGCAGCAATGACAGTCAGCAACATCCTTTGATTCAGTGGAGTTTCCCTTTAAGAGGGACAGTCTGCCTTTAAGAGCTAGAAGCTCATTAAAATATGCTCTTCAGCTCCCTGTTGTGAATGCAGCCAGCCAGTGATGTGGGTTGCATTGGGCTGCATTCAGGAATTATGGAAATGCGGAAGCAGTAAAAGTTTGCTCCTGCCTGCCCCAACAGGAAATCATGACCCCCAAGCCCTGAAACGAGCCTTAACGCATTTTTAGCCCATGCACTGTCAACCTGTTTTAAAATACATACACTATCAACCTGTGTTAAACTCAATTACTGTCAACCTGTGTTAAAACCCAAGCACTATCAGCCTAACATACCTGCTGTCAGCCTGAGTTGGAACAAGCTGACTGCCAACATCTGTTAATACTCACCTTCTGTCAGATTCATTCATCTTTGGTCGATGATAAAACTCACCCGATGTCAGTCCATGTCAAAACTCATCTGCTCTGCCTCAGCCATTCAGGAATCATTCACTAGAAAACACATCTGCAGCGTAATCCTGCTCATGACATTGTTTTCTCTCACTTGGTCCATCATATTTCGCAATTTTCCACAGGATTTTACCTTATCAGAAAACATTTTTTTTTAAAAACCCCCAAAATATTGCAAAAACCAAGCTAAACGGAAACAATTTTCACAGAAATCGAGAAGGCGTCATGAGCGCCCCCATAGCCCCACCACACCAGTCATTTTGAGGTCGACCAATGTAACTTTGAAGAACCCCCTTCGGTTTGCCCACAGCCTTCTTTGCCCTGCAAACATGGCCGTCGGAGTAGATATGTCAGCAACGCCCAGTTTGCTGCATGGTCCCCTTCTTGTTGACATAAGAACTTAAAACTACATGAAATAGGAACACAGGGTCATTCAACCCCTTGAGGCTGCTCAGCCATTCAATAAGAGCGTGGGTGACCTTATCCCTCAACCCCACTTTCCCTCATAACCTTCATAATCCCTTGATCCCCTTAATAGCCAAATAGCTGTCAATCTCAATCATCAATGTGCTCAACAACTGGGCACCCACAGCACTCTCGGGTACAGAATTTCTAAGACTATGAGACTACGGGCTGAATTGTTTGGCCCCTATTGCAGCTGACACAGAGGCAGACAAGTGCGTAAATTCGCACCACTGTTTGGTATACTAGCGCCAACCTATCTCCATGGAGACTTTCCTGGAGCTGGGATGGGGCCATACTCCAGTGAAAGCTTTAATGGACTTAGACATTTAACAAGATCTATTGTGCTGTGAATATGGCAGGAGCAATAGACTACTCCAGAATGAAGACAACATGGCAACTGGCAGGGCAAATTACAGTCTGTGCTTGGTCACACAGCAATTGTGTGTTGATAGAATGGTAGACTTTGTGGTTCCCATACCACCCATTGACTTGGGGGAAACCTGCTGAGCTGTGTATGAGCAGCCAATGTCACCCTGCACTATCAGGATTCCGACTATCCTGGCAAAGTCACATGCCCTCTCATCTTGCTTCTCCCTGCTGGCAGCACTGACCTCGCCCTGGCGTGAGGTTCCAAGTTGGCTGAAGGAGATGGCACAGTTCTGTCACCACCACCTTAGTGAGTCTGAGTCACCTGAGGCATTACTGCTGAGTCAGGTGGAGGGAGAAGCGCTCACGACGAACCTTTGGTGGATAGGGCCTTCAATGGAGAGGATTGTGCTCCTCCCGGCTTCCCCATTCTGTAGCTTTCACTCCATTTGCTTGTCATCCTGCAGATCGAGGCGCACTGAGTCCGTGTCCCCCATTTATCGTGTAGAGCTGGGTCGCCAAATCCTGTTGTCTCCCTGAATGTGAAGCTGTTCCCCAAAACATCTCCAAACTCGCACTAACGTTACCTAAGCAGAAGTAAGCCTAAAGAACCTCACCTGCAAGTTGGTGGCTGCCTCTTTATGTGCCACGAGTTGCGGGGATTGCTTGTGCAGTTGAACAGCTGGAGTGATTCAGCACTGGCGTTCAGTGCACATGTGCAGATCAAATCAGGGAAACCGAGTGTCAACTCGGCCGCAATGGATGTTTGACCCCACGATAGGACCTGCTCTCGACACGTCCGGCTCATACATGGCACACCAGCCCTGGCACCCTTCGCAACAGGGGCTGCATTGTAGGTGGCCATAAGTGTGGCCAACTCCATTTTAGGCCTTTGGGATTTCCGTAGAATCACTACCAGTGATATTAATGAGCCCAATTTCACTGCTCTGGAGTTTTAGCACAGTTTGATGGTGGATGAATTTTAACACAAGTTGACAGTGCCTGTGTTTTGTCACAGGCTGACAGTATTTGGGATCTAATGCAGGTTGACAGTGGATGAGACTTAATGGAGAGTGGCTAATACTCAGAAGCACGATCCACGGCTGAAATTTCTCTCAACATCTCATGGCCTTTGAAGGTACTTGCAGTTCATCTACAACCAACCTGGCTGCAATCATCTCATGCAGCACAAATCTGGGTCAGATAAAAGCAAAATACTGGAAGTCTGAAACAAAGACGGATGCTGGAAATCTGAAACAAAAACAAAAATAGCTGGAAAAGCTCAGCAGGTCTGACAGCATCTGTGGAGTGGAAGACAGAGTTACCATTCCGAGTCCGTGCGACTCTTCATCAGAACTCAAATCTGGGTCAGACCTTGTACCCGTGTGAGACACTTACCGGACAATGAGTCAATGGGGGGGAGCCTGACTTATCTGGGTGAACTCTGACTTTGTGCGACAGTGTATAATAGTGAATTGTCAGAGCGTTTTACATCCTCTCAATCCTCATTTTAATTAACTTTTGTTATTGGAGTAGATGAAATTACTCCGGCTCAGTTTGGATAAAGATTGACTTTACCTGACCTAAAATGGAGATTAGTTAACCAAGTTTGATGTTGAATTTCAATGTAGGGTGACTGAATGACTGTGACAGGCTGCTGACGTAGATTGACTGACTGATTCGAACTGAGTTTTAATGGCATGGACTAACATCTGGTGAATTTCAATGCTGCTTGACAACCACTGAGTTGTAAGACAGATTGACTGGCTGCTGGCACATTTTAATGCAGGCTGATTGACAGAGTTTGAATGACTGAATGTCACTGAGCATTAAGGCTGACTAACCCGAGCCGACTTTTGAGACTTTGCCACTGTTTGAAGTTTAGTAGGGAATAATTGCCATCAAGTTTCTACAGAATCTAGTTTGCTGCTAAATGAAAGGTGGCTGCAGTGCGTAGAGAGAAATGCGCAAAAACATTATATTTAGAAATAAAGATAAAAAGAAATCCCAAAATGCTTTACAGCCAATTTAGTATTTTTGAAATGAGGTCATTGTTATAATGTAAGATTTTCGAATTTAACCCTGAGAAGTGTGAGGTGATGCATTTTGGCAGGACTAACACGGCAAGGGAATACACAATGAATGGAAGGACCCTAGGAAGTACAGAGGATCAGAGAGACCTTGGTGTACATGTCCATAGATCCCTGAAGGCAGCAGCACACGTAGATAAAATGGTTAAGAAGGCAGATGGGATAAATATTAACCGAGGCATAGAATATAAGAGCAGGGAAGTTATGTTGGAACTGTATAAAATGCTAGTTAGGCCACAGCTGGAGTACTGTGTGCAGTTCTGGTCACCACACGATAGGAAGGATGTGATTGCACGGGAGAGGGTGCAGAGAAGATTCACCAGGATGTCGCCTGGGCTGGAGCATTTCAGCTATGAAGTGAGGTTGGATAGGCTAGGGTTGTTTTCCTTAGAGCAGAGAAGGCTGAGGGGGACCTGGTAGAGGTATACAAAATTATGAGGGCCATAGAAAGGATAGATAGGAAGAAACTTTTCCCTTTAGCGGAGGTGTCAATAACCAGGGGGCATAGATTTAAGGTATGGGGCAGGAGGTTTAGAGGGGATTTGAGGAAAATTTTTTTAACCCAAAGGGTGGTTGGAATCTGGAACACTGCCTGAGGGGGTGGTAGAGGCAGGAACCCTCACAATGTTTAAGAAGTATTTAGATGAGCACTTGAAATGCTGTAGCATACGGGGCTATGGGCCAAGTGCTGGAAAATGGGATTAGAATAAATAGGTGCTTGATGGCCAGCATGGACATGATGGGCCGAAGGACCAGTTTCTGTGCTGTATAACTCTCTAACTCTATGACAGTGGCTGACAACTTGCACAAAGAAAAACTCCCAGAAACAGCAATGTGATAACGACCAGATAATCTGTTTAGAGATGTTGCCTGGGGAATAATTAATTATTGGCCAGGACGTGGCGATAACCCCCCCTGCACTTGTTCAAATAGTGCTTTTATGTTTACTTGCGAAGGCAGATGGGGCCACGGTTTAACATCTACCTGACAATCAGCGCTCCCCCAGTCCTGCACTGGCGTGGCAGACTGGAGTTTTGTGTGTAAGTCTTTGACCTGGGACTTAAACCCAAAGCTACCAGCTGAACCAAGACTGGCAAATGGAGCAAGCGAGGTAGGCAGATGCAACAGGAGAGAAAACCATGTTTCCGGTAAACAGACCCAAGATTGGCAATGCGCTGAAAATGGCGCTTGAAGACACTTGCTAAGGCTCATTTCCATAATACTGGTAAGCTGCGGATGTCAACTGGGGGCATTCTGATGCAACTCGCCAATCCAGACTGACTGAAAATTGTTTGACTCTGATTTGACAGGATCTCTTGCTTGTCCAGTCTCCACATTAATGTAATGAAAGAACATATCAGTTATTCCCAAGCATCCAGTGGTCCCTTTAAGGATTACTGGTTACGCTCTCTTAGACCTGGGAAAAATGAACAGAGCATGCTCGGTGCATGGTCTACCAAGTTATACTCCACTGCTGAATTTTGAGTGTGGATCAGGTGTGGAAAATCCCTGCCTGATTTTGGTACGTTTTGCACCAGATAAATGAGATGAACTAAGTAGAATTTCTACCCAAAAAAGAGAGAAGTACTGAATACGTGAGTTGGATTTTTGATGGGATGCCGGGGTGAGACAGGAAGCAGGCGAGACCACAGCTCCCTGCTACCGATGGTATGTCACTCTGCCACCATTGCCTCTGGGCAATTTTCAGTAAGGCTGGATTGTGGGAGGAGGGGTGGCCAGAGGTCGGAGCTGTGGCCACATTTCATCCCGTTGACGGGCTCCCCTGCATAATGACGGCCTGGCATCTGTGGCCACTTTTTATCTTTAATCTTAGGGATATTCTTCAGAGGACACCTCCATCTTGAGGCACCCCCCACCGTTCCACTACCAACATTGGCAGCTCCTGCCTCTCACTGTGGGGCTACCAGTCTCTAAGTGCTGGAGGGCCTATAGCAGGATTGGGAGCCCGCCCTCTGTGATTAATAGAATAGTGCTTCCAGAGGCAGCTACTTAACTGGTCGCCTCCTAGAATATTGGTCTCTGGATCCCGCCACCCTCACTGGTGCTTTCCTGACATGCATTTGCTGCCAACAGCAGAGTTGGAATACAGCAACAAAAATTCAGCCCTATCTGTACATGAAAGTAATATACCTTTTGAAAGGGCCTTTCTGATTTGCTGTAGGCATTCTGAGTCAGGCCGGGTTTCTGCATATCCCAGAGATGCACCACATCCATGTTTATATTTACATACACGAGGCAATGACAAGAACCTGCATTTATATAGCATCTATAGTGTAGTAAAAATTCCCAGGTGCTTGGTAGGAGCTGAATTAAATAACATTTACCACCAATTCACGAAAGGAGATATTAGGGCAGATAGCCAAAGGTTTATTTAAAGAGGCAGGTTTATTTAAAGAAAGGAGGAGAGGTTTAGTGAGAGAATTCCAGAACTTAGCGCCTAGGCAGCTAAAGGCATGATCATCAATGGGTGAAGGCTGGAACTAGAGGGGAGCAGATATCTGGGAGGGTTGGTAGTGGTTACAGGAATAGGGAGGTACAAGGCCATGTAGAGGGAGGTCCAGCAGGAGGGAGACATGATGAAAATAAAGAAAGAAAATTTATGCCTCTAAGTTTTAAATGTTGGTGTTCAGGCCTGTGCACAGCCATCACCTGCCCTCTCTGCCAATCTTTGAACACTGCAGCTGAGGATGGCTTCAGTGTCCTTCAGGGTAACTGAGTAAATGAAGAACATAGTGAGGGGGTAGACCATTTTGACCCTCAAGTGAGCTCCACCATTTAATTAGATCATGGCTGATTTGTATCTCAGCTCTAACTACCTGCCATAACACAATATGTAACAGAGTGCTTGTCATGTTTACATTGTCTGCATTAAATGACAATGTGTCTATTTGTATACTGGTAGATGTGCTTTGGTATGATAGCACTCCATTGTTAAATAGCAGGGACAAGAGTGTGGTGAAGCATCTTGTCAAGTAGGTTTCTGCTCCACCAAAACTGAAGCTTCAATGAAGTACTGGGGAACTGCTCCTCTGATGGAGGTACCATCTCTTGGGTGAGACATTAAACAGCCGGCCTGTCTGCCCTCTCAAGTGAGCGTAACAAATTCCATAGCATTATTTTGATGAAGAGCAGCGGAACCCTCCCTTGTTACCTGGCCCACATTTATCCCTCAACCCACATCACAGAACATGTTATCTGCTCATTATCACATTATTGTTTATGGGAGCTTGATGTGTGCAAATTGGTTGCCGTGTATCCTGCCTTACGACAGCAACTACACTTCAAAGGTACTTCATTGGCTGTAATGCACTTTGGAATGTAGTGAGGTTGTGAAAGGTGCTATATAAATGCAAGTCTTTCTTTCCCTCATACTTTTGCTTACCTCAAAATGAGTATATTGTCCTCAGAAAAGTGGTTGACCTCCTTGCGAGAATGTGGAAGAAGAAAAATTGGAGGAGCAAAAAGAAAAGCAGTTCAGTGAGATGGTCATTTAGTGCTGAAATGATGAGATTAAATGTTAGAAACACACAGCAGGTTTTTCATAGCAGGAACACCTTCAAAACTGAAGATCAAAAGATGACTACTGCTGAAAAAAGAGACTTTTTGTCTTACACTCATCAGGACAGGCACAAAAATGCCAAATTTCAAAGGGAGCAACAATTGATACTGCACGAGAAAAAAATGCTGATTGGTTGGCAAGTCAGTTCTGATTGGTTAGGGCATTGCCATGGAGAATGCACCAGGGAACTATTGTCCCCCATGCTTTTGTTTAATTCAAAAAGGCACAAAGCCTGGACATGTTCTTTTTGCCTGTAGAGGACAGGCCCCTGCTTATATATCGCTTCTAACAAGTGTAAGTGAGCCACATTGCAAGCCCGACTAATAATTTTAAATTGGTTGCTCGTATAATTCTTAGCACACTAGGGATTATTCAGCAAGTGCTGTCCAAACACAGAATCACATCTAACATTAGACATTCTGTTCTGAGTTTTGAAAATACCAGCTGGTTGAGTACAGTCTGTATTCCATCTATTGCGAACAGCCGAAGGGGCATGCAGTTCGATGCAAACTGCCAGTCACTGGGACATGCAGCTTTTGTACCTGGCATCGCAACAACACTGAAATTCGTGTACCACATTACTCATTTGCGTCGTGAGCAGAAGATCTTTTTGTCTTGATGGCAGCATCCCTTTAGTGGTGAATAGTACTCGTGTTGCCACTGCATAGTAGCAGCATGAAACGGCTAGCTTCATCTGTTGCTCAATTATTGAGACACCTCACCCTTTCAGGTTAATTTGAAGTAGACAGGGCACTTTTCAGGTTAGTTTCCTTCACTTGATAGTTGAGAAATCAGCTAATACGTTCTCTACTACTGAAGCTTACCTTCACTGGTCAACATACACGCTGGGAACCCTAAAGCTCCACACACTATAAGATTGGCTTTATTGGCAATCTCATAAATAGGGCCTGAGCCACTTGCTCAATGTACAACCTTGATGCAGATATAGGGCCCATCAAAGTTATCCTGCAGGATAATGGCTACCCCGATCAGATCATTGCTCACTGTATAATGCGCATAGTCATGAATGGCCTAAGGCTGCCTCATTTGGACCTGAAAAGTGCACAGTCTACTTCAAATTACCTTGGAGGGTAAGGTACCTCAAAAAAATTCAGCAACAGGTGAAGCTATCCATTTCATGCAGGTACTATGCAGTGTCAAAATGATTGGTGGACGTGCAAACGAGGTTTCCTCTTGTGGGAGTGTCCAGAACGAGGGGACACTGTTTAAAAATTTGCGGCTGCCCTTATAGGACAGAGATGAGGAGGAATTGTTTCTCCCAGAGGGTTGTGCAACTTTGTAACTCTCTGTCTCAGAAGGTGGTGGAGGCGGGGTGATTGAATATTTTTAAGGTGGAGGTAGGTAGATTCTTGTTAGGTAAAGGAATGAAAGGTTATCAAGGTTAGATGGGAATGTGGAACTCGGAACAGAAACAGATCAGCCATGATCTTATTGAATGGCAGAGCAGGCTCAAGGGGCTGAATGGCCTGCATCTGCTCCTATTTCGTATGTTCGTATGATTGATGGTTTGTATCAAACAGCACGTCTCTTCAGCTGATCGCAATAGGCAGAGTACTGACTGCACACAACCAGCCTGTGCTTGCAGAACTCAGAACATTGGGCAGAATTTTCTGCCTGTCGGGCAGGCGGGCCCAACCCAATCTCCGGCGGGCGGGGAGCCTACCCCTTCCGGAGAAGTGGGCCCCGCCGCCATTTTAAGTGGGCGAGCCAATTAAGACCCGCCCAGCGTGACACCCGGCGGGAAGTGCTATGTGCTTCCTGTGTGGGCGGGGGGAGATTCCCCAAAAGCGAGAGTGCACTCTTTTGCGCATGCGCACGATAGAGCGCATATACCCCTGAGGCTAAGTGCTGCCTCACGGAGATCACTTACACTTCTAAAAATATGAAAATTAGAAAAAAACAATTACCTAACATGTCCCCCTCATGTGACAATGTCACATGAGAAGGGACATATTCAAAATTTACATTATAAGTTTATTAAACTTTTAAAATCCCTACATGAAACCTCATCGCGCCGCTGGATGAGGTTTCATGTTTTTTCTATTTGCCGCCGGGGCTCCTGGCCTGCCCGCCAACCTTAAGGTTGGATGGGCAGGTCCTTTAATTGTATAATTGATCCTGTCAATGGCCTCAATTGGCCATTGACAGATCGGCGGGTGGACAGCTGATTTTCCTGCGCTCCCGCTTTCCTGAAAATTTAAATGGGGCGCGGTGACATCGGGGGTTCTGCCCAATGTCATCTCGCATCATTTTACACGTCGGCAAGCGGGCCCCGCCCCCTGCACACCAACGGCAAAATTCTGGCCATAATGTCTAACATTAGATTGATTCCACAATTGGACAGTTGGGTTTACTAATTTACATATATTCCTCGGTAGGGACCTGTCCTCTGCAGGCAAAAGAAACATGTACAGGCATTGCACCTTTTTTTGAATTAAACAAAAGCATGGGGAACAATATTTCCCTGGTGCATTCTCAATGGCATTGCCATAGATGTCTTGCTGACCAATCAGCACCCTTTTTTTCATGCAGTACAAATTGTTGCTCCCTTTGAAATTTGGTATTCTTATGTCTGTCTTGATGAGTGCAAGATGTAAAGCTTCGACAGTATGTCTCTGGCTGGGGTTTTCTGTGCCCACTGGTATCTGGCATGTTCGGTGGCATGAGCAGACAATATGATGTGATTGGACAGGTCTCTACCTATCAGGGGAGACATATGTGGGTGGCTTTTCAATGGCTGCAGGGCAAGGTCCTGCTTGGGGAAAGGGGGGAAGTGGCCTCAGGCAAGGGAAAAGGCTGCAGGGCAAGAGCTGTACTGGGGAAGGCCATATCCCAGGGTGTGTGTGGGGGCACATGTTGATCTGTGTAAGTGGCCTCAAGATGGTGAGGGCTGAGGAGGCAGTCTCCAGAGGAGATGAGGCCAGATGGACATTGCGTGTGACAATGGGTGATGTCCCTTGAGCTGGCAGTGAGTGAGTTGCCAGTGAATGTGTGATGGGCTTGAGTGTGTGAGTTTAGAGTGATGAGATGGTTGCCATACCCTGGCTGCACGGATGAGATGATTCATCCACTTTCTGCATTGGATGGCCAACCTCTTCTGTGCAGCATTGGCTCTGATCACCACTGCCATCTCCTACCAAGCCAGAGTGGTAATGTAACTGCCCGTCCTGAGGCCAGAGCGGGGTTAGAGGACATCACAGCGATCCTCCACGGCATCCAAAAGGCACTCAAGTTCTGCAATCTCCTTGCCTTTTGGGCCATGTCTTCTTTGCTGCAGTCCTGGGCTGGAAGTACTGAGCCCAGCTGTACTTTAAATGTGGTGCCTGGCGTGATGATGCAGTGAGGTGACAGCGTGGCAGGCGAATCGAAGCCTGATCGCCATGGAAACGGCGCGTATCCTGGGAATGCATAATTAATGCGGCGGGTTTGGGACGATACGGCGTGAAAAGCCGGCATTGTGGCCGGCGGGGAAAGCGTCTTTTTACCAACCCGTTACCGCATTCTGGGCAAATCTGGGACGACTCCACCCTCTGTTTCAGCAATACTCACATTCTGTGTTACCAAGTGACCATTGAAAGATGAGCAAGAATTTCAAGCGTAGAAATTTGTCTGATTTGGTACTGCAAAAAGACCTGTATCACCTGGGCCACCTGTTATATACGGCAGCCAACATCCTGTTCCATTGGTGTCAGGCAGACAGCCAATGAAATGCAGTTTGTTCTGTTCTATGGCCCAGGATGAATTCCTACCCCAAGGCACCAGTTGAATTATCTGTAACTGTTTCAAAAGAAAAGCAGGGGTTCGTTGGGCAGTGTAAAAGATTATCCCAGCCATATAATAGAAACCACAAGTGTTGCTAAACACGTTTGCTGTCAGTTGAATTTGCTCATTGTCGTCAATGAGCTTCAGAGCTGGTGGTAACACGCAGAGTCAGTATAAAAGAAGCCATTCTATTCAGTCACATTCACAGCTTCAAATCCCCCACCGAGTGTGGCAATGCTATCAGGACTAAGGAAGATCCTGTCATAGATACCAGCAAACCATTGTACAATGGGTAAAATAAATGCCCTACGGGACCAGGAACAGCAGTGCTAATGGTGTGGAAATAAAGGATTCAATGGATGAGTTTTAAAATAATTCCTTGATTCCTGGTAAGTGAGCGGAAGTGGTAGACAGCACTGAAAGCAGATCAGCCAAGTACACAACAACTACTAAGATATTTCAGGGCATCTGCAAAATGAACCATGTAATTGGAGATGAATATTCACATGTCCTAATCCTGAGTTGGCCCAATTGAACATGCATGTCCTCTTATTGAGGCACTAATTTCATGATTATTTACTAGCAGTGAAAATTCTGGAACTTAGCAGTGATTTACACAGCTTCTTACAATTATTTGCTATCACCAAACACCCCTTCCCCTCGCCTCCCTTTTCATCAGTCTAAAGAGACCATTCCCTCTGTAACCATTCCCCCTGGTCCAATCCTCAGTCACCCCCAACACCTTGTCCCCTTCCCACAGCACCTTTCCATGCAAACACAGGATATGTAACATCGGACCTTTCGCCTCCTCTCTCCTCACTGTCCAAGGCAACAAACACTTCTTCAAGGTGAACCAGTGATTTATTTCTTTCAAACTAGCCGACTGTATTCACTGCTTACCATGTGGTCTCCTCTACATTGGGGAGATCCAATGCAGATTGCGTGACCGCTTTGTGGAGCGCCTTCTTTCAGTCTGCAAACATGAATGACCCTGAGCTTCTGGCGGGCTGTCATTTTAATTCACCTTGCTGATGTTTCTGTCCTCCTTTCACAGATGCTGCCTGACCTGCTGAGCATTGCCAGCATTTTCTGTTTCTATTTTTCTCTACTCTCAGCCATCAGCAATGTGAAGGAAAGTGTCGTCAACAGTGCTATCAAGCAGCATTTACTCAGCAATAACCTGCTCGCTGACACTCAGTTTGGGTTCCACCAGGGACACTCAGCTCCTGACCTCATTACAGCCTTCATCCAAAATGGACGGAAGAGCTGAGTTCAAGAGGTGAGATGAGAATAATTGCCCTTGACATCAAGGCAGCAAAGGCAGGTGGTTGTTGGAGTTCAGTCATCTCAGCTCCAGGACATCACTGCAGGAGTTCCTCAGGGTAGTGTCCTCGGCCCAACCATCTTCAGTTGCTTCATCAATGACCTTCCTTCCATCATAAGATCAGAAGTGGGGGTGCTCGCTGATGACGGCACAATGTTCAGCATCATTCGCAATTCCTCAGATACTAAAGCAATCTGTATTTATACGCAGCAAGACCTGGACAGCATTCAGGCTTGGGCTGATAAGTGGCAAGTTACATGTGCACCACACTGGTGCCAGGCAATGACCATCTCAAACAAGAGAAAATCTCACCATCGCTCCTTGACATTCAATGGCATTATCATTGCTGAATCCCCCACTATCAACATCCTGTGGGTTACCATTGACCAGAAGTTGTACTGGACCAGCCATATAAATACTGTGGCTACAAGAGCAGGTCAGAGGCTGGGAACTCTGTGGTGAGTAACTCAATTCCTTACTCCCCAGAGCTTGTCCACCATCTACAAGGCTCAAGTCAGGGGTGTGATGGAATACTCTCCATTTGCCTGGATGAGTGCAGCTCCCACAACATTCAAGAAGCTCAACACCATCCAGGACAAAGCTTGATTGGCACCCCATCCACCATCTTTAACATCCATGCCCTCCACCACCGACGTGCAGTGGCAGTAGTGTGTACCATCTGCACTGCATGAGCTCACCAGGGCTCCTTCGATAGCACGTTCCAAGCCCACGAAGTGTATCACCTCGAAAGAGAAGGGCAGCAGATGGTAATACCACCACCTGCAAATGCCCCTCCAAGCCACTCACCATCCTGACTTGGAACTATAATCACCATCCCTTCACTGTCGCTGAGTCAAAATCCTGGGACTCCCTCTCTAACAGAACTATGGTCGTACCTGCACCGCATGGACTGCAGCGGTTCAAGAAGGCAGCTCACCACCACCTTCCCGGGGCAATTAGGGACGAAGAATAAATTTTGGCCTAACCATCGATGCCCACATCTTATGAAGGAATAAATAAAACAGAAATCAGATTTCGAATATCCACAACATTCTGCTTTTTTTTTCTCATAACAACCATGGCTGTGTTGCGCATAACATCAATTGGAAATGGGATGACTTCCAATTTACTCAACCCTGCCATATTAATGGAAAATGTTTAAAACTAAAACTTGCTTTTTTTCATCTTAAGATAGGTTCACCATTTCGGTGGTCATTTTGCTGATAGGTAAAGGAATAGCGTCCATTTGAAATACTTGAGAAATTGGGTTAAAAGTAGTATGTTTTGAATGTTTATCTCACCTGAACAGTACTCTAATATGTGTGTGGTTATTATTGGATAAGATCTTTAAAGAAATGTTATCCTCATTTTCATTATAAGGAGCTTATAAGAGATTGAGGAGGCATCATACTGTTTCAAAAGCCTGTTTTTCATTCCTGGTGCTGTATTTTCCAACAATTTGATTCTCATATGTCAGCCAAGAGTGTACCATATTATATCAATGAAGAGATTATACTCTCGTGGATCTATATTTCATGATATATTACCATTCCTTGCATAACTTCCTCTTAAATAGAGAGTAGATTTTAATTGCAGTTTGTTTCACTCAGTGAAAGGATCCGTCAGCAACTAACCGGATTTCTCATCTGGACAGTAAAGTGCACGGGATATGTTAAGCTCCACAGATGAATTCCCAGCATGCGTTTCTGTCACATAAACTCTGCAATGCGATCTCTAATTCATGAAATCTGCCTCACAACCACAGGCTGAGCATGGAATTCTCCATAAACTCAAGACAGTGGTTGATAGGTTTTTGGGTACCAAGGGATTTTTTTTTCCCTTTTTTTTTTCATGGGATGTGGGCATCGCTGGCAAGGCCAGCATTTCTTGCCCATCCCTAATTACCCTTGAACAAGGTGGCTTGCTAGGCCATTTCAGGGGGCAGTTAAGAGTCAACCGCATTTCTCTGGGCGTGGAGTCATGTGTAAGCCAGACCATAGGACTTCATTCCCTGAAGGGCATGAGTGAACCAGATGGGTTTTTACAACAATCAGTGAGTGCTTCATGGTCACCATTGCTGAGACTAGCTTTCAATTCCAGAATTACTACTTGAATTTAAATTCCACTAGCTATGATGGTGGAACATGAACCCATATTCCCCAGGACATTAGCCTGGGTCTCTGGATGATTAGTCCAGTGACTTTACCATGATGTGGAAGATGGAGTTGACGTAAAAGATCAGCGTGACCATATTTAATGGCGTAGCAGGCTTGAAGGGCAATTTACTTATTACTTTAATATTGCCTATGTTCTTATCTTCATAAGGCTTAACTTAGTCTGTCAATCAGAAAATAAAAGTGCCCATTAAATAGTTAAAAAAAAAACAAAAAACAGCCCCAATCTGAAGTCCACTCTACGTGGTGATTTAAAAATAGAAAATGCTGAAAAATACTCAGCTGGCCTGACAGCATCTGTGGAGGGAAAAACAGGGTTAACATTTCGAGTCTGTATGACCCTTCTTCAGGGCTAAAGAGAAGTAGAAATGTGATTAAATTTATACTGTTTAAGTGGGGTGGAGCAAGTGAAACTGGATAGAAGGCCAGCGATAGGTGGGGGCTAAGGAGAGATTGACAAAGGTGTCATGGACAAAAAGATAAAGGGAGTGTTACTGGTAGTGGTAAGGGCTAAAGAAGGTGCCGATTGTGGCATAAAGGTAAGAAAGCAGAATGTGTTAATAGCAGAAAAAGGGTAAGAACTCTGTGAAAGAACAGCATGGAACAAGTAACAGATGGCCCTTTTGGAGGTGGGGTAAGGGGAGGGGGCGATGGTTGGGGAAAAATGATAGAGAAAGGGATAAAGTAGGGGATAAAAAAGGGACAAAACAATGAATAAATTTATAAAAATAAAAATGAAAATAAGTGGATAAAAAATAAAAATACATTTTAAAAAAGGGGACTAAAAAAGGGGGTGAGGGTAGGGGAGAGAGTTCATGGTCTGAAGTTGTTGAACTCAATGTTAAGTCCAGAAGGCCATAAAGTGCCTAAACGGAAGATGAGGTGCTGTTCCTCCAGTTCCTCCAGTTTGGGCTTCACTGGGACATTGCAGCAGGCCAAGGACGGACATGTGGGCATGAGAGCAGGGTGGTGTGTTGAAATGACAAGTGACATGGAGGTCTGTGTCATGCTTGCGGACAGACCGAAGGTGTCACCAAAGCGGTCACCCAGTCTGCGTTTGGTCTCCCCAGTGTAGAGGAGACCACATGGGGAGTAGTGAATGCAGTAGACCAAATTGAAGAAATTGCAAGTGAAGCGCTGCTTCGCCTGAAAGGAGTTTTGGGCCCTTGGGCAGTGAGGAGGGGGGAGGTAAAGGGGCAGGTGTTGCACCTTCTGCGATTGAATGGGGAAGTGCCGTGGGAAAGGGATGAGGTGTTGGGAGTGATGGAGGAGTGGACCAGGGTGTCCTGGAGGGAACGGTCCCTATGGAATGCTGACAGGGGGTGTGAGGGAAAGATGTGGATGCTGGTGGCATCATGCTGAAGTTGGCAGAAATGGCAGAGGGCGATCCTTTGAATGCGGAGGCTGGTGGGGTGAAAAGTGAAGGGGAAGGTGTGAGGGAAGAGGCATGGGAGATTGGTCAGCCACGTCTGTGGGCCCTGTCAACTATTTTGGTGGGAAACCTTGGTGAAGGAAGACATGTCAGACACGCCGTTTTGGAAAGTGGCATCATCGGAACAGATACAATAGAGGCGAAGGAACAGAGAGAATGGGATGGAGTCTTTACAGGAAGCAGGGTGTGAAAAACTGTAGTCAAGGTAGCTGTGGGGGTCAGTGAGCTTGTAATGAATATTGGTGGACAGTCTATCACCAGAAATGGCGACAAGGAGAAAGGTCAAGGTACGGAAGGGAAGTGTCGGAGATGGGCCATGTGAAGGTAATAGAGGGATGAAATTGGAAGCAAAATTGATAAATTTTTCCAGGTCCCGAAAAGTGCTTGAAGCAGCACCAAAATCATTGTCGATGTACCGGAGAAAGAGTTATAGGAGGGGGCCGGAGTAGGACTGGAACAAGGAATGTTCCACATACCCCATTAAGAGACTGGCATAACTGGGGCCCATGCGGGTACCCATAGCCACACCTTTTATTTGGAAGAAGTGCGACAAGTTTAAGGAAAAATTGGCGATTGTTCTTTTTATGAAGAAGAACCTCCTGATGTGAGGAAGGTTCTGACTCTGCAAAGTTTGGTCATATAAGATTTATTTTTTCTCTATTTTTAAATCGCTTTGTTTTTTGAGTAGTCACTTGCTATGTTTCTAGACCAGCCCCCCAAGTTTTTGGTAACATCTGTTTAAAGACCAATAACATTTTGTTTACAGCAGACAAAGTTTGGGATTCAAGACACTCCCTAAGAGAATGAAGTCACAAGATTCCATGGGTTTTGATTGAACAAACAAAACTAAGCTTTACCATAAAAACATAAAACAATTTATGAATCTATCTCATACTCTAATATTCAGGGTTAATATGAGGTACATGTGAATTAACAGGCAAACTGTGGTTAAATGCAGCACTGTACAATAAATAGACCAAGACAGATCCTATGGGTTTCTCAGCAACCCACCCAGACACCAGTAAATATTGCGAGTCTACCAATCTCATTGAAACTCTGTCTCTCTCACGAGGAACTCCAAACTTTTCATTTTCGAAGATCAAGCTCTGAATTCCCAGAAGCCGCTCCAATTTGAACTGCCTCAACGACTGCACACCGCCCAGGGTTTTAATCTCATCTCCAGAAATCCTGTTCCCGTGGAATTCCGAGACAGCTCTTTAGCCTCTATTTACTGACACAATTTCAGCTCTTAATTCCTTGACATTTCTTATTCCACAGGATGGAGTGGATGGGAATTAACTGTATGGATGGGAGGGGATGCACTCCAGAATGGGAGGGTGGTGGGGTGTATCTCATAGAAACCTATAAAATTCTAACAGGACTAGACAGGGTAGATGCAGGAAGGATGTTCCCGATGGTGGGGGAGTCCAGAACCAGGGGTCACAGTCTGAGGATATGGGGTAGACCATTTAGGACTGAGATTAGGAGAAATTTCTTCATCAGAGAGTGGTGAACCTGTGGAATTCGCTACCACAGAAAGTAGTTGAGCCAAAACATTGTATGTTTTCAAGAAGGAGTTAGATATAGCTCTTGGGGCGAAAGGGATCAAAGGATATGGGGAGAAAGTGGGAGCAGGCTATTGAGTTGGATGATCAGCCATGATTATAATGAATGGTGGAGCAGGCTCGAAGGGCTGAATGGCCTACTCCTCCTAGTTTCTATGGCCAGGATTTTCCCGTCGACGATTTGGGGGCGGGGCCCTCTCGCCAAGGGGAAAATGACACAGGATAACGTTGGGAGGAATCCCGACGTCATCCTGGTCCCTTTAAATCTTTAGGAAGGCGGGCGGACTGCGAGATCAGCTGTCCACCCGCTGACCTGTCAATGGCCAATTGAGGCTATTGATGGGCTATTTAAGATAATTAAAGACCTGCCTGTCCAACCTTAAGGCTGGTGGACAGGCCAGGAGCCCCAGCGGGCTCCAGATTATTCATGAAACTTCATCCACTGGCGGGATGAAGTTTCATGTCCGTTCTTTAAAAATGGTATAAAGGTTATGTGTTTATTATTAACATGTCCTATCTCGTGTGGCATAGCGCTTCCTGTCGGGCAGGCCACTGGGCGTGCCTTAATTGGCCCGCCCACTCAAAATGGCAACGGGCCCCGTTTCGGTGGCGGGCGTCAGCTGTCCGCCCACCGCCAAGCCAGTGGGGCCTGCACGCCACCCGAGGGCAAAATTCTGCCCAATGTTTCTATGGGCAGAATTTTCTGCCTACCGGGCTGGTGGGCCCGACCCAATCTCTGGCGGGCAGGGAGCCAATCCCTGCCGGAAAGCGGGCCCTGCCGCCATTTTAAGTGGGCGGGCCAATTAAGGCCCGCCCAGCATGACGTCCAGCCTGAAGCGCTATGAGCTTCCTGTGCGGGTGGGGGGGGATTCCCCAAAAGCGAGAGTGCACTCTTTCACGCATGCACACGAAACAGTGCACATCACCCTGAGGCTAAGTGCTGCCTCACGGAGATCACTTGCAGTTGTGGAAACATTAAAAATAGAAAACAAAATCTTTAACATGTTCCCCTCATGTGACAATGTCACACGAGATGGGACATATTCATAAATTTCACTAAAACTTTATTAAACTTTTTAAATCCCTACATGAAACCTCATCCTGCCAGTGGATGAGGTTTCATGTTTTCTCTATTTGCCGCCGGGGTTCCTGGCCTGCCCGACAACCTTAAGGTTGGACGGGTAGGTCCTTTAACTGTTTTAATGATCCTGTGAATGGCCTCAATTGGCCATTGACAGGTTGGCGGGCCTGCAGCTGAATTCGCTGTCCGCCCACCTTCCTGAAGATTTAAATGGGGCGGGATGACCTCGGGCTTCCCCCCAACATCATCCCACATCATTTTGCGCGGCGGCGAGCGGGCCCCGCCCCCTGCTCACCGACAACAAAATTCAGCTCTATGTGTTAGTGTGGCACAAGTGGGATGGGTTGCACAGAGAATCATGAAGGTAGAGGGGAGGGAAGGGGTAGGAAGACTGTGTTGTGATCAATCATGAGGGAATGGGAGACAGTCATAGGCCCTGGTCTGGGGCAAAGAGGCTGGAGTGATAGATTAAAGGTAGTCCTGGGGCTTTGTGGACTGCACAGTCAGGGTGATAGACTAAAGGCAGTCCTGGGGCCTTGTGGGCCATGCTACAGGGCTATGCCCATGTCACACTGATAGCCACAAGATTCCAGGGGGAGTAAGGTGCAGGTAATGGGACACAACCCCATTTCTCCTGTCCCTTAATGCCTTGCCATTGCACTGAAAGGCCTTTACAACCACTAACATCAAGAGCAAGTTCAGCATTTGGACTTGCACCTTCAGCCCTCATGATTCACCAGGCCCTAATCTTTGGAAAGGTCAGCAACAAACCCTGTATCTGTGCGATCTGGGAAGTGAAAGCCGGTACAACAGTGCAAATGCTGTGTCAAAGGACTTGACTGAATACAACACTGTATGTCATTCACTGAGAATGCCAGGCAGGGAGGTGGTGGCATAGTGGTATTGTCACTAGACTTTTAATCCAGAGATCCAGGATAATGTCCTGGGGACTGGGGCTCAAATCCCACAGCAGATGGTGAAATTTGAATCTAATAAACATCTGGAATTGAAAGTCTAATGATGACCATTGTGAATTGGTGTAAAAAATAGAAACTATCTGGTTCACTAAAGGGAAAGCAATCTGCTGTGTCTCTTAAAAATGCCCTCTGAGCAAGGACAATTAGGGATGGGCAATAAATGCTGGCCTATCCAATGATGCCCACATTGAATTTAATAGCGGGCTCATTTGCACTGGCTTGCTGAGAGAGAACATTAAAAACTAGGAGTAGGCAATTCAGCTCCTTGAGCCTGCCCTGCCATTCAATATGATCATGGCTGATCTCATTTTGGCCTTCAACCTCCAGGCTGAATATGCCCTCCCGACAGGAGTGACCCCTCTGTCCTCACCTACCAACTCAGTGGCATCTCCTTGAATTTGGAGAGCTCCTCTATGTTGGCCATCCCTCCTCCAGTCTGAGATCGCTCCCTTTTATTGTAGGCAAGCTTGGCCTGCATGAAGACAAACAGATGGAAGGTGATGGAGGAGAGGTTGCTGTGGTGCTGAGGCCTCCCCAATAAGGGCTGAGGTTGGAGTTAGTGCAGCATGATAGTTGAGGTGCTGGTGATGGTAAAGTGCCTGTGAGACAATCAGTGCTGATGAGTCCCCTGCTAATATTGTGTGAGACTCCTGAGCAGTGTAACCCTGAAGGCCATGATGAGAGTGTGAGATAGGAGTGAGCTGAAGATTGATTTACTCTGGCAGAGCGGTTGAGATTGCTCACCCTCGTCCTACGCTGGGTAGTGTTTATCGGTGTGTGCCTCCCTTGCAAATGCTGGCAAGGCTGGTGGACCTCCTGGGGTCACCCCCTGCGTAGAGGACATCCCGGCGCTGGCGGACTCCATGGATGAGGGCCTCAAGGGAATCATTGCTGAACCTTGGTGCAGCGTTTTTCTTGGAGGCAGCCACATGAAGAAGCTTCCTGTACATGGCTGGGCTGAGTGAGTGTGTGTGTGTTTAAATATGGTGGCCGGAACGTCGACTCCAGTAGGTAATGATGGGGCAGAGGCATCAGTTCCCACCCCACCATGTGATTCGGAGAGCTACTTGCCGGTGCATAATTAATGAGCTTCCGAGTGTGAAATCAGGCACGACTTGCCATCACGCCATCCAACGGGAAACGTGCCTCGAAACACGCCCACCACCACATTTAGTCTCAAAAATGGAAAATTCCTTCCCTTGTCTCCAAACCTCCAGCTAAGTAAGTCCACCTGCTGTTTTACGATCTCACCTTTCAAGCTATTAATCCCTTAAATCAACATGGTACCAAGCTTTTTAAGTGTAATCGCCTTTAGCTGCTTTAGTTGCATTTATCCCGTTTATTCTGCAGTTAAAACTTACTCTTTGCAGAACTAAAAAATGACCTCTTAAAATATTACTATGAACCTTGAGTTAGGCATTTATGACACAACCACAACCTGATTCAACTATTCAATGACGGATAGTTAGTTTCCACAAGAGGAAAGCAAATTAATGAACGAGTTTGCTTTTTGCACTCTAGATTTTAAAAAGTACTTCTCAAAAAACACTGATATATAAAGACATCACTTTGAAGGGATTTTTATTTGATCTGTCCAATAATCTGCTCTGGTCAAATGTTAATATCCTGACACTAAGGGGAGAATTATTAGCCCCGAGTGGTGGTGGGTAGACAGGGGGCAGGTGCGTAGTTTTACACTGGGTCCATCCCACTGCCCCCCTGCCAGTCAATTTCCTGGAGACAGGAAGGGGTGTGGTAGAACCTATCCACAAGCGGTGGCTAGCTGATTCAACTAGTTAAGGGCCTAATAAGGCTCATTGTCGGAGGCCAAGCTAAATTTTCCTATCAACCTCCAGGTACCTGGAGATGTCAGGGAACAGTGTAGCTGCCTAGAGGTGGGACCGGGGGACTCAGGGCTCCGGGCAGACTTAGAGGCTCTCCCTGCCTGACTGGCTGCAGATGCAGCTGCAGGCCGCCCCTCTGGAGGGCTTCCTTACACCACCTCACCCACTGCAGCAGTGGTGACCTTGTCGGTGAGGCCATTTATAAGTTCAAATTTTAAAGTGTTGATGAGAGGACACCTCCATCTTGGGGTGTACTCTCTCTGTCTCTCTCTCTCACTTAACTGAAAAGGAAGCCTGCTGCTGCTTCTAGGTTTGGGAGCAACATATTGGCCCTCCAGCTTCAAGAGTCCCCTTGTTTGTCCTAATTGGACAGTGAGTCTGCCACTGGCCACTAATTGAGGAAACTGAGGAAACTAATTCAGGAAACACAGGGCAGAATCTTGTGGAGGTGGCAGGAGTCAATAATTTCTTCATGAAGTCCCACGGCTCCCTCTCTGTAGTTCTGGCTTTTCCAGGGAGTCCCATTGTAATGGCCACTTCCAGACAGGAAGCTGTAGTTTACCCCTGCGTCACCTCTTTTTGGAAGATCTGCTGCATCGTGCATCACTCAAAAGGCCAGCAGTGGACCTTCCCCCAGGGCCAAGGGCACTGAGGGCAGAAGTCCCGCCCGCCGAGAGCTGCTGGCCAATCATAGGCAGGCAACTCTTCTGTACTCGGCAGCATCAATGGACAGGTGGAGGCTACTGCCAGTACTACACCCACCCAAGGCCTCAGACTGAGAAGGGACCCAGATGTGAATGATGGCGGGATAGAGGTGGGGGGGAACACATGAGGGGGAGGGGAGTTGGCAGCAAGGGCAGAGGGGTGGCTTGGGCCTCCCCTTCCTGATTCTGGGTCCCTCAATCAGGCACTGAGTGCCTTTGAACAAGGGAACCCCACCACCTACCACCACCACCCCTGGCCCTGGGAGCCAAAAGCAACTACACCAGGCTTTGTTTTTCCTGCTCCCTGCATGGTAAGACCTCTGTCCAGCATTGGGTTAATACCAACGGCAGGGGGAAGAGGTCCTTTCAGTGGGCATTAATCAGTGACTGTCCATGGGTCTTCCCACCATGGATTTAATTGGAGAGAAGGTGGGAGGATGGTGGGACCTCCACTCGCCACCCTCCTGCATGATTAAATGCCCACCTGCCACCAAACACGCCGGGGGAGGGCACAAGAGTCCACTCTCATTGAAGGTTTCTAAGTCCCATTTGAGCCTGACTTTGGGATTCAGAAGCCTACAAGGAAAATCATTCCCTATTGTGTTTGAGATTAAAGAACTAAACTTCCAACACACCTGGAATAAACCAAGTTTATTCCTACTTGTTAAACAGGTTGGCAAGAAAAAGGCATAAACTGGGGATGATCGCTAGATGAAAGAAGAGGAGAGATAGAAGACCTTTTTCGCACAATAAAGGTCATTAAACCATGGAAAGCTTTACCATAAGCTGCTATTAATGCATAGGAACATAGAACTTAGGAGCAGGAGTTGGTCATTCAGCCCTTCAAGCCTGCTCCACCATTTAATGAGATCAAGGATGATCTGGTTGTGTCTCAACTCAACTTTGCCATCTGCCCCTCATAATCCCTGACTCCCTTCTCTATCAAAAACTTATCTAACTCTGCGTGGAATAAATTCAATGTCCCAGCCTCCACTGCTTTCTGGCGAAGAGAATTCCACATACGAACGACCCTTTGAGAGAAAAAGATTCTCCTAATCTCCATCTTAAGCGATAGACCTCTTATTCTTAAACTGTATCCCCTTATTCTAGTATCTCCCATAAGTGGAAATATCCTCCCGGTATCTACCCTATCAAATCCCCTCAGGATCTTATATGTTTCAATAAGATCCCCTCTCATTCTCCTAAACGCCAATGGGCAAAGGCCCATCCTGCTCAACCTGTGGTATATATAAACGATTTAGACTTGAATATATGAGGGTTGATCAGTAAGTTCGTGGATGACACGAAAATTGGTGGGGTGGTAAATAGTGAGGAGGATAGCATTAGATTACAGGAGGATATAGATGGGCTGGTCAATTGGGCTGATCAGTGGCAAATGGAATTTAATCCAGATAAGTGTGAGGTGATGCACTTGGGCAGGACAAACAAGGCACGGGAATACACGATGAACGGTAGGACCCTGGGAAGTACTAAGGATCAGAGGGACCTTGGTGTGCATGTCCACCGGTCCCCTTAGGGTAGTGGACCAGGTAGATAAGGTGGTTAAGAAGGCACATGGGATTCTTGCCTTTATTAGCCGAGGCATAGAATATAAGAGCAGGGGGGTTATGCTGGAACTGTATAAAACGCTGGTTAGGCCACAGCTAGAGTATTGCGTGCAGTCCTGGAATCCGCATTATAGGAAGGATGTGATTGCACTAGAGAGAGTGCAGAGGAGATTTATCAGGATGTTGCCTGGACTGGAGAGTTTTAGTTATAAGGAGAGATTGGATAGATTGGGGTTATTTTCCCTGGTACAGGGAAGATTGAGGGGGGACATGATTGAGGTGTATAAATTATGAGGGGCATAGATAGGGTAGATAGGAAGGAACTTTTCCCCTTGGTGGAGGGATCAATAACCAGGGGGCACAGATTTAAGGTAAGGAGCAGGAAGTTTAGAGGGAATGTGAGGAAGAATTTTTTCACCCAGATGGTGGTGGGAACTCAATGCCTGAAAGGGTGGTAGAGGCAGAAACTCTCATAACATTTAAGAAGTATTTGGATGTGCACTTGCGATGCCATGGCATACAAGGCTATGGGCCTAGTGCTGGAAAATGGGATTAGAATAGTTAGGTACTTGTTTGACTGGCGCAAACTCAATGGGCCAAAGGGCCTTTTTCTGTGCAGTAGACCTCTATGACTCTATGGCTCTTTCTTCGTAATATAAGCCCCTCATCCCAGAAATGATCGAGAGAGCCTTCTCTGGACTGCCTTTAACGCAATGATATCTTTTTAAAATAAGGAAACCAAAACTGTGCACAGTCCTCCAGGCATGATCTCACCAAGGCCCTTAACAGCTGTAGTAAAGCTTCCCTACTTTTATATTCCATTCCCTTTGCAAGAAGTGCCAACATATCATTTGCTAATGCAAAAACAATATTGTCGTTGAAGATAGAACTGGTTAGGTATTTGAAAAAGAGGGATAAAAAAATGATATAAAATAGAACTGAGATATAGAATTTGAGCATAAAGTTACAGTTAAGGGTGGAGCACTGCCACAGGTTATTTTGCACTTGTATTTGTATGACTCTAGATGCTGTCGGGGAAGATAGTGGTGTTGATATTCACAAAGGACGAGATAAAATAGACTAAGGGCCAAACCTCTCCTGTGAAAATTAAACTAAGATAAAATAAAGGTCAAATGTATGTTAAGTGAAAGAAATAAGAGATAATAAATTGATTAGAACAATGTCTGGAGAATTACAAGGAGAGATGACACAAGCTAGGGTTGCATTCTCTGAATTCTCAAAGGAGTGATTTGATTGAAATTTGCAAAGTATTAAGGCGAAAAAAAAAGAGACATTTCTAGGCTTTTCACCTTCCACTCTCACAAAGTGTCCTGATGAATGCAAGACAAAAAGCTTAGAAATGTCTCCTTTTTCAGCAATAATCAAGTTCTGTACTACCAAACGACAATTTGTATACCTAGGAACAGATATCCTAAATAGAACAAAACTATTTCTGCTGATTGGGAGTCTAGAACTAAGGGACACAGTCTGGAAATTAGATTGATGTTTCAGGAGTAAAATTAGAACACGTTTCCATGTTTAAATGGTGTTTTTCATTTAAAAATGTATCTTCACATGTACTTTTTTCTCTTTGGGAAACAGTAGAAGGATTCCTGCATCATGAATGCTCCTTCCATGGCCAATTTGTCCTGGTGTGGGACTTAAACCAGGAACTTCTGGCCCAGAGATAAGAACGCTATCAATGCACCACAAGACCTCCCTTTAAAGAGAGGTAAAAATTTGGAACTCTCTTTCGTAAGTGTCAATTGATGCTAGATCGTTGTTAATTTTAAATCTGGGATTGATAGATTTTTGTTAACCAATATAAGGGGTATGGACAAAAGTGGGTGTATGGAGTCAGGTCACAAATTAACTATGATCTTATTGAATGGCAGAACACATCTGAGGGACCTCTTGTTCCTATGTCCCTAAAATAAAATTTTGAAAAAAATATCAGGTGAGATTGCACAAAGAGAATAGAGAGAACAAGGTCATGGATAAGAGAAAAGAAGAAAATAACCTCCCTTTATGATTTTAAGCGTATAGCATTCCAATATTCAACAAAAGGTTTAGAAATTCTTTGTTCAATTCTCCTGCCTCGTTGAGGTTAACTTGCTGGTTAGCTGTGGCAGAAACCTCATTAAAACCAGATGAGCGGGAGTAGCTCCAATCAATAAGGATGTCCTCCTGAGTAACAATATCATGGGTAAAGAGAAGGGGGAGTGGGATTAATTGAACAGCTCTTTTGAAGACACAGTAAGGATAATCAGTTGCAATCAATAAGGATGTCCTCCTGAGTAACAATATCATGGGTAAAGAGAAGGGGGAGTGGGATTAATTGGACAGCTCTTTTGAAGACACAGTGGGCAGAGTGACATTCTTGCATGCTGTGATCGTATGGTTCTAATGTCAGGGCCAGTTTCAGTGTCACAAGGAGTAAGCTGAGAATACAATTTCCCAGAGCACTGGCACTTTATACATTAAGGAATAAACTCTCAAACATCAGCTCAAGGGGATATAATGGCAACCGGTGACATAGTTTGAAATATTTAAAGGGTACTGGATTGATTCGTGTTACATCAAGGGCTATGTGGACATGGATCATTTCTAACAAATAAAAATTGGAAAATATAGGGAATTGAATGAGGGAACAGGTTTGAAGATCTGACTGACCTTTTGCAGTTCCAACAAGCTTATGATCTTTGAAGCGTAAACTCCAAAAAGTAATTTCAATAACAGCACCAACTTACATTTATACAGTACCTTTACCTAATAGAACTTCCCAAGGCATTTCACACCAGCGTTACAAAACAAAATATGACACCGGGCCACATAAGGAGATATTGGGTTAGATGAGTAAAGAGTTAGTTGGTCAGAGAGGTAAATTTTTAGCAAGGGCTTAAAGGAGGAAAGTGAGATGGAGAAGCAGAGTTTATGGAGGGTAGAATGTGGAATGTGGTAGAACTCACTCCTAACTCAAATAGGAAATTCAGGGAAAACTTCTTTACCTAGGGCCTGCTTAGAACACGAAACTCATGACCACAGCAGGTTGTTGATGTGAATAACATAGATGCATTTAAGGAGAAACTTCATAAACGCATGAGGGAGGTAGGAATAGAATGAAATAGTGATCAAGCTGGATGCAGAAGAGTGGGAGAAGAGTCTGGAGCTTGAAGGCCAGCAGAGGCCAATTGGATTGAATCGCCTGTTTCTGTCCAGTGGATTCAAATTGAACTCAATCTTAGCCCCCCAAAATAGCTGGATTGGGGTTGAAGTATCAACTTTAAAAGTCTCAGATCTGATTTAACCTGGCTTAATGGAAATGAGACAGTGGGACGAGCAGCTAATCAACTACTAGGAGGTGAGTTGGTCAATTAAACATTTTAGCGACGCTGGCAGCCACTGATTAAAGCCGCTTTGTGGGTTTATCTCTGGCTGCGTGTCTCCCAGGCCTTGGGAAACCCGGCAGCTAATGGGAGGTGTGGGAAGCTTTGGGTAGAAGGTTCGCACTTTCCTCCACCCCCTCAAGCTTCCCCTACCGTACAATTCCTCCCTCTCCAGTCAGGAACAGGAACGGCCCCCACCGCCCACCCCACCCGCCACCCAAAGATCAGACCCCCATGCTTAACTGCAGCTGTGGCCTCCTCCAGAGGGCTGCTTGCCTGGCTGGTTGACAAACCTGCCAATCAGGCTGACGTCCAGGCAGGGAACCACCATAAGGCCATAAGACGTAGGAGCAGAAGTAGGCCATTCGGCCCATTGAGCCTGCCCCGCCATTCAATGAGATCAGGGCTGATCTCATAATCCTCAACTCCACTTTCCTGCCTTTTCTCCATAGCCCTTGATTCCCTTACTGCTTAAAGATCTCTCTATCTCAGCCTTGAATACACTTAATGACTCAGCCTCTACAGCCCTCTGTGGTAAAGAATTCCACAGATTCACTACCCTCTGAGAGAAGAAATTCCTCCTCATCTCTGTCTTAAATAGGCGGCCCTTCACTCTGAGATTATGCCCTCTGGTCCTAGACTCTCCCACAAGGGACTCAGCATCTACCCTGTCAAGCCCCCTAAGAATCTTATACGTTTCAATAAGGTTGTCTCTCATTCTTCTAAACTCCAATGAGTACAGGCCCAACTTACTCATCCTCTCCTCATAAGAAAATCCCTCAATATCTGGGAACAACCTAGTGAAAATTCTCTGGACTGCCTCTAATGCAAATACATCTTTCCTTAGATAAGGGGACCAAAATTGTTCACAGTATTCTAGGTGTGGTCTAACTAGTGCCTTGCATTGTTTTAGCAAGACTTCCCTATTTTTATACTCCACTTCCTTTGAAATAAAGGACAACATTCCATTTTCCTTTCTTATTACCTGCTGAATTTGTATGCTAGCTTTTTGGGATTCATGCACAAGGACCCCCAAATCCCTCTGTGCTGCAGTTTTCTTCAGTGTTTCTCCATTTAAGTAATATTCAGCTCCTTTATTCTTTCTGACAAAGTGCATAACCTCACACTTTCCCACATTATATTCCATCTGCCAAGTTTTTGCCCATTCACTTAACCTGTCTCTATCCCTCTGTAGACTATTTGTGTCATCCTCACCACTTGCCTTTCCACCTATTTTTATGTCATCTGCAAACTTGATGATAGGACATTTGTTTCCCTCATCCAAGTCATTAATATATATTGTAAATAATTGTGGCCCCAGCACTGATCCTCATGGCATTCCACTATTTACAGGTTGCCATCCTGAAAATGCCCCCAGCATCCCAACTCTCTGTCTTCTATTAGTTAGCCAATCCTCTATCCATGCTAATTAACTACCCCCAACACCTTGGGCTCTTATATTATTAAGTAGCCTTATGTATGGTACCTTATCAAATGCCTTTTGGAAACCAAAAACATTACGTCTACTAGTTTCCCTTTATCTATCCTGCTTGTTACCTCCTCAAAAAATTCTAATACGTTTGTCAGGCATGATTTCCCCTTTATGAAGCCATGCTGACTCTGCTTGACTATATTATGCATTTCTAAATGCTCTGCTATTACATCCTTTATAATAGACTCTAACATTTTCCCAATGACGGATGTTAAGCTAACTGGCCTATAGTTACCTGTTTTTTGTCTCCCTCCCTTTTTGAATAAGGGTGTTACAATGGCAGTTTTCCAATCCTCTGGGACTTTTCCAGAATCTAAGAATTCTTGAAAGATCACTACCAATGCATCCATTATCTCTGCAGCTATTTTGTTTAATATCCAAGGATGCAACCCATCAGGTCCAAGTGACTTATCAGCCTTTAGCCCCATTAGTTTCCCCAGTTCTTTTTCTCTAGTGATAGTTATTGTAGTTATTTCCTAACCTCCCCCCCCCACCCCCAACCCCATTTGACTCTTGATTACTTAGTATTTTTGGTGTGCTATTAGTTTCTTCTTCCATGAAGACTGATGCAAAGTATTTATTCAACTCCTTTGTCATTTCATGTTTTCCCATAATTATTTCCCCAGCCTCATTCTCTAAGGGGCCTATATTGACTTTGGCCTCTCACTTCCTTTTTATATAATTAAAGAAGCTTTTACTGTCCATAAACTGTTAGTTAGTTACTGTTAGTTTACCCTTCAAGTTTATATTTTCCATCTTTATTTTGTTTTTGGAAATCTTCTGTTGTTTTTTAAAACTTTTCCAATCCTTTGGCTTACCACTAATCTTTGCCACACTGTATGTTTTTTTCTTTCACTTTGATACTGTCCTTAACTTCCTTGGTTAACCATGGACCTGCAAAGTAAGACTGTAGAGTCGAAACTCCACATGATATAGTGCAGCACAAATTTCTGGAATTTTCACCCCTCCCTCCCCACCTTTGCAGCCCATCCCTAAGAAGGTTCAGCCGAGTGTAACTCAATATAACTGGTTTTAAATCCACTCCCCATCCAAACATTCCTGGCAGCAATACAGTAATTGAGAAGGGACAGGAATCTGTTCTTCATGTAGAACAGCTTGTGGTCTGCTTGTCAATTTACAAACTAGCAAAGAGATCACTGCACTGCAGAAAGTACCATTCACTCCAACAGATGGTGCAAGCTGGCTTGGAGGCTTTTGGCTGATTGCAGGTATTCAATACATTGTTAAGTGATGTAAATGCCATGACATTGTCACCCAAAAAACCCAATTAAATTTTGCTGAGCGTGTTCCTTATGCATAACAAACAGAATAGAGGCAAGTCAAGTTACATGGGAAAAGATCCTTGTTTTTGAGTGTTGCTGTATGAATTGGCATTTCCTCCAGTTTGGGTTGTCCCACACTTGTTTTTAATTCATTCACGGGATGTGGGCTTCACTGGCTGGGCCAGCATTTATTGCCCATCCTTAGTTGCCCTTGAGAAGGTGATGGTGAGCTGCCTTCTTGAACCACTGCAGTCCCAATGATGTATGTACACCCACAGTGCTGTTAGGAAGGGAGTTCCAGGATTTTGACCCAGTGACAGTGAAGGAACGGTGATATATTTCCAAGTCAGGATCATGTGTGGCTTGGAGGAGAACTTTCACGTGGTGGTGTTTCCATCTATTTGCTGCCCTTGTCCTTCTACATAATAGTGGTTGTGGGTGTGGAAGGTGCTGTCGAAGAAGTCTTGGTGAATTCCTGCACTGTATCTTGTAGATGGTACACACTGCTGCTACTGTGCATCAGCGTTGGAGGAAGAAAATGTTTGTGGATGGGGTGCTAAACAAGCTTTGTCCTCAATGGTGTCAAGCTTCTTGAATGTTGTGGGTGCTGCACTCATCCAGGCAAGTGGGGAGTATTCCATCACACTCCTGACTTGTGCCTTGTGGACAGGCTTTGGGGAGTCAGGAGGTGAGTTACTCATCACACGATTCCTAGCCTCTGACCTGCTCTTGTAACCAAAGTATTTGTATGGCTAGTCCAGTTCAGCTTCTGGTCTATGGTAACCCCCAGGATGTTGATAGTGGGGGATTCAGTGATGGTAATGCCATTGAACATTAAGGGGCGATGGTTGGATTCTCTCTTGTTGGAGACGGTCATTGCCTGACACTCGTGGGGCACAAATGTTACTTGCCAATTGTCAGCCCAAGCCTGGATATTGTCCAGGTCTTGCTGCATTTGGACATGGGCTTTTCAGTATCTGAGGAGTCACGAATGGTGCTGAACATTGTGCAATCATCAGCAAACATCCCCACTTCTGACCTTATGATGGAAGGAAGGTCATTGATGAAGCAGCTGAAGGTGATTGAGCCGAGGACATTACCCTGAGGAACTCCTGCAATGATGTCCTGGAGCTGAGATGACTGACCTCCAACAACCACAACCACCTTCCTTTGTGCTAGGTATGACTCCAACCAGCAGAGAATTTTCCCCCTGATTCCCATTGACTCCAGTTTTGCTCGGGCTCCTTGATGCCACACTCAGTCAAATGTGGCCTTGATGTCAAAGGCAGTCACTCTCACCTCACCGCGGGAGTTCAGCTCTTTTGTCCATGTTTGAACCAAGGCTGTAATGAGGTCAGGAGCTGAGTGGCCCTGGCGAAACCCAAACTGGGCATCAGTGAGCAGGTTATTGCTGAGCAAGTGCCATCTGATAGCACTGTTGATGACCCCTTCCATTACTTCACTGATGAGCGAGAGTAGACTGATGGGGCAGTAATTGGTCGGGTTGGGTTTATCCTTCTTTTTGTGTACAGAACATACCTGGGCAATTTTCCACATAGGTGGGTAGATGTCAGTATTGTACCTCTACTGGAACAGCTTGGCTAGGTGCGTGGCAAGTTCTGGAGCACAAGTCTTCAGTATTATTGCCAGAATATTTTCAGGGCCCATAGCCTTTGCAGTATCCAGTGCCTTCAGCTGTTTCTTGCTATCACGTGAAGTGAATTGAATTGGCTGAAGACTGACATCTATGATGCTGGGGACCTCCGGAGGAGAAGATCTTGTAGCCAGCAAAAAACAGGTCCCAAAAATGGTGAGGTATGACTTAGCACCTCATTGCTACCCATACCGGAACTAAATCACTTACGAGTATTCGGCTGCATTTAAAATGCATCGGCAATGTCCAATTTCCTGCCACTCGCTCACCCTCCCAAAAAAGACACCCAGCCAATCATTAGCAGTGACTGCCTGCCTGTTTAATTGTAATGAAGTAGCTGCCCCAATTCAGATCCTGTAGAATTTCTGGGTCTGGGACCTTTTAGCCTTGAAAGGAGATGACTGGGAAAGGACTTTATGAAGTGAAATGCTTAGCAGCTTTGACAAGGTAAAACCAAGTTCCAGAAATAGGACCTGTAGATTAGAAGCGGTGAAGTCAATTGTCTAATAGTTGGAGAATGTGTGTAGGACCTGAGTTACTGAATGTAACTGATCTCCACTTCTCCATCCTCCTTTAAGACATTCCTTAAAACCTACCTCTTTGGTCTACCTTCTGGTCACATGTCTGGCTAACATGTGGCTCAGTGATAAATTTTGTTATAAGTGCTCCTCTGAAGTGACGTGAGACCTTTAACTATGGCTGGAATTGTCCCAAATTTGCAGTAAGTGCGGTAGCGGGTCGTTTATGACTTATGGCCGTTTTATGGCCACCCCTTGCCATATTGGCCCAATCCCGCTGCATCAATTTCCCACATTCCCGGGAAACAGGCCATTTCCGTGTCGGGCGGTCTCTCATGCGCCTGCCAAACCGTCACCTCGCTACTTCATCACGCCGGGCGCCATATTTAAAGTGCAGCTGAGCGTATACCTCTTAGTGCTTCCAGCCCATGACTGCTGCATGTAATACATGGCCCTGAAAGGCAAAAAGACTGCAGCCCCCAAGTTCAATAGCGCAACCCTTGAGCACCTTTTGGATGCAGTGGAGGCCCGCCGTGATGTCCTCTACCCCCGCTCTGGCTGCAGGCTGGCAGGAACATCTCTTATCCGGCTTGGAAGGCAGTGGCAGCAGTGGTCAGTGCCAATGCCCTGCAAAAGAGGACAGCCACCCAGTGCCACAAGAGGATGAAAGATCTCATCCGTTCCGCCAGGGTAAGTCACTCCTCTCATCGCTTTCAATTCTCACACTCACAAACCCATCACACATCTACAGGGCCTTAATTCGCTGCCAGTTCAAGGGACATCATGATTCACTCTCTCACACACATCTTCATTGTCTTCATCCCATCCTTGGGACCACTCACCACTCACGCATGCCAGGCGTACTCATCTGGCCTGGCAGGCGTCCTGCTTACACTCTCTCCATTTCTATTCATGCAGAACAAGCTGGCACACAACAAGAGGGAGAGGTTCCAGACTGGTGGAGAAATGCCCACACCCCCCACCAGCACAGAGACACATACCTCGGTGGCTTCAGGATAGCCTCAGGTTCACAATCTGGTGAGCACATCGCACTGTCTGATCCACAGCAGGCGTCGGCGATGGGGACTTCCCAGGTCCCCGGCAATTGGAGGACTGCTGGAGGCCAGGGAATTGCTGAGTCATGTAGTGAGCTTCTGGACTCGGTCATGTCACAGTTGCTGAAGCTGCAAAAGCAAGTTTGGGAACATCAGGAAGGGATGTCCTCTGCGCCCCTCGGATTGCAAGGCAGGATGGAGGAGTCCGTCCACTTTCAGGCTGAGGTGATACCACTGCCATGCCAATGCACCGAGGTCAGCACTTGTCGGCTGGTGGCCGCCATGGAGACTTCAGTCCAGGACTTCGCCCCTGCACTTCTGCGCGGGCCGAAATCCATCTCTGATGCCATAGTTGACCTCCAACAGTGTGTACACGAGAGGGGCATGGGGCAGCTCAATCTCATTTCAGCTACCCCTTCCCCTCAAGGAGTCAGCTGGGGCACCCATAGGGTGGAGGATTAGCGGTTGCACAGTCCTGGACCATCCACCCAGGTGACTCCAAGTGTATCCAGCCCATCTAAATCCCCTCTTCCTGTGACTTCAGCAGCTCCACAGGCTGAGGAGGGTGCCACTGCCACATGGCGTGAACCCATAATCAGGCAGGGGGGGCACCAGGTCTCGGCCCTCCAGTGGGCCCCCATCAAAGTCATCACAGACAGGACGTGCCAGTCAGAGGACTGCCTCCATCTCCACAGTGGATGTCCAGGGAACACCAAGATGTAGCAGCAGGGTTAGGAAGGTTAAGAAGATGTAGCTGCATAGCCTGGGCATGGCTGTTAATCACTTTGTACACACTGTTCACTATTGTCAATAAACTCCCAAAAATGTCTCCCTGCCTATGACTCCTTGTTCTGATGAGCAGTGTTTGTGTCATTCAGGTATGAAACCCTTCTGCACAAGATAAAGCCAGATGTCTCAGTCCATGGCCTCTTCCCTGTACTTTGAGTAAAGTGATGGTCCAGCCTCACACTCACTGGATACACTACTATTGCTGGCACCTCGACGGCACTTGTCATTGCTGCCAGAATGTCATGGGCAGGTGTCACAGAGTTCCGTCATTCTCTCTGTCTGCTCTCAACACCTATAATGAGGGGCTCCCCCCTCTCTTCAGCATCTGTGACTGGTGACGCTGTGCTTCTGAAGGGGTCAGGTGCTGAAGGCTGACAAAGGATCAGTTGCTTTTAAAGTTTCATGGCTGAGTCTCTATGATATGACCCTGATCACAGAACGCAAGCGAGCTGCCCTCAGCCAGACAGGAGTCAGACATTCTCAGAGGCTATGTGAAGATCTATGGAGTGTTCTCCTGCATGTCATCATCATCCTCCTGCAATCGAGTGACTATTAGGGCCTCCACTGTGTCTCCATGACAGGAGCATTATCACAGAGGTTATGTGGGCTATAATAAGCCAGACTGGAGTCAATTGTTCATAGATGCAATATGAGGATCTTATGGTGTCTCCTCACTGCATGTCGTCATCATCCTCCACAAATCTAGCAACTGTGAGGGCCTCCCGAGCACCTGTCTCATCTGGCCAGTGCGAGGGCCACATTGCCGTCATCGTCGCCTTTGAGGACCTCCTCACCCTCATCCCCAATGGCGTCCAAAAGACGTGCAGCTCCTGCATCTCTTCCTCAGCCAGCTCCTCTCCCCATTGCAGCACCAGGTTGTAAAGGACACAGCAGGTGACAATGATACGTGACACCCTCTGTAGACTGTATTGCAGGCTCCACCAGACCAGTTCAGGCACCGGTACCTCATTTTCAGCATCCCGATGGTTTGCTCCACTAAGGTGTGAGTTGCAGCATTACCCTTGTTGTACCTTCTCTCTGCTGCAGCCTGAGGCTGCCACACGGGTGTCATCAGCCATGTCCTCTGCGGGTAGCCCTTGGCCCCAAGGAGCCAACCCTGCGGCCTATGTGGACCCTGGAAGACGTCAAGGATTTGTGACCGACTGAGAATGTAGGAGACGTGCACACTCCCTGGGAACTATGCACCCACCTACAGGATGCATTTGTGGCAGTCGCACACCAGCTGCACATTCAGCGAATGGAAGCCCTTGCGGTTGATGTAGTTCACTACCTGTTGCGATAGAGATCTGAGCACCATGTGAGTGCAGCTGATGGCACCCTGCACCTGTGGGAAACCTGAGACCTGTGCAAATCCAATCGCTCTTGCATCCTGGCTTTCCTGATCCTGAGATGCACAAAGTTGTGTGCCCTCGCAAAGATGGCATCCGTGACCACATGGATGCAATTGTCGTTGGAAGCTTGCAATACCCCACAGAGGTCACCTATGGAGCTCTGAAAGGAGCCACTGGTGTAGAAATCAAGTGCCACTGTCATTTTCACGGCCACTGGCAGTGGATGCCCTCCATGTCCCCGTGACGCCAAATCCTGCAGTAGCTGGCAGATGTGACCGACCAGTTCCCTAGACATGTGCAGTCTTCAACAACACTGGTCCTCGGTCATCTGCAGGAACGAAAGGCGGTGTTTATAGAGCCTGGGTCTAGCTAGGCACCGACCAGCAATGGCTCGCTGTGACTCTTCGGCAGCGTATGTGGGAGCCCCAGCCACCACTTCTTCCTGAGGGTGCTACTCATCCCTCTGCGCAGCCAGGTACCTCAGTTGCTCGCTTCTCCGTCGTCTTCACTCTCTGTACCCCACAAGTCATACAGCTAGCTCACTGGGCTCCTTTGCCCACTGGACTGCATGCTGTGCTCTCAGCTCAGGCGCAGGCATTCTCCTAACCCGCACTGCAAGGCTGCACTTTTAGCTTGAATCATTGGGGAGACTGGTCCAAACTGGGATGATGACATTGCAAGGGGCTGTGAGCGCCTCCACTGGTGACTGCTCCATGGCCAGTTTTAGCAAGGAGATTGTACAACGTGCCCAGACGCCCAACTGTTCTGCAGTCCACTAAAATGCTCATTAATTTTCAGTCGGTGTCCAAGGGATGAAAAGAGTGGCACTTTAATGCCTCTGCATTGCTTGAGTGGGCAGATAAGCTAGAGGCCCAACTCCAATCATATTAATATGGCTGCGTCTGAACTGTCACAATCACAGAGGAATGGTCACTTTATACAAGTTGTCCCTACTCCCCCCACCCTGCACATGCTTGTGTGCTGCTTTCAAACGCAGGGCAGCCTTTGTACCCACACTCCCCCCAACATGCCTCAACCTTGAAGTCCAACAGGCGACCCTCACGAGCGCTCCGCAACATTACTGCGCACTCACCTCCGAGTTCCCCTCAAAGTGCAGCCCACCAAGTGCACGCCTTTTACATGCTGCTGTGAAACACATCGGCGTGCAATTACGCCGAATTGGGCGGATAATCCAGCAAGGGTGGGGCTAGCCTTATAATGACATGCCGATGTATTACAATGAGGTTCCTGGCGTCCGATGGCGGGAGACGTGGCTCTCCATCGACGGGCTGAGCAGACAACCACAGACTGGTTTCACGACATTGAGAAACCGATTTTTGGCCTTCTCACCATATTGTCTGCTCACGCTGCCAAGCATGCCCGACGCCAGCGGGCATGGGGCGCGACTCTGCTCTATGTCACAGGAGCTATAAACGTGCAAGCTGTTTGTTATTGTTGAAAGGAACCTTTACAGAAGATGTTGCCAAACGTTTGTTTCACCAAGAGTAACCAACATTTGGCATGTTTGTCCAGATTTCAAAGTCAGAACAGAGCAGATAGGGAGAAACTGTTCCCATTGGCATGAGGATCGAGAACCGGAGGACACAAGTTTCAGGCGAGTGGCAAAAGAAGCAAGTGTGACATGAGGAAAAATAATTTTACACAGCGAGTGGTTAGGATCTGGAATGCACTGTCTGAGAATGTAGTGGGGGCAGATTCAATCATGGTTGTCAAAAAAGAATTGGACAATTAAATGAAGAGAAAAAATTGCAAGACTCTGGGGAAATAACGGGGCAATGGGACTTGGTGAGGTGGTCTTGCACACAGCCACAAGCACATGATGGGCAGAATGGTTTCCTTTTGTACTGTAACCATGCTATGATCCTGTTGTAAATCACTAGAAACGAAAACCTCATCTCACTCAGTGTTAATGTTATGCTGGAGATCAAAGGTTTTTAAAAAAAAATTCTGGATGAATAAGCCGAGAGGGGACAAATGTTTTCTTTTTCCCTCTTGAATCTATTTTGTGACCTTACGATTGCTGTTAAGCATGAACATCCAAATGTCAACATAGAGTGGGTTATCTGGCTTATAGGAGTAGACCTTCGGGGAAATATGAGCACCGGCTTGAGTTTTGCTTAAATGTACTCTGGCACTTTTCTCGCAAATTCAGTGTTAAAAAATATCTAGATGAGAAAAAGCATGTGGGGCATGGAAAAAAACGGAAATATCTGAGGACCATTTGCCTTCAAAGTTGCTGTTGCTGTAGTAAGGGGGGGGAAACAACAACAACTTGCATTTATACAACACCTTTAACATATTAAAGCTATTAAAGCGCCCCAAAGCACTTTTAAAAGGTGGAACTGAGTGTTGACAGCATACCCGTGGGATCGTATCCTTTGGTTTCAAATGGTATCACCAAGCTAGCACAAAGATAAGAAATAGGAGCAGCCCAGTACAGATCCTTAGGGAACTCCAAAGGTAACGGTGCGGGGGCGGGATTCTCTGGATGGGTAAGAATGGAATCAGGTGAGGGTAGTCCAGTCCAGCTAGATGACAGAGGAGATGCATTGGAGGAGGATGGCGTGGTCAACCATGTCAGAGGCTGCAGACAATCGAGAATGAGGAGGGATTGGATTGTTTGCCATAGCCATGAACCTAGTATTATGCATTCTCTTGGCGTTTAATGATTGAGTTTGGAAATTTACACAAAGTCCTTCGACCTGGGAAAGTGAGATATCTAAGTTCCAATCAAGCAACCAGTCCGATCAGACTGTGAAGTCAGTCAGTTGGTGACTGAGAGCAAAACCTGACTTGCTGAATGTGACATTGTTTCAAATCTTAAGCAGAGCTGAATCCCCATTATCATTCTATGTTAGATTGTTAAGAACGCCAACCACGCAACCTAAAAGGAATGCAATTGTGACATGCCTAAAAACACCACAGGCAAGGAAAAATTATATAATTGTCAAAGAGGGCTCATCGCCAAGAGTCTCTTTAATAATCAGTCATGAGAAAGTTTAGGAGCATAAGGAATCAGAAACAGGAGTAGCCCATTCAGCCCCTCTTTCCTACTCTGTTATCCAGTTGGGTGATGGCTGATCAGTATTTCAGCTCCATATATATGCGTTCGCTCCATAATCCCTTGATACCCTTGTCTGACAAATATGTATCGATCCCAGTCTTGAAAGCTTCAATTGTCCCAGCATCCACAAAATCAACATCTGCCCCTTTTAATTCCCGATTTCTGCTGACTTTCATTGTTGCTGAATTGTTTTTGGATGCAGTGAGTACTGATGACACTATCGAAGGAAGTAGGACTGAAACATTCCTAGGCTGGGCAGCGTGAAGGTGATGAAGCTCATCAACACGTACAGCTATTATCCAATGTAATGTGGAGCGATTGCATCATTTCCTCTGCGATTATGTTGGGTTCTAAAGGTACCATTGAGGGTGTGACTTTGTGACTTGTGCTCGTAAATGTGACTGTGCAGACTGTTTGCAATCTGACTCTAGAAGGCAGCTATGTGAGATCACCTTCGTGGAAGGGAGGGCCCCCCCCATGTCATGTGGGCCTTGAGAGAAAGCTCTAAGTGCAGGGTCAAGCCAGCTTCATCAAATATGGCAATGGTCTTTTTGATTACCTTGTCACTTTAGAAACTTCAACAGATTTCTCTTTATAAGCCCAGACAGAGGACCTTAGCTCTCAAAAGTATTTGTTTCCAGCTGCTGGGAATTTGCATCCTGCATGAATCATTTCTGTGACTCTCTAACTGTGACATTTGTTCGTTCCCTTGACGTTATTATCAGCGCAGTATATCATCTGTGTCTTATTAATGTTATTTACACACAACTTAAAAAGAAAAACCCAGCAGAAACAGACTGGGGAAACAGATGTTCAAAGTAATCATGCTTCTTTCTAACTGATTTAAGAAGGAACAATGGAAGCAACTCTCCATAAAACTGTTTACTAATTTGGCACTAATTGGCAATAACTTAACAATTTCACTCTGACAAGCTATAAATATGTAAAACAAAATCACATTGGTGCAGGGATAGGAAGATCTCCGCAGCTCGGGGTTAATTCTGAAACTGAACGGTGGGAGCTGTACACGGCAGCTAGTGGAGCTGTGCCCGATCTGTGAGCGGCTGATGCAGGCATTTGGGCCTCGAGATTTGGCTCGGCTGCATCACTGCTGCAGTTGCTATGAAACCTCATCAAAAAATGCATTGGATGAAACCTTTCTGCCCACTTCCAGCGCACCTCGACTGTCAGGGCATGCCATGCATGTGCAGGAAGGATGCAGAGTGGATGCATTGTGATGTCAAATGGCATTTAACCCTAATTTGGTGCACCATCTGCCACCTTGGACATCGCAGGTCAATGGGTCCTGCTGCACAACAGCTATCTCCTCAACCCCCACCCCCACCCCAGCCCCACCGCCACCACCACTAGTGCTATTTCAAGGACCAACCATGGAACTTTCAGCCAAGGTGCTTCTTACTTTCCTTTCCTGCTGCAGAGTTAGTGCAAGTACAGCGTCGCGTGTTAATTGTGGAGTTTTGAGAACTTTTGCGATATATAAGGGGTCGATGTTAGACTCTAATAAGGAGGTTGGAGGAGTTGGAAGGCCTGTCACAAGGAAGCCTGCTTCGATAATAGAGGCTATAGTCGCAGTACCTCTTGGGCTGCAGCGTAACTTAGAAATGGAATACAGACAGCAGAAAGGGAAATCTACGAAGGATTGCGTAAGGTAATATCGCACAGAAACAGGCCATTCAGCCCAACCAGTCCATGCCAGGGTTTATGATCAAGTCTCCTCCTATCTTTCGTCACTGATATCTATCATTGCAATCCTCTTTCCTTCTCCCCAATATACCTATCTAGCTTCCGTTTAAATGCATCTCTACTATTCGCTTGAACCACCCCCTGCGGTAGTGAGTTCTACATTCTCACCAGCCTTTCAGTAAAGAAGTTTCTTCTAAATTCCCTGCTGGATTTCTTGGTGACTATCTTATATGGTTATGCTCCTCCCCACAAGAGGAAACATTGGTGGGCGGGCCCGGGAGCGATCGTGAAGCTGCCCGCCGCCGCCCGCCATCGGGTCCCGATGTGGATTTCACACCGACTGGTCAATGAATGGGCAACTGGCATGAAACGCGTGCTGCAGCACTGCCGGGGTGGGGGCGGGAGGAGTGCGAGCGCTGAAGTTTGTGCATGCGCACGGGTGCGTGCAGTAAAAGCTCCCTGAGGCACAGAGCTGCTCAGGGAGCTGAAGATTTTTAACAATAAAAATAAAGATATTAAAAATAATGAAAACATGTCCCCTCATGTGACTCTGTCACACGAACAGGGACAGGTTAAATATGAGTGTTAAAAGTTTTTAATTGTTTTTAAATCACCGGTCGTGGATGATATTTCACCAAAAAGCAACTGAACGATTGGATGGGCAGCGAAGAATTTGAGTCAATTAGTTCATTAAGGGCCTTAATGGGCCGCTTTAATTGTCGGTGGGCACACTGCTGACTCCTGCTCTTGTCTGCTGACCAAAATACTGCATGAGTGCGCAATGATGCCGGGACGCTCGCCCAACGTCATCGTGTGTCACTTTACACTCACTCAGGTCGGGTGTGCGCCTGGCTGATGAGAGTAAAATTCTGCCCATTATCTCTGTATCCACTCAAAACCTTCCGTAATTTTAAAGACCTCGATTAAGTCACCCCTCAACCTTCTTTTTCCAAGAGGAGAGACCCAGCCAGTCAACCCATTTCTGATAGGTATACCTATGCATTTCTCATATCACCCTCGTAAACCTTTGCGCTCCCTCCAGTACCTCAATACCCCTTTTATAATATGGTGACCAGACTGATATGCAAAACTCTAAGGATGGTCTAGTTACAGGTGAAGCATAACATTGACTTTTCAATTTTATGCGTCTATAAATAAAACTTAGTGCTTGCTTTGCTATTTTTATGACCTTACTAACCTGTGGTGCAACTTTCAGTGATTGGTGTATTTGTATTTGGAGTTCCATTTTTTCTTCAACCCCACCTAGAGTATATCTTTTAAGTAATAAGTGACCTCCGTATTCTTCAAAATGCACTGCCTCACATTTATCTGTATGGAACTTCTGTGCATAGGGAAGAAGGAAAAGAAGGGTCCTCAATGGAAGGTCCTACTCACAAACATCTATAGGGATCACTCCTCCATGGTCAGGCTGCATCCCACTGTGCCCTGTGGCTTGCCATCTGATGATCCCGACTCTATTCTAGCCTCTAGGGTATGAAGCTCCATTATCTGAGCTGGTGGCTGGGAGAGTCAGTTGCAGTGATGGTGCTTCTCCATCAGAGGGTCTGTCTCATCCTACAGGTTGAGACTGCACTATCTTGTGTTATGATCCCAGTTAATGCTACAACTGGACAGGCCTGATCCCAGGGTGGAACCCGACTTGATAGATCCTAACTTTAACTTGTTAGCTTAGATACGTGAAGAGTGGCTACTGAACAGAGTCACCACAGTCAGATAATGAACTTTTAACAAAAGAATAAAACATTTATTTAACAAGAAAAGATTAACTATATTACAATACTCCTTCACCCACAACTATATCTTTACAGATATATACAGATTTGTAAGGATAACACAAGTTACAAAAGCTATATTGTACTCAGTCCACAGTAAGCACACAGTCCATATAAACCAATAGGCAACCTGTGGTCAGACACACCACACTCTGAAACCAAGTGATAGATGCCACCCCCGATAAGATGCTATGGATCTCTCATCAACTCCCCCCAAGAGGCTTGTTATACGGTGAGCCAACCGGCCTCACCAAACTTCGTCTTTTGCACGAGGGTTTCCAAGCTCCGCTTTCCAAGAACTCGCTTTGGAATCTTTTCCCAAACTGACGCTTTCTGTCAGACGCCTTCCGCAAGGGTTCACCTCCAGGGTTTTGAACTCTCCTTCCGATGTTCCTCTCCCCTGGGTCACCACATGGATTCAAGCTTTCTTCCACACACTCTCTCACCATGTCAGCCGTCAACAGTACACCACTGCTTCACATGCCCATAGCAAAGAGTTACAGACCTCCAGCTGTCTCTTTGGACCTTCTGACTTCTCACAAGCCTTTATCTCTTTAAGCTTGAAACTTGGAGCCCTTCTCTGGTCCGCATTCTTAACTCCACTTAACAGGACCTTCTCCAGGTTCCAGTCTTTCCTTTGACTAGAAGGTCTGCTTGGGGCTTTTTCCAGTTTCTATCTCATTCCTTTGGCCTTGGGACTTTTGGTTCTTTTGTGAAATCTACTCTCTCTGTAGTTCCCTCTCCCGGTATCCAGTTTCTCCTAGCAGCTATCTTCAAACTAACTTTAGCTTGGAACTGGCTATCTGAACCTTTTAGGCTGCTTCTGCGTGGCAGTTGCTCCCAACTGAACTCCAAGCTGCTGTTTCTGTAGTTTTCCTGTGTGTCTGTGGGTAGGACATGCCTCTCTGAACCTCTGTTGCTAGGCAACAGCACCGTTTTTTTTACTCTTGTGTTTGCTTTAATTTCTTTTCAACAATCATAAAACTTATTAGAAATGCAGGTATACAACAGAGATTCAGACCTGCTGTCTCCCTCAAAAATAAAACTAGATCCTAGGTTTCACCTTTTAAAGGGGAAATAAAACTCAACTTGACCTTTTCTTAACGCACAAATACAGAAATACAAATCAAACTTAAACTTTAAAGCTAAAACTCACCCCTAATACCCACAAATACAAATATAACTTACTTAAACTATCTCTATTTCCTAACACTTGTCAGGTGACAAATCTTGGGTATCTAAAAGCAAAAATGCAGGAGGGGAGGGTTGGGGTGAGGGAAGCAGAGGGTGGTGGAGGAAAGCAAGACGTCCGTGGTCATACCATCTGCAGCTTGCACGTCATACCTAGATGGCATGATGAGGGTAAAGTGAGATTTGAAAAGGGGCATAAGGCAGGAACATACTATCACCCTGAATGCTCTTAGGATGCAACAGCCTCAGTCACAGCTCTCTGTGATGTAGAGTACTAACTCCTCCAAAGTGCTCAGGAGATGTAGACGTGCCTGTCCCCATCACTTCCGGTTGCTCCCTGTGTTTATGCGTGACCCTGTCTCTCAAGAGTGGGAGAATGTCAGTGAGTGTGATCAAATATGTTTGCGTGAAGCACCTGCCACAGCTGAATAATGGAAGGTAGTGGAAGCTGCAAGAGATGCCTATGGAGCTGACATCATTGGTAATTGCTGAGATGAGGAGTTTCAGTTATTTAGATTGGACAGGTTGTGACTGTTTTCCTCTGAGAAGAGAGGTTTGAGAGGAGATTTGATAGAGGTATACAAAATCATGAGGCGCCTGGACCGAGTGGATAGGGAGAAACTGATCCCATTGATAGAAGGATTGAGAACAAGAGGGTGCAGATTTAAAGCAATTGATGAAAGGAGCAATGGAGACATTAAAAAAAGCTATTTTACACAGCAAGTGGCTGGGATCTGAAATGCACTGCCTGTGAGTGTGGTGGAGGCAGGTTCAATCGAGGCGCTCAAGAAGAACTGGATTATCACCTGAAAAGCAAGAATGTGCAAGGTTCCGGGGAGAAGGCTGGGGAGTGGCACAAAGTGATTTGCTTTGTCAGAGAACCAGTGCTAACACAACGGACTGAATGGCCTCCTTGAATGTGCTGTAACCATTCTGTGATTCTGTGAAGTGTGCAAGGATGAGGTAGGGTATCTGAATGCTTGTAGGATGAGGTACAGAACCTGAATGTTAGCAGGAATCCTAATTGACGGGTTAGTGATGGGGCTGTGGTGCATCGAGCACTGTGAAACGTTGGTGGTATGATTGGTAGGAGTCATTTAATGATGCATTTACTGGCCTTGACCATCCATGGGAGACATTGTTTCCGGCACTGCAGCAAGGTCCTCAGCACCAGATTACAGGGATCGATCTTCCTGGCCACCTGTTCCCATTCCCTTCTCAGGTTCATTCCCTCCTGGCCCCCTGTTGCGTCTCTGCTCCCTTTCACATCCTGGACTAATGCTGCCACATAAGGAACCCTGGGGGCCCTCCATTTTGATTGTGTTATATTTTTTTCTGTTTGCTTCTACCCAGTCTTTCACAGACGGTCTACAGCAACTTCTGTACACTTCCCCTTTAAGAGGGGCAGGCTCTATGTGCAATCCAGCTGAAACACATGCTAACCACACAAAATGCTAGGCCCTCTGTACCTGCCCTGACATCCCTTATCTGGGATGCTTTCTGTCCCAGAAAGCTGACATTGGTAAACCACCGAATTCGATGTGCTAGCTCAGCCTATGGTTTATTATACGCACTCGAGATTTCAAGAATCATGATATCAGACCCATCACTAAATTCAAAACTATCGGGCAGTGGGTCGCCCCACACTTTTCTGTGATGCTGAAGCTTGGACAATTTGTAGACACCATATCAAGCCCCTTGAACAACTTCATCAAGGCTGTCTTTGAAGGAACTTGCAAATCAAGCGAGAGGACAAAAGAACAAGCATGAGCATCCTCCAAAACACAGATATGTCAAGTATAGAGGCCATCATAATCACACATCAGCTGGAGATGGGCCTGGCTAGATGGCAGAACGCCCGGCTAAAGATTGCCCAAACAGATGCTCGACTCAGAGCTATGCCAGAGCCCATTCAAATGGGGGAAACAAAGGGAACATTTGAAAGATAATCTCAAAGCCTCCATGAGGGTCTGCTCTATTAACATCAACACATACCCAATCCTGACTGAAGTGCCGGTCCATCGTCAAAAGTAATGTCACAAACCTTCTAATCGACAAGGGCAGTCATTGAGCGAGAACAGCTAGAGAGACAGAAAGAGAGGGCAGCTGATCCAGCCAAAAGTCCCTGATCACCTATACTGGCAGGCAACTGATGCCCCCAGTGTGGGAGAGCCTGTAAGCATACAATAGGCCTAAAAAGTCATCTGCAAGATAGTGAGCCGCTGACCTTGTTTCCAGCTCATCCCTGTGGAAGTCTCCCAGAGATAAGAAGACAAGAGGAGCCATTCTGACACGTCTTCCCCCTGTTCTTCCAGCCTCCTCCCTCCAAGCTGGTCTCCACGAGGCCAGGAAAGCTCAGCCCATAGAATTGGACAGCACAGGAGAAGGTCATTTGGTCCTTCATGTTTATGGTGACCCTTTGAAAGAGCTATCCAATTAGTTCCACAGCCAATACTGACATCTCACTTAAACCCAGCCATCTGCAAGAAAGTATCATATGCAACAAGAGGGATTGCTGATGATGAAGGTGACAATGCTGGGCCCCCTGTGGATTGTGCAGCCAGCCAGTAAGATATCTTTCCTGTTAGGTCCTGCATGTAGAATCATAGGGCTGATTTTTGCCAGTTGGATTGCATTCCTGATGTCAGCCTGGATTCCGGGTTGGGGAAGTGTGCATGACGGAATGATAGAGTCATAGAGTTATACAGCACAGAAACAGGCCCTTCGGCCCTTCGTGTCCATGCCGGAATATCGGGTGTGATCTTTCGGAAGGTGGTTGAGGAAGTATATGTCCCCAGGACCCCCAACCAATTAAGAAGAAGGGAAATGGGAGGTCCAATAGGGGGGCCCACAACAATGAACGGTCAGCAGCCCCACCAGGGGAGGTAAGAACTGCTGGAGGAGAGGACAACTTAGGGCCACCTCAAAATGGAAGTGTTCATGAAAACCTCCCTCTTCAGCTGAAACAAAACTCACAGTACTGTGAGAGGCCTCAGGGTAGAGGGGTAGCTCTTCTGGAAGATCGACTGCAGCTGCTCCTGGACCCCTATGAGCCTTGTGGTCTCCTGCTGAAGCCACTTAGTGCAGCCTGCAGTGGCCCATCGACCTCCCAGCGAGAAGTAACCTCCAAGGAGCTGCTGAGGTCCACAGTTGGCGGTGGGGAGTTGGGGGCGGGGTGGTGGAGGGACAATCTGATGGCAGAAAACTGTCAACAGCTTCAGAGACTGTTCCCCTATTGGAGCCTTAAGTGTCCTAATTGGTTGCCCACCTGCATGGAGTGAGCTGCTGACTTTACTTCCAGTCCATCCCTGGGAAATTCTTCAGGAGACAGGAAGGCAAGAGGAGCCATTCCGACACATCTCACCCCCACCACCCCACCCCCACCACCGCTTTTCCAGCCTCCTCCTTCCAAACCGGTCTCCACAAGGCCAGGAAAACCCAGCCCATGGAATTGGACAGCGCAGAAGGAGGTTATTCGGTCCTTCATGTTTATGGTGACCCTTTGAAAGAGCTATCCAATTAGTTCCACTGCTTGCTTAGTTTAATTCTCAGGATGTAATAGTTGAGTGGTGCCTGGCAGATGGAGATAGCACTGAATTCGACATCATGCGTAATTAGGTTTGCCAGAAAGTACTATGCTCAGACACAGACTTCCATCGAGGGCTTATAAGAGAGTCCAATTTTAAACAGGTTTAGCCAAACCAATTTAATCACCCACACTTCAATTGAATCTGAATTCAAACACTTTATTGTACCTAAAGCAGCTTTTACATGAAATTATCACTGTGAGGGAGATGATTGACACGTTTGACACTTCCCAATGCTGTGAGCAACAAGGGCATGAATAATTGAAAAGCATTTCCTGGTTAAAGCTGGATTATATTTTTTAATGTTCTGTAAAGGTAGTAAATAGTAAATACGTTTCTTGTTCCCACTTATAATTCTAAGCTTGCATCAAAATTTAGATACATCCAGAGTCAACACAACTGGGATCATGATCTCTGGACATGTTATTTCTGGGAATTTATTCCACCAGATTAAAATGGGCTTTTTTTCTTTCAAATTAAATTTTCAACAGCTTACAAATGAAGCAGTTTTATATTTTTCTTACTTGGCTAAAAAAAAACACTTGATCCATGTGATGTTTGAAGGTCAGGGGTTTAAACCATGCTCCAGACTTGAACACATGATCTAGGTTGCTGTTCCAGGGCAGTGCTGAGGGAGAGCCATGCTGTTGGATGCACTGTCTTTGAATGAGGCATTAAAACTGTGATGAAAGCAGTACATGTTTTGAACCATTCAGCAGGTCAGGTCTCTCGGTGGAGAGAGAAACAGTTTAATGGGCCAGATTTTTGCTATCGAGGTAGATAGCTCGAGTTGGGAAATTTCCCAACTTGGTAGGCCTTCTTCGGTTTAAAGGGCCTCCAAGTTGCGGGATTTTCATTCCGGGGAGGCGGGTGTGGGTTGGAGTTGGGCCCACCAACCTGAGAAGCAGAGCCTAGGTGGCCATGGGGATTGGCAAGTGCCAAGACAGACTGGTTAGAAGGCGTGCTTGTGTTCTCTGGAAGTTAACCCTTGTTGTAATAAAAGCAATTAGGCCCTCTAGCCATCATCCCTCACAATCCCCCACCCACTCCCCAAGGCCCCTTGTACCCTCCATGCCAACTCAGTGCCAGCTCATGCCGTCAATCCACTCCCCAAGGCCCCTCATAATTTCCATGCCAACTCTGTTTATTTGGGTTTCCAATGTCCTCATTATGCATGCTTGCCTGATAGCCCAGGCCAATAAAAGCATGAGGTCAGCAGGGATTCTCTTTTGATCGGTGAATGACTGACTTGTTTACATCCTTAAGTGGTTATAATAATTTGTTCTTTCTGTGATCTCCTTTGTCAATGTTTCAATGTTTATTTGGACAAGATTAAGAAGTGTGAAGTGTTTGAGGACTCTGTTATTGATAGTTGGCATTGAGCTGTCATGGGGGTATAAGGGGCCATGGGAGTGGCTGGCGGTGCATCGGAAATACCTTTTAAACCTACTTGTCAAAAGGTTCCCGATTCCAGATTATGGCTCATGGCTCCTCTGAGGGGCTGCGGACCATGAGTCATGGAGCAGCTATCCCAACTCCATTAAAATTGCAGGGGGCTGGGGGATGCCTATGCTCACAGTGCAGCCAGCCAGGTTGGGAGCTCAGGACATGGGCTTGCTACCTGCACTCTTAACCCCAAAATAACCAGCACTGGGAATGGGGGTGCGGGGGGGAAGGTGGGTGCTGTGTGGGGAGTCTCAGAATCAGGTCCTGTACGGCATTTTTACATGGCTTTGGAGTCATCTTGACTCTATGAAAACCTGGCCCAGTGTTTTAGGTCAATGACCTTTCATCAGAACTCACAAGAAGAAAAGGTTACTTCTGTTCCTCTTCTCCTCAGATGCTGCCTGACCTGCTGAATGTTTCTGGCATTTTCTGCTTTTTGTTCCATTCCAAGCGTCCACAGTATTTTGATGTTTTAAACTTAGACCCGGTCTGCCTTCCCCCATTGCTCTTCCTGCGCAATGATGGCAGAGATAAAGGCATCATGAAAGTTTCTTTTCTCTCAAAAACAGTAGATCTTGAAAGGAGAACAAGATCGCATTTACCTCTTCTGCTAAAGATTAAGGGCGGGACTTTGACTGGAAATTCCTGCCTGAAGCCAACGGACCTTTTGCTCGTCCGTCAAATTTCCCGTCCTGTCCGTGACGCTTCCTGCGTTGGGCGGGACCGGAAAAATCCCGCCCTAAGTGAAGCTCTACATTGCTCCTTGCTCCTGATAGTCCCGGGCATGGGATGGGCAATAAATGCTGGCCTAGCCAGTGACACACGCACATCCCGTAAATTAATAAATAAGAAAAAAAGAAATCCTTGACAACATTGACTGTTTCTAAGTTGCCAATGCCAACTGTGTCCTAACAGCTTGGGATGACAGTGGTGGAAACAACTTGGTGTTGATACTTAACCAGCACAAACTTGAAGGGGTAATCAGAACACATGTTTTTAATTCTCCCCTCTCCTCCTTTCCTGAAGGTACCTCCTTTTGGTTGGGTAAAGTTGTCTCTGGTATCTTGCCCAGGGGGTTATTATTCATGCATGAGGTTCGTCAGTGAGTATCAAAGAATCTTACAGCTCAAGCAGGAGGCTATCCTTCTTGGAAAGAGCTAGCTCATTTAGCTTCACGCCTCCGTTTTTTTTTTCCCCCCATAACCCTGCAAATGAGTTCTCTTGAAATAATTGTTCAATTGCCTTTTGAAAGTTCCTAAGGAATCTAATTCCACCATCCTTTCAGATAGTGTGTTCCAGATCGTCATAACACTCCATGAGAGATAATCTCTCCTCATTTTCCCTTTCATATTTTTGGAATTATTTTAAAACTATGATGTCTGGTTACTAACTAATTGGGCAGAAGAAACAGTTTTGCCTTACCTGTTCTATCACAACCCTTCATAATTTGGAATACCTCTATCAGGTCTCTCCTTAACCTTCTCTATCCTAAGGAGAACATTTGGAGTTTCTCCATTCACTTTTCGTAACAGAACTCCCTTATTCCTAGTATAATTCTGGTGAATATGCTCTGAATCCTCTAGAAGGCCTTGACATCCTTCCTAAAGGGTTGCACAAGGTTGTACACAATTCTCCAGCTGAGGCCTAGCCAATGAGTGTAAAGGTTTAGCATGGCCTCCTTGTTTTTATATGCCATGCCTTTATTTACAAAGCCAAACATCCCATGCACTTTGTATCAAATGCCCTGCCTCTTTCTGGGATTTGTGAATATGCATCCCCAAGTCCTACTGTTCCTGAACCCCCCATTAAAATAGTACTGCCTAGATTAAAATGCATCTCCAAATTGTTTCTCTCAAAGTGCATCATTTAACCCTTATCCACATTAAATTGCATGTGCCATGTGTCTGCCTTTTTCACAAGTCTGTGTACTTCCCCCTAAAGTCTGATACTAACCTGCTCTCCACTTACCAAGTTTCCACGTTTTGTAACGTAGTGCAAATTTCAAAATTGAATCCCTAATACCTAAATCCAGGAAATTTATCTATGACAAGAAAAGCAATAATCCTAATATCAATTCCTGGGGGGAACCACAATGCATACTTCCCTCCAGTCACAAATCAGCCCTTCACTACTATAGACCTATCTCCTTTCCCTTATCCAATTACATACCCAAGGGCAGAATTTTTAGGCCAGTGGACGGGTGTGCGCCCGACCCGATCGGACACACAAAATCGCATGGGATGATGTCAGGCAAGTGTCCCAGTGACCCGAAGTCATCCTGCGCTCATGCGATATTTCGGTCAGCGGGCGCGTGCAAAAGTCGGAAGAGCACCCGCCCGTAATTAAGAGGCATATTGAGGAAATTAAAGTTGTAATTGTCTTCAATTTTTCGTGGTCCGTCCAACCGGACAGGTGAATCGGCCAGGTGGACTTTGCATTTTTCATGAAATCTCATCCAAGGGCGGGATGCGGTTTCCGTGAAAGAAATAAAAAGAAATAAAAATCTATGGACAGCACTTTTATCACGTATTTGTTCAGGTAACTGATTGTGATGCTTGGACATTTTTTTTTCCTGATTTTATAAACTTTATTTAACTGTTTTCAAGTCTTCAGCTCTCTAACTTCAGGGAGCTTTCATTCAGCGCTCACCCACACGTACGTCAGTGCCCACCCTCCTCCCATCCCCACCTTGGCAGCACTGAGCGCTTCAGCATCCATTAATAGGCCAGCTAGCGTGAAATCGTGGCTGGGGGCCAATCGTGGGCGGCGGCCCGTCCCCCGGTCGATCTTGGACCCGCCGATTGCGCCCGCCTGCCGATCTAAAGATCCTGCCCCAAGTTACCATTAGCCTTTTAATAATCAGCTATCTTCTAAAAAAAAAACTGCCCTGTGGTATTTTATCTAATATCTTTAGAAAGCCTCTGTATACTTCTACTGCACTACTTTCAACAATCCTCTCTGTTACTTCATCAAGAAACTCAAACGGGTTGCCAGGCTCAATTTGCCTTTAAAAATTCCATGCTGGCTGCCCCTCGCTAAGCCATGCTTTTCCAAGTGAGAATTAATTTAGACAATGATCTCTAATTGTTTTCCCACCATTGTTTGGCCGGAAATTGCCAAGTTTATCCCTCGCCCCCTTCTTAGGCCATTTGCTATCCTCCTAGCCCTCCGGCACCTCCCAAATTGAAGGAGGATTGGAAAATTATGGACAGAGCTTTCTCTATCTCCTCCTTAGTTTCATTCGGCAACAGTTATGCCAACCTGTTTAACATCTCTTTTCTATCTAAAAGCTCTACTCCCTCCTCTTCTACTCCAACATTAGCTTTATCTTCTTCATTTGTGAAGACAGATGTAAATTACTCATTCAATATTACTCATTTAAATTACTTATTCAATATTACTCATTTAAATTACTCATTCAATTTTACTCATTTAAATTACTCATTCAATAGCTCAGGCTTGCCCTTTGCCTCCACAAGCGGAGTTCCACTTTGTCACTAATTGACCTACCCAGTCATTTAACCTTTCTTTAACACTTTTGTACATAGTTTTGGCTTCCCTGTTATGTCACTCACTTTTCTCATACTCCTACATTTTCCTTCTAATGCCCTTTTTCAGTTTTACCCTGCACTCTGTATTCTGCTTGGTTCTCTATTGTATTCTGTAACTGACAGGTGCCATGAAACTCCATTTTCTGTTTTATTCTTAACCTTCATTTCTTTCATCAACCAGGGAGCTCTGGCTTTAGAAACCCCATTTTTCCTTCTGGGAATATGCTTGACTTGGTACCCAAAGTGCCTCTGCCCTAAAGGCCTACCATTGCCCAATTACTGCTTTCCTCACCAATCTTTGTTTTCACTCTACCCATGGTGAATCACTTTTCAAGAGACTGATACTGTTTCTCTTTCAAGTGGGCATTTTCAGTGTTGATTTTTAAAATTTGTTTCTTTCCATAACAGGTAATCTAATTAGTTTATGATCATTATTGCCCAGATGTTACCCAACTGCAACACACTCCATATACCCTATTCATTCCGCAAAATTAGATCCACCACTGCTTCCTTCCTCACTGGGTGAGAACTATACCGATTAAGGAAGTTCTCCTGTACAGATTTTAGGAATTCTTTACTCTCATACTTTATCCTGCTTATTTTCCAAATATATTAGGGTGATTGAAGTTCTATTTTGTTACTGCTCTATTATTTTTACATTTCTCTGAATTTTGCCTACAAATTTGCTCTTCTCTTTCTATTTGGTGACCTATAATAATCACAGCAATATATCAGCTATATTTCTGCTCCTTCATTCATAAAATAAATTTAGTCTTTGAACACTCATCTATATCACCACTCCGCATCTTGAGCAATGCTGCCACATTCCCTCCTGTCCTTTTTCTTTCCTGAATGGATCGTAGCCGGGAATATTTAGTCCCCATTCCTGCCCATAATAGAAATTATATCATAAACCCCAGTGGAAAATTGTGTCTGGAAGTCATCAACCTTGTTTGTAACGCTGTTTTTTCACTCCACTTGCCTTGATGAGTGTGAACAACACTCAAGAAGCTTGACACTATCCAGGCCAAAGCGGCTTGCTTGATCGGCACCCCATCCACCGCCTTTAGCATTCACTCCCTCCACCACCATCGCACAGTGGTAGCAGTGTGTACAGTACACAAGATGTGCTGCAGCTCCTCACCAAAGCTCTTTCGACAGCACCTTCCAAGCCTGCAAATTCCACCACCTAGAAGGACACGAGCAGCAGATGCATGGGAACACCAACATCTGCCAGTCCCCAAGCCATTCACACCATCCTGACTTAGAACTATATCGCCGTTCCTTCACTGTTGCTTGGTCAAAATTCTGGAACTCCTTCCTTAACAGATCTGTGGGTGTACTTACACCACATGTAACAGGCCAAGAAGATGGCTCACCACCACATTCTCAAAGGTGATTAGGGATGAGCAACAAATGCTGGCCTTGCCAGAAACATGCACATCCTATGAAATGATGCATATTAAAAAAAACACAAATGTATTGCAAGCTAGACTGCTTGGCTTTTTCCTCCATCTAATTCCTGCTCTTTCTACGCTATTCTTTATTGTGTTACTGTTTGTCAGCAGCTGTAGATCAGCTGCATACAATCATAAAATTATAGAATGGTTAAAGCTTTGAAAGAGACCATTCATCCCATTTTGTCTATGCCTGCTCTCTGCAAGTCCCACTCACCCAGTCCCACTCCCTTGCCCTTTCCCTGTAGGCCTGCATTTTTCTTTCTTGTCAGATAATAATAAAATTCTTTTTCAAAGGCCTCGATTGAATCTGGCTCCACCGTACTCTCAGACAGTGCATTCCAGATCCTAACCACTCACTGTGAAAATGTCACCATTGCTTCTATTGTCAATTGCCTTAAATCAGTGTTCTCTGGTTCTCAATCCTTCCGCCAATGGGAACGGTTTCTCCCTATCTACTCTGTCCATACCCATCACGATTTTGAACACTGGTAACAAATTTCCTTTCAGCTTTTTCTTCTCCAAGGAAAACACTCCCAACTTTTCCAATCCAAAATTCCTCACTCTCATGAAACATTTCTGCACATTGTCTAATGCTTTCACATCCTTCCTAAATTGTGGTGCCCAGAACTGGACTCAGTACTCCAGTTGAGATCAAACCAGCATTTTATCCAAATTTATCATAGTTTATTTGCCTTTGTACTTTATGCTCCTGTTGATAAAGTCAGTCCTGTATGCATATCTGACCAGAGAAGACAATCAAAATTATGTCTCATCCTAATTCACTTAATGTTCATATGTACAGTTTTGAAGTTGGAGAGTTTCAAGGGTGGGAATTATGGCCAATTTCCCCCTCAGATCCTCTAGTCCAAGAATGGCAGGAAAATCATTCAGGTTTCCTGCTCCTGATCATTTCCCAGTGACAAGTTAGTAGGTGAATGTCTTTTTTTCCTTAAATTTAACTCACACTAAGCTACAGCAAAAATTAAATATATGTTTGAAAGGAGGGCAAGCAAAGATTTTGTTGTATTTATTCTAAACACAAATATAGAAAACAATTGATTAAAACAGGACAAACATGAATTAACAAATCTTTTCCACACTGCATCAGTCAGTGTTCAATACATGAAACTGTCATTCCATTACCTCCTAAAAATCTACAGCTTGTTTTGTAGATTATATATATTTATACAAAGACCAATATGTTTGATTTCACTTTACTTGTTAAAAGTGCTCCCAGGTTTTTTCAAAAAGCATTAAGCAAACTCCTTTATAGCTTTCGCTGCTGCTTATATTCATTGAGGTGCCTGTAACATGGCAGCATGTCAGTAAGGTGTGAAATATAGGAGAGAATGGACTGAGTTATAACAGGAGCATTAGAAGAGCTGACTGAATGTGCGGTCAAAAGGGTTTTGGAGCAGTGTCGAATTGATGGTCTTTTTCTTGTAAGCTGAAGCATGCGCTATACACACCACCAAGCCAGCTTATTATCAGGGCCATGGGGTTTTTGTGTGAGCACAGTTTTATCATTCATTCAAATGTGACCTTTCATTACAAGAAGAATGTGAAGCTTGGAGAAAAATAGTCGGGAGAGTAAAAAATTGTTTTTTTTTTTGTCATTTTACTCGAGCATTTCTTTTTACCACATAGGAAAATATTGAAAATGGGTGAAAAATAATCCCTTGACTGACAGACAAGCATCATCCAATTGGACAATGAGTCTTTTTGCTTTCCAATTGGCGCAGGAAGACAGAACATCACAAGGGCGGATGTGTTGGCCGATTAATGGCTGGGGGGTGTGGGCAAGTCATGTGATAAAACCTCCAGGGCTACATTCAATCACAGTTGAAAACCCTAGTGAAGAGATTTCTAGAAGAGGTTTCTAGGAGGTAGGACTTGGGGTGTTTGTAAGTTCTGAAGAGTGTAAGGAGGGGAAGAATCCTCTTGAAAATACAGGAATATAAGGGACTGAAATAGGTAATTACGGTGTACAAGCCCATCTTGCTTGATTGATCAAACCCACCTGCACGCCTTCCTATCATAGCACTCATCCTTTTCCCTCTCCGTACACAATATTGGTTCTTGAATTAATTCAGTGTGTCTCCTTCAATGAGCTTTCTTGGTCATTCATTCTAAGGCTCTTCATTAGTTTTTGTTGAGGTGATTGAGTTCCCTTCATGGCCCCCAATATTTAATTTATGTTCCTTGGTTTAAGAATATAAGAGCATGTGTAGGCCATGTAGCCTCTGGAAACTGCTCTGCCATTCAATAAAATTATGGATGACCCTCATCCTCAGTACCACTTTCCCATCTTATGACCATGTCCCTTGATTGATTCCTTCAGTATCCAAAAATCTATCAATCTTAGTCTTGAAAATGCTCAATGACTGAACATTCACAGCCTTTGAAGCTTTTGACACAGTGAATAATCTGCCTGAATCAATTTCAACAATGTCTTCATAATCCTGAAAACCTTAATAAGAATGCCTCAGTTACCAAAGGAAAATCCCTGTCTTCCTTAATGTGTTGCTCGTAAGAGCTGAGAGGTTCTAACTATCAGGAAAGACTGAATAGGCAGGGGCTCTTTACTCTGGATGTTTCCACTTGTAGGACGGTCTAAAACTAGGTTCATAAGTATAAGTCCAATAAGTGTGGAGCATAAACACCAGCACAGGCCAGTTGGGCCGAATGGCCTGCTTCAGTGCTATAAAATTGTATGTTATAAGTTACATCCTTGAGAATGATGGAAAATGCATCCTTGTACGGCTTGTGTGTGAAGAAAGTTATGTATGACTCATTGGGGGCTTCAAGGTTTGCAGAAGATTTTTACATTAAAGCAAAGGCCTTCCATATATTGTTCACAGCTGTATCCCTACACTCAATACTCATTTGGAGTATGGCACTGTTTGCTTCAAGCAAAGGTAATATTGTCTTGGTTGAGATAATGTAATGCTGTTACATTATCTTATTGTTTTAAATGGTCAATGTATCATGCATCCATTCCCTTAGCTTTTATATTGTTAGAGCAATAGGGAAGAAAAGGGAATCTTGTCTCTACATATGAACAACAGACAGTTTGGAAGAGCAAGGACAGGGGAATGATAAACACCCAAGTTAAGAAAAGACTCATATACTGATAAGAAACAAGTTGCCAAGACACCACATACCACAGTAAAAGATAAAGACTGGCCTAAGCACTAACTGTATTATAAATGGAGCTTGTAGAAGAGGCCAAGGATAAACAAAATTATAAGTGAGGGTAAACACCTAAAAATGTGGCTTTAGTAAAATACACAACAATGTATTAGCCACGCAGTCCAAGGCTGTGTTATTGTAAAAGAACAGAACCTGTTTCCCCCCCTAAGAGCAAAGCATTCTCAGAGTGACCAGGAGCCATGAAGCAGTGTGGATGGACTAGAGGGCTGGAGTAGGGAGCTCTGACCCAGGAAAGCAAGCTGTGTTAAAAGCAAAATACTGCGGATGCTGGAAATCTAGAACATAAACAAAAATACCTGGAAAAACTCAGCAGGTCTGACAGCATCTGCGGAGAAGGATACAGTTGACGTTTCGAGTCCGTATGACCCTTCATCAGAACTGAGAAATATAGAAATGAGATGAAATATAAACTGGTTGAGGGGGGTGGGGCAGGTAGAGCTTGATAGGTGGAGGCCAAGAAGAGATTGCCAAAGGTGTCATAGACAAAAGGACAAAGGGGTGTTGATGGTGGTGATATTATCTAAAGGATGTGTTAATGGGGACATTAACCATGCTAACCAAGCTATGTTGTTCTCTTGGGTGTCGGAGCGCTGGCAGAGTCAGTCAGCAGTCAATAGCCATGCAGGCAACCTCAAAAGCCGAATGCAATCACTCCAGACCTGGGAACCAGCTCCTATTACTTTCATGTCATCTTGTTGTTTAACATAACAATGTAGAACAGTTAATATAAAACCTAACACTGTTGTTAGTCAATATACTGTAATGAAACTTCTTGTAATAAAAACCACTCGTATATTGCTGCTGGACTAACAACCTTTTGTTATGAAAGGGGAATCAGGCAGCATTTATAAACATTTGTTGGCTGCAAAACTATGTTCACTTACTTGAAAGTCACGGGAAAGATCTAGGATAATAAGTAGCAGAGAGTAAGTAATGAGTTGTCTCACATCAAGAGGTCCAGATACTGTCAATGGATGAAAGCTATGGAGCACTCTCATTTAAATAGCAGCTTATCACATCTCTAATAAACATCTCAAAGCACTGGGTGCACAATTAATTACTTTGATGTGCAATGACAATTGTTTTGTAGGCAAACACAGTAGCCATGTTTCACACAGCAAGATCCCACAACAGCAATGAGATGATGAATCAGTTAAGGAAGAAGAAAGCACATATTTGTAAATACAGTGCATTTCATGACCTCAGGACACCCCACAGCACTTTACAGTCAATGAAATACCTTTGGAGTGCAGTCACTGCAGCCAATATTGCATACAGTAAGTTCTCACAAACAGCGATGAGATAATGACTAGATAATCAGTTTTAATTGTTGGTTGAAGGATAACTATTGGACAGGATGCCAGGGAGAACTCTGCTATTCTTCTTTAAATTGTGCCATTTTACATCAAGCTGAGATACCTTGGCTTTACGTCTCATCTGAAAGGTAGCACCTCCGACAGCACAGCACCTTCAGGTTTGCACTGGACTATCAGCCTGGATTATGCATTTAAGTCTCTGGAGTGGAAGTTGAGCTCACAACCTTGGAGACTTAGAAGTAACAGTGCCGCCCACTGAGCCACAGCTGACACTGCTAAACAACAGGAAACAGAAAATCTCAACTCTTCAAGTGGTACTTTGGGATTATCAACATCCATCTGACCCATCAGGACAGGAAGACCAGGCCTCGGTTTAATAACTCACAATGCAGCATTCTCTCAGTATAGCATTGAAGGGGCAAACCAGATAATGTGCTCCAGTCCTGATTTATGTGTGTATTATCTGAACCCCTTGATTCCACAAGACTTTGAAACAATTCTAAGTCCTGTTCATTTTTTTCTATATATAATACATACATACAAATACGTGTTTTAATTTTGTTCCCATCAGAACATTATGGAAAGGATAGAGAAATTCTCTGCCAGAGAAGCTTTGGCAGTGAGTAAGATGAGGTCAAAGGAGTTGTAAATCTGTGTGTAGCCGTGTGGGACTGTAGTGACTATCACAGTTTCAGGACACAGTATCACTTGCATTGCAGGAAGAATACCAAGTGGTTATCTTACAGTTTGATAATGTCTTCCAACACATGTATTTTAAGTTTGGATTAAATACACTTATGCTTAATCTGTAACATCATTTATCCCATACGTTGAGTTGTAGTTTAAATATTTAGAGAATACAAATAAATCATACCGTCACAAATTTCATTCCTTTAATCCAACGGGAAAGCAACAAAAGTTATCTGTTGCTAAATTTACAATGAGATACTTCAACCAATACAATGATTCTTTTGGTCAGACTTCTGAATTGAATACTTATGTCTGATTTTAGAGCGGATCATTTATCAAGTACCTCATTTATTAATGAAATAGTAAGTAAAATACTTAATTACACATTATCTACAGGAAGGTTGTTTCTCTTTTAAAATCCCAAACCATTCTTGTATTGTTTGGCCATTTGCAGTTCTAAAAGGTCAAGGGGAATGTTTACTCTGTTCGTAGAAAAATCAGATTCATTTCTTCATATCCTAAGAAGTTGGTTTAGTCCTTCCAAAAGGGCTTTGTTTGGTGCTGTGTAATCCTCATCTTCAGCTTCGGAGGTATTCCATAGTTGCAGTTTCTGACTTTGATTTTTTTGGGTCAGAGACTCAAGGCCTGATTTTAACTTTAGGTGGGAATTGGAGGTGTCGGAGTCCAAAGTGAGCAGCAGACTATCCAGCCCATCCCCAGAGTGTGAGGCCTGGGCAAGGGTAAAATTAGCCCTTTAAGCTTTGGAATTCCCTCATGTTGTTTTTAACAGTGTTATGATTGTTCTTAACTGTATGCTTGTGTTGGAGGAGTCTGAGATTGAGGAATAAAGGTTCCATATTGTTTGCTATTACTTCCCTTGATTACATTCTTTCTAAAGTTTTTTTTTAACAATTTAAAGGCCAAGCTGTTTAAAAGGGAATTGAAAGGGATAAGAATTCCAGGGAAAAGAATAGGGGTCAGCTCTTTCAAAGCACCGACACAGGCATAATGGCCTCCTTCTGTGCTGTATGACTGTGTCCTAACTCACAGCAAGTCCCATTCACATATCCCCCTGTGCTCGCTTACTGACACTGGTTCCTGGTCAAGCAATGCCTCGATTTTGAAATTCTCATTGTTGTTTTCAAATCCCTCCATTTCCCTCCCCTCTCTAACTCTGTAATATCCTCTGTCCCTATAACCCTGGGGATATTTGTGCTCCTCTGTTTATGACCTCTTGAGCATCTCTGATTTTAATTAGTCTACAGGTGCTAGGCAATGACCACCTCAAACAAGAAAGAACATAACCACTTCCTTTATATTTAATATTAGTACTATCATTGAACTCCCCACTAACAACACCTTGGAGGCCACCACTGACCACAAACTTAACGGGACCTGCCACAAAAAATACAGTGACTGCAAGAGCAGGACAGAGGCTGGGTATTCTGCAGAGAGTGATGCACCTCCTGACTCCCCAAAGCATTTCCACCATCTACAAGGCACCGGCTGAGTGCAGCTCATGAAGCTCAACGCCTTCCAGGACAAAGCAGTCCACTTGTTAGCACCCCATCCACCACTCTTAAATCTTCACTCCCTCCACCAGTGCTGCATTGTGGCAGCAATGTGTACCATCTGCAAGAGGCACTGCAGCAACTCACCAAGTGTTCTTCGACAGCACCTCCCAAACCCACAATGTCTACCACCTAGGAGTTCAAGGACAGCAAGTGTGTGGGAACACCACCACCTCACCTCCAAGATTACCAAGTTACTCACCATCCTGACTTGGAACTATATCACTGTTCCTTCACTGTTGCTGGTTCAAAGTCTGTAACTTCCTGCCATCACTTTGAGTACAATCACCACATAGACTGTAACAGTTTAAGAAACTGGCTCAACACCACATTTTCAAACGAAATTAGAGATGAGCAATAAATATTGGTATTGTCAGCAATGACAACATCCTGTGAACGACAGAGGTGGTGGCAGAGTGGTATTGTCACTGGATCAGAGACCCTGGGTAATCTTCTGGGAACCCAAGTTCAAATCCCACCATGGCAGATGGTGAAATTTGAATTCAATAAAAATCTGGAATTAAAAGTCTGATAATGACCATGAAATGATTGTTGTAAAAACCCATCTGGTTCACAAATGCCCTTTTGGGAAGGAAATCTGCTGCCCTTACCTGGTCTGGCCTACACATGGCTCCAGACCCACCAGCAACATGGTTGACTCTTAAGTGCCCTCTGAACAAGGGCAATTAGGAATCGGCAATAAATGCTGGCTGGACAAGTGACACCCATGTCCCATGAATGAATAAAAAAAAACAAGCTTAAAAAAACTGTTGCCAGCATGTCTTCAGCTGCCAAGGCCCTTAGCTCTGGAATTCCATCCCTTAAACACTTCACTCTTTATCCTCCTTTAAGATGCTTTTTGAAACCTACTGCTCTGCCTTAATATCTCGCTATGTGGCTTGATGTTAAATTTTGTTTAACAATGCTATTGTGAAGTGTCTTGGGATGTTTCACTACATTACAGACACTATAAAAATGCAAACCCTTGGTGTTATTTTCACACCATGATAACTTTGATTAACTGGGTTTAACTAGTGGTTTATCTCTAAAGAGGATATGTCATGAATTGATCAGAACTCTGTAAACAAGAACTTTGTCAGCAAAGGGTATTAACAGTTACGGAACCAAGGTGCGGAGATAGAGTTAAGGTACAGAACAGCCATGATATAAAGAATGGAAGGACACATTCGAGCAGCTGAATGGCCTCCTCCTCTTCATATATTTTCATGCTGAGCTCGTGCCCTGTGATTGTGAAGATAATGTGGGACTCTGATGCCACCCAGCTAAAATAATTTAGAAAATTGCTGTTTTGAGAGCCTTCTTTCTACAAATTGTATTGTCTTTACTCGAGCTGATTTATTTCATCTCCAGTTCACTATCTTTTGTTCCACCCCTGTTCAGTGTCTCCACCTAGCCGTTGCTTTTGTTTAACTTTATCCTCCTACTTTGCGGTATATAATCACCTCTACAGATTGATCTGAGCAGTCCCAATAATCATGTATGCTGCTGGTGGATCATGGATCTTCAGTCTGTCGCTCATGGCTCAGTGTCATTATATCATCAAATGCATCATTTAACCATAACAAAAACACACACATTTTAAAGTGTTCCTTGCAAGATTTAAAATTTGGAATTTTCCAGCGATTTCATCGCTCACAGTCAGCTAGGGACATCTCACTATTCTCAATTCTCATATTTCCATTTGGCAAAGTGGCAATGTACTTTTCCTTCAAATGTTCACTTTTGTAAGTCAAGTTCAAATTTTGGGAAATAATAAACAATGGATCTTTTAAAAGAACCTTTGGTTGGTCCACAAGGTATCTGAAACCCATCACCATGTTTAGGTGTCTCAATCAAACTATCAGCAAGTCCATATAACTGGAATTTCTGTTTGCTTGATAGAGAGCACACACACACACACACACTCCCCATTGAAACATATCCCACTTAGCCAAGTCCAGAGAAGGCAAGCTGTATATAGTAACAGCACTATTCTCAAGCAGAATGGAGAAGATTGGGTAATTCTCTCATCAACCACGCCAGAAGATAGCACTCTGTAGCTGTAGGTGACTGGGGTTGATTTTACACACATGATTTTTGTCTTGTAACTACCCTCTGCTCACTGCATTCTGCTGGAGAAATAACCCTGCTTTTATCTGGGACGTTTCTGTAGTTTCAGTCTTGAGTTCTGTTTGCTGTCGTTCATAGAGACTCGGTTTAATTAGAATCTGTTTGCTGGCTAAACAGACTTTGTTTGCTGTAAAATCTAAGTCTGCTTGCTACAAGCCCTGCCATTTGTTACGTCCTACCACCAACTCATTGGCTGACATAGCGGTGCCACGAGAAACTCTGGAGAATGTAGGCTCATGATGGTGAAAGTCAAGATTCACGTGTGTTGGAGCACAGCTGGAATTTAACTGACTAAAACTTTTCAGGTAACCTGCTTGACTTTAGCTTCTGATCTTAATAGATTGCAATATTGTCTATTATAAATTATTAGATTTAACAGTAATTTCTAGTTTTGAAAGTTACTTGCTGGGACTTCTTTAGGCTAACACTATAATATGAGCAATTATGACTGTATATGCTTAGCTTCATCTAATAGTCTGTTAGATCACCAAATTAGCAATAGTAAATCAATTGCTTAGAAAGAATGCAGGTCTCACCATAAACTAGCACTTAACCAGCTTATTAACCTATTGACACTTAACCTGCTTAATGGATAAATAAATTGGTCTCTCCAGAAAAAAAAAGGTACAGAAATAAATCTTGTGAAGATAAACCAAATAGCCGGTTACATTTAAAAATTCATGTTAATGTTTTACATCACTCTGAGGAGGAGTGTCAGTACATTTTTTAATAGCTGCTGTTTTTGTAACCTTGAATTTGTGGATTCTTCATTCTACTCCGCTGAGCTGGCAGTTAGTTAGCAGGAAATAATAGGTTATATCCCTGTCCTGTCAGGTAAACAAAAGTGTAAACCAGTCATTTGTCATATGCCATGTATTTTGTGCTAACTTTTGGCCATTTAGTCTGCAGAGTCTGGAGCTAACTCATGGCACAGACAGCGTTGTGGCTGTGGTGTTATTAGTCCTCTGTTGTAACTGTAATAATGAGGAGAGCCTGTATCATTGTCAGATGAAATACTCCTTCCTGCCTTCGCTTACAGAATCCTGGTAATTGGCATGGTTCTTCAGTGCAGCATCGGCATTCTCAGCATATTCCGTTCTTTTTGGCTCATTATTTTGATAAGTGCCTTTGTTCCGATATAACAAGCGTCCCGTTATAGCAAAGATGCAGAGGATGACAAAAATCACAATCGCAATAACACCTGTCAGTAGAAAAGAAATGCAACTTTAGTTTTTTTTCCCCTTATTGCAAACCAAAATCATTGCTATTTCAATGCAACAATGCTTGCTGTTTGTCTTCTTTATGTCTCCTCTCTGCCTCCTCTGACTCCTGCTGGGATACGATGCCATGGATACCTAGCAACGCTCTTGTACCTCACCCTCGAGGCCATCTTGGCCGTGTCTGAATGTGGCCAGTGAGTTGACAAACCACTCAATGCTGGAGACATCACCTCTGGGCCTGTCCTATTCTTACTTAGACATTGCAATTGGTTCACAGCAGTGACTTAAAACGAGCTCTTGGGCATATCTAATTTTAATTACTCCATCATTGGTGTCCGTGCCTTCAGCTGCCTAGGCCTTAAGTTCTAGAATTCCCTCCCTAAATGTCCCTGCCTTTCTACATCGCTATTATTTTAAGATGATTGTTAATGCTTACGTCTTTGATCAAAATTTTGGCTTGGTATCAAATTTTCTTTGATAGCGGTCCTAAAAAGCAACTTGTGCCTTGGGACATTTGACTGTGTTAAAGGTGATATATAAATGGAAGCTGTTGTTTCTGATTCACTTCCCAGTACTTTAAATGGGCACTGAGTTGAAATTTCTCTCTCCGAAGAGGGTCGAGTTATAATGGCATGTTGGAAGCAAAATACATAGATTCCCCATACAGTAAACATCCTCATTTCACAGATTTTTGGTGGGAAGTGCTAAATGGTAAAACTTACCTCAATACTCACTCATATGTCATCACTGGTATTTTATAAATTATCAGTATAATCTCCTCAGATTTACATTCTATGGACCATATGTGTCCACTCTGTCACTTTCTTTGTTGCCTACAATGTATAGGCACTTTGCAAGGTTTTGTCAACTAGTCCACACAACTCCTTAAGGTACATCGTCTGAGGGAGTTTTTGCAATGTTAGCATCAATATGAATTATTTGCAATTTGCAGCATTGAAAGACTTTTCTACAATTAGAAAATTGTCATGAACTTGCCAAGGTGTTTATGGCCATCAGACACAGTTTGAAGCGTGATTATACTGTTTGCATTAGAAACAACACACCACGTACTAAAGAAGCCATCATATCACTTCTGTGACATCAGTCCAATGGCTTATGAGTTTTTCCGTCTCCTCCAAAACTTTGATCTCTGAACATTATGCTCTCATGTAAAATACTGGTTTGTCTATAACTTTGGATCACTAAAAGCACAGGCATTATGTCACCTTTGCTGAGGCCACGATAAAGCATTTTGAAGAAGTTGGGAGCCATGGAAATTATCCACTGCAAATTCCACTAAGTAATTAGGACTACTATTGATGCCTCTCCACTGATTCTTAATTGGCCAATTAATAATCTAGTTCACCGTTTTATTTTTGCATCCCAAAATCTCTTTTAGCCATGAATCTCTTTTGTGAGGCACCTTGCACTTTCTGAAGACCATTTCAGTTACATCCTCGAAGATTCCAACACATTGGTAAGGCCAAACTCAGGTTCTACCAATGAAATTATTCTTTAAAAATCTGAAAGGAAAATAAAACAGGTATCGCACTGGCAATCTTTTTTGTCCAACTGCAGTAGGGCCCTGAGGCCTGATGCAGCAGGTCTATGATTTCTAGACTGACATGACTCCATGCCAAGTGTCAACGAGCCCATTACCCGTATGTAAATGTTGACAAGGTAAAAGGTAAATGTGGACTACCCCATCCTGCACTATGCTACCAGAGATTTGTTCCAATCGAGTGGAAGAAGTTGGCTTTTTTATCCCTGAATAATTCTCTTCTCTCGTTCTCTCCTCATTGCCTTTAATTGCTACCTTGAGGCTGAATAACTTAAGTTTTCTTGTTCCATCATCATAACTCAGTCTTCTAATACTAAGCAGCAGCTCTTGGCTTGTCACTGCACCAACCATATGGTAACAGGAATTGGCCATTCAGAGCCTCAAAACACAACAAATCATTCCTTCTTCAAGACTTTAATGACAGCACATCTTTATTTCCTACCTCCAATGACTGCAGAATCACTTTTGACTGCATTTTGTAAAGGCTCCTCCTCCTCAGTGGGCTTGGAATCATCTGTAGTGGAAAAATGAACTCACAGTGTAAAAAAATAACGCAATCATGATGCTATGAACGAAGAAAGGAAGACTTGCATTCATTTAGTGCTTTTCATGACCACCTGCTGTCTCAAAGCGCTTTACAGCCAATGAGGTTCTTTTGCAAGGCGGGGGTGAATTTTAAGGGGTGGGGGGATGTGCATTGCTCGCCACCTCAGTAGAAAAGTTGGCCAGCAGCTTGCCGCCTTTAAAAAGGGCTGCCTGGTAGTGATAGCATTCAGGGGGTGGCATTAACAAAGTGAGAGTGGGGTTTGCACCCCTCAGGGACAGCAAGTCCTACCCTTGAGATCTGCTGGCCAATCTGAGTAGTCTCAGAAGCGCCAGTCACAATAAGAAGATCACGCATGTGGATTTAACCATTGTCCACCAGAAGATGGGAGAAAACAGTTCAGCGTAATGAATATCTCTTCAAAGGTAATAGTCTTGAAATTATATTTGTCACTTTTCGCTTAACCCTTCCAATGCATAAACATATTGAGCCCACACTGCATAAAATATTCCAAAAGCTACTTCACCAATTATCAACACCAGCTTAGAAAGGCTGTTTCAATTTTAATCAGACACTGTTGAGGTGCCTTGATCATAGTGCTCAGCTCCATCTCCCTTCTCATCATTGCAAATTAAAATTAATTCAGTGTTTAAAGCAGAACAGGATAGAGAGGAGTGACTGATCTTTCAACCACTATACCTCTGCTCTTTAGAGCTCCTTGCTGTCGGTTTACCTTCATTACTGAAGGTGGGTGGCAGTAGAAGCCACTGAAGAATCTGAAGAATGAGCAGAACAATTTATGAGAGGGGTTTGTCAATTGCCGTCAGGCCCTAATACATATCTAGCTAAAAAAAAGGCACATTGCGTGGACATATTCTTTCTGTTTGTAAAGGACAGGGCCCTGTGTGTGAATATATGTAGCTTCTAGCAAACTAGAATCTGTCCATGTGTTGTGCCTTTTTCAACTAGACAAAAGCTTGGAGGGCAGCCATTCTCTGGTTCATTCCCCATGGCAGTGTCTTGACTAATCAGAGTCAACTTGCCTGGCTGAATTTAAACAAAAGCTTGGCAATTAACTGTTTCCTATTGCATTCCCCATGGTAACACCTCTAACAATCAGGGTCCACTTGCCAATCAATCAGCAAGCTCTTCCTGTGTAATATAAATGATTGTTGTCTTTGAGATTTGGTATTCCTGCGATTCTGTCCTGATGAGTGCAAAGCAAAAGTGTTCGACAGCATGTTGCTTTTTTGAGAAATACCCAAGTTCTGCCTTACCAAGTGTCTGTTAAAATAATGCTCGTGTACTACAACTGAGCAGAGTTGTTTCAATAATCAGGCAAGCTGCACTTGATAGAAAACTGGCCAATAATAATATAGCGTCGATATGGTTCCTGCTTGAATCAATAAAGCTGTCATTGTAAGAATTCATACACACAAGCTCACCGATAATACTTACAGGCTGTCAGCACAGGATGAAAATAAATCAGAATTTAATGGCCTGCTATGATATTTTATAATCAAAAATTAATGTACTGATACTCATGGGAGGGCTGGGTAGTGGGAAGATTATTACATTGGAAATGAGAGCAGATGATTCTTCAATTGTTGAAATTATATATCGATGATGGCAGGTAGAGTAATATAGATCTATAAATATCATTTGGAAAATTGGCACACAGTGCTCTAAGTAGGCTGATAATAAGCTATGCTGCACAATGCGGATCTAGTTTGACTGCAAATTAAAAGACAGAATCATACAGCACAGAATGAGGCCATTCGGCCCATCAGCACCTCTGTCTGCTCTTTGAAAGGGCTACCCAGCTCCCTGTTATTTAAACCTAAAAGCCGGGTCGTCGGTTCTCTCCGCAGGTGCTGCCTGACCTGCTGAAAGTGTCCAACGTGAAAAGAGGTCAGAAGACTTTGCCAGCTCCTTTAGTAAGCAGGAGTTGATAGTACAAAAGACTTAGCAATGGATTGGCAGCCTTACTATGAAAGGATGGCTAGTGACAAAAACAGAGACAAAAATCACACAGTTGCAATGGGTGGGCAAGGGTTAAAGAAATAGTTTGAAGCACAATGTTGGGGCAAATCAAAGTGAAATTCACTATTGGTATAAGTTCCCTTAATCCCAATTCAGATTGATATATGGAGTACTTTTTCCCAATTTAAGCATTTAAGGGGAACACTGATAAGCATATAAAGGGCAAAGAATAGGAGGATATACTGATGGGGTAGATGAAGAGGGATGGGAGGAGGTTTGTGTGAAAAAGGGACTAATTAGGCTGAACAGCTGTGCTATAGACTCGATGTAAGCATCAAGCGTTGCTTAGTGAGAGATGGCCTAGTTCATGGAAAAGCCTAACTAACTAAGTCCATTACTAACTAAAGGTGATATGATGCAGGTGAAAATGCTAAGAAGCGTTCAAACAAAACTCCTGAAAATCAGTCACCTGCACACTCCTACAATTCAATCCCGGTGGGTGTTTAGTCCTCTGCGCTCAATCCTGGGCTGCCGCTTTTCACATTCGACCCCATGCTACACCCTTCAGCACTCAAATCTCCTCTACAGCCCGCCATATCCAATCCTGGCCTACTGACCTCCATGTTCAGCATGGCTCTGGCCTACCTTTCGCCACATTCGCCCTGGCACTGCTTCCCATTACTTAACTCTGGCTTTCCGCCCTACACAGGTCAGAATCTCCTTAATGAAAGAAGCAACATGCACCAGCAGAAAAATAGTTATTCACTTCGTTATTCATTCCTGACTTTTCTCAGGCCTCACGACAAAAAATGCCCACAGCGCAAGGAGGTCTTGATTTACAATCGTGAAGGTAAAATCATTTTCTCTAAATTACTAAGGGCAAAAAAATGACAGTAATCATAGAGTAATGTTATAACAAAGTACCTAACAGCATCAGGGAATTTTCAGCAATATCCAATTATGTTCTGGATTTCACTGTAGGTCAACCCTAGGTTCAATATTCATTGAATTTTAGTTTAAATGATACATATTTGTGTATCTGCGTGTGTACACCTGTGTGCGCTGTGGGCTAATCATGTTGGTGGATGCTGAACAAACACAAATAATGCATGAGGAACAAATGCAAAAACACTCAAACGTATTTGTTTCCAAGACACTAATTCTTAATGAAATGGGAACATTTGAAATAATTTCCTAGGAAACTACTGAAGCAGGAATAAGATAATTTACTGCAGAAATAAGGCAATTTTTCTGTTCAATTGAATTTTTAAAAAATGTACTTTGGAACAACTGTGCCTGCTACTGTAGCACTTGCTGAGAACTCACTTAGTGGATCGTGAAGCTAGGGAGAAAGAGGGGGTGTGTAGTCACACTCCCACTCTACACTCTCTTGCCTCTGTGGCTGAATGGACAGTTTGGAGGCTTATCTTTCATCTGAAAGGGATACCTCCTGTCCAGAGTCAAAGGGGCAGCCTCTGAAAACAGACATGGGTATCACAAAGCCAGATTAACCTGTGACCATTTAACTGAAGCAAGCATCAAGCCAACCTTGTGCTGCCTGCTCATTACCGTAGGATATAGCTGTATTTTTTTTTATTCGTTCATGGTATGTGAGTTTTTTTTTTCTTTATTCCTTCGTGAGATGTGGGTGTCACTGACAAGTCAGCATTTGTTGCCCATCCCTAACTCTCCTTGAACTGAGTGGCTTGCTAGGTCAGTTCAGAGGGCAGTTAAGAGTCAACCACATTGCTGTGGGTCTGGAGTCACATATAGGCCAGGCCAGGCAAGGATGGCAGATTTCCTTCCATAAAGGACATTAGTGAGCCAGGCAGGTTTTTTTTTATGACAATTGATGATAGTTTCATGGTTGCTATTACTGAGACTAGCTTAATATTTCAGATTGTATTAATTTCATTTAAATTCCACCAGTTACCATGGTGAGATCTGAACCTTTGTCCCCATAGCATTAGCTTGGCCCTCTGGGTTACTAATCCAGCGACATTATCACTACACCAGCATCTTGCCATCAGTGGGGAGGTGCTGTCAGGCCAGCATTTATTGCACATCGCTTATTACCCTTGAGAAGGTGGTGGTGGTGAGCTGCTTTCTTGAACTGTTGCAGTCCACATTTCTGTAGAGGTTTGATGCAACTGAGCGGCTTGCTAGACCATTTCAGAGGGCAGTAAAGAGTCAACCACATTGCTGTGGGTCTGGAGTCACATGCTGGCCAGACCAGGTAAAGACCGTAGATTTCCTTAATGAATCAGATGGGTTTTTAATCACTATTCAGTGGTCTCATGATCAGCATTACTAAGACTAAGCTTTTTATTTCAGATCTACTAATTAATTGAATTTAAATTCCCCAAAGGGGATTTGAATTTATGTCACTGGGGCATTAGTCCAGGCCTCTGGATACTAGCCCAGTAACATTACCACTATGGTACCATTCCCCCTGCATGCTTCAGCATGGGGTCCTAAATTATGAGAGGCTAACACAATGAAACTAACCCGCACTACTTAAAGCCAGCATGCAATGAGGTGCATTGTGGCTGGAGCAGATCGATGTTCTTGTGCGAATCACTCTGATGTGGGAAAAGACCGAATAATGGCATGACACGAGAGAGAGTGTGCTCCAACATTCTCAGACATTGCAGTCATGAAGGAGGTGCAAAGGATGGGAGAAGTATCATGTCCGTAGGAAGATCTCCAGTCAAACGCTCAGAAGGCAGTGGAAACAGATAGCCATGGCTGTCAGTGCCCGGAATCAAGCTCTGAGGACCTGGATGCAGAGCTGAAACAAGTTCACCCACCTCATAAAAGCAGTCAAGGTCAGTGAATTAATCTTCAAATGCCATATCTCACCAATTGCACTGCTAGCTTCAGACGCTGCTCAATACAACACATCCCATCACTCATCTCCCACCAATCTCTGTCAATCAGGACCCTTATCTCACATTCAAAGCTGCATCTCATCCTCATACATTTGGCACTGCTGCAAACCTCAACCCATATCCCAATGTTCACACGCTGTCAGCTATTCAACCATGATACACATCACACAAACACATTGTATGACACTCAGTGATGTACTTGCTTCTCTCTTGCAGGACAACGTGGTGAACAACTCAAAGCATCAGGAGCTTGATCCCATGGAGGAGGCAGTGTTCCGCTGGAACATTGGAGCACCCAATGCTGAGACTGTGACCAGCGGTAGGGCTGGAGCCACTGAAAGATGATGGTGTCCTCTTACTTCTCTCAACCCACATCCCCTTCATCCCACAATCTTTTTGATTTACAAGCTGCAAATGATGCAGGAATGCACTTCCTCTTTCTGTCCCTCCCCTTTGCCAAATGACTCTTGTGCCTCTCTCCTGTCAGATACCCAATATCAGCCATAAAATAAAAGCAAAATGCTGCAGTTGCTGGAGATCTGAAAGTGCCGGAAAAACTCAGCAGGTCTGGCAGCGTCTGTGGAGAAGGAAACAGCGTTAATGTTTTGAGTCCAATATGACTCTTCCTCAAAACTGAAGTGAGGCAGAAATGTGATGGGTTTTATGCTGTTGAAAAAGTGGAGAGCGGCAGGTGGAGCAAAAAGGATAGGTTAGTGGGCAGGGGGATGGGGGATTAAATTACAAAGATATCATGGAACAAAAGGCATGGACAGTGGGAATGGTAGTAGTAAAGGCACAAAGCATTGGTTCAGGGCAGGGGTTAATAGCAGAATAAAGGTCAGTGTTGTCTGAAAGCTAAACAGCAGAATGTGTGAATAGCAGAATAAAAGTCAGAGCAAGATACAGGCTGGCACTTGGGGGAAAATAATTTAAAATGGAGGACTGAGCTCATAATCTGAAGCTGCTGAACTCAATGTTGAGTCCAGAAATCTGTCAAGTGCTTAATCGGAAGATGAAATGCTGTTCGTCAAGCTTGCGTTTGGCTTCACTGGAATACTGCAGCAGGTTGAAGCCAGAAATGTGAATTGAAATGGTAAAGTGACCATGAGGTTAGGGTCATGCTTGCAGACTGAATAGGGGGGGGGTCCTTCAAAGCGATCACCCAGTCTGCATTTGGTCTCCCCAGTGGAGAGGAGACCGCATTGCGAGCAGCGAATACAATAGGCTAAGTTGAAAGAAATACAAGTAAATCGCTGCTTCAGACGGAAGGACCATTTGGTACCTTGGACAGTGCGAAGGGAGGAGATAATGGGGCAGGTGTTACACTCCTGCTATTGCATGAGAAGGTGCTGTGGGAAGGGGCTGAGGTGTTGGGGGTACAGAGGAGTGGGCTAGGATGTCACGGATGGAAATATCCCTTCAGAATGATGACGGGGGAGGGGAGGGGAAGATTTGTTTGATAATGGAATCATGCTGGAGGTGGCAAAAATGGCAAAGGATAATTCTTTGAATGCGGAGGCCAGTGGGGTGGAAAGTGAGGGACTGTTTGTAAAGAGTAGCAGAATAGATCTGAGAACTTGCATTTATATAGCTCCTTTAACACAGTAAAACTGGGACATTTCAGGAGCTTCACAACAGTGTTATGAACCAAAATCTGACAGCAAGTCACATAAGGAGACAAAAAACAGAAAATGGTAGAAAAACTCAGCAGATCTGGCAGCATCTGTAGAGAGGGAAACAGAGTTAACGTTTCGAGTCCAATAAGACTCTTCTTCAGAACTGAAGGGAGGTAGAAATGTGATGGGCGTTATACTGTCGAAATGAGAGGGGGGAGCAAAATAGAATGTCATAGATAGGTAGGAGCTCAGGGAAGATTTGACAAAGGTGCCATAGACACAAGGCAAAGGGAGTGGTAATGATAGTGTTAAAGACTAAGGTGTTAATAGTGGCATAAAGGTAAGTTAGCGGAATGTACTAATAGCAGAACAAGTGCTCTCTGAAAGCAGAACACGAGAACACATTACAAACTTTTTGGTGGGTTGGGGGTGGGGGGGGTGGTGGTGGAGTGGGGGGGGGGGTAATGTTGAGAAGAAAAATCAAAATGGAAGACAGGATTCATGGTCTCAAGTTGTTGAGCTCAATGTTGAGTCCAGAAGGCTAAACAATGCCTAACTGGAAGATGAGGTACTGTTCCTCCAATTTGCATTGGGCTTCACTGGAATGCTTACGTAAGGCAATATTAGAACAAGTGACCATTTGTTCAAACTGCTTCTGTGATCACAACTGTCAGTTGGCCCATTATGAATGTTTGGCAGGGCTCCAAGAGTTCCTCATCCACTTAGCACAGCAGCCAAAATTGACACAGTTTATAGGGGAGTGATAGCTTTGTTTGATTGGCATCTTCATTACCTTATAATAACCTAATCTTTCTTTGAAGAGTTTCTTCAATGCCTGTGTATTTATTTGCACAAGATTAAGAGATGCGATGTGGATAAAAGCTTTTTGTCATTAATGCTGTGAATATCTGTGGTTGAAGTTGTAAACTGAGCAGCTTCATCACAGTAAATTTTCAAAGCCTCTATGCTTATGTGTTAGTGTCATAAGCATTTCAAATAATTAACGGTCTTGCCAATGGCTCATTGGTTCTGTACATAGTGAATGTTGTAAGAGTGGGTATTTGGGATGCATGGGAGCATGGAAGCGAAATGGGGGATATAAATGGGCATGGTGGTGGCATGGAGGGGCATGGGGGCATAGACCGAGCATGGGGTGTGGGTGTGGGGTGAGAGGGGTGAAGAGTGAATTTTGAGGACCTAACAGTCATGATTGCAACTGGGCTCATGTCACAGTGAACAGAGGTGGGCCTTCTAGCCTGCTGGCCTCATTTTCCGCCTGCATCTGTTGCCACCTCAGGCCTGCCTCCGGAAGCTGTGGGCCCAAATCTATCCCATCTCACCTCCCTGGAATGAAAATATGGCAAACGTGGCCTCCTTAAAAGAGATGGGTTTGCGGAGACAGGAACTTCCCTGCCTCACACTTCCCATCGCTTCCGTCCCTTTGTGTCCTCCTCACAACTTCCTTTCCTACCTATCTTTGTACACATCTAATATTGTCACAAAGAGATGCATTAGGATGAAACACAAAAAGCACAATAACTTTATGCTATAGACCAATAAACTGGCTTCATTTTATTACCGCCTGTTCCAATTTATTTATGAGGTGCAGATTAAGTTAGCAGATCAAACAATGGGCATCCATGGTATCTGAGGGTGTAAAGGGTAATCTTTTAAAATTTATTCTTTCATGGGATGGAGACGTCACTGGCTAGGCCCATATCTAACTTCCCCTGAGAAGGTGGTAGTGAGTTGTCTTCTTGAGCCGCTGCAGTCCCTGTGGTGTAGGTACACCCACAGTGCTGTTAGGGGGGCAATTCCAGGATTTTGACCCAGCGACAGTGAAGGAACGGCGATATAGCTTCAGATCAGGATGGCGTGTGGCTTGGAGGGGAACTTCTAGGTGGTGGTGTCCCCGTGCATCTGCTGCCCTTGTCCTTCGAGGTAGTAGAGGTTGGAAGGTGCAGCAAGCAGCTAAGAAGGCAAATGTTATGTTGGCCTTCATTGCGAGAGGACTTGAGTACAGGAGCAAGGATGTCTTACTGCAGGAGTACAGGGCCTTGGTGAGAGCACACCTGGAGTAGTGTGTGCAGTTTTGGTCTCCTTACCTAAGAAAGGTTCACCAGACTGATTCCTGGGATGGCAGGATTGTGGTATGAGGAGAGATTGACCCGAATAGGTCTGTATTCACTGGAGGTTAGGAGAATGAGAGGGGATCTAATTGAAACATATAAAATTCTGAGCGAGCTGGACAGACTGGATGCAGGGATGATGTTTCCTCTGGCTTGGGGGGCGGGGGGGTGGGGGGTGGGGGGCGGGGGGGTGGGGGGTGGGGGGGGGGGGTGTCCAGAACAAGGGGTCACAATCTCAGGGCATGGGGAAGGCCATTTAGGACTGAGATGAGGAGAAACTTCTTCACTCAGAGGGTGGTGAACCTATGGAATTCTCTACCGAAGAAGGCTGTGGAGGCCAAGTCACTGAATATATTTAAGAAGGAAATAGATAGATGTCTAAACTCTAAAGGCATCAAGGGGTATGGGGAGACAGCGGGAGTATTGGGTTGAGATAGAGGGTCAGCCATGGTCATATTAATTGGCAGTGCAGGCTCGAAGGGCCGAATGACCTACTTCTGCTTCTATTTTTCTCTGTTTCTATAGCTCAATGGGTAGCAGACCTCGACTCCGATTCAGAAGATTGTGGGTTCAAGTCTTACTCCAGAGATGTCAGCAGGTAACCCAGGCTGACATGTCAACACAGGTCTGCACCATCGGAGGTGCAATGTTTCAGATCAGACATTAAATTGAAGCCCAATCAATCTCATGGTGCTATTTCAAAGAAAAGTAGGAGCGTCTTTCCCAGTTTCCTCCACAATATCTGTCTCAAATAACATCATAAAAATAGATTATCTGGTCATTATTACAGTACTGATTGAGGGAGTTTGCTGTGCACAAGTTGGATGCCACATTTTCTTCATTACAACAGTGATGACGCTTCATGAGTGTGTCATTGGCTGTCAAGTGCTTTGGGATGCCCTCAGATTGTGAAAGTTTCTTCATAAATTGAAGATAATGGACTCATAGGCTTGTAAACGTTTACAGCACAGAAGGAGGCCGTTCGTCCATGCCAGTCAACAAAGATCTGACTACACTAATCCCGTTTTCCAGTGCTTGGCCCATAGCCCTGGGGGATACGGCAACGCAAGTGAATATCTAAATACTTCTTAAATGTTATGAGAGTTTCTGACTCAACCACCCTTTCAGGCAGTGAGTTCCAGACTCCCATCACCCTCTGTGAAAAAAATTCTCCTCAACTCCCCTCTTAGCCTTCTACCTCTTACCTTAAATCTATGCCCCCTGATTATTGACCCCTCTACTAATGGATAAAGTACCCTCCTATCCACCCTATCTATGCCCTTCATAACCTTATACACCCCTATCAGCTCCCCTCTCAACCTTCACTGCTCCAAGGAAAACAACCCCAGCCTATTTAATCTTTCCTCACAGCTCAGGCCCTCCAGCTCAGGCAGCATCCTGGTAAACCTCCTCTGCACCCTCTCCAGTGCAATCACATCCTTCATATAATGTGGTGACCAGAACTGCACGTAATACTCCAGATGTGGCCTGACCAGCATTTTATACAGTTCCAATTTAGCCTCCTTGATCTTGTATTCTATGCCTCGGCTAATAAAGGCAAGTATCCCATATGCCTTCTTAACCACCTTATCTATCTGCCCTGCTACTCTCAGGGATCTGTGGATATGTACACCAAGGTCCTTCTGATCTTCAGTACTTTCCAGGGTCCTACCATTCATAGTGTAATCCCTTGCCTTGTTAGCCCTCCCCAAATGCATTACCTCACACTTTTCCAGGGTTGAATTCCATTTGCCACTGCTCTACCCACTTGATATCCTCCTACAGTTTACGGCTATCCTCCTCACTATTTACCACCCTACCAATTGTCATGTCATCCGCGAACTTCTTGATCATACCCCCTACATTTCAGTCTGAATCATTTATGTATACCACAAACAGCAAGGTGCCCTGCGGAACTCCACTGGAAAGACTTCCAGTCACAGAAACATCGCTCTACCATCACTCTCTGCTTCCTGCCTCTCAACCACTTTTTGATTTAACATGCCACTTTGCCTTGGATCCCATGGGCTCTTACTTTCTTGACCAGTCTACCGTGAGGGACCTTAACAGAAGCCTTGCTAAAGTCCATGCAGACCACATCAAATACATTACCCTCATCAACACTCATGGCTACCTCCTCAAAAAATGCAATCACATTTGTCAAACACGACCCTCCCTTAACAAATCCATGCTGACTATCCCTGATTAATCCCTGTCTCTCCAGGTGCAGATATATTCTGTCCCTCAGAATTCTTTCTGGTAACTTCCCCACCACCGAAGTTAGACTGACTGGCCTGTAATTTCCTGGTCTATTCCTTCCTCCCTTTTTTAACAATGGGACAATGTTAGCAGTCCTCCAGTCCTCTGGAACCTCACCCGTGGCCAGAGGGGATTTGAAAATTACTGTCAGGGCCCCTGATACCCCTTCCCTTGCCCCCCTCACAGAATCGCAGAATTGTTACAGCATAGAAGGAGGCCATTCGGCCCATCATGTCTGCACCAGCTCTCTGGGCATTTTGACTTAGTGCCAATCTCCTGCCTTTTCCCTGTAACCCTGCACATTGTTTCCATTTAGATAATCATCCAATGGCCCCTTGAATGCCTCAATTGAACCTGCCTCCACCACACTTCCAGGCAGTGCATTCCAAACCCTTACTACTCGTTGTGTGAAAGAAGTTTTTTCTCACCTCACATTTACTTCTTTTGCAAGACACTTTAAAATTGTGCCCTCTGGTTCTCGATCTGTTTACGAGTGGGAACAGTTTCTCCCTATCTACTCCGTCCAAACTCCTCATGATTTTGAAAACTTCTATCAAGTCTCCTCTCAGCCTTCTCCACTCCAAGAAAAACATTCCCAACTTCTCCAAACTTTCCTCATCCCTGGAACCATTCTCATAAAGCTCTTCTGCGCTCTCTCCAATGCGTTCACATCCTTCCTACAGTGTGGCGCCCAGAACTGTACACAATACTCCAGCTGAGGTCTAACCAGTGTCTTATATAAGTTCATCATAACCTCCCTGCTCTTTTACTCTATGCCCCTATTACTGAAGCCTAGAACACAGTACACTTTAGAAACAGCCCTCTCTACCTGTCCTGCAACCTTTAATGACTTATGTACATAAACACCCATGTCTCTCTGTTCCTGCGCACCCTTTAGAATAGTATAATTTATTTTATACTGTCTCTCCATGTTCTTTGTACCAAAGTGTATCACGTCACACTTCTCTGCAATGGACCTTATCTGCCACCTATCTGCCCACTCCACCAATGTGTCAATGTCCTTTTGTAGTTATACACTGTCCTCCTCACAGTTTACAATTCTTCCAAGTTGTGTGTCATCTGCAAACTTTGAAATTGTCCCTGCAGACCAAGATCTAGACAATTTATATATATCAGGAATAGCAAGGGTCCCAGTACCGACCCCCAGGGAACTCCACTACAAAGCTTCTTCTAGCCAGAAAAATACCCATTAACCATTACTCTCTGTTTCCTGTCTCTCATCCAATCTTGTATCCACATTGCTACTGTCTCTTTTATTCCATGACCTATAATATTCTTCACAATCTGTTGTGTGGCACTGTCTTGAACACCTTTTGAAAGTCCATATACACCACATCAACGGCCTTGCCCTAATCAACCATCTCTTGTTACCTCTTCAAAAAATTCCAGCAAGTTAGTTAGACACAATTTTCCTTTAACAAATCCATGCTGACTCTTTCGAATCAATCCACATTTTTCCATGTGACTATTAATTCTATCCCGAATAATTGTTTCTAGAAGTTTCCCCACCACTGAAGTTAAACTGACTGGAGCTAACAGCTCTGAAGAAGAGTCATACGGACTCGAAACGTTAACTCTGTTTTTCTCTCCACAGATGCTGTTAGACCTGCTGAGTTTTTCCAGCATTTTCTGTTTTTCTGTCCCAGTTAATGTTTGGGTAGTTAAAATCCCCCACTATTAGTGCTTTATTATCCTGACACTCTTGCGCTTCTCTGAAACTTGATTACATATTTTATCCTCTATCTCTCCCTGACTGTTTGGGGGCCTACAGTACACACCCAACAGCATGTTTTCCCCTTTTGTGTTTCTTACTCCTACTCATATGGCCTCATTTGATGATCCTTCCAAGATATCATCCCTCCTCACTGCTATAATTGATTCCTTGATCAATATTGCGACACCCCCTCCTCTTTTATCCCCCTCTCTATCTCGTCTGAATACCCTGTAACCCGGAATGTTGAGCTGTCAATCCTGCCCTTCTTTCAACCAAGCCTCGGTCATAGCTAAGATATCATACTCCCCCACGCCTATCTGTGCCCTCAGTTCGTTTGTCTTATTCCTGAGGCTCCTTGCATTAAAGTATATTCCATTCAGCCTTGCTAAACTCATTTCTTTCTTATCTGGCTTATGTTTCCTCTGCCTTCCAGACTCACTTACTAGTGTTTTAACTTCTAATTCCACCCCAGCTTCTCTCCCCTCTGGTCTACTTTTCAGGATCCCACCCCCCTGTCAATTTACTTTAAATCCGCCCCACCAGCATTGATTCCACAGTTGGTTCTATTTTTTCGGCAATGACATACTGTGAGTGTGTTTATCTTGCTTGACTTAGGATAAGTCTTCACCTGTACCTCCACCATCGTAAGGGTTATTTGGTTGGCATAGATGCGCAGCCTACAGCAGACAGTAAGGATCTTGGATCAGGGTTGTACAGATCAGCGCCCCTCCCACAAACCCTCCCCCCACCCACCCACCACCCCCTCAAGCATTTTCTCTTGGTTCAAAACAGTGTTCAATAAATTTAAACTGATCAGTGATTGAATCTTACAGACCCGAAAGCGGCCGCTGGACCTGTCATGCCTATGTGACATGATATAACCCAGTAAAACATTGTAGATCCACCTGAGGTATTTGTGGCCAGGATTATGACTTCATTTACAGATTTTTAAAAAAGATTCTCCCGTCTACATAGCGCTTAAAGGCATGTATACTCCACGGAGGGGTTCTGGGCTCCGAAGAAGTAAAGCATATGGCATAAACTGCTTGGCACAACCTTCTGCAAAAATCCTCGCAGCAGCTGAGCAAATTTAATCTTATTTTTTTTTCTCCCTGTCAACTCCATTATTCTCTTAATCTCAGTTTGAAGGCTGGAAAAATTAACACTGAACAAGAGGCAGACTTTGCAACAGCAGAAGCTTCAATTAATCCTTGTCTTTGTATATCTGGAAGGACAGATCAGGATGTTGCAAACCGGCCGCCAGAACGCAGCTACGACCCAGGGTTGGTCAACGCCCGCCCCAGAATCCAGTGTACACCGCGGGGTCACGTGGAATTTTCAATACAGGGATCAGTAGATCTGTGTTGGGTGAGTGTATCGAGGGGTTGTAAAGCAAAGTCTGGTAAATGGAAATGAGTTATCATCTAATTGAATGGTGGAGTGCGTTCAAGAGGCTGAATGGCCAAATCCTATTCCTATTTCACTGAGCGCCAGGGGGCGTTTAAGTAGTTCAGTCGCCTTCAGGAACTGCCAATGCCTTTGGGAAGAGGAGGGGCAGTAAGGCCTTTGATTGGATGATGCGCCCTCCATAGGCAGATGAGTTAACCCTTCATTTAATCAAAATCACCCACAACCAGCAAACAAGGATCATAAGACCATCAGGTCATAAGAAATAGGAGTAGGGGCAAGTCATTCAACCCATTGAGCCTGCTCTGCTGTTCAATAAGATCATGGCTGATCTGATTGTGACCTTAACTTCACTTCCCTACCTGTGCCTCTTAACCCTTGACTCCATTGTCAATCAAAAATCTGTCTAACTCATCCTTGAATATATTCAGTGACCCAGACTTCACTGCTCTCTGTGGAAGATTATTCCAAAGACTAATGATCCTCAGGGATGGAAGTGTCTCCTCATCTCCATCTTAAAATAGGAGACCCCTTATTTTAAACTCTGACCCCTAGTTCTAGATTCTTCCACGAGAGGAAACATCTCCTCATCATCTACCCTGTTAAGCCCCTCAGGATCTTAAATAAAAACAGAAAATGCTGGAAAAACACAGCAGGTCTGGCAGCATCTGTGGAGAGAGAAACAGAGTTAACGTTTCAAGTCCGTATGACTCTTCTTCAGAGCTTGTTTCTTTAGTTAGAGGAAGTGAGACGAGTTAAAGAAGAAATTGTTCAGTGAGAGAACAAGTTCAGCCAGGTGGAGGAGAGCGGTGATGGGTGGGGATTGTTTGGGTTTCTGCTCTGGAGAAGAGTCATACGGACTCGAAACGTTAACTCTGTTTCTCTCTCCACAGATGCTGCCAGACCTGCTGAGCTTTTCCAGCATTTTCTGTTTTTATTTCAGATTTCCAGCATCCACAGCATTTTGGTTTGATTATCCTCAGGATCTTATGTGTTTCAATAAGATCACCTTTCATTCTTCTAAACTCTATTAAGCATAGGCCCAACCTGCTCAACCTTTGCTCATAAGGATACCCTTTCATCCCAGGAATCAGTCTAGTTGAACTTTCTTTGAACTGCTTCCAATGCAAGAATATCCTTCCTTAAGTAATGAGACTAAAACTATACACAGTGCTCCAGGTGCAGTCTCAACAATGTCTTGTACAGCTACACTTCCCTACTTTTATATTCCATCCTCCTGGCAAAAAGTCCAGCATTCCATTTGCCTCCCTAATTATTTGCTGTACCTGCATGCTAACGTTTTGTGATTCATGTACAAGGACACCCAGGTCTCTCTGTACTGCAACATTCTGCAGTTTTTCTCAATTTAAATAATATTCTGCTTTTCTATTCTTCCTGCCAAAGTGGACAACCTCATATTTTCCCACATTATACTCCATCTGCCAAATATTTGCCCACTCAGATGTTTTAGTACTCATATGGTTGTCTGGGCTCTCAGCCAAGCATATATAATGATACTTGGCTGAGAGCCAAGGTAACCACTACACTTGTTGAAATAGCTACATCCCAGAGAAAGCATTGCTTGATTGACAGCTCAGGCTCTCTGCTCTCTGCTTCCAATCTCACAATGTTTGTTTTACACAATGTTAAGTGGTTTCAAGTGTTTGTGGGTTTTTTATTGATACTTCATAGAGTTTGGATGATTGACACTTGTATTACCCTGTAGAGAAGTGTTTATTTTTTCAACATAGGAGAAAGTTATGAATGAATTACTTTTTCAAAGCTTTTTTCATATGCACTATTAATAGTCATTCGGTAGCTCAGTGTTGCTGAGAAAAGTGACATTCTGTTGAAGCTCTCCATCTTGCACTCATCAAGTGAGCAGCAGGTGAAGCTAGCCATTGCATGCTGTTACTATTCAGTAGCAACACAAGTGGTAGTCTCCACTAACAGGTTGCTGCCATCAAGCCAAAAAAGACATTCCGTCTATAACACAAATGAGTGGTATGGTATGTGAATTTCAATGCTGGTGTTATGCCAGGTATGTGGGCCATATGACCCCATGACTAGCAGATTGCATCAAACAGATCACGTCCTTTTGACTGTTTGCAACAGGCAAAGTACTGACTGTCTCAGCCTGCCCGTGCTTGCAAAACCCAAAACATAGTCGGCAAAATTAGATGTGATTCCGCGATTCGACAGCACTTGCTAAACAAACCTGATTGTGCTAAGAATAACACTGAAAACCAATTTAAGATTATTAGTTGGGCTCGCAGTATGGCTCACTTACGCATGCTAGGAGCCACATATATTACACACAGTGCCCTATAATTTACAGACAGAAGGAGCATGTTCATGTACTGCGCCTTTTCCAACAAAACAAAAGTTTCGCATCTGCCATTCCCTGGTTCCTTCCCCATGGCAATGCTTCGACCAACGAGAGTCCACCTGCCTGGTTTGAATTTGAAACAAAGGTGTGGCATTTAACAGTTAACTGTTCTGTTCTCTGCTGCATTCCCCATGGCAATGCCTCCACCAATCAGAGCCCACTTGCCAACCAACCAGCGCTCTCTTTTCATACAGTATAAATTGTTGTTCCCTTAACTGTTGGTTTATCTTGTGTAACTGTCATGATGAGTGCAAGATGAAAATCTTCGATAGCGTGTCTCTTATTTCAGCAACACATCCCACTTCATTGTTCACAACAAAGTATAGTGGGTCAATATGGAACATATAGTGGGCATGGAAGTGCCATAGTTAGGCATAGGGAGCATGAGGGGCCATGGAGGTGGATGGAAGGGCAGAACTTCACATGGGGGCATGAGGGGCCATCGGGGCTGGATGGAAGGGCAGAGCTTGGCATAAAGGGCATGAGAGACCATTAACGGTGGATGGAGGGGCAGGGTTTCAAATAGGGGTATCGGGGGACCTTTCGAACTTAACTTCTAAAAGGGTCCCTCATGCAGACCAGGATTCACGACTCCTCTGAGGGGCGTGAACCACAGCTTTTTAAAAACCTGGCCCGACTCCATGAAAATATCTCCGCCATGGAGTCGGCCAGGTCGGGAGTGCTGGATGGGGGCTGTTGACAGGAACCAGCCCGCACCCTTTAAAAGCACTCCCGAAAATCAGACAGCCTGGGAATGGGGTTGGGAATCCCAGAATCGGGACCCGCCCTCCATTTTTAGGGGGCTCCCGAGCCATCCTGACTGAGTAAAAACCCTAGGTTAACGTCTGTAAACAGGCTTTTGAGAGGGAAAAATCGCTTCGGACAGAAGAGAGCTGCTCGAGGTGGACCAGTGTTGGCTCCAGCCTGACACTTGGGTTCATTCAAGAAGACTTTGGACAGAGGGCAGTGTTTCAAAATTATCTACACTGGCTTCAGCATTGGCTAGCTCGAGAAGACTGAAACAAACAGGCAGCCATGGAGCTCAGCTTCATCCTTCTGGTTGCCTGATCTGAGACCAGTAAGCCGTTTGGAGGAGACTGCCACTATCAGCCATATAGATCAGCATCCTCCTGCTTCTTCTATCTGGTTATCTGATCCGGGACCAGTAAGCCCTTCTCACCCCTGAACAGCTGTATGTCCTTTCTGCCTATTTAGCTTTATATCATATCTAAACTGTTGCTTCTTAATAAACTAACTTAAAATCGCTTACGAATTCTTGACCACCCAATTCTGGGTTGTCTGTGACTCCTGAGCCCTTAATCTTACATTAGTGCACAGCCAAGTCCCTCAAATATCAATGTGGTTATGGTCAGATAATCGGTTTATAGGTGTTGGATGAGGGATAAATGTTAGCTAGGATTCTGGGGAGAACTGCCCTGCCCTCCTTTCAAACAGTGCCCCGGGGTGTTTTATGCCCACCCGAGAGTGCAGACGGGGCCTCGGTTCCCCAAGTCATCCAAGAGACAAAGCAGCATTTCCTCATTGCAGCATTGGGTGTGTCAGCCTAGATTTTGTGTTCAAGTCACTGTAGTGCGGCCTGAACCAACAACCTAGCTCTGGCTCAAAAGCAAGAGCGCTACTCATGGAGTAACAGCTAAAACAATTGCTGAACATGATCATTCATCGAGAACAATCAATTTCCCCCCTCAGTCCGGGAAAACAATAAAGGTTCATCTTACTGACTCTCATGATTGCCAGCTACACTGTTTCAGACTTTTGCAACGCATCCAGCTCTTGCTGCTGCTGTGAAAATACAGATCCCTTCTTAATTGTCACAGCAAGAGAGCGATGTGTCTGTGAAATCCCTTGATGAAACACAGACTCAGCCAATTAAGCGGTCAGTCAGAATTACTACCCTGGAGTGACAGTTGCCCCTTTCACATAGCAGAAGGCTCCCCAGTGTCTGGCTTAACCATGCCCCCTGCTGTATGGATCAAATGGATGAACACCCCAGAGGCTTAGCTATTAAATATCAGCGTTGTATGAATTGTTACGGAAATATTATCTATTACATATAAAAATAAACTAGTGGGTAACAATATTTCATTTCAACATGTATTAAAAGCTCTTATAAAGACATAACTTGCAATTACATAGCACCTTTCACGACCTTAGGCCATACCAAAGTGCTTTACAGCCAATGAGCTGCAGTTTCTGTTGCAAGGTGTACAGCTTGGGGCCCAGGCAACTGAAGACATGGTCACCAATGATGGAGCGTGTAAATTTGGGGATGCCTGAGAAGGAAAATTAGATGAGCGCAGGTTATCTTGGAAGGTTGTGGGGCTGGAAGCGATTATAGAGATATGGAAAGGCGAGGCCATGGAAGAATCTGTGAAACCGGCTCTTCGATTGGTAGTGCTGAAGTTATGAATAATGCGAGCTAACGTTACATGGCAGGTTAATGCTCAGCATTTAATGGGGAGAGTTTTTTTCCAGTCACCACAAGCACTTCCAGCCTGCATTGCAATCGTAAGTTCTGAAGTCCCAGTTGGAACCCAGATCTGCCAACTGGATTTCAGTTCTCATTCTCATAGGCTGTCTGGTCATCCCAGCTCTCACTGGATTAATACATTCAGTTGTCAAACCATTCCTCTCCCTGCCAAGTTGATTTTCCTGGCCAGATGTCAGCCTCTGATACACTCCTTGTTCCCGAATGCTGTTTACTTCATTCTTTGATCTTGTTATCTGCCTGTAGCTATTTAACCTCTGCTCTGCCAGCACCACCCAGAAACTCAGAGCTACCCTATGGTCTACTTTCCCTCCCTCACTCCCTTTTTTTTTAAATATTCATTCACGGGATGTGCCGAATTGTCCTTATTCAGGGGGCATTTAAAAGTCAACCACATGGATTGCGAGTCACCTGTGGACCAGAACAGGTAAGAACTTCCCTCCCTAAAGGGCATTACTGAACCAGATGGGTTTATTATAACAAGTGGCAATAGTTTTGTGGCCATAATCAGACTTTTAATTCCAGACTTTTACTGAATTCAAATTTCACCACCTGCCAAGGTGGGATTCAAACCCTGGTCCCAAAGAATTACCCTGGGTTTCTGGAATACTAGTCCAGTGACAATACCACTATACCACCACCTCCCTCTACTAAGAGCTTAATGTTAATCTATCTGAACAGTGAATATATCCTCCAGAAAATGAGTTTATCCAAAACAGCTACTTATATCAGCTATGATCATAATGAATGGTAGAGCAGGCTCGAAGGGCCGAATGGCCTACTCCTGCTCCCAGTTTCTATGTTTCTATGTATTTTAACTCACACCAAGTCCTATTCACCCATCACCCTTGTGCTAACTGTGGAGTGTACCTACACCACATGGACTGCAGCGATTCAAGAAAGCTCAGCACCAGCTTCTCAAGGGCAATTAGGGATGAGCAATAAATGCTGGCCTAGCCAGTGACACCCAAACCCCGTGAATGATTAAAAAAAAATAATAACTGACCCACATTGCTCGACATCTGGCAATGACTCAATTTAAAATTCTAATCCCTGTGTTCGAAACCCTCAAAAGCCTCTTCTCTCCCTATCTCCGTAACTTGCTCCACAGACTTACAACCCCGCTGAGATCTAGGCCCTCCTTTAACTCGGGGGAGCTGCATTTCCCTGATTCTCATTGTTCCACCATTGGCGGCAGTGTCTTCAGCTGCCTCGGTCCTCAATCCGGAAATTGGCTAAACGTCTTTGCCTCTCTTTCTCTTCCTTCTCCTTTAAGCTGACCCTTACAACCTCCCTCTTTGAAAACTTTTTGATCACAACATCACTTCCTGTGGTGCAGTGTTGCATTTTGCCTGATTACGCCCCTGTGACGCACCTTGGGACATGTTAGTACCTTAAGGGTGCTACAGAAATGCAAACTGTTGTTATATTTTATAGAAAAATGGGAGTACTTTGAGCAAAACATATTTTCTCAAAAATCTATTTCCCCATTAAATATCCATTTGGAGCTGCGTGCTGAGAGTATATTTCTTATTGCTTCATTGGTTGTTCAGCTCATTAACAGCAGTCTTAACATCAGAATAAGTGTTATGCTCAGCAGGGGAAGTATATCATGATACTGTTCTAGCTGGATTGGTATAATATTCAATTGATATCTTGGAACATCTACATTTAGAGATTAGTGAGAAATGTTGAGAGATATTCTTTTTGGAGCTTGCCCTATGGTTACTTCAACACTCTGGCTTTTTTTTTAACTTGTGATGCACACATTTCACACTGTTGTGAAAGGTGAGTGGAGTGCAAGAGGCCAGGCAATTGTGGGTTTAACCTTAGTGTGATTGAGTGGGGCATAAGTACTGCATTTTTAATGTATTTATGTTTCTGAATTTTGTGTTCGATTTAAACTGCTCAATACTAAGAGCAGTTTACCCTTAGAAATCTTAAGTTAGCTTTTTTTTTTAGTCAAATAGCTTTTTATGTCTTAACTTTTGCTGCTTTGTCTGTATTATGTTAATTAAAGAAAGCTTGCATTTATATGAAAGCAAAATACTGGGGATGCTGGAAAGTTGAAATAAAAGCAGAAAATGCTGGAAAATCTCAGAAAGTCTGGCAGCATCTCTGGAGAGAGAAACAAAGTTAACTTCCGAAGAAGAATCATATTCCAGTCAAAACATTAACTCTGTTTCTCCCTCCACAGATGCTGCCAGACCTGCTGAGTGTTTCCAACATTTTCTGTTTTTATTATGTTTATATAGTGGCCGGGATTTTTCAGCCCATCAGTGGCAGGTATTATTGCAGGTGGGATGGGAAAATTTGGAGACCAGCCAAAAGTCAATTGACTTTTGGCCACTCTCCACATTTTTAGGTCCCCCGCCCATGGCGATGCTCACTGTTGATGGGGCCGGAAAATCCCTCCGAGAGACTTTTGGGACCTCAGGAAGTTTCAAAGTGCTCTACAGCTAATGAGCAACTTGCATTTATATCCCACCTTTAACAATGTTAAAGTTAGACATCCCAAGGTCCTTCACAGGAGAATTATCAAACACATTTTGACATGGAGCCACATAAGTGGATGTTAGGACAGGTAACTGAAAGCTTGGTCGAAGAGGTATGTTTCAAGGAGTATCTGTACTGGTGTAAAAAAACAAAAAACTGCGGATGCTGGAAATCCAAAACAAAAACAGAATTAGCTGGAAAAACTCAGCAGGTCTGGCAGCATCGGCGGAGAAGAAAAGAGTTGACGTTTCGAGTCCTCATGACCCTTCAGCAGAACTGAGTAAAGTTAGGAGAGGGGTGAAATATAAACTGGTTTGGGTGCAGTAAGTTCAGAGAGAGACAGATTAGAATGGGTGAGAGGAGCAGAGAAATTGAGACGACTAATGTCACGCCGACAGTTCTCAAAGAAAAGATCAAGAGAAGGTAAGAATCCAGAGGGAGGGGTCCAGGTGGAGGGAGAATATTGGAGGTGCGTAAAAGGATCCGTTGAACGGGGAGAGGACTCCTGCCCAAAGAAGTGAGCAAGGAGACGAAGGCGGCGGAAGAAGAGTTCAGCATCGTGCCGAGCCCGAAATTCATTGAGATGAGGGCGTAAGGGTATGAAACTAAGTCCTTTGCTGAGCACTGAACGTTCAGCTTCAGAGAGGGGAAGGTCAGGGGGTATAGTGAATACATGGCCGGGGCTGGGATTGGAAAATGGGGTGGGGACGGAGAGACAGGCAGGGGTGGAGGGTCCTAGATGGGTGTTGGTGTCGATGAGTTGTTGGAGCTTGCGTTCCTTAGCACTTTCTGTTGAAGGGTCATGAGGACTCAAAACGTCAACTCTTTTCTTCTCCGCCAATGCTGCCAGACCTGCTGAGTTTTTCCAGGTAATTCTGTTTTTGTTCTGTACTGGTGTGTTGCTTTGTGCTGCATTAGAGTGCTTACGTTGGACTTTGGTAAGAGAGGGACTTTTAAGGGTTAATTTCTATCTAAGGTCTAATCTTTCTTTAATTTAACAGCTAACTAAAAGTTGCTCTTTTGGTTGGGAGAAGTTGAGTTTTAGTCCAGATTTAAAACAGGGCTTATACAGGCTCTGATTGCAGCTGCAGCTAGTTAATTAGTTAACTGGCTTAAACAGGTTTTCAGAAGCTAGATTCAGACGGCATAAAAGCAAAAATAAAAATAAAAATACCTGGAGAAACTCAGCAGGTCTGGCAACATCTGCGGAGAGGAACACAGTTAACGTTTCGAGTCCGTATGACTCTTCAACAGAACTAAGTAAAAATAGAAGAGAGGTGAAATATAAGCTGGTTTAAGCGGGGGTGGGACAGGTAGAGCTGGATAGAGGGCCAGTGATAGGTGGAGATTGCCAAAAGATGTCATAGGCAAAAGGACAAAGAGGTGTTGAAGGTGGTGATATTATCTAAGGAATGCGCTAATTAAGGGTAGAAAGCAGGACAAGCAAGGTACAGATAGCCCTAGTGGGGGTGGGGTGAAGGAATCGAAATAGGCTAAAAGGTAGAGATAAAACAATGGATGGAAATACATTTAAAAACAATCAAAATAGGTGGAAAAAGAAAAAACTATATAAATTATTGGAAAAAAAAGGGGGGGGATCGGAAAGGGGGTGGGGATGGAGGAGAGAGTTCATGATCTAAAATTGTTGAACTCAATATTCAGTCCGGAAGGCTGTAAAGTGCCTAGTCGGAAGATGAGGTGCTGTTCCTCCAGTTTGCATTGAGCTTCACTGGAGCAATGCAGCAGGCCAAGGATGGACATGTGGGCATGAGAGTAGGGTGGAGTGTTGAAATGGCAAGTGACTGGGAGGTCTGGGTCATGCTTGCGGACAGACCAAAGGCCACCCAGTTTGCAATTGGTTTCTCCAATGTAGAGGAAACCGCACTGGGAGCAACGAATGCAGTAGACTAAATTGAGGGAAGTGCAAGTGAAATGCTGCTTCACTTGAAAGGAGTGTTTGGGCCCTTGAATGGTGAGGAGAGGGAAAGTAAAGGGGCAGGTGTTGCACCTTCTGCGGTTGCATGGGAAGGTGTCATAGGTGGGGGTTGAGGAGTAGGGGGTGATGGAGGAGTGGACCAGGGTGTCCCGGAGGGAATGATCCCTGCAGAATGCCGCTGGGGGTGTGAAGGGAAGATGTGTTTGGTGGTGGCATCATGCTGGAGTTGGCGGAAATGGCGGAGGATGATGCTTTGAATGTGGAGGCTGGTGGGGTGATAAGTGAGGACAAGGGGGACCCTATCATGTTTCTGGGAGGGAGGAGAAGGCGTGAGGGCGGATGCGCGGGAGATGGGCCGGACATGGTTGAGGGCCCTATCAACCACCGTGGGTGGAAAACCTCGGTTAAGGAAGAAGGAGGACATGTCAGAGGAACTGTTTTTGAAAGTGGCATCATTAGAACAGATGCGACGGAGGCGAAGGAACTGAGAGAATGGGATGGAGTCCTTACAGGAAGCGGGGTGTGAGGAGCTGTAGTCGAGGTAGCTGTGGGAGTCGGTAGGCTTGTAATGGATATTGGTGGACAGTCTATCACCAGAAATTGAGACAGAGAGGTCAAGGAAGGGAAGGGAAGTGTCAGAGATAGACCATGTGAAAATGATGGAGGGGTGGAAATTGGAAGCAAAATTAATAAATTTTTCCAGGTCCAGACGAGAGCATGAAGCAGCACTGAAGCAATCATCAATGTATGGGAGAAAGAGTTGTGGGAGGGGGCCGGAGTAGGACTGGAACAAGGAATGTTCCACATACCCCATAAAGAGACAGGCATGACTGGGGCCCATGCAGGTACCCATAGCCACACCTTTTATTTGGAGGAAGTGAGAGGAGTTTAAGGAGAAATTGTTCAGTGTGAGAACAAGTTCAGCCAGATGGAGGAGAGTAGTGGTGGATGGGGATTGTTCGGGCCTCTGTTCGAGGAAGAAGCGGAGAGCCATCAGACCATCCCGGTGGGGGATGGAGGTGCAGAGGGATTGGACGTCCATGGTGAAGAGGAGGAGGTTGGGGCCAGGGAACTGGAAATTGTTGATGTGACGTAAGGTGTCAGAGGAATCACGGACGTAGGTGGGAAGGGATTGGACAAGGGGAGAGAGAATGGAGTCAAGATAGCGAGAAATGAGTTCCATGGGGCAGGAACAGGCTGACACGATCAGTCTGCCGGGACAGTCCTGTTTGTGGATTTTGGGTAGGAGGTAGAAGTGGGCCGTCCAAGGTTAGGAGACTATCAGGTTGGAAGCTGTGGAAGGAAGGTGTCCAGAGGAGATGAGGTCAGAAACAGTCCTGGAAACAATGGCTTGATGTTCAGTGGTGGGGTCATGGTCCAGGGGGATGTAGGAGGAATTGTCTGTGAGTTGCATAAAAGCAAGCCATCTGCAGTGCTGCTTTGGGCTGCATTAGAGTGTTCAAGTTGGAGTTTGGTGACAGGGGGAGTTCAGTGAAGAGGGAAGGAGGTATACTTTAATTTTCTACCTTTTCTCAGTAAGAAGACCAGCAGGTAAGTAGGACCTGGTGAGTATTTCTCCTGTCCTTAATGTTCACTAAACTAGAGGAAGTAAAAGTAAAGGGAGTAATTTAAGTGTATGTCAGGCAGGGCAGCTCGGCCAAGTAGAATGCTCCTCCTTTGAAATGTGGGAAGTCAGGGACACTTTCAGTGTCCAGGGCGAATATGAATTCAGAAAGTGCTTCTAGCTGCAGTTACTCAAAACCCGTGTTTGAGAGGTGGAGCTGTAGCTGGAGTCACTGTGGAGCATTAGGAAGGATGAGATCGTCGTGGATAGCACGTACAGTGAGATGGTCACACTGCAGGCAAGGAGTGCACAGGCAGAAAGGGAATGGATGGTTGCCAGGCAGAGTAAAAGCACTAGGCAGGTAGTTCAGGAGTCCCCTGGGTCCCTCTCCCTCTCTAACAGATTTTCCGTTTTGGATACTGTTGGGGGAGATGTGTTTCTCAGGGTAATGCAGCAAGAGCCAAGGCTGTGGTACCATGAGTGGCTCAGCTGTATGGGCGTGGAGAAAAAGAAGAGTGGGAGAGCAATAGTAATAGGGGATTCTATTGTAAGGGGAACAGATAGTCATTTCTATGACCACAGGTGTGACACCTGGATGGTATGTTGCCTCCCTGGTACCAGGGTCAAGGATGTCATTGAGGGGCTGCAGGACATTCTGAAAGGTACGGATGAACAGCCAGAGGTCATGGTCCATATTGGTACCAACGACATAGGTAAAAAGAGGGATAAGGTCCTGAAAGCAGAATATAGCGAGCAAGGAAATAAATTAAAAAGCACAACCTTAAGGGTTGTAATCTTAGGATTACGCCCGGTGCCATGTGCTAGCGAGATCAGGAATAGGAGAATAGGCCAGATGAATGCATGGCTAGAGCAATCATATAGGAGGGAGGGATTTAGATTCCTGAGGCATTTGGACCGATTCTGAGGAAGATAGGATCTGTACAAGCTTAACAGGTTGCACCCCAGCAGGACCAGAACCAATATCCTCACAGGGGTATTTTCAAGTACTGTGGGGGAGGGTTTAAACTAGACAGGCAGGGGGATGGGAACCTGAGCGGGGAGACACAAGAGAGGAAAATAAAGACAAGAGTGAAAGACAGAAAAATAGAAAGAAAAAGTGGAAGGCAGAGGAAACAAGGGCTAGTGGCGAATAAGGTCATAGTACAAAAAGATGTGTAAAAATGTTAAAAAGACAAGTCTCATAACACTGTATGCATGGAGCATTCGCAATAAGGCAGACAAATTAACAATGCAAAGGGTTCGATATGATTGCGATTACGGAGTCATGGCTGCAGGGTGATCAAGGCTGGGAAGTGAATATCCAAGGGTACTTGATATTTTGGAAGGACAGCCAAAAAGGAAAAGGAGGTGGTGTGGCGTTGTTAGTTAAGGGAGAAATCTGTGCAATAGTGAGAAATGATATTGGGTCAGAAAATCTAGATGTGTAATCAATTTGGGTGGAGCTAAGAAGCCACAAGGGGCGGAAAACATTAGTAGAAGTTGTCTATAGGCCTCCGAACAATAGTGATAAGGTAGAGGGCAGCATTAAACAATAAATTAGAGATGCAGGTAACAAGGGTGTTACAGTGATCATGGGTGACTTTAATCTACATATAGACTGGGCAAACCAAATTAGCAATAATACTGTGGTGGATGAATTCCTGGCATGTGTACACGATGATTTTGTAGACCAGTATATCGAGGAACCAACTAGGGAACAGGCTATCCTAGATTTGGTATTGTGCAATGAGAAGGGGTTAATTAATAATCTTGCTGTGCGTGGGCCTTTAGGGAACAGTGACCATAGTATGATAGAATTCTTCATTAACCCGGAAAGCAAAGTAGTCCGATCTGAAACTAGGGTCCTAAATCTAAACAAAGGAAACAACAAAGGTGTGAGACGTGAGTTGGCTAAGATAGACTGGGGAACTTCATTAAAAGGCATGATGGTGGATAGGTAATGGCTGAATGAAGGTATGCATTGCAACAGTTATACATTCCTTTCTGGTGCAAAAACACAACAGGAAAAGTGGCCCAACCATGGCTAACAAAAAAAAAAATGAAGGTTAATATTAGATCCAAAGAGGAGTCATATAAGTTGCAAGGAAAAAGTGGCAAGCCTGAGGATTGGGAACAGTTTAGAATTTGGCAAAGGAAGACCAAGAGATTGATTGAGAGGGGGAAAAATAGAGTATGAGATTAAACTTGCAAGGAACATAAAAGCAGACTGTACAAGCTCCATAAATATGTAAAAAGAAAAAGATTAGTGAAGACAAATGTTGGTCCCTTACAGTCTGAAACATGAGAACTCATAATAGAGAACAAGGAAATTGTAGAGCAATTAAACAACTATTTTAATTTTGTCTTCACAGAGGAAGGCGCAAGTAACTTCCTAGAAATACTAGGGAACCAAGGGCCTAGTGAGAAGGAAGAATTGAAGGAAATTAGTATTACTAAAACAATAGTGCTGGAGAAATTAATGGAACTGAAAGCCGATAAATGCCCAGTAAATTGACTGTAGATAAGGCAGCAAAACTAGATAAGTACCCGATTCTAAGAATATATGCTAAACTGGCTGGAGGCAATCCATATGAAATTGGATATAAGCCATAACCAACAATTAGAACTAGATAGCATGTTGACAGAATACATGGCTATTAACACAAACAAGGGTTTCTATCAGTACACTTGTCTACCCTTTGTAGCCTCATCAGCATGTGCTATTTTCCAGAGAACAATGGAGAGCCTTTTGCCAGGACTCCCATGAGTGGTAGTATATTTGGATGATGCTCTCATCGCTGGGTAAACCAAGACTGAACGCTTGGCCAACCTGGAGGAGGTGCTAAGAAGGTTCATGGTAGCCAGCGTAGGCTTAAAGAGGGAAAAGTGCAGATTTCAAGAATCAGAAGTGACTTATCCAGGTCACAGGGTGGTTGCCATGGGTTTGCATCCTGTGGAAGATAAAGTTCAGGCAATAAAAGATGCACCATCACCATCCAATGTAACAGAACTCAAATCCTTCCTGGGTATGATCAACTACTATAACAGTTTCTTACCCAACCTGTCAACTGTTTTGGCACCATTGCACTCGCTGCTAAAAAAGAACCACCATTGGCCATGGGGTTCACAACAGGAAGAAGCCTTTATGAATGCAAAGAAATTGCTGCATTTGTTGTGTTTATTGGCACACTGCGGCCCATCAAAAGAGCTGGTATTAACATGTGATGCCTCTCCTTATGGTGTAGGAGCTGTGTTGTCACGTAATATGGAAAATGGATCAGAAAGGCCCATTGGCTATGTCTCAAGAACCCTTTCCAAAGCCAAGAAGGGCTATTCTCAGTTAGAAAAAGAAGGATTATCAGTCGTATTCAGTGTAAAAAAAGTTTCACCAGTGCCTACATGGACGATATTTTACCATTTTACTGGATCATAAACCATTAACGGGATCATTCAGAGAGGACAAGGCCACTCCGCCAATAGCATCAGCAAGAATACAGCATTGGACTCTGACATTATCTGTGTATGGGTATACTTTTATGTTCCATCCTGGCCTACACATTGCAAATGCAGATGCACTCAGTCGTCTCCCATTACGAGATAGTATTGTAAATACTCCTGTTCCACAAGAATTAGTGCTATTATTGAATTTCTTACATTCTTCACCTGTATATATGTGATTAGAAATTAGAAATCGGACAAACAGAGATCCAATATTATCGGAAGTTAGAGGCTTTGTTTTGCAAGGATGGCCAAGCTTGCCTGTATCTGAAGAATTGAGACCATTCCATGTCAGAAACACGGAATTAAGCTGTCAAGACAGAATTATGTTGTGCGGATCAAGAGTTGTCGTACCATCACAAAGTAGAGAGCCTTTCTTGCCAGAGCTCCACAGTGCGCATCCAGGCATATCAAAGATGAAAATGTTTGTGTGAAGCTACGTATGGAGGCCCGGCATTGATAATGACATTGAAAGCATGGTCAACCACTGTCTCCAGTGGCAGCAACAGCAGAAGTTGCCTGTTTTAGCTCCACAGCCTCCGTTTCGCTCTGATTCACTCTGTTTCACTCTGTTTAGCTCTGTTTGGCTCAATTTGGCTCTGTTGTTCTCTGTTTGGTTCTGTTTTGCTCTGTTTCAATCTGTTTAGCTCTGCTTTGCTCTGTTTGTCTCTGCTTCGCTCTGTTTGACTCTGTCTGGCTCTGTTTAGATCTGTTCAGCTCTGTTTGGCTCTGTTTGACTCTGTTTGGCTCTGTTTTGCTCGGTTTTCATCTGTTTGACTCTGTTTGGCTCTCATTGGCTGCGTTTGGCTCTGTTTGGCTCTGTTTTGCGCTATTTGGCTCTATTGGCTTGGTTTGGCTCTGTTGGGCTCTGCTTGGCTCTGTTGGGCTCCCTTTGGCTCTGTTTTGCTCTCTTTCACTTCTCTTCAGTTATCGTACAACGCCACATTCAACTGCGGTTTCTACACTATCAGAGTTACTAATGAAACACCGTCTGTCGACACGTTTATACTTGGTGTTTCCAAATTTAGAGGGGAAGGTAGCACAGAGCCAGAGTAATCAGAAATTTAACCATGACACAGACAGCAAAGCTCACACATTCAGTGTAGGTAACATGGTATATGTGCGAAATTTCGGCAGTGGACCCTGCTAGACTCTGGGAGCTATTGTTTCAGAGACTGGTCCATTATCTTTCCAAGTACAAGCAACTGTTTAATAACAAATTAGGGATACCACACCAACACAAATTATGTACAATTAGAAGAATTGTCCTTCACTGTTCCATATTTACTAAAAGGATGAAGGCAGCAAGCAGGCATTTTGATTTTCATCTACATTTTAGTGACTTCATACGGAGGAACGCTCAAAGGAGGCAACACTCCCAGCCCATCTCTGACTAGTAGTTTTAAAGAATAAGACCTGTGAACAAGGGATGGCAAACAGATACACGTACAGAGATCCCGGATCTCAATGATATTTAGGGTCATGAGACTTCAAATAAAAGCTCTTCATTTTGCAGCTAAACAAATGGAGGTTAGGCTCCGACTATGTTATCTATAGATCTGACATGACTGTGATTTTAGCTTAAGTAGTTTGATGGCAAAAGGTTACTGGTGTACTCATTCTGACAGAGATAATTATGCAAGTAACACACAAAGATAGGGTGGTTCAGCTCATGTACATTGCTGAGGCATACTTTTCAGGAGCAATGTGACATTTATTACAAATGTAAGCTTGACATTTAAAATGGAAAAATGTGAAATGCACTAAATCAATCTTTAAATCCTCATTATTGTTGGAATCACTTTCATATTTTTTTTAATCTTCTTATGGACACTTAATTAGAAGAGGAAATTGAAAAATGTAATCTAATAATGGGTAAAGATAATAGAGCTGAGAGGGTGGGAACAATAATAAAATAAACATTTGAATGCAATTAGATCTACTTGAAAACCCAGTTTGATTTTCAGCCGAATTTTAAGGTGACTTCGAAATGCAAAGCTGCAGCATGAAATTTATTTTGTAAGAATATCTTCATTTTTCTGTTTTGTCTTAAATCACATGGTTGCAGAGTGGAAACCCATTTTCAGCCATTTTGACTTTAAGTAATAGTGTAATGTGAGGTGAGAGTGACTGCCCATGACATGAAGGTAGCATTTGACCGGGTGTGGCATCAAGGAGGCCTAGCAAAACTGGAGTTAACGGGAATCAGGGGGAAAACTTTCCACTGGTTGCAGGCATACCTAGCACAAAGGAAGATGGCTGTGGCTGTTGGGTGTCAATTATCTTAACCTCAGGACATCACTGCCGGATGTACCCTTCATCGTAAGGTCAGAAATGGGGGTGTTTGCTGATGATTGCACATTCGCGACTCCTCAAATACTGAAGCAGTTCCTGCCTGCAAGCGTCAAGACCTGGACAACATTCAGGCTGGGGCCAATAAGAGGCAAGTGATATTCACACCACAGGTGCCAGGCAATGGTCACCTGCAACAAGAGAGAATTCAACCACCTTCCCATGACATTACCATTGCTGAATTCCTCAGTAGCAATATCCTGGAGGTTACCATTGACCAAATGGTTAACTGGAACAGCCATATAAATACTCTGGCTACAAGGGTAGGTTAGAGGCTGGAAATTTTGTGGTAAGTAACCTCCTGACTGTCCATCCACAAGGCACAAGTCAGGAGTGTGATGAAATACTCTCCACTTGTGTGGATGACTGCAGCTCCGGCAACATTTCAGAGGCTTGACAACACTCATGAAAAAACAGCCCACTTGACTGACACCCCAACCATCACCTTAAACACTCACTCCCTCCACCACCATCACACAGTGGTAGCAGTGTATACCATCTACAAGATGCACAACTCTCTAAGGCTCCTTCGCCAGCACTTTCCAAACTCGTGACCTTTGCCACCTAGAAAGACAAGGGCAACAAATGCATGGGAACACCACCACCTGGAATTTCCCCTCGCAGTTACTCACCATCCTTACTTAGAACTATAACCAGCATTCCTTCATTGCCCTGTGCCAAAATCCTTGAAGTCCCTCCCTAAAAGCATTGTGGGTGTACCTACACCTCATTGACTGCAGCAAGAGAGATGAATTTTTTTTAAAAGCACAGGGTGAGTATCCCGTGCTGTTGGTTAAGTAACACCTTGATTTTAAAATTCTCATCCTTGTTTTCAAATCCTTCTAAGGACTTACTCCTCTGTAATCTCCTCCAGCTCTATAACTCTCTGAGATCTCAGCAACCCTCTAGTTCTAGCCTCTCGATGATCCCCAATTTTGTGCACTCCACCATTGTCAGCCAAATGCTTGCCAACGTTCTAAGCTCTGAGATTCTCTCCTTTCCTCCTCTCATTCCTCTTTTAAGATGTTCCAAAGCCTCCCTCTTCGATCAAGGTTTTGGTCCTCTGCCCTAATATCTCTTTATGGGGCTCAGTGTCAAATTGTTTTTGATAAAACTCTTATGACGCACCTTGCAACTACGTTAGTCAGATAATGGATCCAAGATTACTTGTAGGAAAGTGTACATCAGACCAGTGGTAGTCATTAAAAAAGGAAATAGTGGGAGTTCAGGGCTAACATGTTCCCATAAAGGTGAAGGACCAACAAGTTCAGGGAACCCTGGATGTCAAGGGATATGGGGATTGGATAGGGGTAAAAAAGGAGGCTTATGGTAGATACAGAGGACTGAAAACAGTGGAAGCTTAAGAGGAATATAGAAAGTGTAGGGCGGTACTTAAGGATTAGGTAGATAGGGAGAAACACTTCTCCTTAGCGGACGAGTCAATAACCAAGGGGCATAGATTTAAGGTAAGGGACAGGAGGTTTAGAGGGGATTTGAGGAAATTGTTTTTCACCCAGAGTGTGGTTGGAATTTGGGACACACTGCCTGGGGAGGTGGTAGAGGCAGGAACCCTCACAACATTTAAGAAGTGTTTAGATGAGCACTTGAAACACAATTAGCATACAGGGCTCTGGGCCAAGTGCTGGGATTAGAATAGATAGGTGCTTGATGGCTGGCACGAACATGATGGGCCAAAGGTCCTGTCCCTGTGCTGTATAACTCTATGATTCTATTACAAATCATGAAGGATTAGGACTGATTTCAGGCATATTGTTCTGACTCAAATACTGATCCATATTTGGAACAGTTTTCTGAATCATATGGGTTTTTTTTGAATAGGGTAGTGTAGGTGAAAGTCTTGTATTTATCCATCATTCTATTGGATTCCATGGTACAGGAATTGCAAGTCTTTTCTTAAATGCTTGAGCTAAGAATGGGCTGAAATACTTCTCTCATTTCACCTATTCATGCTGTGAACAAGAATTTGCCAAAGGCAAACTGTGATTGTAAATGGGTAGCAACTGTACCCAGTCAACCCCATTGGAGCTTCAGTGGATTGAAACACCATCCTGCCTTTATTGTAAGGTCACTTTAAGTTCTGATGTAGGGTTACAACTTAGAAATTTGAACCTGTGTAGCATGCAGAAGTGGTATAATCTGGGCGGGATTGGAAATGGAAATTGGGATGGAACATATTTCTGCTGAGTATCCAACTTTCCTGGCACTGCTCTGATAAATGTAGTCCAGCACACCTGGAAGAATTCCCCTGCTCTTCCCGGACAGTGCCATCTAAACTTGGGCTAAAATTAAGTTAAAATGGGACTATTCAAAATTATGCCTGACAACAAGCCTGGCTTGGTCAAGGGATTGGCTGAGCAAGGTGCCAAGATCTCATACCTGGGAGCAAAAGGCAAGGGCAGCTGAGTTAACAGTAATTAAACTTTCTGGCTCTGAGCTTTTAGGGAAAAGAGAGAGAGGAAAAGAAGAGAAGTTGGTGTGGTCAGCAGAGAGGAGAGGCTGCAGGTTCCTTGTGAGCCACCAAAGCCAGATGCAGAAGGGAGACAGTCTCTAGTCAAAAAAGACACATTCAGCAGCCATCTGAGCAATTTGGAGTTAGTCACACGAAGGTACCACTAGGTGAAATGGTAAACATGAACTCGTTGGAAGCTGGAGGTGACTATGGACAATCAGGACTGTAATTCTGTGCAGAGTGTGATGTGTGGTAAACATAAAAGGGGAACATTCCTTTCTGCAGTTTAAAGCATAAGTTGCTTACAAAAATAAAGTGTCTTTTTAGTCATTTGTCACAATAAAAATCTTAAAACGTGAAATCTTGCCATATCATCTTTTTCAGCTATTAACTGGGAGTTTGGATTTCTTTTTAGACATTATCAGTCTCTATGGGGACCACAACAATGTGAGAAATTGCCCCCTTTTTTGCCCTGATCCTTAGGGCTTAGCTTGGGTTGTCCCTAAGGAAGGCTGAAAGATGAAAATCCCATCACACTGCACTCTCAACAACACAGCTGCCCATTCAAAATGTCAAAGCCCATTATGTTACATAAGGCAAGCAATTCACTGACGCATTAAGTGAGTACACACACAGCGTGCAATTTGAGTCAGAGTGTTCTGAATTGGACAGGCCGGAATAAAAACAATCCAGGTTTTAAGTAACCAGCCCACTGTCAAGTTTACCCAGAGGCAGGGAGATAGACATGGGTGAAGAGTCAGAAAGATAGATGAAGAAATGAAAACAAATCTGTGGGGGGGAAAAAAAATAAGCTGAAAGCTAAAAGGTGATTGCAGAAAAGGTTACAAGATTAAAAATTAAAATTAATTAAAAATTAATAAATTAAAATTCTGAGCGATTGAAGGAAAAGATCCAAGGGAGAGAACGTTTGGTTCTTAAGATGCACATATATAAGATAAGGGTTGCAGGAACATTTGATGATTATATTAGAGATTGACAAGGAGAGCTGATTGAAAAATCTGAAGCCTGCAGCCAGTGAGTTTCCACCCATGTGAGTGAGCACACGCAAAAAGAAGGTGCTGCAGACTCACAATTTCTTAAAAGCACTGTCTTGCGCCGGTGCTATTATTCAAGAGTCCCTGAATGGGGTTTCAGCCCTATAATCTGGTAAGAAAGAAACAATGGCAAGTACACACTAGGCCCAAACAGAGCATGGTATTTTATTCATAGGCGAATAATGAAATAAGGAACATTCTCATAGACCGGGTAACAAAAAAAAAATGAATTCTCTAAATAAAACCATCCAGTTTTTTTTTTTAAATGGTTTTAAACAATCCATTCAAACACAATACATTCATGCTATTTTTATTAGTGTGATTCTTGTGCTACCAAAATCTATTCTATCTTGAAATGGCACCTTTAACATGGCACATGTAACTTTTCCTTTAAAATGACCAGATACCCTTGAAACTGAGATCTCTTGAAATCTCCATACTTTCTTTTGTACTTTTCTGGTCTCCATCGTTGAGAGGCTTGAGAGAATGTGTCAAAAAAAATAGCATGAGGCAGTCACCATTGTACGATTTTCTCAAAGTGCTGAAGGAAAACACCAACAGATTTTGTCTGACCATTTTTTAATAAATAAAACCCATTTTTCTAACCTGCTTGGGCAGTGCTGAGGTCAGCATTTGCTTTCTGCTAGGCCTCTCTATGCTGCCGTTCATAGTCCATGGCAATCAATACAAGTTCAAGCCTTGGACATTTGCACTGGAGTCAATGGGCCTTGGAAACAATGCTGACACTGGGGTTGCTAAGTGTCTAGCCAGCAGGGTCATTCCAAAGGTTTGAATGCCTATGGGGCAGTTCTTCCACTGATGCAAAGTCGCTGTCTGCATTGTTTGCTTTGGGATGGATGGAGCAGTTCACCATCGGTGATATCACAGAGCAACCCAGCAGGAAAGTACAACAGAACCATTCTGTTTTAATGATACGTTAAATATTTGGAGGTTATTGATTGATGAACTATCTTGAGCACATATAAAAAGAGACTGACCGGGTGTGTCACCCCCTCTCATTTATTGTTTTTTTTTGTTCAATTAACTGAATTTTTGTTTTCTCAAAAGATTCTATAAACAGAGACTGCTGGGACACTGAGTTGGATGATAGGTAGGGGGCAGAGATTTGTGATGCCCTATTGTGTAAATAAACCTACCATCAAGAAAATGATTTGTGTCTCAATTCATTCTTCACCATCTGGCTTGGGATCCATTTAACATTCGACATGTCATTTAGTCTTAAGATTTGTGTTAGTCTCTTTGCCTTTGCTGGTGATATTTTTGGATCTCTCCGTTTTCTTGACCCACCCACTAAACTTTACTGCTAAATAAGGAAGATCCACCGAATCACGTTTTAAATATATTGCAGTTCCTTTCTCCGAGTTCATATTTCATCTGTCTGATCTTGTCCTCTTCGGATGTAGCTCCTTCAGCCTTGTACTTCCCCCAAAACATTTCTACAACTAAGATAGTGCTGAAAAAAGAGACCTTTTTTTTGCTGAAGCTTTTCACCTTGCACTCATCAGGACATTTCGCAAGGTTACAAATCCAAGGGAGACAACAGATTTATACTGTGTGAGTATACAGTATAAATTTGTCATCTCCCTTGGATTTGCATTCATGTGAAATGTCCTGATGAGTACAAGATGAAAAGCTCTGACAAAAAAAAGTCTCTTTTTTCAGAATACTCAAGTTCTGCACTACCAAATGACTATTTGTAAAACCAAGATAAAGTGATGCCAACTAGCCATCCATTCATATCTGCTCATCACCATGTGAGTGGTGAACCCAAGGTTGTGCAGCTTTACACTGAAACATGGAAGGAGGCCATTCGGCCCATCCTATGTGTTGCAGACGAGAGAGGATGATCCAGCTTAATCTTAGCTCTATAGGTTATGGTCCTTCCACTGCACATACAAATGTTTTTTTAAATGCTTTGAAGGTTTCTGCTTCTACCACTCTTTCAGACAGTGGTTTCCACCTTTTACCGTCCTCTTGAAAAAGAAATTGCTCCTCAAATCCCCCTCAATCCTTCTGCCAATTACTTTTCTGGTAATAAGCTTAAATCCAGAAGGGTCATTTATTCTTGGATGAATGATTACCCTTTACCAGCATCAGCCCATCCACCTTCTCCTTGTTATCTGTAACTTGTCAGTGTACAAATGTGCAGTCACATGCATATGAACATGCAAATTAGGAGCAGGAGTAGGCCACTCGGCCCCTCGTGCCTGCTCTACCATTCAATAAGATCACGGCAGATCTGTTTTTAACCTTAACTCCACATTCCTGCCTACCCCCATAAACCTTTCACCCCCTTGCTTATCATGAATCTATCTACTTCTGCCTCAAAAATATTCAAAGACTCTGCCTCAACCACCTGTAAGAGGAAGAGACTTTCAAAGTCTCACAACCCTCAGAGAAAATGTTTTCCTCATCTCTGTCTTAAATAGGCGACTCCTTATTTTTAAATCTAGTTTTAGATTCCCCCACAAGAAGAAACATCCTTTCTGCACCCATCCTGTCAAGTCCCCTCAGGATTTTATATGTTTCAATCAAGTCACCTCTTACTCTTCTAAACTCCAGCAGATGCAAGCCTAGCCTGTCCAGCCTTTCCTCATAAGACAACCCATTCCATGTATTAGTCTAGTAAACATTCTCTTAACCGCTTCTAATATATTTACATCCTTCCTTAAATAAAGAGATCAATACTGTAAACAATACTCCAGATGTGATCTCACCAGTCCCCTGTATAAATAACTGAAGCATAACCTCCCTACTCTTGAATTCAGTTCCGCTTGCAATAAACAAAAGTGACTGCTCAGTGTACACACCATTAAATCTTCTCTGCTCCATTTTGCATTTTCCTTATCAGACCATAAACACTTGTTTCAATAAATTTCTCTCACTTTTTCTCAATTTCTCCTTCCTGTTGGCTGATTGGCTCCCATTAAAATGAGCAAACGATTGAAACATTTGCAACTCTGTGGCCTTTCTCCAATGACGCCTTCCTACCATGCTTCTTCTACTGATCCCTGCATTCTCCTGTCTCTCCTTGTCAATCCAAGGTCAGGTATTGTCTGGCGAATTCCCTTGAGTATGTTATCGGTGCTGTCTCATCTGGTGCCTCTCTAGCATAGGATGCAGGAGAATGACCTCAGGGCAATGGATGCCCATAGTTACCTTGACAACAGCACTCTAGACCCATAAGAATGAGACTTTTTTTCAAACAACAGTTATATTTGACCAACTGTGTATAAAAGAAAAAAATAATGCAGAGCAAAGGGCGGTATCTGAAAACTTGGACACATAACAGAGTATACCATAAAGTATATAGTACAGGAACAGGCCTTTTGGCCCAACTCAACTATGCTGGTGCTTATGCTCCAAATGAGCCTCCTCCCACCCTAATTCATCACACCTCTCAGCACAGCATTCTATTCCTTTCCCCCTCGCGTACATATTCAGCTTCCCCGGGATATACTAAAACTGACCCACCTGTGAAGGAAAGTGTTGTAGTCATGGCAACTGGTTCAGTCATCATTGAAGAACGACAGTCAGATTCAACTAAGTCTCCTTTTACCGTCACTGGGGCAGAGCTGAAGTGACGTAGTCCCTCCTTTAGCGGAGCGATCCAATTGAACTGAACTGAAGAGAGGCAGCCAACGAAACCCTGCACATTAGCTTTCACAATCTCCTGGTCGAGATTGCCGGTGTCTGCAAACGAGAAACAGCACAAGAAACATTCATGGAATATATTCAGCAGAAGGTGCTCAATCTGACCAGATCAAATTAAACCCAGACCTAAGAATAGCTCAGCATTTGTGTGCTTCACCAACAAACCTTAATAAGAATGAAATGACCCCCAAGACAAGGTTGATGTTACCCCAGGAGTAGATCTTATTATCCACACAGTAACCATTGCAAAATTGAAGGAATAGCTGTTTTCCAAATGACCTTCTCACACCCCATTGTTGAAAACTGCCCCTTGATCTTCCCTGGTAATGTTGGCAGGAAATGGATCAGTTAGATGACTTATCCCTACCCCAATTACTTGATTGCCTTTTTTTAAAAAAGTAGGTAAACCTTGGAACTTTAACATGGCACAAGTACCTTTTCCTTTAAAATGATCGGATGCCCTTGAAATTGAGATCTCTTGAATTCTCCATGCTTTATTGTTAATTCTTCTGGTCTCTGTCATTGAGAGACGTGAGGGAATTGTTGCAAAAAGAAAATTGCATGAGGCATTCACCATTGTTCAATTTTACAAGTTATCCTTGGACTGTGAACCCATTCTGTTGCTAAACGGCCATGTAGACAATCTCCATATCGGTGGAACATCTGCTGTTAAAATAATCTTTCTGTTGTCATGGAAAATGTCACCTTTTTAAAAATCAAACTTCATCGAATTTAATATACAGCGCACTGTAAAATGTCATATGGAGGTCAATGGGGTTAAAGGTGGCAATCTTGTCCAAAGGCACATGTCAATTCGGACTAGTGAAGGGGTCAGGGGTCAGTTTATATTGGTCAAAGCACAAGTATTCCGCTTTCTTAATCCACTCTACTGTGGAGCTCAGACTGTGCAGCACAGATACCGCTTCTTGGTACAGCAGCTACTTTGAAGCATGAAATTGGTCACCAAAGCGCAGGGGTTCCCAGAGCACACCTGCCAGCAATATTTAGGAAACAGTGTGCGGCAGGCTTTCCAACCCTCTTCCTGATTAATCTCCTAGAACAAACCACAATCTCCCTGAATGGGAAACAGGTCCTCTGGACTGGGGCAGAGGTCTCCCGGGCAGGAGCATGGATCTCCTGGGCACTGCTGCTGAATCCTGACAAAGCCTGGAGTGGAAACTCTGCAAAGAACACAATGGTTTGTGACATGAAAGCCATCTGCCCTGTCAGATCTGCTCCATTCATGATCATTGCCTTCTCTGCTGTACCACTTATTGATTCCAACTTCAAGAAAAACTAAGTTCCTATCCGGACATCCCCAAATAAACAGTGAAGCACTGCTGTCAGCTTTTTAAAAATCTTCAATCGCTCATCTGAGCAGCTCAGTTTCCATCTCAACAAGATTTATTTTGCTATGTAGAAGCTTAAAGAATTGGAACTGGAATAGGTCATACAGTCACCATTCAAGTAAGATCATGGCTGAACTCCAACATCAACTTCACTTTCCTGCCCCACCCCATATGCCTTAATTCTCTGAGCATTCGCTGCCCATTGGGGTAGAGATTCATAACACTCTAAGTGAAGTAATTTCTCATCTCAGTCTTAAATGGTCAATCCTTATCCTTTTCTTTATTCATTGGAGGTGGGCATCGCTGGCTAGACCAGCATTTATTGCCCATCCCTAATTGGTCAGAGGGCTTTTAGGAGTCAACCACATTGCTGTGGGTCTGGAGTGCAGGTAAAGGGCATTAGTGAACCAGATGGGTTTTTACAATAATCAACAATAGTGTCATGGTCATCATTAGACCTTTTATTACAGGTTTCAATGAATTCAAATTCCACCATCTGGTGTGGCGGGATTCAAACCCCAGTCCCCAGATCATTACCCTGGGTATCTGGATTAGTAGTTCAGCGACAATACCACTACGCCATTGTCTTCCCTAAGCACAGATTAAATAATTTTTCTCTACCTAAACTAACTGTTACCTTTAATGTCTTGATAATTTCAACCAAACCACCTCTTAATCTTCTAAATTCCAGGGAATACAATTGTATTTTGTGTAATCTCTCTTTGCAATTTAACTCTTGAAGATTTAGTATCATTCAGGTAAATCACTCAAGAATCTCGACTCCATTCATGACAAAGCAGCCTGCTCGGTCGCACTCACCCATCTACCACCTTAAACATTCACTCCTTCCACCACCAACGCACAGTGGCAGCAACATATACCATCTACAAGATGCACTGCAGCAACTTGTCAATGCTCCTTTGACAGTGCCTTCCAAATCTGCAACCTCTGCCACCTAGAAGGACAAGGGCACTAGATGTATGAGATCATCACCAGTTGCAAGTTCCTCTCCAATCTGCACGCCAACCTGGCTTGGGACTATATCACTGTTCCTTTACTGTTAATGAGTCAAAATCCTGGAACTCCCTTTCTAACAGCACTGAGAGAGTATCCACACCAGATGAACTGCAGCAGTTCAAGAAGGTGGCTCACTATATCACCTTCTCAAGGGCAATTATGGATGGGCAGCATGTGCTGATCTTGTCAGCCCAGTGAAAGAATAAAAAAAACTAGGTTGCATTCTTTCCAAGATCAGTATATCTTTCCTAAGTTATGGTGCCCAGTACTGCTCACAGGACTCTTGGTCTGGTCTAACCAAGGCTTTGTATAGCTGAAACATCACATCTGCATCATTGTACTTTAGTCCTCTAAACATAAAGGAGACAGATCTTGTGATGTAGTGGGTAGCATCCCTACCTCTGGGTCAGACGTTCTAGGTTCAAGTCCCACTTCAGGACTTGATGACTGCGGCAGGTGAACCCATAATTTGGCCAAATAGGTTGATTATCACCCCGTAAATCCTTCGAATGCACTTGAAGGCAGGCGGTAAGAGTGGGAGAGTTTTCTGGACAGTCATATTTCAAAAGGCAATGGCAAACCACTGCAATACTTTCCCAAGCATAACGATGGGCCAATACAATGGAAGTACATGGTAGCCAACACCCTTTTAAGGCATGGCACCAGGAAAAGGAGTTCCTATAGCTATATCTCTTTAATCTACCATTTATATTGGCCCTACAGTGTGACAAGACTGTCAAATAACTCACTCAAATGTTTCTATCATTTCACTTTGTTTAATTATATTGCGTTACATGAGGCAATTTTATTAACTCATTTACGTTTCCTATAAATTATCCTTTACATTGTCTAGCTGGGTGGGTCTGTAGTCATTTAGCTCCATTCCCATCCACCAAATTGTTGTCAGTCACTGGCAAAGATTTCACTTGCTGCTCCCAAACTATTACCTCTGGTACCCTCCAACTATCTATGCTGGGCTCCTCCTATTTCTCATGTGCATGCTTCCCCTTGCAACATCATCAGAAAACACAGCATCAGTTTCCACATGTATGCTGATGACATGCAGCTCTACTGCACCACCACCTCCCTCAATCCCTCCATCTCTAAATTGACAGCCTGCTTCTCCGACGTCCAGTATTGGATAAGTAGAAATTTTCTTCAATTAAATATTGGGAAGACTGAAGCCATTACCTTCATTTTCTGCCACAACCTCCATTCCTAGCTGCCAATTCCCTCCTGCTCCCTGACAACTGTCTGAGGCTGAACTAGACTGCGTTCCCCAGGCACTTGACCCCCAGATGAGCTTCCAGCCACATATACGCACCACCACTAGGACTGCCTAACTCTATTTCTATAACATTGCCCAACTTCAAAACTGCCTCAACACATCTCTTACTGAAACCCTCATTGTGCCTTTATTACCTATAGCCTTGACTATTTCAACCCACTCATTATCGGCCTCCATGTCATACACTCCATTAACTTGAGGCCATCCAGAACTCTGCTGCCTGTGTCCTAACTCACACAAAGTCCCCATCATCATAGGAGCAGGAGTAGGCCATTCAGCCCATCTAGCCTGCTCCACCATTCAATATTATCATGGCTGATCACCCACTTCAATGCCTTTTTCCCCACACTATCCCCATATCCCTTTACGTCATTGGCATTTAGAAACCTGTCAATCTCTGCTCTAAACATACTCAGCAACTGAGCTTCCTCACCTGGGTCCTAAGTGGCTTCCCTCTTATTTGAAATTGTGTCCCCTGGTTCTGGACTCCCCAGTCAGGGGAAACACCTTATCTGCATCTACCCTGTCTATCCCTTTAAGTATTTTGAAGGTGTTAATGAGATCACCTTTCATTCTTCAAAACTGTGGGGAACACAGGCCCAATTTCCCCAATTTCTCTTCATAGGACAGTCCTGCCATCCCGGGAACAAGTCTGGTGAACCTTCGTTGCACTCCCTCTATGGCATTAATATCCTTTCTAAGGGAAGGGGACCAAAACTGCACACAGTACTCCAGGTGCAGTCTAACCAAGGATCTAGACAATTGAAGCAAGACTTTGCCACCACTGTACTGAAACCCTTTTGTGATTATGGGGAGGTAGTGGAGTAGTGGTATTGTCACTGGACTGGCAATCCAGGGACCCAGGGTAATGCTCCAAGGACCCAAGTTTGAATCTCATCATGCCAGATGGTGGAATTTGAATTCAATAAAAAAAAAATCTGGAATTAAAAGTCAAATGATGACCATGAAATCATTGTCGATTGTTGTAAAAACCCATCTGGTTCATTAATGCCCTTTAGGGAAGGAAGTCTGCCGTCAATAAATGTTGCAATGAATGGGCAATAAATGTTGGCCTAGCCAGCGACGCTCACATCCCATGAATGGATAAAAAAAAGATCAACAAATTATTAGTCTTCCTAATTGCCTGCTGCACCCATCAATCCCTGTGTTGGCTGACCTACATTGGCTCTTGGTTAAGCAACAACCGAACTAATTTAAAATTCTTACCCTTTCTTTCTCACACATTCCTGTCTCTGCACTGGCAGTCCTGCAACCCTCCAAGGTTTTGGCGCTATTCTAATTGTGGCCTTTTGAGCAACCCTGATTTTAATCGCAACACCATTGTTGGCTGTGCCTTCAGCTGTTTAGGCCTTAATCTCTGGAATTCCTCCTTCAGGAAGCTCTTTGCCTCTCTCTCCTCCCTTAAAACACTCATGAAAACCTAAGCCTTTGACCGAGCTTTTGGCCATTTTCCATAATACCTCCTTAGGTGGCTCAGTGTCACTCTTTTTTGATAACACTCCTGGGAAATGCCTTGGGACTGTTGAAGGTGCTTTACAAGTACAAGCTGTTGTTATATTTCTCAATATTTGTTATTTGCTACACACCTGTCTAAATCTGTGATGCGATTGAAATTATCGTGACTCTAGACAATACTGTGCGCCCCACTATGCAGGAAGCTCAACATTGGCTTTATGCGCACGAAAATGAATCTTTGTTTTCTCAAAGGTATACCCGATGACAAGGCACCTTTAACAAAGGGTGATTTAATCCTAATAGGAATGTATGCAGACTTGTGACTGTGTAACTCAAGAGTTTGAAGGTTACTTTGAGGGAACATTAGCCTTGACCAAACACTTTGTATTTTTATCATGTGCCAGGGTAGACAATATGATTTTGTTTCCATTATTCTACTTCTGAGTGTCATGGCAATCTGCAATTTCAACAAAAAATGAATCTACTGAAATGATAGATAGGAAAGCATAAGGGCAGTGATCATGCTGTGCCTACTAACTATTTCAGATCAGTCATTATTATATATATCCTGTTCCCCTACGTGATCAGCTCCATATCATGGCCAGGATATTACGCTCCTCGGGCGAGTGGGTGCCCGACCTGAACGAGGTGAGCATCCTGATGTCATTGCGCGCTCACGTGATGTTTTGGTCGGCGGGCACACGTGGGAGTCAGCAGTGCGCCTGTCGACAATTAACAGGCCTGTTAAGGTCATTAAATTACCAATTAAATGATATTTTTCACTGCCCGTCCAACCTTACGGTTGGCAGGCAGGTGAAAAGGCCAAGCGGCCTTTACAATCTTTAGGGAACCTTATCCATGGGCGGGATGAGGTTTCCAACAGCAATTAAAAATAAAATTAAAATGTTAACATTTCATTAATAATGTGTCCCTTGCTCATGTGACAGACTCACATCAGGGGAAACAAAAACAGAATTACCTGGAAAAACTCAGCAGGTCTGGCAGCATCGGTGGAGAAGAAATCAGTTAACGTTTCGAGTCTTCATGACCCTTCGGCAGAACTGAGTATAGTTAGGAGAAAGGTGAAATATAAGCTGGTCTAAGGTGGGGGGGGGGTGCGGGGGGAGAGAGAAGTTGAGGGTGTGGTGATTGTGGAGATAGGCAAGCAGTGATAGGAGCAGATAATCAAAAGATGTCACAGACAAAAGGATCAAAGAGGTGTTGAAGGTGGTGATATTGTCTAAGAAAAGTGCTAATTAAGAATGGAAGACAGGATACTCAAGGTACAGCTCTAGTGGGGGTGGGGTGGAAAGACTAACAAAGTTTAAGTTTTAGATTTAAAAATAATGGAAATAGGTGGGAAAAGAAGAATCTATATAAATTATTGAAAAAAAAGGGAGGGGGAGAAACGGGGTGGGGATGGGGGGAGGGGGAGTTTAAGATCTAAAGTTGTTGAATTCAATATTCAGCCCGGAAGGCTGTAAAGTGCCTAGTCGGAAGATGAGGTGCTGTTCTCATCTTCCGACTAGGCACTTTACAGCCTTCCGGGCTGAATATTGAATTCAACAACTTTAGATCTTAAACTCCCCCTCCCCCCATCCCCACCCCGTTTCTCCCCCCTCCCTTTTTTTTCAATAATTTATATAGATTCTTCTTTTCCCACCTATTTCCATTATTTTTAAATCTAAAACTTAAACTTTGTTAGTCTTTCCACCCCACCCCCACTAGAGCTGTACCTTGAGTATCCTGTCTTCCATTCTTAATTAGCACTTTTCTTAGACAATATCACCACCTTCAACACCTCTTTGATCCTTTTGTCTGTGACATCTTTTGATTATCTGCTCCTATCACTGCTTGCTTATCTCCACAATCACCACACCCTCAACTTCTCTCTCCCCCCGCCCGCCCCCCCCCCCCCACCCCACCTTAGACCAGCTTATATTTCACCTTTCTCCTAACTATACTCAGTTCTGCCGAAGGGTCATGAAGACTCGAAACGTTAACTGATTTCTTCTCCACTGATGCTGCCAGACCTGCTGAGTTTTTCCAGGTAATTCTGTTTTTGTTTTGGATTTCCAGCATCCGCAGTAGCTTTTAGCTTTTTGTTTTTATCACATCAGGGGACTTGTTTTTTAACATCTTGCAATTCTTTATTCTTAATTTTCAGAACTCTTCATCTCCGTAAGGTAGCTCTGTGCCTCAGGGAGCTTTTCCTGTGCGTACCTGCACGCATGCATGAAATTCCCCGCTCGCCCTCCTCCCCTCTCCCACGCAGGCAGCACTGAGCGCTGCCGCACGCGTTTCACGCTGGGTGGGCCTTTAATTGGCCTGCCAGCGTGAAATCACGGTTGCGGCCGGATTGCGGGTGGCTGTTGCCTTCCCGGCCGCTCCCACTCGCCCTCACCGAGCCCGCCCGACGAGGGAGGAATCCTGGCCCATGTTTTCGAACCCCTTCATAGCTCTGCTCCTCCTTATCTCAGCAATCTTCTCCAAGACCCAAGCCCTCCGAGATCTCTGCCCTCCTCTAATTCTGCCCTCTTGTGCTTCCCCGACCACAACCAGTGACCATGTCTTCAGTTGCCTAGGCCCGAAGATCTGTAACTCCCTCCCTTAACCTCGCCACATCTGTACCATGTTTGCCTCCTTTAAGACACTTATTAAAACCTTCCTCTTTGACCAAACTTTTGGTTATCTAATCTGATATCTCCTTATGTGGCTCGTTGTCATACTTTGCTTTATAATGCTTCTGTGAAACGCCCTGGGACATTTTATTATGTTAAAGGTTGCTTTCTCCACGGCAACACCTCGACCAGAGTCGACTTGCCAACCAATCAGCACCCTTTTCTCCTGTAGTATAAATTGTTGTGATTGTTTGCAATTTGCCATTCTTGCATTTGTCCTGACGAGGGCAGGAAGAAAAGCCTCAGCAACATGGTTCACTTTTCAGCAATGTTAAGATAAGTTGTTGTTGTTATGCCAGACTCCCATAATGCATACACACTGTGTGAAGAATTTGAATTGCATTAACCCTTTGACCCAGGCACAAGGCTGTAAGAAGCCCATTTTCGACTGGTACACCAAAAGAAAACAAGGTATTTTGTGTTTCCACCAGCCAAAAGCGTTAATGGCTTTATTTACTATATTCATCCGTTCTTGGGTTATGGGCAGCACTGGCAAAGTCAGTACTTATTGCCCATGCAATGTAATGAAGCATCTCTTCTTGGAACATATAATGTCAGACACACTGCCACTGTTACTTCAGTTAGGCATAAAAAAAAATATTTTTGTAGTATTAGTGTAGGACCATTTAACACATTTTCCAGCACAATTTAATGTAGGTGTTAAATCATTTAAGATAAAAGAAGACAGGAATGTGATACAAATGTGTCAAAGCTTGTAGCTAATAATGCAAACAGTGATTTCTAGACCATATCTCTCAGCCATCATTCAGATTCAGTTGGCAGCACAGTTGACCAAGAATCTGGTGGGATTGGCCCTGTCTTCAAGTGTTGAGCGCGCAAACTAGGCTGACAATCCATCGTGGCCTGCCTGCCTATGCTGATGGATGTTAAAGAACCCACGGCAATATTTGGATAAGCAGGGAGTTCTCTGGTGTCGTGGTCAATATTTTCACTCAATCGCGAAAAGTAGCTGTCCCATGTGTCTGCAGAACAAGGATTGTAATTAAAAGTTATTCTTTGTATCTGAAGGGTCTTGAGAAGTTGTGAAGAAATGATAAGTTGCCATAGAAATGGCAAGTTTTTTTGTATTTTAAGAAGGAGGCAATGCTTGATTTCATTTAACATTTGAGGAGATGGAGGCATAGTGAGAATGTCACTGGGCATTCAGGTTCACTCAACCGATTCCTGGGATGGTGGAGTTATCTTATGAGGAAAGGTTGAGCAGGTTGGTTCTATACCTTTGGGGGGGAGGGGGGGGGTAGAAGAATGAGAGGTGATCCGATTGAAGCATATAAGATCCTGAGGGGGCTTGACAGGGTGGATGCCCCTTGTTGGGGAATCGAGAGCCAGGGGACACTATTTAAAAATTAGGGGTCTCCCATTTAAAACTGAGGTAGAGACAATTTTTCTCCCTCAGAGTATTGTTAGTCTGTAGAATTCTGTTCACCAGAGAGCAGTGGAGGCTGGTCCATTGAATATCTTCAAGGTTGGATAGATTTTGATCCGCAAGACATTCAAGGATTATGCGAGGCAGACAGGGAAGTGGAATTGAGGCCACAATCAGATCAGCCATGATCTTATCGAATGGCAAAGCAGGCTTGAGGGGCTGAATGGCCTACTCCTGCTCCTAATTCATGTGTGTTCTTGTGACTGGTAATCCAGAGGCCTAGGCTTCTGCTCTGGGAACAGGGGTTCAAATCCCATCACAGCAACTGGCAGAATTTAAATTCAACGAATCAATAAAAATTTGAAACGGTGACCATGAAATTAACATGCTGGATTTCCTATATACATTCGGGACAAGCTCATTCCAATCCAATTTTAGCTGACCGCCTGCTCTCTGCAGTAACTCATTATCCCATTTTCCACATTGCTGGAGACAAACCCAACAAAATGAGGTAACTCAGAGCTCTCAATAAAATAGACTCACTGGGGAATACAGTGGGAGTCAGCTAAAACACTCTGACCCTTGAACACCCCATCAGTGAGAGAAAGCAGCTATCTCCCTTTTCTTGGCAGTTTCAAAATGTGAGGCTGAAGGAATAACGCAACTACTGAGTCCATTATCTCAGCCATGTCCTCCTCACCTCCTCATTTCAAGAAGAGGTTTCATTGTGATTATTCGGAAATGTGAATATTAAAAGCTCATAATGGCACATACGTTTTGTTTGATATATTGCGGGAACCATTGTGATGTTGCTTACCTACAATCTTGCCCAAGACAAGAGACTTGACGCCATTAAATGCTGTATCTGAAACAGATGACAGTTTGTAGTTCATGGAATGGAAATGGTCAATCTGTAAAAAATTAAGTGGAAAACATAATTACTACACTATAATTTACTTTATTAGGGATATAAAGACATCTAACAGTTAAATGTTTTCTTTTGTAGGAGAAAGTGACAATGATTCTGAAATAACAGCCTTTAGTTTCTAGGAAGCTTTTAGCATATTTGGAAGCCTTGGGCAGGATCTTCTGGTCGGCGAGTGGGAGCGGGGCCCACTCGCCGACGCGTAAAATGATGTGGGATGACGTTGGGCGTAACTCCTGACATCACCCCCCGTCATTTCCATTCTCAGGTCGGCGGGGGTGCAGCCGAATCAGCTGTGCGCCCGCCGACCTGTCAATGGCCTATTGAGGCCATTGAGAAACTAATTAAGGTCATTAATGGACCTGCCCATCCAACCTTAAGGTTGGCGGGCAGGCCGGGAGCCCTGGCGGGCTTTGGAAAGGCATGAAGCCTCATCCACGGGCGGGATGAGGTTTCATGAGGGTATTTAAATTTTTAAGAAAGGTTTCAATAAAACTTATGGACATGTCCCAACTCATGTGACAGTGTCATATGAGGGGGCATGGCAGGGAACATTTTTAAACATGTTCATTAAAAGTTTTAAATTGGAGCTGATCTCTCTGAGGCAGCACTTAGCCTCAGGGAGACCTGTGCACTCTTTTGCGCGAAAGAGCCCACTCCCGGCTGAGGGAATCCCCCCCCACCCCTCCCCCACCGGCCGCACACGGAGCATATAGCGCTTCCTGGCGGACGTCACGCTGGGCGGGCCTTAATTGGCCCGCCGATGTAAAATGGCAGCGCGCCTGCCTGTGCACTTCCCCCCCCTAATAGAGGCAAAATTTTGGCCCTTGTGTTTTTTGTTGTGGATTGAGTGCATTGTGATCCAGTAGAAATTGGCTTGATGCTGCTCTTATTAGAGCGTTGTTGAATTAGCATGATCCAGTTATACCGCCTGCTCTGCATGATTGCTCAGGTAGGCAAAGCTAGACCACATGGAAATTTATAGACTTGGCTTTACAATCGTTACAGTCACGTTGTAGCTGGTGCACAATCAATCCCCTGAGACTCACACTGCCTGCCTAAACGTGACAATTTGACACTCTAGCTCAGATATGATATTGAGGGACTCCATGCAGAGCTCTGGACTTCTGGTAAGATAGAAAACAATATCCCTAAAAAATATTTAGGCACATTTAGGAACAGGAGCAGGACATCTGAGTTCTTGAGGTTGATCAGCCATTCAGTTAGATCAGGGTTAATCTGCAACTTAACTCCACTTTCCTGTTTTGATTCCAAAACCCTTAATACCCCTGCCTACAAAACTCTTATCAAAACCTCAGTTTTGGAATTGATTGATCCCTGGCCTCAACAGCCTTTTGAGACCGTGAGTTCCAGATTTCCACTACCCTTTACTAAACCAAGTGCTTCCTGACATTACTCTTGAGTGGTCCAGCTCTGATTTTGAGGTTACACTCCTTGTTCTGAACTCGCTGACTCAGGATCTTTGTGGATGAATGTGGAATCATTTACCTATCTCATCCAGATTTATTTTGTTTTCTTACGATTGTAAATACAGGCTGTCTAAAGCCAGAAGTCATCACATTCAATCATTTACTGATGCACTGTTAAACTTTGGTATGCTATTCATTAATACAATGATGAAGGATTTTTTAAACAGAAATGATAAATGCTCATTTTACTAACCGCATTTGATAATGTTCGCTCTGGCAAATGGCAAAGTAAAAAAAAAGTGCACCAAAAATTATTTTAGGGATTAATTGAACACAGCTAGTACATTAACTTGCAGATAATTAATCATCTTTTTTCATCACCTCCCCCATTTAAGTGAACATTCAGAGAGCTGGTTAGATTAATTCATAATCACGAGTAATTGATTTTCTTGTATCAGAGGCATGTTGGGGTGTCTCCATTAATAATTCATAATGGACTTTTAGTTGTTTGCCACTGTCAGTGCAGCTGATGACAGCTTGGATCTTGTAGATGCCTCAGAAGAGGCACGACTTAACTGTACTTAACTGTAAAAGTGATTCCAGAGTCCAAGCAATTAAACTACTCTTTTCCGTCCCCAGCAAAGCCTGACAGAGAAGAAAGGACCAGGGGTTTGATCAATTATTGAGTCGCCTTTATCACCAACGAATGCCAGCCTTCCTGTCCAACACCAGGAACCAGGCCAGTTTGTAATCACAACGTTGCACTCCACGTCCTAGGGGACTGCTTTCATCAGTGGGACGCACTGAAGCAGCATGACTACACGGAATTAATGCAGAACCTGATCAAATTCATCATCCCTTTCGGTTTTGAAGTCTGAACTTGATTCTAGAAGCTATTTCCCTATAGCTGTTCCTTACCAGCTGGGTTTAGAATTTGTTCAATATTCAGATAATATCTGGCTCACTTTCATCATCATTTTATTTTTACCGCCTCTGATTCCATCTTATTTGTGCCCTATTCCCAAGCGAGGTGTCTGGATATCTATAGAACGTAAAAGCCTGATGTTCAGCCGTCAAGTCCATTTGCTTCCATTCCCCTCTCTGACTTCCTCTGTAGGCCCCTTAACAACTGAACTATTGTCAATGTCGCCACCTAACTTTCATTATCAGTAAAGCAAATCGGCAGGGTCTACTGCATTTTCTGCTGCACCTCACCCCCCCTCTGGCCCTTCCCCCAACTGCAATGGAGACTCGGCCTAGATTTTTGAGCTCAGGTCCTCGAGTGGGCCTTGAATCCACGATCTCCTGACTCAGAGGCGACAGTGCTACCATCCGAGTCACTGCCGATAAATTTGTCTTCTTGCTCAGCACCCCGTTTCCCGGAAACAGTGTCCACAGGTGGAATTTTGGCCGGAAAATGCGGCGAGCCTTTCAAAAGTGTTTTGACTTCAGCGCAAGTGGAAAACGCCGCCGCCGAAAAATTCCGCCTCACATCTCTTTCAAAAAGGATCCATCCAATCCATCATTTTTACAAATAAGTTGATTAGAAACAGCAGATGCTACAATATTCAATTAAAAAGAATACATTTATTTAGTTGTCTGGTGGAGCCCGGGGAAGAAATGTACTACATCTAACAGATGCAAAACAGAGCCAAATTCTGATGAGTCATGTGAATTACTTTGCTGCCTATGATAACTCATTAAATATCTTATTAAGTTCGGTATGGATTTTTCAATTTGTGCATTCTCTTGGGCATTAGTCATGTGTGTTGGTTAGTTGTTTGATATCAATGCCGTGAGCCGTAGCATTCTCACTGAATTCCACTCCAAAGACTTGAGGTAAAATCAAGGCTGACAATCCAGTGCAGTTTTATCCAAAATTGACCCCATACTACCTGTTTCAAGAGATCTGTATGAAGCAAACAAGAAATTATGATTGCAAGGTCTGTGTAATAAAAAAACTTCAACAAGAAGATATCAGCCATGATACATTGATTCACTAGGCTATCATAAAACTGACTGTCACTTCTTTAAATTGGTGATGTCTTTCAGGTGAGGCATTAAACTAAGCCCCCATCTGCTCTCCCAAGATCCCATGACAATATTCAAAGGAGAGCATGGAAGTTCTGCCTGGTGTCCAGGTCAATATTTATCCCTCAACCAACAACACTAAAACCGATTATCCGGGCATCATCGCATTGTTGTTTGTTGGAGCTACATATGCCTAAAGTGACAATAGTGTTTCTTACATGACAACAGCGACTACATCTGAAAAAATGCTTACTTGGACGTAAAGGACTTTGGAATGTCCTGGGCCAGGATTTTCCATTCGTCGGGTGGGCTCGGCACCACGATTTTGGCACCACGGCCCGCAATTGACTCGGCACCACGATTTCACACGGGTGGGCCAATTAAGGCCCACCCTGCGTGGATCGCGAGCGGTAGTGCTACTTGTGTGGGCAGGAGGAGGAGGGAGAGTTGGGTCCAGCGCTTGTTCACACGTGCATGCGAAAGAGCGCTTCAATGTCCCTGAAGCAGCTCTGTGCGTCAGGGAGATTGATGCGCTTTTTAAAGAAGTTATTAAAAACATTAAAAATTCAATGAAACATGTCCCCTCATGTGGCTGTGTCACATGAGATGGGACATGTTTTTATTTTCAAAATAAAGTTTTTATATAGTCAGCATTAGCTTTGGGAAATCTCATCCCGCTCGTGGGTGAGGTTTCCTAAAAAAACGTAAAGGCCGCTTGGCCTTTTCACCTGCCCGCCAGCCGTTAGGTTGGGCGGGCAGTGTAAATTTGGAGTTAATTAGTACGTAAATGGCCTTAATAGGCCTTTCAATTATCGGCAGGCGCGCAGCCGACTCTGGTGCGCGCCCGCCAAATGAAATATTGCGAGACAGTGCGATGACGTGGGGACGCATGCCCGGCATCATCACGCGTCATTTTACTTTGCGGTGTGTGGGGCCCTCCCCCGCACTCCAAGTGTAAAATTCTGCCCTTGAGGTCGTGAAAGGCGCTGTTTAATTGCATGTTCTTTCTTCCTTCTTGGTCATACATTTCTGTCCTCCCATCATCTCAAAATGTATCTTGGGTATGTATCTTTGCTCCATTATGCTTGCGCTCAAGATCTCTTAATGACTTAATGACTCCAGCGATGAAGCCTTTCCTCTGCTATGCTAATGTTAAGCACCTACAGCTGTTCGGCACACCGAAAGATGCTGGGTAGTTAAGTGGTGCAGGCTCATTTCAGTGGATCAAGTGTGTGAAGTGAAATTGTTCACCTGCTCTGCAAACTATTCCTCAGGTAAAGACTGCAATACTCTTGGGGTGCCATGCAGGCAGTGAGACCTGTTCTCCATCCGGTTTACTCAGGCATTAGGCAGCCAAACTGGCTTCTCCAGCTTTTCTAACTGGCCATGATCTCTTCGGCTTACAGGCATAAGCAACTATTTAATGGCTTCCAGGTAGGTTTGCGCTGACATGGCTTCCCAATTACCCTGGGATTTGTTTTGGTCTCAGGCAGAACTACCCACGTTTGCCAGGAGAAAGCAGCAACAGTTAAACAGCCCGGAGCATGCAGAGAAAACAAAGTGTATCCATAATGAGTGCTAATATATAATGATGGTGCAGGTGCACATTGGACACACGGCACTATTATACAAAACACTGCACAATTAATCTTGAAACTGCCAAAGGGCTCAGAACACACTGGGTTCCAGATGCAATGTTGCATGTGATTATCCACTAATGTAATGCACTCTATACACGCTCCTGCTATCATGGCACATTCGTGGTGCAAAGTAGATAGAGATGAAAGTGAATGATAAAACAGTCAAGGCTGCCATAAAATGGGGACTTTTCCAGTGTGTAAAGTTGGAGGGGCATATACCAATGGCATTCAGTAACTGATGCTAACAAACACAAGATCATATCATTGAGCTTGTACTTAATGGACTGCATCATAATATAACTAGTATTCTACTAAAGTATTATAAAGTTTTGGTCATATAAAGTATTGGTAGAGAGTCTGCAAAGGTATATAGACTGGTTAAGCGAGTGGGCAAAAATTTGGCTGATGGAGTATAACGTGGGAAAATGTGCACTTGTCCACTTTGGCAGGAAGAATAGAAAAGCAGTATACTATTTAAATGGAGAGAGATTGTTGAACTCGGTGGTACAGAGAGATCTGGGTCCTTGTACATGAATCACAAAATGTTAGATGCAGGTACAGCAAGTGATTAGGAAGGCAAATAGAATGTTGGCCTTTATTGCAATGGGAATGGAATATAAAAGTAGGGAAGGTTTTCTGCAGCTGTACAGGGCATTGGTGGGGCCTCACCTGGAGTACTGTGTACAGTTTTAGTCTCCTTATTTGAACAAAGATACAATTGTGTTAGAAGCAGCTCAAAGAAGGTTCACTTGACTCACACTTGGGACGAGGGGCTTATCTAATGAAGAAAAGTTGAACAAGTTGGGCCTATGCCCATTGGAGTTTAGAAGAATGAGAAGTGATCTTATTGAAACATATAAGATCCTGAGGGGGGTTGATAGGGTGGATACCAGGAGGATGCTTCCACTTGTGGCAGTGACTAGAACCAAGGGACACAGTTTAAGATGGAGATGAGGAGAATTTTTTTCCCTCAGAGGGTTGTTAGTATGTGGAATTTTCTTCCCCAGAAAGCAGTGGAGGCTAGGTCATTGAATTTATTCAAGGCAAAGTTAGACAGATTTTTGACAGATAAGCTTTATGGGGAGTAGACGGCAAACTGGAGTTGAGGCCATGATCAGATCAGCCATGATCTTATTGAATGGTGGAGTGGCTCAAAGGGCTGAATGGCCTACTCCTGCTCCTAAGTCCTATGTTCCTGTGTATTCTCTATTACTGTGGGTGATGGCCCCTCATCATTTTCTCTGCAGCTTTTAACATGCTTGATTACACCATTCTATTGCAACATTTCTTCCCCTGTAGATTGGTTTCACTTTTATCTATGTTACATTGGCCATCTAGCGATGGTTTCTCTTCCTGACACCCACACCTTTATCTTAACCAGTCCCCCAAGGATACATGCTTGATCCCCTGCCCGTTCCTTAAACACTGCCCCTTAACAGCATCTGCAAACATGGCTGCTTGTCTGAGATCTAGTCTGGGATGAGCCTCAATTTTCTGCAGCTAAACACAGGGAAGATTAATCCCAGCAACAATCTCTGTGTTGCTGCAACCAGGATGTTGACCAGTCAGAGTCTGATTCGACCCTAAGCTGAGATCCTGACTCTATATTATCCCTATGACAAAGTCTGCCTGCTTCTGCATCATTAGTGTCACCCACCTCTGCTCTCTAATTTAGCCAATCTTCCCCTGAAACGCCTTCATCGTTTCGAGGCTCAACTATTATTCCTGACCGTCCTTCCATCCTCTATCATTAATAAACTTCAGCTCACCCAAAACTCTTCATCACCTCCTACAGCAAAGTTCACTTGGTAGTACACTTGCTCCAGCTGATTTACATTGCCTCCCCGATCTCACTGGCTCAAATATTGAATTCTTATCTTCCAAACAAGCATAAGAACTAAGAGTAGGAGTAGGAGTAGGAGTAAGGCCTCTCTGACCTTGCACTGCCCTTTAATAGGATCATGGTTAATCTTTTACCTGATCTCCACCATCCTTAGACTTAGCGGCTCCCGTGCCTAGAGATGGATGAGGCCGACAAAGTACTCCATCGTCATATCCCTTTATTCCTGTCGTGTTCAAAAATCTATCAATCTCAGAATATACTCATTGACAGAGCATCTATGGCCTTCGGGAGTACAGAATTCAAAAGATTCCCACTTCTTTCCTACTGCTTATAATGGATGGGGAGATCTTGGAGATCCCTAACTGGAGCTGAATTATTTCAGAGACAATTGCTATATGAACTCGCTCAGCACTAATGGCTTGCAATTGCATTTGCAACAACCTGCCAATTATCACTGTCAAAGCTCAAACTGAACAATGGTCACTTGAAACAGGTTCAGTGTAGCTATTAACATCCATCTTCAAACAAGGCAGATAGGAGGTGGGATGACAGGTTAGAAGATGGAAGAAGAGTAGGAGGGAAGGAATGAGAACAAAACGTTTTGATGAACACAATTGGGCATCATCTCACTGTCAAATGTTTTTCGATAATAATCCTGTAGAAGCACCTTAGGACATTTATCAACAACAACTTTGTATTTATATAGCACCTTTAATGCAATAAAACATCCAAAGGCACTTTAAGGGACTGTTAGGAAGCCAAATTTGACACCTGATCACAGAGGGCAATGTTAGAGCAGAAAGCCAAAAGCTTGGTCAAAGGCTTAGGTTCTAAGGAGCATCTTAAAGGAGGATAGAGGGGTACTGAGATAATGGTAAAGGTGCCATATAAATTGTTGTTGTATTTGAATTTCTTACCAGAAACTGTGGTGGAAGCAAAATTAACATATGCATATAAGAAAATGAAAGATTTGCACGGCTATGAGGAAAGCCAGGGGAGTGGGACTAATTGGATAGCTCCTTTAAAGAGCTAGCACAGTCACAATGGGCCGAATGTGCTCTATGATTTTTGTTTATTTTTTCATTAGGGATGACCACAAACCATCTGTGTAATATCTCATTTTCTCACAATGTCATCAAACGCGAGACCTTCAATGTGATTGATGCCATTGCAATGGCAATGCCAGCAACCCCAGCTGACCTTCCCTTTTTCCACACCATGGCCTCTCTCTAGCGGAGGCTGAGAATTTCGTACCAATTATGAGGCATTTTCCCTATAACAAATCATCTGAGGGAACAACAAAAAAACAGAAAACTGCTGGAAAACTCTCAGCAGGTCAGGCAGCATCAGGGGAGAGAGAAACAGAGAGTTAACCTTTCATGGCTTTAACTTTTTGTCGGAACTGGAAAACGTTAGACGTGTAACAATTTTAAGCAAGTACAGAGTCTGGAAAAATGTGAGGAATAAAGGGAACGTCTCCGATCAGGGGAATGCCACGAGACATTAAATGACAATAGAGCTCCCTTTCCCTGCCCCTGTACTTACTTAAAATCTGTTACATCTCTAAGGTTTTCCAATTCTTAGAAAAAGTCATCATCTTAAACATCTCCTTCCACAGATGATGCCTGGCTTGCAGAGTACTTCCAGCATTTTCTACTTTTATTTCAGATTTCCACCATCCACAGTACATTTCTTTAATTTAAAGGTGGGGAAGCAAGGCTGCCCAAGCCCTGTACACATAAGACCCTTAGAACCAGCAGTGATTGCTTTCATTCCACCCTTCCAGACTGGCATTGAAGAAGTCATGTCACAGAGATGAAAGTGCAGTGAGCTGTTGTGTTCCATCTCTCGAATTCCCCAAGCAGGTTATATTTAAAGTGAAATAAAACAACAAAAAAAATAACTGCAGCAGTTGGAAATCTGAAACAATAAATGCAAAGAGTAAAGACAGATTCATGTTTACATCCTCCTCAGGGGGCAGAGAGGGCCTCGGTTTAATGACCCATACAAAAGACAGATATCCATCATTTATCCAAGATACACCACTTGAATTTTGTAAATACACTGTCAGGATTTGATAGATGTGTTCAAAATCGTGAAGGTTCTTGACGGAGTAAATAAGGAGAAAGCGTTTCCAGTAACAGAAGAGTCAGTAACAAGAGAGCACAGGCAAACAAGCGGAAACATTTTGCTGTGCAGAGAATTGTTGTGATCTGGAATGCACTTTGTCTGAAAAGGAGGTGGAAGCAGATTCAATAATAACTTTCAAAAGGAAGCTGGAAGAGAAAAAAATGGACATGCCTACGGGGAAAGAGCATGGGAGTGGGACTAGTTGGACAGCTCTACAAAGAGCCAAAGCAAGCACAATTAGGGTGGCCAACCCTCCAGGATTGACCTGGAGTCTCCAGGAATTGAAGATCCATCTCTGATGCGTACAACCCTGGAGAAAAATCATCGGGAAATTAAAAAAAGGTTGTTCTTTTTTTTAAATTCTTTGAACATTTCTCGTTTACAGATGTAAAAACATGGAAAATGGGGGAAAAAAAAAACAAGGCTGTTTGGTTGGATAGTCAAGCATCATCCAATTGGGTGATGAGTCCTTTTTGCTTTCTAACTGGCGTACGAAGGCAGTATGTCACAAGAAAGAATGTGTTGGCTGACTAATGGCTGGAGCGTGGGGTAGGAGTCGGGAGGGGCAAGTCATGTGATGAAACCTCCAGGGATATATTTAATCACAGTTGGCAACCTTCGGCACAGCGAGCCAAATGGCCTCTTTCTGTACATGCTATATCATTCTATTCTTCAATAATAATCTCATACATTTAGCTCCAGTTCATACTGGCCTAGAAGTTGCTGGAGCAGGGTGCCTCACAGCGTTTTGCTGTGAATCTGGCGTTTTCACTTGCTCTTCGGGTCATGTTATTTATGTGGTGAAAATTACTGGAAATGTGAGGCCCAAGGGGTGGGTGGTGGTGGTGGTGGGAGGGAGGGGGCTGCAGGTGTGGGGAGGTGGGGTGGAGGGAGTGGGGGGGTGGGGGTGGTGTTGATAGTGGGGCACAGGAAGGCTGAATTTTTAGGCCCCACTGAGGACAGGTATGGAGACAGAGGAGCATGGAATTTTACACTGCCGGTGGGCATGTGGGTTTCTGGCTCCATCACACCCACAGGCCATTTTCCCAGAGGCTGGATGAGGGGGTGGCCAAACTACCTGCCTGCAAGCGGCAGGTAGCCAATTAAGGAACTTGAGAGCTTATGAAGGCCCATTTTTGGAGGTCAGTTGTAATAGGCCTATAAGGGATAGCAGCAAGCCATCACGAGAAGGGAAGTGTCTCATGTGATCCAGCCTCAGTTTCACTTTGGCGTGTGAGCAGGTCACGGCAGACACAGCCCTGCTGCTGATGTCTTCAAGCTTTCTACCTTTCTATAAATGTTCTTATGTGCCTAGCCTAAATAAATGAACCCATAACGTGTTTACCTAATCTCTTATGTGAGATTGGTGCCATTATATCATTATGAAAACACAACATGGTGTTCAGCGGTGTGGCAGCAAGGTTAGGTTCAGGTCTGACATGGTGAACAGCCTTAGATCGTGCTACATGGCATGGGAAAACCCTTGGCGTTTTGGTCAGACTGCAACAAGTTCGCAGCACAAGGGTGAGTTGAAATCACAGCGTGGTGACTGCACAGATGTAACAGATAGTTCTACGTCATGGAGGCTAAAGGCCCAGTGATTGCAGGTCTACCAGCATGCTGTGGCCTCACACTAGTGACAACCTGTGGAAATAGTCTACATCACAAGGCAGGTCAATCTCAGAAACTACTCCTATCATCTCAGTTCACAACCTAACATCAAAACATCCAGAATGTTTCGACAAAATTGGCAGTTTTAAGGGAGCTGCAGCATAAGACTTGCAGGAGAATGCAAGTCCCTCAACTGATCCACCATCTAAGTGTAGCATCCATTTACATGACAAATTGAAGGTCAAACTGGACAAAATGGAGAAAGATGGATTATTAGAAAAGTACAAGAGCGCACAGACTGGTGCAGCTCAATCCCGTCTCATAATGAAGGACAGATCATTGAGACTATGCCTCGATCCAAGATGTTTAAATGCAGCCTTGAATTCTGCTCTTACAAAATACCCACATTAAAGAAGTTAAATCTAAAATCTGCAGGGACAAACTTCTTCTTGAAGCTCAATGTCAAGCATGGCTACTGGTCAGTGCATCTTGCAGAGAAGTACCATGAGCTTACCACATTCCGTACCCCATTCAGATGAAAAAGTTTTCAATGACTTCCTTTCAGGCTACTTGTTAGCCAGGATCTCTTTCAAGCTAACTTGGACCATCGGGATGTACCTGTGTTCCCAATGACATTGCTGTTGTGGGATGACCATAGCAATAATCTGCACTTGTTAATGCGTGTGGCAGGTAATGAAGGATTGATGTTCAACAGTCTGAAATGCACCATCAACATGCAGCAGGTTAATTTCTTTGGTTCTATTTATTACAAGTAAAATGGATGATATTAAAGCCATGCCAACTCCTCAAGGACGATCCTTGAAGATGTCCAGGTCTCTTTAATTTCCTGTCTCCATACATTCCCAATTTCACTCAAAAATCTTCATCACTACAGAAATTATTAGGAAAGGGTGTGGCTTTCCTGTAGCATGAGGACTACCAATGCCTCTTCAAAGCGCTGAAACTGTCATTATCAGAAGCATCGACATTCCAATTTTACGATCCGAGGGAGACAACTACCCTGTAAATAGATGGCTTACAGAAAGGTCCGGGAGCATACAAACTACAAAAAGGCAAACCGGTTGCATTTGCTTCAAAATCTCTGACCGTAATGTAATGCAACTACTCCAACATCGCGTGGGAAACACTAGGTTTAGTGTTTGAAATCCTATGTTTTCATACCAATTGCTTTGACAAAAGATTTGTGGGAGAGACTGACCACTAGCCACTGGGGATGATTTGGCAAAAACCATTGACCGTGGCACCACCAAGATTGCAATATCTCTTAATAAAGATTCAAGGTTATGACTATGAGATTAGGTACAAGCCAGGTAACTTGATGATCACATCGGATACACGTGGCAGATTGCTGCCCCAGCGAAAACAGAAGGTATATCCTTGGATCTACAAGTTGACTTCATTGACATCAAACTTGAAGATGTTCTCCAAATTGATCTGGTAAATTTTGCGCCACACAAATGCCACGGCAACAAGAAGAAATGGCGGTAGATTCCACTCTACAGAAACTGTGGAAAACCATCATCGAAGGATGGCCTGATTCAGTTCAGCATGTCCACAATCATATGAGACCATTTTGGCCTTATTGGGATGAGCTAAGCATCTCCTGGGGAGTCATCTTTAAAAGCAGGGAGGTCATCACACCTGATATTCTTCAACAACTTCATCACTCACACATGGGCATAAATTGGATGGGACAGTCTACTTGCTGGGTATGAACAATAACATTAAAGTCATCGTCAAGAAGCGCGAGGCATATCAAGAGCATATGCCAAGCCAGCACAAGAATCACTGATTCCACATGAAGTTCCTACTCAACCTTGGTCCAAAGTTGCATCTGACCTCTTTCATGTCCACAGCACTGACTTCATTAGCATCGTTGACTACTTCACCAAGTACTCCATTTATCGACAATTGCACAATACATCAAGCATAGCTGTTGCGCACATTCTAAGTGCTATTTTCAGTTTATTTGGTGTGCTAGAGAGATAGAAACATAGAAATTAGGAGCATGAATATGCCATTTGGCCCTTTCAGCCTGCTCTGTCATTCATTATGATCATGGCTGATCATCCAACTCAATAGCCTGCTCCCGCTTTCTCCCCATACCCTTTGATCCCATTCGCCCCAAGAGCTATATCTAACTCCTTCTTGAAAGCATACAATGTTTTGGTCTCAACTACTTTCTGTGGTAACAAATTGCACAGGCTCACCACTCTCTGGGTGAAGAAATTTCTCCTCATCTCAGTCCTAAATGGTCTACCCTATATCCTCAGACTGTGACCCCTGGTTCTGGACTCTCCCACCATCAAGAACATCCTTCCTGCATCTACCCTATCTAGTCCTGTTAGAATTTTATAGATTTCTATGAGATCCCCCCTCATTCTTCTGCATTCCAGCGAATATAATCCTAATCAACTCAATCTCTCCTCATATGTCAGTCCCGCCATCCCAGGAATCAGTCGGGTAAACCTTTGCTGCACTCCCTCTATAGCAAGTACATTCTTCCTCAGATAAGGAGACCAAAACTGCACACAATATTCCAGTCGTGGTCTCACCAAGGCCCTGTACAATTGCAGCAAGGCATCCCTGTTCCTGTACTCAAATCCTCTGGCTATGAAGGCCAACATACCATTTGCCTTCTTTACCGCCTGCTGCACCTTCAGCGGCTGGTGTACAAGGACACCCAGGTCTCGTTGCACATTCCCCTCCCTCAATTTATAGCCATTCAGATAATAATATGCCTTCCTGTTTTTACTACCAAAATGGATAACCTCACATTTATCCACATTATACTGCATCTGCCATGCATTTGCTCACTCACTCAGCTTGTCCAAATCACACTGCATCCTCCTCACAGCTCACCCTCCCACCCAGCTTTGTGTCATCTATGATCATAATGGATAACGGTCCACAATTTATTGGTGAGTAATTTCAGGATATGTGTTAAGTAGTGGAATAGCGATCACACTCCTCTATATTACCCCATCTAACAGCCTAGCTGAACAAATAATTTGCACGGTGAAATCTCTAATTATCAAGTGCAGAGAGACCAAGCAAGATATACACATTGCAATGTTACATCAGAGAGTGGCACCTTTTAAGTACAACTTTTCCATCACTGGCAGAGCTCATGTTTGGCAGACCACTGCATACCAATTTACCTACTCTCACCCATTCGACTGTCTCAGGAACTAGACAGCAACTTCTAAAACTGCAGGAGAAGATGACCAACGTGCAGGATAAAAATGTGGGTACAGAATTGCCAAGTTTCAAGTTGGGACAACAAATTCACACCCAGGGTCCCAGAGAAGGTGCACGGCAACCACCCAAGGTGACAAAGATTTGTTTGGAACCAAGGTTCTTTGAAGTCATTACACGCAAATGCTCAATGCTGAGGTGTAACCAAGAACAAATCAGATCCATTCCAGCTCCTCAACCACCATGCAGTCCTACTGCATCTAGGACAAGGTCCCAAAAGCAACCAGGAACTACATCCAAGAATGACAATCCCACAGATCACTGTGAGCAATTAAAGAAACCTCCAGACAAGGTTATCATTATAAGATCTGGACGTACCAGCAGATTACCTCTACGCTTCAGAGACTCATAGGTTCACCAGCCCAAATACTCATGTAATATAATTAAACACGAGCATGTATTGTAAATAGTTATACTTCTTTGGAAGGGAGGAAAGTATCTTTAAAAAGGGGGATGTTGTAATATGCCTTTAACGGATAGCAGCATGCCATCACTAGAAGGGAAGTGTGTCATGTGATCCAGCCTTAGTTTTACTTTGGCCTGTGAGCAAAACGCAGCAGACACTGTCCTGCTGTTGATGTCTTCAAGCTTTCTACCTTTGTATAAATGTTCTTATGTGCCTAGTTTAAATAAATAAACCCACAATGTGTTTACCTAATCCCTTATGGTGCCTTTATACCACTAATAAAAACGTCAGTCAGGAGTTTTCCAGTCTGGCTCCAAGGAACAGGGCAGATGCTTGGAGGTGGCAGACCGAGGTGGAGATGAGGGGGGAGCAGTACTATAGATAGGCCTAAAGGCCCTCACTGCCTGTCTGGGTCCAGCTATAGCCACAGGCTGCCCTGTAGAGGGGCTTCCCCTCCATCATGCTGCCCAGCTGCTTAACTTATTTTTTATTTCAAATTTGAAAAGGTTGGAGAGAGGGAACCTCAAAATGGAGGTGTAGGAATCATGGTTGGGGTCCGATCACTGGTTGCAGACTGTTCCCCGGCCCCTCCCGGGCCCGCCGACTTCAAAGTTCTGGCATTGGTGCTTATTGCAAGGCGAGTGGAATATAAAAGCAGTTAAGCATTACTGCAGCTGTACAAGGCCTTGCTGAGACCACATCAGGAGTATCACAGAATTGTTATGGTGTAGAAGAAGGCCATTCGGCCCATCTTGTCTGCACCGGCTCTCTGAGCATTTTAACTTAGTGCCAATCTCCTGCCTTTTCCCTGTAACCCTGCACATTGTTTATTTTTAAATAATCATCCAATGCTCTTTTGAATGCCTCAATTGAACCTGCCTCCACCACACTTCCAGGCAGTGCATTCCAAACCCTAACTACTCGCTGTGTGAAAAAGTTTTTTCTCACCTCGCGTTTGCTTCTTTTGCAAAACACTTTAAAAACTGTTTTCTCTGGTTCTCGATCCATTTATGAGCAGGAACAGTTTCTCCCTATCTAGCCTGTCCAGACTTCTCATGATTTTGAAAACTTCTATCAAGTCTCTTCTTAGCCTTCTCCTCTCCAAGGAAAACAGTCCCAACTTCCCCAATCTTTATTCATAACTGAAGTGTCTCATCCCTGGAACCATTCTCGTAAACCTCATCTGCACCTCCTCCAATGCGTTCACATCCTTCCTCTAGTGTGGTGCCCAGAACTGTACACAATACTCCAGCTGAGGTCTAACCAGTGTCTTATATAAGTTCATCATAACCTCCCTGCTGTTTTACTCTATGCCCCCATTAATGAAGCCTGGGGTTAAGAGCTTGGAGACTGCAGAAAGAAGGGGGATGGAAGATTTTAGACATTCAGACTGTGGGGGTGGGTGGTGGTGGTGTAAGTTTAGGTCCTGAGATTGGGTGGGGGGGATGGGTGGCAGTGAGGGAGTGGGTTTAGACCTGATACTGTGGGAGGTGGGGGAGAGGGCTTAGACCCTGAGACTGGCGGGGTTGGGGTGATGTGGGGTGTGGGAGAAGAGCGTTTAGGCCCTGAGGCTGAAGTTGGGAGTTGCAGGAGGGGGGTGGGGGAAGAGAGTTTACACCCTGAGATTGGGGAGGGGGGGCATTGGGGGAGAGTTTAGACCTTAAAATCCAGGGGGGTGGGGGAGAATGGGGAGGGAGTTCAGCCCCTGAGGCTTGGAGGGGTGTGTGAGTGGGAAGTATAGACCCTGCAACTAAAATTAATTAAGAACTGATGGGGATCTGGTGGGTGCTCTCAAGCATGTACTGTATAGTGATAGATATTTTGGTATAAATGAAAAAACTGAATATATTCAGGTATTATTTAAGTAATTAATTTCCTTATATTTTTCACTGCAGGTTGCTGAGCACACTGGATAGCTTTGAGCACACTTGATACCTTTGAGCGTCTTTTGCTATTTGATTGCATTTGACGTCAAACATGTTACTGATCTGTGACCAAACTCATTCCAAATTAGAACATTTGATGTCAAATGATCACTGAGAGTTTTTGAGTGCATTGAATGCAAAAATGATATCCAAATTTTTGGGTAGGCAGCGAGATTAATTTGGATCTATAAATCCAGCATTTTTTTAACACTTTGATGGCATGTTCCTGCATTCCGAGGCTAACAGCTGAGTAGCCTTGTTGCAATTCATAAGTCATTGCAAATCTCTTCACCGCCACAAATTTCATTATGCACTCATAACAGTGAGCACATTAAACTTGCCATTATTTTCCCAGCAGTGGACTTATAACATTCAAAAAAGGACCACTGTGTCGCATCCTCTTACTGTTGCCTTGTTTAGCTGTGGTGCATTAATTTAAAGGGCTTCATAATTATAGGAACAACAGCAATAGGCTACACGCTATCCTAACAGGACCTTGTCATTAATTTTCTTGATCGCATTTTAGTTGATGCTATTTGCTAGATAACCAAAATTAATGTTCATGTAGCATTCATTGTTTATTGCCTATAAATAAAATAATAATAAAACCGCAATGATTTATGCTTGTTAAAATAACATGCTTCACAAGGACATCCTCCTATTATCTACAATTAAAATTACTGCTGATGAACGCAAGCAGGCCATGTTTTTTTCCCCCAAAGGCTTCTAACCATAGCTCCTAATAATGAAAACTCCCCAGGCAAAAAATAGACGATTTTATTCTATGACGTGTTACCTCAATGCGGACACTTGGTCCTTCTCGGTTGATTTTGACAGTGTGGAGGTGTCCGTCTGCTAAGTTTCCACTGTTGAGACTAAAGATGTCAGGATCTTTATCCTTGTCAAGTCTATACCTGACCTGAAGGCTCCCTAAAACAAAAGAAAATCATTCATATTTGTTATGTGGATCAGATGCTGTTATATCGGCACTTGGTCATCTAACAATTTATCAACTTATTTATTCATTTCCATGCTGCCTCACCCGATTCCTCAGTTGGCAAATGAATGGGAATGGAAATAAATTGTACAGGCCCAGGTGATTCCCAGTCTGATCCCAGCCTATGCTGGTTAAGCAGCCAGGGTTCCAGCAAGGATGACACAATCAGCCAATCTGGACTAAGAAGGAAGAATAGCAAAGGCAGCACTTGTTCCGGTCGCTGCGCTCGAGTGTGTGTGTGTGTTTGTGTGTCTGGGCATGTTGTGTGTGCATTGTGTGCAAGTGCATGTTATATACGTTTGTAGTGTGTTTGTGTACGTATGTGTTGTGTTGTGCGCGTATATGATGTGTCGTGTGTTTGCACATTCTGCATGTGTGGCACGTGATATTTTGATGTGTTTGTGTGTTATGTTGGTGTGAGTTTTAGTATTATTTTGGCATATGCTGTGTTGGCATATGTTTATGTGTTACGTTGGAATGTGTTTGTGCATGTGGTTTTCAGGTGAGGACTAGATCTGACTATGATGCTTACATGGCTGAAAGGTCTCCAGCTGTGAGAAATGCCCTTTGGTTGAGTTACTAGAGGCCAAATGGTATCCAAGGAAATGTAGAGTAGTGTTTGAGGCAAAAAAGGGAAGAAAAGCAGAGTGGAGAAACTAATCAAAAGATTGTGGCACTGGGACAGAGGTGACACACAAAATCAGTATCAAGAACTGAGATACGGGACGAGGGTCAGATTAGAATGGATGAATGCCAAAAAAAAACCTTTCAGACAAATGTAAAAACAAGACAAGTAGGAATGAAGATGAATGAAACAAAAGTGTGTGAACAACTTCTGGAGCACAGCCATGTCCGAAGGTGAAGAGGTTATGAGTAACAGAAACGAGCTGCCAAATGTTAGGATAAGCGTGATCCAGAGACACAGCCCAAAAAAAAAACCATTTTGGTCTGGGACAATGAAGAAGACTGCCTGAAGCCTGCTTAAGATTCACTCTATGACCTCGGATAATAAAGTCAATGAAAAACTCAGCATGAAAAATGACATAGCATGAAAGGACAAAATTCACAATGTAATTTAAAATATCAGGCAGCAGAAATATTATACCTAAACTTTACAGAGGGAGAATCAGAACAAATTAAGACAGCAGATGCTGACTGCCCCGGACCGACTGGTGAATACGGGAACAAAGAAATCATTTGATGGCACGTTTTCAGATCAAGCCCAAATTAGAATAACTGTGAAATTAAAATAAAACGTGGGAATTTGAAACGGGGGAAACCAAAGTCGTGAATTTCAAGGTAATTTAAACGGAACTCAAACAGCTAAAAAGGAAGTATGCTGCACACACTGAAATTTAAAAAAAACAATTCAGAGAAAACTGGTTTTGTACAGATAAAGCGGCTTTCTTTGACTCAGCCAATTGTCCGAAGGGCGGTGGAAAAAAAGATTCATATAGCATTCAAAAGGCAATTGGTTATATACTTTGAAAAGGAACAAAAAGAAAGCAGCACTCAGGAGAAGGTGCGCAGAATGTGACTAATTGCTCGACCAAGTGCTCGGTGCTCTACCAAAGAGCACAACAGGCTGAGTGGCATCCTTCTGTGCAATATGATTCCATGAAATGCTGGAAATCCGGAACATAAACAGTGACATTGGAAGCAGTCCTAACAGCAACCGCAGAAAGAGACAGGCTGAGGTATTTAGCTTGCACCCTGAAGAAGCATACGCACTGAAGCGTAAAACCCGCTTCCGACATAGGATCTTAGTTAATACATGAACAACAGCAACAAATTGTATCTATTATCATACTTTTAACATAGTAAAATGTCCCAAGGTGCTTCAGAGGAGTGTAAACAGACAGTAAGCGAGAGCAAACCAAAAGTGATATAAGGACACGTGACCAAAAGCTTGTTAAGATAGGTTTGAAATAGCATCTTAAAACAGGAGGTGAAGAGACTTAGGGAGGGAATGCTAACTGTGTATTAATTGTGTTCAATTGTATGCAGGTGGTGGATAATAACTGGTGATTCACTTAAATCCCTATAAATAGACACAGACTGAAGCAGTGGTTGTTGGATTGAAAGGCGAATGTGTAACTAAATAATAAAGCTTGGTTTCAGTTCAAGCTGTCACCAACCTGCTCTCTGGAGAATAACATGGAATTTGAGTGCTTAGGCTGAAGGTGTGGACACAAAGATTGGGTGATGGATGTCTGGATGTGTAACGAGCCAGAATGAGAGAAATCAAGGCTGGAAGTCGATACAGAGAAAGGCAGGAGAGCGGCCATGAAGGGATTTGATTAAAACCAAACAGTATTGTAAATTTGAGGTGTTGGTGGATCAGGAAGTGATGTAAGTCAGTGAGCACAGTGTTGATGGGTGAATGGGATGAGGTGTGAGTTAGGATACAGGCAGTGCAGTTTTGAATGAGCACAAGTTCATGGAAAATGAAGGATGAGGGGTTGGCCAAGAGAGCATTAAAATAGTTAAATAGATTAACTTGGCAACATAATAGTTGACTGGCTTAACTTGTCTGTCTTTAATCTATAAGAATAATGTTGGAGCTATTGTGAATTTCCAGTGTTTCTGATAGAGGTCATAGCACTTTGTCATTCTGGTGTGATGAGACAAAGGTCTGAGGATAGAAATTAAACCAGAGGGGAGGAAATGGGGCAAAAATGACCTATTCTCTAGAGTATGCTGGTGCATCGAGGGCAGCTGATTTATGCTCATTACCATATTGGTTTCAAACGATTTTTCAGGTGACCCTTAAAAGGAGTTTGACCCCTTGAACATGTAAAGAATGTTATGTAATCCAAGTAAAGAAAAACTGGAATTACATTCATATTGTTGACACATGAAAAAGCAAGGCCAGAAGAAAATAAAGATTAGTCCAGATTTTACAATAGGAATTGGGTGAGGCTATCACCACTCAGAGTTTTTACTGGAGTAAATCAGGCAGCAAGCTCCAGAATCACACATGTGCAACTAAACATGGAAATATAAAAGTTGCCCTCCAATTTCCTCTGCTCCTCCACAAGCTGTATTATACTGGTAACTCAGTGATAGGTTTTATATTCAAACACATAAAAGGTGTGACGTTGTGGTATTTACCCACTAAACATACCAGAAAATTTATGGTTGGTGCATTCAGGTGTATGTGCATGTTTAACAAGGTGGTAAATCTTAATATACTAAAATATCTCTCTAGTCCTGAAAATTTAATTTTACAAGTGTGGAGTCTCATTCCTTTCAAATTTAATTAATTTTGGAGATTTAAAAATTATTTTTTTTCCTGTCCTTTTTATCACATTCCCTTAATCCTATCTTTCTTTCCTCTCTTTATTTCATTTTCTACATGCTGAATTATATATTTAAATTTATGTTTCCTGGTTTAGAACCTTCATGTCCCAGTGAGGATTATTTAATTTGATTGACTGAAGAGAATGCTGTTGGTTGTTTACATGTGCTACATTTCTCGGTGAAGCGTGCCACACTGGAAATGATTTCTAGGATTGTCACTCAAAAGCCCACTAAAAGTGTTCCTTTTGCACAGATCATAAATTCGGGGTCATTAAAGAAGGACATGCAACAATAGCAACCATGTCTCTCAAGGGGAAGGTCAGAAGACCGATCAGTCAGTATGTCTAAACTCTTATATCCAGAACACCTGCACAGTACCTCCATTACGGCAGCTCACTCTTTATTATATGACTCCAATCACTTTTCCGACTACCGACCCGGTTAATTAAAAACACATCACCTCTGTCTTCAAAGTGTGACTTTCTTTTAGGGGCTGCTACCTTTTAAAATCAGTTCTATGCCAACCAATCTACTAAAGCGTAAAGGAGAGAATTTAAAGCACAGCTCCAAGGTTCAGACAAACTGTGCCTTAATTCATGGGATATTGTGACAATAACTGGGGTAACAATTTATGTTTATAAATCCTGCTCAAAGTAAAGTGAACATGATAGTAGCTATTAATGCCATCAGAGAGACTGTACACCATGTTTATTCATGCACGCAGTTATCAGCAAATAACTTTTTGCAGAGCACAAGATGGACATTTCCTCGTGGAATTTTCATTTCTCTTCAATCGTTTGCTAAAATATAATCTTTTAATGAAATCCCTGTTTCTGACACTTGGAGCTCCCCATACAATTCAGTCAGTAGAGGGTAGCTTGATATCATCATTTAGTCGCAAGAGGATATTAAGGATAGCTGAAGATATAATTGGCAATTGGAAAACATCCATTTTAAGTGTGTTTACACTGCAGAGATGAAAGAGCTAAAAAATAAGTGAACAAGTTCCAGTTTGAGGAGATATTACAGCAGCTCTTCGGAAGGGTTTAGAGCATGAAATGTCAAGCAACTTATCTTTTCTTAATGGACAATGTGTCCCTGCTGAGAATCACCACCATTTTCCGTTTTCATTCCAGATTTTAAGCGCTGGCAGTATTTCGCCTTTCCTTAGTTACTTTGAGTGGCCCCATCATACTGAAACATCGAAACAAAAGCAAAATACTGTGGTTGCTGGAAATCTGAAATAGAAACGGAAAATGCTGGAAAAACTCAGCAGGTCTGGCAGCCTCTGGGGGAAAACGAGCAGGCTTAACCTTTCGAGTCCAATATGACTCTTCTTCAGAAGTAGAGAAAGGTAGAAGTGTGGTGGGATTTGTGCTGTGGAAAAAGGGGGTGAGGGGTAGGTGGAGCAAAATAGAAGGTCAGGGATAGGTTAGAGGGCAGGAGAGACTGAACGACAAAGATGTCATGGAACTTGAGTCAAAGGGAGTGGTAATGATAGTATTAAAGGCTTAAGTTTTGGTCCAGGGTAGGCGATAATCTAAAAGCAAAATAGCAGAATGAGTTCATGGCAGAAAAAAGGGCCAGCCCTGTCTGAAAGTAAAAACAAGAGGACAACGGACTTGCACTTGGGGGAGCCAAAAATGGAGGACAGAGCTCATGGTCTGAAGTTGTTGAACTCACTGTTGAGTCATGAAAGCTGTAAAGTGCCTGATCAGAATATTGTTGTTCCTCCAGCTTGCACAGGACTTCACTGGAACATTGCAACAGGCCCGAGGACAGGAAACGAGAGCACGAGAACAAGATGGTGAATTGAAATGGCAAGCGACCGGGATGTTGGGGTCATGCTTGTGGACGGAGCGCAGGTGTTCTGCAAAATGGTCACCCAGTCTGCGTATTGTCTCCCTAATATAGAGACAACCACATTGTAGCCAGCGAGTGCAGTCGACTAAATTGAAAGATGTGCAAGTAAATTGCTGCTTCACCTGGAAGGAGTGTTTGGGGCCTTGGACGGTGAGGAGGGAGGAGGTAAAGGGACAGGTGTTACACCTCCTGCAATTGCATGGGAAGGTGCCGTGGGAAGAGGATGAGGTGTTGGGGGTGATAGAGGAGTGGACCAGGCTGTCACGGAGGGAACGGTCCCTTCAGAATGCTGACAGGGGAGGTGAGGGGATGATGTTCAACCCATGAATGAATAAAAAAAATTCTACCAAGCACTAGAATCAAGATTACCTCGCTGCACCAAAAGCCTAAGGCCTTTGCAAAATCAATCTAAAATTGTTTTGCAAACATAGTCTTACTTGGCTGAAAGTTCATGAAGATAATTGTGGGTGCGGAGAACTTATGAGGGATAACTGAGCTTCTTTCACGAGGTTCTGATCAGACTGGCTTGGGTGTATATATCCTCAATCTTGTATAGAAAAACAGTCTTTTTTATAAAAAGAAAGTGCTAATCATACCTCATAAATGGAGGGGCAGAGGGAGAGGCAAGTAAAGCTCAATGAAAGATATTAAGGTTCAGCCTACAAGCATAAAAGGGTTGGAATAATTACAATGCAGTTCTGATTGCCAGGCCCCACTTGAAATTTTAACTCATCTTTATCACTCAGTTACTTAGCAGTCTACTTGGGAACATAGCAACAGGAGTAGGTCATTCAGCCCCTTGAGCATGTTCGGCCATTCAATTAGATCATGGTTGATGTGCGTCTTAGCTCCATTTGCACACCTTGGTTGTGTATGCCTTAATACCCTTGCCAAACAAAATCTATCAATCACAGTATCGAAATTTTCAATTAACCTAGCCTCAGCAGCATTTTAGGGGAGAGATCTGTGCTGTACATTCAATGTAATCTCCACTATTCCACTAATCTCCAGCTCTGAAGAAGTATCGTACAGACTCGAAATGTTAACTCTGTTTCTCTCTCCACAGATGCTGTCAGACCTGCTGAGTTTTTCCAGCATTTTCTGTTTTTATCTCACTCATGCATACTTGATAATGAAAAAAAATCCTTTCAAGAAGCCCATTCAAAGGTTTTAAATCTTCTCAAGTGGTTAATTGCTTACAAAAACAATCAAACATCTACTCAGACACCACATCAAAAACAACTAATCCTTTAATGGCTTCTTTAAACTGTCAATCAAACTGTAAGTTCAGAACCCCTACTGAGATGATTGTAGCTTTTGAAACTCATGCAAACATTCATAATGACGTAATACTAGCCTTTGGGGAAATGTCAACAAAAACCTCTGTTGAAATGGCACAACTAGATGGTAATGTCTTTTCTAACCTACACCTGATGGCCTGTCAATCAAAGCAATCTACTAGAGGGTTCTTTTGAAACTCCCACTGGCAGCTTCAACCTACCTTTTTTCATACTTAAAGAGTGGGGGATTTAAAAACTTCAAATTATGACACCAAGACCTTATCTACCATTCAAGAGAATTTATGTCCACTCCATTAATTTGTGACTCCGACATTGTGGGTAAGGGCCTTGCAACAACCAAAATGTTTGAAATCAGCACAAAGGTCAAATTGCCCTGCTGAGTTTGGGTTTTCCTCCTATGTGAATCACACCCCGGCCCCTTCTGCTTGCCAGAAAAAAATGAATGTCAGAAATAGGGGCAAGAGTTCTGCATCGGGGTCCCACCACCCCTGCCATCTTTAAAGGTCCATGGAATCAGGAAGACTCTGCGAAAATCCAGCCCTAATGGTCTGTAGCTGTTTTGCTGGCAAAAGTCACGATGCACCTTTCCTGCATTAGTCAATCATTTCTCTGCTGTGTCATCCAGCGCAACAAGGTAAAGACTCTTGGGGGGGTTAATAAAAAAAAGCTTTTCCCATGGACAATTGGTTCATGAAATCTCATAGGGACCCATCGCCTACATTGAAACTCCGTTATAATCAGCTTTAACACAACCTCAGTCTTCATCGCACAGGCCGCTGAAGCCCTGTAGCAATGAGTTGGATTTTCCCAGCCCCGTGGTGGTGGCTTGGAACCCACTTGGGGGCAGCTTGGGTTTCCTACCTCCTACATGGAGGTGGGGAGGCAATTTAAATGTTTAAGGTCCCACGTAAGTGATTTTGTGCCACTACCAATGGGACGACTCCCCACCAATTAAATGGAGGTGGTCTTCCTGCAGCAGACTGGGGAAGTCATCGAAGTTGGAGGCTCCATGCCCCAAAGATGGGGTCACCGGCGCAAGGTGCCTGCTGCCACCCACTGAAATAATTATTTGTCTTTACACCTCTGAGGGCGCCTCCATGTTGCTGGTGCCTCGTGGTCCCCAACCTGTCCCAGCAGAGCCCACCTCTCCCGATGGGGCTGCCGAGGCTCCAGCACTATTGGCCCTTTGATTGGGTCGGCTGCATCAAAAGGTGAGCCACCGTCCTTAATTGGGAGGCAAGCACGGAAGTGGCGAATTAGGAGGCAGCCTGTGGGAAGACTGGGCTGGTGGGCCTGCTTCTGGCAAGTGTGGGCTCGGGACCCTCAATTGACATCCGGTTCCCAAAGCCCAATGATTCCAAAGCCTAGACAAGTCTGCTGGCTTCCTCCCATACATCCTAGAAAAAAAAGTGTCCCTAAAGATCCTGATGTATTGAATGTCAATGAACATTGTACAAGCCAATCACAGTGCAACCTCTACACAGTTGGAAAAATTATTTCATTTGGATGTCTAAACTCAAGACGCATCTTCACATAGAGATCGGGAATTTCCAATTAATTTTGAAATGGAATGTTGCAATTTATCCAGAAAATTTTAATATTCCATGGCAGTATCCCACGAAGAGCAGGAATTTCCATTGCTACCCTGTCCAACACTGCACTCTCAAACAACACGTAAGAACAGATTAGCTTGGCAATTATCTCACTGTGCGGTGTTGTGCTGTGCAAAATGACTGCTTCACTTGCCTATGCAAGAATAATAACAAAATAACCCGTGGCACATGCTGGACTTTGAGATGTTTCTGAAAGATGAGATCAGGTACCACAAGGAACTATTTTTTTTAGTGTTTGTTATACCCGAGCAAACGCAAAGAGCATAATGAGGTCAACTTGGGGAATAAATCCGAATTGGTGGCACACTGCTCCTTTGTGTAAAATTCCTGTGTGTGCTTGTTAACCGCCTGATGTAAAATGGAATGAAGACTGCATCACAACATCATGCATTGGGATTTTTACACAAACACATGAGGCAGTAAGCTATCAGAGTAGTTGAAATCCCCTAGAGTACTCACCATAAAACTAACAATGTCTTCAGCCAGGCAACAAGAATTAAAAATTGAAAAGGATAATTGTGAATTGGAATATCAAGGGAACAGGATAATTCAACTGGAAAATCTCTAGCAAGGGCTATTATGGAGGAGAGGACAACCATATCATGAGGAATTTTTTGATTCTAGATGTGACTATCATGTCCTGTTACAGGCCTGAAGAAGAAAATATCCTAATATCTTTATGTGCTCAGCTGGTTTAGCATCTGTCAATTCTCTGTTCCTTGTCCTATTTGGATCCAATTTATCATTACAAGTAATTTTGTTTCTTGGGCAATGTTAAGGTATGTTTATAACAACAACTTGCGTTGCTCTAACCGCAGCAATGCATTCCAAGGGGCTTCACAAAGGTGCAAGGTTAAAAGTGGAGGTTGAGTCAAAGAAGGAGAGATTAGGTAGGGTTCTCAAGAGCTTGGCAAGAAAGGTGGTTATGCTGGTGGAGAGGCAGATGGATTTAGACAGGGAATTCCTAAATCAAGGGCAGCTTAAGACATGACCACTGATGGTGGGCGGATACAAGAGAAGTTGGACTCAGAGGAATGGCAAGTTTAAGGATTGGGTAGAGCTGGTAAGTTGCAGAGGTAAGAAAAGACAAGGCCATGGTGAGATTAGAATTTTTAAAAGGGGAACATTTCTGTATAGAACATCAGGTGATTTAATGCAGTTAGTGGCCACATTAAGAAGGAATTTATTTCTGAAAGTAAATGCAAAGACCTTTGATGGTTCAGTTGATGAATGCACTGAGAGACTGGGCCTTACGATACCTTGCATCTATACATCATCACATGGTACATTTCAGGAAGGATTAATAAAAATGAAGGCAGAGATAATGAGCTAGGGACCAGGATTTAATGGAGCTGGCCAGAGTGGTCTAGGTGGCAGGCAAGCCCGCAAAATTGCTGGGGAGGCCGCACATCCCAATCTGGCTAGCGGCAAACTGATCCCCATTAAGTCAACAGTGGGAATAGACTGACAGAGGAACCCAACCGCTGGTTAATTCGGCTCATTAGTGAGTCATTTAAGGGTCATTATCTCTGAGCCCACTGGAATATAGTGGTGGCTCAGGGATTCTTCTGAACTCACATGGGTTTCCCATTACCCCTGAAGGCCACCCAGCAAACCCTGTTGGGCCTCTCTGTCAAAGGTATTTTGTGCCCGATCAGGAGATCTGGCATTAGGAAAGGGATGTGCCCTCTGACAGCCCTTGCATTCAACCCCTCTCCCAACTCTCTCTGGCAGCCCCACAACCCACCCCACTCCCCCATCTCCAGCACCCTACGATGATTTGTGGTGAAGGCCTCACTGTATTACCAGAAGCAGTGGTTGCTTCCAGTGGCACTGCCAGCAATAGAGAGCTGCCAGCCTCTGATTGGCTGAGCAGCTCTCGGCAGGTGAGATTTCTAAGGCTGGGGTCCTAAATCCTGGGGAAGGCCCGACGCTGACCAGTTAAGTGCCTGACAGGCACTTAGATTGGCTGGCGTTCCCCACCCATGTGATGTGGGTTTCCCACTGGTTCTCCAACAGGTGGGTAGGGAACATTAAATCCAGCCCATGGTGACTAAATGTTTGGCTGCAAAGATGCTTTTTGAGGAAGATTTTAAAGGTGGAGTTAAGTAGAAAGATTTAGGGAGGGAATTCCCGAGTTTAGATAAAGTCTCTTTAAGGATTGTTGCCAATGTTAAAAAGTTGGGAGAATAGAGCACAAGGGATGTGGGAGGTAATTCAAGGCTCAAGGAGAAGGTGGAAATAGGGTGAGATGAGGCCCTTGCATAGGTTTACAGACAATGAGGAAGGAAGGGAGGAAATGGAGGGAAGAAGGGGAGGAAGGAAGGGAAGGAAGGTGGGAGGGAAGGAAGGTGGGAAGGAAGAAATTGCATTTCTATAGCATCTTTCACAACCTCAGAACATCCCAAAGTGCTTAACCACCAATTAAGCACTTTTGAAGTAGCCCCTGTTGTAATACAGGAATAGTGGCAGCCAGGTCTGCATGTAAAAAGCCCCCGTAAACAGCAAATAGAACTGCACAGATTTACAGTACTGAAACAGGCCATTTGGCCCAACAGGTCTATTTTTATTTATGGTCCACACGAACATCCTCCCACCTTACTTCATCTCACCAATAAATTACCCACCAATCTGTTTCATATGCCGACTAAGGGATGGCTGAGAGAACCCCCACAGTCGAAAAGTGTTGTGGGATTTTTAATGTCTAACTGAAAGGACCGACGTAGCCTTGGTTTAATGTCTCAGCCAAAAGACAGCACCTCCGACAATGCTGCCCTCCCTCTGCACTGAACTAGATTATATGCTCAAGGAAGATTTTAATTTTAATGCACTGGGAAACAGGCAAGGATGTGGAGATTTTAGCTTTGTTCTCCAGTCAGTGCAACATTAGCTTTTCTCATCCAGTGGAGTGGATCGAGACGCTACAATTTATTTCAGCACTCCTGGGATACCCAATAATCCCTGCTCAAACATACGTCTGTGTGGATATCGGATGAGAACTGCAATTGACTCAGTTATAATGTCCTCTATGGTCATAGTTTGCTGAACTTGCATCTAGATTCACTCATGAAGAATGGCCGAGAGAGGAGAGGGAAAAAATAGAAGAAAACAAACAAGTGAGCAGCATCAAAAGAAATACCATTTCTCCTAATGAAGCCTCAAAATCTCCAAGGACGTTTTAAGGCATTAATGAAGGACAGCATAACTATATCCACAGAGAAGCGTATTGTTCATCAGCATGCAAAATAGAAAAAAAAATTAACTGAAGCCAAAAGATAACAATCTGGGAAAAATAGATATATTACTGATCTGCTCTCAGGATTGCTTGCTAAAGCCTGCAGTTACTAAATATAAACTGAATTGTTCAAGTGCACAGAATGCAGGGTTTTCACTATCGCAGTGGCAAAGCAACTAAAAAAATTTATACGGAACCAATATATTTCCTGGAAAATGAGCAGGACACTCTGATCTTTCTATTGATATCTATATATTGTGTACAACTGTAGCTGGGGACTCAGAAGTGCATGGCTTCTTTTGCTGCCTCAAATCATCCATAAGATCTGAGGGAATTGAAAACTGCGCAGGTCAATCTCATTAGGGAATGCGAGGCAGTTTGTACACAGGATTTTTCCTCAAAATCTCATGCACGTCAGCACTTACATTGCTGGAGGTACGTACAGTACTTAATGAAGCAAAGTGCGTGGAACTTTAAATCACCTCACAGCTACATTCCTATTTGAACCAGGGTCCAATTCCAACCATGTCCTTCCCTAATAAAGAGAAAGTTTTTGGATTCTATCTATGGCATTTTTGCTGCCAAGAAAGGCACACTCCTCTTCAAGCAGAGAAACAAATCCCCACCAAATCCTAAGACTTCTGTCAGCCTTGCCTTCTTACATGCTCCCCTCACGAGAACTGCTTTTCAGTTCACAAGGATGATTGAATAAAGGTCAAGAACTGTGGAGTAAGAGAATTGTATTCGTCACGTATACATTTTGAGGTGTCCAAGAATCATAAACTTATTAAAGCTTTATCTCGAAGATCAGTAAATATTGTACAGCGTATGATTAAAATGTCATTTTTTTCTGAATGGAAAATACCATTAATCACAAGATGACGTTTATTTGACTAGTTGAATATTTTTGTTCTGTTTACATCAATGTCTTTCCAGGTAACATATATCAGAAGTGTTTTGCTCAGTGCACCTCACTTTCATTTTCTTTCTTGAACACTACCATATTGTGGACAACTGTCTGGATCAAGTTTGTCCATTCTTGCATTCACATTAAAGACTGCAATTAGATTAACGTAAAGCCTCATTGTTCTCAGTGAAATAAAACCTTTCATCATGCCTTAAATTTCTGATACTGAAAATCACTTGCTCTTATTATCTGCAGCGTGAAAAAAATTGATGGCCAGGATTGTATATCAGAAAGGGGGCAGAAATCTTGCAGAGGGAATAGGGGTCCCGGCTGCAGAGCCTGTGAGGGCTCCGCATCGCCTCTTTTCAGGAATACCAGTTGTATTTTATTCCAATCAGGCATTTGACAGGCCAGCGAAGGGCTTTCCCCAGGATCAAGGACCCTTGTGGGTGGAAGTCTGGCCCGCCAAGAGCTGTCAGTCAATCTGAGGGGGAGGCGGTGACTGCTGCTGGTACAACACCCACCCGAGGATCATTGCTGGATTTCCAGGCCAGAAGTGAGAGACGGCAGAAGGGGGCGGGGGAGGGGGGTGGGGGGGTAAAACGGGGGAGGTGAGAGGGTTTGGTAGCCAGGACATGAGGGTTGGCTCTCAGCGGGCCATTCCATCCCGATGCTGGGTCCCTCGATCAGGCAATGAGTGCATTTGAACAAGGGACACCCCTGGGAGGCCACAAGCAACCCTGCAGGGATTTGCTTGTCACGTTTTCCACATAGTGGGCCCCTCATCCACCACTGGGTTAATACCAGTGGCAGGGTGAGGCCTTTACGCCAACATTAATTTCTCACTCAAGGGCCTCAATCAGTGGCAGGCGGGAAGGCAGTCCACAGGCCTTTCAGCCACAGGATTAATCGGGATGGAGGTGAGAAGGTGGAAAGGTCACCACCAGCCACCCTACTGCCTGATTAAATGCCCCCTCCACCACCCCCCCACCCCACCAACCCCACCATGGGTTAGCGCACAAGATTAGATAGGGGGAAACTGTTCCCATTGGAGGAAGGATCAAGGACCAAAGAATGCCAATTTAAGATGATTATCAAAAGAGTCAATGGCGACATGAAGGCAACTTATTTACACAGCAAATGGTTAGGACCTGGAATGCACTACCGGAGGCTGTGATGGAGGTAGATACAAACGGGGCTTTAAAAGGGAATTGGATAAGCAGCTTGTTATGATCCTTGGCCAGACCCCAGGTCCTGGGGGCAGATCCAGTTAGGGACCAATAATGTTTTGCTTAAAGTAGACAAAGTTTGAGATTCAAGATGCTTACTTAGTGAATAAAGCCACAAAATTCCACGGGTTTTAAACAAACCAGAAATAAACTTTGCTGTGCAAGTTCAGAAAGATAAAACAATTAACAATATCTATCTTATACTCTAACATTCAGGCTAAGCACGAGGTACATGTGAACTAACAAGCGAACTGTGGTCGGACACATTGCACAATAGGTTACAAATGCAACCAAAACAGATTCCATGGATTTCTCAACAACCCACCCAGACGTTTGTCACATTGCGAGCCAATCAATCTCACTGAAAAGCTGTCTTTCTCACGAGGGTTTCCAATCACCACATTTGAAGATCTCGCCATGGAATTCTCTTCAAAAGTCACTCCCACTCCGACAGCTTCACCAATGGGTCACCTCGCAGGGTTTCAATCTCGCCTTCTGAGATTCCTTTCCCCCGGATCTCCGAGTAGACTCAAGCTTCAACTTCCAAGCACAATGTCAGGTCTGTGGTTATGCCAAGCAGAACACCACTGCTCCAAAGGGGTACCATTGCCCTGATGGTCCGCAGCACAAAGTCATCAACCTTTGGCTGCCTTCTCAGGTCTTCAGGGCTGCTCTTGTGCCTCCTTCACATTAAATCTGCTCCCCGCTGCTCTTTCTTTAATTCGGAGCTTGTCTCTCTGCTCATTCCTAATAACTTAACGGGACCTATTTCTGGCCCATGCCTTGACTGGGACTTCATTTTGTGATCTCTCCCTGTCCCCCTCCTATGTCCTGCTCCCTGGGATACTCACTCCACAATGGCGCTCCATATCGGGTCATCTGACCTACCCTTTCATGCCGCTCTTCTTTCTTCCGTCCGCACAGACACGTAGGGTCTGTCCCTGGCCTGAAGAGCGTAAAATAACTGAACTGCGTTTGTGCGGCCATTTCCCAGCTGGCGCATGTGCAGAAGGCCCAAGGTTCATTGGGAATCACAGGTCAGGAATTCCGAAGGTTAGTATAGGTTTCTTAACAAGCTGAAGAGGAAATATTTTCAGGATTACGGGGTAAGAGTGGGGGGGGTAGTGAAACTAGCTGAGATACTGTTGCAAAGAGACAGCTTGGGTATAACAGACTGAATGGCCTCCTTCTGTGCTGTAATCACTTCATGAATCTATGATTCTATAAGTTCATTTTCCTAGGTCAGTCAGCTCTAGGTTGTTCTCCATCAATGACAATGAACTTTGGTACAGTGAGCCCAATGGGTTGGTCAGGAGGCAAAACATACCATGTCCCTACTTGCATAAGTGTCCTGACCAATATTTATCCATCAAATTCACTTAAAAGAAAGCAGGTTATTTGGTCATTGACATGTTGGTTTTTGAAGCTTGCTGTTTGCAACTTGCCATGTTTCCTACATTGAAGTGTACATTTCAAAAAGGTTGGAGAGTGCTTTAAGATGTCCTCAGCTCATGATAGGTGCTATAAAAATGTAAGTCTTTCTTTTTTGCACTTTTAAGACATTTAAAAAAAAAACATGAATGAAGATATTTTCTTCAGTAGACAATGGCCTATAAACTTGAACACCAGGTTCTTCTTAGACCTTCCTCCCCCTTTTAACTCTCATAGCTGTTACATTACTTGTACATATCCATTGTGATGGCAGCTATGACACGATTCATTCCATTTGGAGCACAATGATTAGCTATCAGTGCAGAGCCATTTCAATGCAAAATGCAGTTTCTCATCAACTCGCACTTAATAGCATGAGAACAAGGCCATCTTCAGAAATAGGAAGTGTTGACCATTGTGTCTCAGGCTGGTTTAGAAGGGGAAATCATTGGCAAATAACCAACTGAAATATAACATAACTGACCAATGATTATTTTGTTCCAGAATTATTTTTCTTTCTGTTCTCTAACTTTTGCCACGGTTGCCATGTTACCTTTGCAGTGCATAATTGTTCAAAATTCAGAATAATTGTATAATTTGTATGTAATATTTGAGAAGAAAGTTCCTTCGGATTACATGACATAACATGTGACATTTCACCCAGGGAATGACATTTTAACATTCCTGATTATTGGGGGTGGCAATTATGTCATCTGATGGATGAATGCAGGAAGAGGACAATGAAGTGTCTATTTCTGCAGTAGATGATCAACAGTTCAAACGGTAAGACACTTGAGATTCTTGACCCCAGCCCTATGTAAGAAACAGTCAGCTGTACTTACAGTGGGGAGACAGCAAGGTTTCCATCCTGGCTGGATTGGCTGAAAGACTTTCAATCCTGTGATGTGATCTTGTGATTGACAATAGCATGCAGTGTCACAGGGTGGTGCGGGAGAGGTTCAATCTCTCAGTGCCCCCAGCTACTACATACTAGTGGTTTCAGGTTGGCAGTACCATAATCTGGAGATTATGTATGGTTTGGGGAGATGAAAAGGGAGAAAATGGGTGAAAAATGGGATGGCAAATATCTAATATTCAATAAGACCAGCTCTATAGGAATCAGCTAATATTGACTGTCTGGACAACTAAAATGTGAACAGAACTGAGACAAATTTCCTTGTAGGTTGGGCAACTAGATCGTTGAGAGAAGGTAAAAATTAATATGGCAAGGGGATGAGAAGGAACGGAGATCTGTATGCATTGCATAGTATTCTAGTGAGGCCTATGCTGGTGTTAAAGCTTCACATGAAACATACGATTTGGTAAAAGGAGGATTATAATGTAACAGAAAAAATACATTAAAGCATACTAGTAATCAAGGTAACACTTGGAGAGCAAGATGTGAAAGCACATAAGAGGTTACTGAACCTTAAGATAGATAAATCTGTGTGACCTTATGCCTTATTTACGAGATTCCCTTGGGAAATTTGGGAAGAAATAGTCACGGCGAACTATATTTTGGAAGTTCAGTGGAGAGGAGAGCTGCACCAGAGGCCTGGAGGGAGGTAAGTGAAGAAGGAATAATCCAGGACATTATAGTCTTACTCTTGATGGTAAAAATACTAGAATCAATAGTGGAATGAAATTGGAGAAAAAATTGGAGAAACATGGTTTAATCATGGCCAATCAACAAAGAATGCTAAAAACAAAAGAAAGACTTGCATTTATATACCATCTTTTATGCCATAGGACGTCCCAAAGCGCTTTTCAGCAATGAAATACTTATGATGTACAGTTACTGCTGTAATTATAGGAAATAGGCAGCCAATTTGCACACAGCAAACTCCCACTAATAGCAATGTGATGATGACCAGATAATCTGTTTTAGCCATGTTGATTGTGGGATAAATATTAGCTGGGATACCTGAGATAACTGCAGCATTTCCTCATTACTGCACTGGGGTGACAGGCCACCTAAAAGGATGATTTTCTTTTTAAACTTGGTCATGGGATCCAGTTGATGTTGGTTAGTTGGTTAGGTTACGTTTATTGCCAATCCCTGGTTGCCCTAGAAGGGTGGTGGGAAGGAGTCATCTCCTTGAACTGTTTGACTAACCTTACAGATTATTTTTCAGAAGAGACAACAAAGGAAATAGATAAAGAAATGCACCGGAAGTAGTTTATATGGATTTTCAAAGGTACCAAATCAGGGACTTATGGCAAAGACAATCACAAATTGAACTAAAGGAAGCATTACCTTACTGAGAGGTAGATAAAGGTAGAAATCAAAGGGTAGGAGTAAAAGGAAGTTTGTCTGTCAGGATAGCACTGTTGTACACAGGACTGTGTTGGCAGCTCCCTTATTTACTGTACACTCAAAATGATTTGAATGTGGGAACAATTTGCTGATGCCACCAAAGTGGAGATATGTCAAACTGTGAAAGACTGCGGGAGCACATTGGTCGGCTAGCAGGATGGCAGATACAAAGTCATTGTATTCAGGTTAGAAAAAAAAAGAGGTGGCAATAAATTTTTGAAATAAAAAAGGAACCATGCAATAAATTGATAGACTTTACATGGAGGAGAGGATCCACTGTGTGCAACTGCATGGGTCATTAATGATGGTAGCACAGGCAGATAATAATACCATAAAAAAGGTAAATGGAATTTTTAATTTTGCATTGAAAAACACGGAAGGGAAAAGTTTTAAAAAGAGATCTTTTAACTGCTACCAGGTCACAGTTGGGGTATTGTGAATAATTTTGACCAACCCATTATACAGGGATATTGATGGAGCATGTAGGAGAGTTTGAATATAAAGGCTAGTTCGGATAAGGCAAAAATGTCAGTGAGGACTATATGGATAAAATATTCTGCTCTTATTCTGTGAATCTTACCATTGTTTTAAAGTATGTGTTGTTTGTTGTCTAGTGTTAACAAAAGTGTTACTGAGTCTGTTGCGGATCAGTGGGTGAGCTTACAAGTTGTATAAGCTTGACTTGAATTCTCTCGACTTTAAAAGATTGATGGGCGATGTGACTGAGGTGCTTAAATTGTTAAAAGGATTTGATAGGGTAGGGACCGAGAAATTATTTTTTCTGAGCAGGGGCCCTAGAACAAGGGGACAGAATCTTAATATTTGACTTTGACCCTTTAAGAGGGAAATTAGCACATCTTCACACAACATCCAGACAAAATCTGGAACACGCTTCCCCCCACCCCTCCGAAAAAGCTGCAGATTCTGAGATTGAGATTGGTTGCTAAGATTATCAAGGGATGTAAGGTTAAGGTGGCTAAATGGAGCTAAAATACAGAACTGCCATGAACAAATTGAATGGCGGAGCAGGCCTGGGGGGTGCTGAATGGCCTACTCTTGTTGCTACATTCCTGTAAAATGGGGCAAGTGACTTTATATTTTCTGCTAGGATTTATTGATTAGCTCAAGATTCTGGTTTATGTTGAGATACCGCTTAAGGGTCAGGTATAATTGATTAGGCTTAAGAACATATCATTTTAGGAACAATATAAAAGGGTATTTGATTAATGTTAGTCTGCTCACTGTACCCACCCATCTCTATTCTAGAAACAAAACTGATGTCGTTTTAGCGAAAATCTGATGAATTACAGAATCCTAGAAATAGGAGTTTGCCGGTGTCTGTGCTGGTACTAACTTCAGATCAAATTTATCTACCTTAATCCTGTATGTACCCTTCAATATTTTTCTTCAAGTATTTATCTAATCCTTATCTAAATGATATGATTGATTCAGCTTCAAAAAATTCACTTGGTAATGCATCTCAGATTTTAATAAACCTTTGTGTGAAGTCTTCTCCTAATCTCTCCTTTCTGCAGCTATGCAGGGGAGGTGATGGCGTAGTGTTGTTGTTGCTGGATTAGTGACCCAGAGTAATGCTCTGGGGAACCTGGGTTCGAATCCTGCTATGGGATTTGAAGCCATGGTAGAATTTGAATTCAATTTTTAAAAGTCTAATGATGACCATGAAACCATTGTCGATTGGCCCATCTGGTGCAATAATGTCCTTCAGGGAAGGAAATTTGCTAGTCCTTACCCGGTCTGGCCTACACGTGAGGCCAAACCCACAGCAATGTGATTAACTCTTGAAATGGCCTAGCAAACCACTCATTCGTAACAAACCGCTACAAAGTAATAAAAAAGGAATGAAACCGGATGGACCACCAGGCATCGACCTAGGCACCGGAAACCACAATGGCAATCGCAGCCCTGTTGACCCTGCAAAGTCTGCTTTACTAACATCAGGGGGGACAGAGACAGCTCTCCCAATTTTGGCTAGTGTCTGACATAGTCATCCTCATGGAATCATACCTTACAGATAATGTCCCAGCCACCACCATCACCATCACTATCCCTGGGTATGTCCTGTCCCACCAGCAGAACAGGCCCAGCAGTGGTATACAGTCAGGAGGGTGTAGCCCTGGGAGTCCTCAACATCGACTCCGGACCTCGTGAATTCTCATGGCATCAGGTCAAGCATGGGCAAGGGGACTTCCTGCAGGTTACCTCATACCGCCCTCCCTCAGCTGATGAATCAGTGCCCCTCCATGTTGAACACTACTTGGAGGAAGCACTGAGGGTGGCGAGGGCGCAGAATGTACTCTGGGTGGGGAAAATCACCAAGTGTGGCTGGGTTGCACCACCACTGATTGAACTGGCCATTTCCTAAATGACATAGCTGCTGCACTGGGTCTGCAGCAGGTAGTGAGGGAACCAACAAGAGGGAAAAAAACACTTGCCCTAATCCTCACCAATCTGCCTGCTGCAGATGCATCTGTCCATGACAGTGTCGGTAGGAGCGACCACCACAGTCATCGTGGAGACCAAGTCCCGCCTTCACATTGAGGATACGCTCCATCGTGTTGTGTGGCACTACCACCGTGCTAAATGGGATAGATTTCGAATAGATATAGCAACTCAGGACTGGGCAGCCATGAGGTGCTGTGGGCCATCAGCAGCAGCAGAATTGTACTCAAACACAATCTGTAACCTCATGGCCTGGCATATCCCCCACTCTACCATTACCATGAAGCCAAGGGATCAACCCTGGTTCAATGAAGAGTGCAGGAGGGCATGCCAGGAGCAACACCAGGCATACATAAAAATGAGGTGTCAATCTGGTGAAGCTATAACACAGGACTACTTGCATGCCAAACAACATAAGCAGCAAGTGATAGACAGAGCTAAGCGATCCCACAACCAACGGATTAGATCTAAGCTCTGCAGTCCTGCCACATCCAGTTCGGAATGGCGGTGGACAATTAAAAAATTCACTGAAGGAGGAGGCTCCACAAATATCCCCATCCTCAATGATGGAGGAACCCAGCACATCAGTGCATAAGATAAAAAACAAAACAAAAACAGAATTGCCTGGAAAAACTCAGCAAGTCTGGCAGCATTGGCGGAGAAGAAATCAGTCAACGCAAAAGATAAGGCTGAAGCATTTGCTACAATCTTCAGCCAGAAGTGCCGAGTGGATGATCCACTCATGGAAGTCCATGATCTTGGCCTCCCCCGGAGGTCCCCAGCATCACAGATGTCAGTCTTCAGCCAAGTCAATTCACTCCATGTGATATCAAGAAATGGCTGAAGACACTGGATACTGCAAAGGCTATGGGCCCTGACAATATTCCAGCAATAGTACTGAAGACTTGTGCCCAAGAACAGCTAGTCAAGCTGTTCCAGTACAGCTGCAACACTGACATCTACGCGGCAATGTGGAAAATTGCCCAGGTATGTCCTGTACACAAAAAGGACAAATCCAACCCGGCCAATTACCGCCCCATCAGTCTACTCTCAATCATCATTAAAGTAATGGAAGGGGTCATCAACAGTGATATCAAGCGGCACTTGCTTAGCAATAACCTGCTCACTGATGCCCAGTTTGAGTTCAGCCAGGCCACTCAGCTCCTGACCTCATTACAGCCTCATTGTACCTCATTGGTTCAAACATGGACAAAAGAGCTGAACTCCTGAGGTGAGGTGCAAGTGACTGCCCTTGACATCAGGCAGCATTTGACAGAGTGTGGCATCAAGGCGCCTTAGCAAAGCTGGAGTCAATGTGAATCAGGCGGAAAACTCTCCGCTGGTTGGAGTCATATCTAGCACAAAGGAAGATGGTTGAGGTTGTTGGAGGTCAGTCATCTCAGCTCCAGGATATCACTGCAGGAGTTCCTCAGGTTAGAGTCCTCGGCCCAACCATCTTCAGCTGCTTCATCAATGACCTTCCTTCCATCATAAGGTCAGAAGTGGGGATGTTCGCTGGTGATTGCACAATGTTCAGCACCATTCGCAACTCCTCAGATACTGAAGCAGTTCATGTCCAAATGCAGCAAGACCTGGACAGTATCCAGGCTTGAGCCGACTCAAGAAAGTAAAATTTGCGCCACACAAGTGCCAGGTAATGACCATCTCCAACAAGAGAGAATCCAACCATCGCCCCTTGATGTTCAACGGCATTACCATCATTGAATGCCCCACTATCAACATCCTGGGAGTTATCATTGACCAGAAACTGAACTGGACTAGCCATATAAATACAGTGGCTGCAAGAGCAGGTCAGAGGCTAGGAATCGTGCGACGAGTAACCCACCTCCTGACTCCCAAAAGCCTGTCCACCATCTACAAGGGGCAAGACAGGAGTGTGATGGAATACTCCCCATTTGCCTGGACGAGTGCAGCTCCTGCAACACTCAAGAAGGTCGATACTATCCAGGACAAAGCAGCCCACTTGATTGGCATCACATCCACAAACATTCACTCCCTCCACCACTGACGCACAGTAGCAGCAGTGTGTCCCATCCACAAGATGCACTGCAGGAATTCACCAAGGCTCCTTTGACAGCACCTTCCAAACCCACGACCACTACCATCTAGAAGAACAAGGGCAGCTGATAGATGGGAACACCACAACCTGGAAGTTCCCCTCCAAGTCACTCACCATCCTGACTTGGAAGTATATCACTGTTCCTTCACTGCCGCTGGGTCAAAATCCTGGAACTCCCTTGCCAACAGCACTGTGGGTGTACCTGTACCATATGGACTGGAATGCTTCAAGAAGGCAGCTCACCACTACCTTCTCAAGGGCAATTAGGGATGAGCAGTAAATGTTGGCCCAGCCAGTGTAGCCCACATCCCATGAATGAATAAAAAAACAAGCTCCTCAATATCAATTCAAGGAATATTAATCTTTCACTTTCTCAACATTTTAAACTCTGCCATTGGATCCTTCCCTGACCTTTACAGCTCGGCTGAATATCAGCCCACTCAAATCTCTCACCATTACCATGCACTCAAATTTCTGACGTCATCTTAGTGCACTTAAACTATTTAGCCACAACTTTAGACCTCACCCTATCTTACTTCAACGACATTCTGCAAATATATGGACTTCACCCCTCAGACATTGAGGCCCAGTGTTCGCTGAGTTGGGATGACTCAACAGACCTATAAGTGTGGTGGGTGAAAACTGGATGTGGTCATCCTGTCCCCATTTCAGGCAGATCCCATTTTTATTGGCAGGGTCAAGGGGACAGGGTGGGAAACTTGAATTCAGCAGGGCCATTTGAAATTAGTTCAAACAGACCTCATTTCGTTGTTCCAAGGGCCTTAATGCAGTTTGCTAAGCACAATTTTAAGTAGGAGGTGAAATGTGGATTTAAGATCTGTTCAATTGTCCTGATCTGAAGTGATTTAAATTCCCAGCCCATTAAAATTAAATAAAAGTCTGCAGCTTTCACTTAGAGTAACAAAAACAGATACCCACTGCAAGAGTACCTTAATTGACAGGCCATCTAGTGGAGCTTGGAAAACCCATTAGCCAACTATTTTTGCAATTTCAATAAACTCCATTGTTTAGGTTTCCCAAAGTTTGCTATTATTGATGGACCTATTATGAACACTTGGCTGAGTTAGAAAAGGTTCAGAACCACTTATCTCAGCAGGAGCTGTGTTCACATTTTGATTGATACCTTTAAGAGCTTTTGAAAGGATTATATGTCTTTGATGTAGCCAAATGGATGTTTGTTTATTTTTACAATAGATTGACCACTTGAGGAGATTTATATTTTTTGAGTGGGTTTGATGAATGAGACTTTTTTTTCAGTATCAAGTGTGTTTGAGTGAGACCTCCATTAGATTATTCGAAGATTTTTAAAATCGTCACATGGCTCCTGAGGTCTGCCCTTATTGGATACTGGGTGATTGGCTATGGTGGATACATCAGGGGGCATGGAGAGCATAGGTAATATGAGAGGATATGGGGTATGAGGGTGTTGGAAAGGCATGGGAGGTTGTGGGGGTATGAAGCAGTGTGAGGGGTGAGGGCTAGAGGGCCTAATAAACTTTAATACAACTGGGCCGAAGTCCCAGAGAACCAAGGCAGGTCTTCTAACCAGCTCACCCTGGCACCCGCCCATCTTCATGGCCACCTCCAAATTGACTCCACCCTGCTCTACTTCCCCAGAATGAAAATACGGTAGTTGGGGGGCCCTTTTAAAGGAGACAAATCTCCCAGGTCAGGAAGTTTTCCGGTTCGTCCTTCCCGCCTCCACGATGAAAATCCGGTCCTGAATTCTTGTTTCCCATGCTCTATACTGCATCTTTAACAGCTGGTTTTCAGCCATCATGCATTTTGTCCATTGCTCCATCTTCCCTGTGATATAACTGCTAGTTTGGCTCAATGGTAGCACCCTCGCTTCGGGAGCTGGAAGGTCATAAGTATTTGTCGAGTTTTAGAACGTAAGTGGATAATTAAGGCTGATAGCTCAGTGCACTGCAGAGTGTCGTATTGCTCAATGAATATCTTGGAGTGACTTATGTGCGTGTGGCCTGGTGATAGCACTCTCGCCCCTGAGTCAGAAAGTTGTGAGCTCTAGCTCCACTCCATAGACTCGAGCACAAAAACTAGGCTGACACACCCAGTACATTAGTGAGAGAGTCTTGCATTGTCCCGAAGGTGCTGTCTTTCTGGTCAACAGGGGCTCTTCCTGACCTCTCAGGTGGACATGAAAGATCCCATGGCACAAGTCGAACAACAGTAGTAGAGTTCTCCCCGGTGCTCTTGCCAATTTCTCTCCCTTAACCAACATCACAAAAAAGCAGGTTATCTGGTTATTATTACACTGTTATTTGTGGCACCATGTTGTACACAAATTGACTGCTGTGCTTATTATATTAAAACAGTAACTTCACTTCAAAGGTACTTCATTAGCTGAGAAACTCTTTTGGGACTTTATGAGGGCGAGTAAGGCATTATATAAATGGTAGTATTTGTTTGTATTCAATGGATATATTTATATATAACTCCCACATAATGATCTCGAGTATTGGCTAGAAAATCCAATTCGATAATCCAGGTTTTGGGAGATTTTACAGTAAAGAGGCGATTACGTATTTTTAATAATCTTCTCAAACACTCGGTGGTATTTCTATGTTTACTTTACACAGAACTAAGCTGTTGCAATCAGATACTGCAAGAAACAAGCAACATTTAAAATACTAAGATAAAAGCAAAATACTGCGGATGCTGGAAATCTGAAACAAAAATAAAAATAGCTGGAAAAACTCAGCAGGTCTGACATCATCTGCAGAGAGGAACACAGTTAACGTTTCGAGTCCGTATGACTCTCCATCAGAACTGAGGAAAAATAGAAATGAGGTGAAATATAAGCTGGTTGAGGGGGGTGGGACAGGTAGAGCTGGATAGAGGGACGGTGTTAGGTGGAGGCAAAGAAGTGATTGCCAAAGATGTCATAGACAAAAGGACAAAGGGGTGTTGACGGTGGTGACATTAGCTAAGAAATGTGCTAATGGTGACATTAAGGGTAGAAAGCAGGATGAGCAAGTGACAGATAGCCCTAGTGGGGTTGGGCTGGGGGGAAGGGATCGAAATAGGCTAAAAGGTGGAGATGAAACAATGGATGGGAATACATTTAAAAATAATGGAAATAGGTTAAAATACCTTAGCTACACTCACTTCCCACTAATACAGCTTCACGAAAAAATGGCTGACCAACAGCCAGAACTGAATCACTTGATCCCTCCCAACTCATCATTGTACCTGAAACATCAGAAGATCACAAGTCTTTCAGGCAAAACCACCGGTGCCAAAACAGGGAGATGCAGTTTTTGGTTTAAAAGCAAAATGACGTGTGGCATTATGCTCCTAACCATTTTGTTTAAATCAGGTTCTCAGTCAGCATTGAGATGTGCCACTGATCTAAACTGATGCAGTGGGAAAGATTGTCAGGGCTACAAATTCAAAACATGTTTAAAGGAATACAGAGCACCCGAATCTCCATTATGTGAATGATCCTCTCTCATTGCTTTTGCCTGGAACATATCTCCTTGTTATGGCTGAGGTAAAGGTGCAGGGAGCACATGGCTTTGCCCATGGGATAAACTGGGGGACGTTCTAGCTATTTTCAGCTCGGGGGGTAGAGTAATCATACTACTTTTGTGCAGTGTTATTTGCGGATCAACACAACCTACTTGTCAACAACCATGTTCTCACCCTCCGAGGGCAGCAAGATAATTGATGGGCTTATAAAATGCTTGGCACTAGTAGATCATGGTGTGCAGTTTTTATAGCCAGCTTATATTGTAAAACTCATACACTCGCTGGCTGTCACACTCTGGGGGTTAAGATCCGACATTATATTTTGTTGATTTGCTGAAAGCTAAACCTGACAACTCCGAAGTGCTGGGGAATGAAAGAAAAAAAAGAACAGGAAATTGGCCAGAAAAATATCAATGAACAATTAAGAGCTTATAAAACAGCTAATCCAGAATGAAAAATCAGGGGGAACCTATCACTAAAGGGAAGATGGACCGATAAAGTTACTAAAAATACTTTTCAAGATTTTTTTTTCTGCTACTTTCCCTGCCTTAACTGCTGAACATGGCTTGGAGCCACCATGAGTGGGAAATATATCACCGCCGTTCCTTTACTGTCGCTGGGACAAAATGCTGGAACTCCCTCCCTAACAGCATGGTGGGTGTACCTACACCACAGGGACTGCAGCGGTTCAGGAAGGCAGCTCATCAGCACCTTCTCAAGGGTGATTAGGGATGGGTAATAGATGCTGGTCTAGCCAGTGACGCTCACATCCCATGAACGAAGAGAAAAAAATACCTACAGATAATTGTATTCAGGGTTTTTCTTGGAGGTCTCAACTACTGCTAGAGTCATGTTTGAAGTTGTTTTTCTTTGCTGAAGGGATGCTGAACATGAACTCTACACACTTCCCAACACGCCGCATTCTGCAACAGGATTTCTGAGTTTCATTATTTTCCCCAAATGATTTTGAAACAAGCTGCTGCTTAAATAAACTCTCAACTGCTTAATTTGTTATGAACTGCTTAATACTCCCTCAGAGAGATGGCCTGACACAAAGACAGAGAAGAATTAACAGCAGCCATGCATAAACGTAGATATGCAAAACGGTTATATTTTGCAGAAGCAGACGATGTTGGAAATACTCAGCAATGCAGCTGGCATCATCTGTAGAGAGAGAGAAACAGAGTGAACGTTTCAAGGCAATGCCCATTCATAGAACAGGAGCGATGACCCAGATATTCCAGTCTCCAGATAGTCGGAGACTGGGTGTACCCTGAAACATATGCGGCGGGATCTCTCGGAAGTCTGGATGTACACTTACCTCCTGCACCTAGGTGGGAAGTTTAAACTTCTGATTGCCAGTTTTACCCTGCCCGATTGCTGTACGATTCCGATGACAGTGGGATCAGATGGCCAGAACCATGCAAACTTGGGCTGTTTGGCCTATCTCCTTACCCTGGCTTTTACACGTATTTATTTAGGGCTTTCAGAGCAGGTATAAAACCAGCATAACCCTAAGCAAATCAGCTGGAGCGTTAAAGCTGCAAAGCTCCAGCACCCATGGCAATGTTCATCGCCTCCACCCTGACAGTTCTCACCCCCTCCCCCTCCACCCCTACCCCTACCGCACTTTGTACAGTGGTCACCCACTCCTGCACCTCCTCTCCAAAATCACATTTTGGAATCCCTGGCTCCTGTCCGGCATATGTCGAAAGAATCTGCATCGTCGGGGAGTTAAGTGGGGGTCAGATGGGACATTGAGCATATTCATGTGAAGAGCAATGAGAGGTGGGGGGTGCGGGGGGTAGTGAGTGGGGATGAACATGGTTGGGGGTGATGGAGGGTTTGAACACAGCTGGGGTGAGGGAAGGGGATGAACACAGTCAGGGGTGAGGGAGGGTGTGAAAATTGTTGGGCTGGGGGGGAATGAACGCTATCAGCGTGAGGGAGGGGATGAACACTGTTGGGGGGTCAGAGAGGCAGCAGGACATTGCGGGGGATGAGGGAGGCAAGGGAATCTTGGTGGGGTGAGAGGATGAATGTACATGGGCGGGCGTGAGAGAGGCAGGAGAACATTGTCGGGGTGAGGGAGGGGGGTGAACAATGTTGGGGGTGAACACTGTCAGTGGGATGAGGTTACGGAGCTTCTGAGGTTGACAGCTCCAGGCAATCTAAAACACGTCCGTTTTACCCTCAGCCTTGACACATTCATTCGAAGAATTTCAAGTAATTTGATTTAGAAGTGCTGACCACAGGATATTTAATAATTGTAGATTCTGAAACTCACATACAAACTGTGAAACAGAGCTGGAAATAGCACAAATAACAAGCTTTGGGACATTTAAAGCCTTACCAGAACATGGCAGTGAGTGCCGTGAAAAGGGGCTCACAACTTGGCCTCTCCTGCACTGAGGCCTGCCTGATTTTCTACAATGAGATTTCAGGGAGCGGCCAGTATTGGAAGTCTGGCCTGAAAAAAACCACCCTCAGGGTAAGTGCGTATTTTTTTTCCCTGTGATTAGTGTCAGTCAAAACTGCTCCGACACCAGTCTGAAGATTTGGGCCAATAACTCTCTTTCTCTCTCCACAGATGCTGCTAAACCTGTTGAGTATTTCCAACATTTTCTGTTTTATCTCAGATTTCCATCATTCACGGTGTTTCGCTTCTGTGCACTTGACCTAAAACGCATCTGTCGGTGAAAAAAATCCGAACAGGTCTCTGCTCATTACTTTAGTTTGTATTTTTCCTCTAAATGTCATTGAATCTATCTGAAAGATGAGTGCCAATCATCCTATTCAGCTTGGCTGACTGATTTCCTTTCTTGGTGCAGTCAATATCAATCAAGGCTATTGTTTCCTTCTTCAGATTGGCTCCCAATGTAGTTAATATTCAGAGTCAAGTAAATATTCACAATGCTGTAGTTTGTTATTGAATGGAAAATGCCCAGCAGTGCATTAGTGGATTGATTTTATTTGGCAAAAGACCTGACAAGAGCAGGAACTTTAGGATTTCCAACTGAGGTAAATATTTTGATTTTTAGCTCAATTTTACGATTTAGCTAATGGTTGACGAAGCTTGCTATTTATAGAATGTTTGTTGTTTGTCAGCCCAGTCAAGTGGATAAACTTGGATACATGCATGGTTATTACACTTCTTTCATTAATTGAAACCTGAAAACACTGTAAACCATGAACCCTGCAACTGGTCTCTGAGGTAAATGTAATATTCCGAGGAAATTATTAGAAATCTTTGAAGACCAACAGCAGAACTGCAGGCTGATGAGAATGAATTGTTTGGAAGTCTGTCACATCCTGTTTTCCAAGTGAGGCAACAACTATTGACCAAGTAAAGCATTTTTTTAGGACTTGAGTTTTCGTTTTGTAAAAAAATGCCAGCAGTGTAAAAGAGAGCTTTGGAACTCTTTGTCAGGCGATTTTAAAAACAATGCTATGGGCTTAATTTTCACCCTTATGGTCCGGTTGGTCATCTGATGGAGTGGATTGTCCATCTGTTGTAGAACTCGCTCGGTTTTCTTTATCATCCCATTGCAATGAATCAGCCAGGTATTACAATTGGATAGGTGAATCATTGGGTCTGTGAATGTGAAGTAGGGGAGTTGAAAACGACTACTTTATGTTTCTCTTCATAACAGGATCAAGTTTCAGAGAAGGACGTAGGGTTGTAGAATTTTTAACCCAAACGTGTTACTTGAACATTTCAGATTACAATATGATAAAAGCATCATTTTGAGTTACTGTAAATCAGGGTGTATAAGTTGACCCGGTGTATATTTCGACCGCATTTTTCTAGCCCCCAAAATCACGTTCTTGCACGTACTCGGTGTCTAAGTCGATGCTCCCTTTTTCAGCCAAAATGTGCTATACTCGCATTAGTAGGCAGCCTCAATTTTTCACCCCACAAATGCATGTATTACATACCAGTACCTTATAACTGGGCGTTAGGGATCAATCAGGCAATATGGGCTGTGTTGTGAAGATGCGTGGGAGTTTAAGACACGCCCGCTCTTTGTGTCAGATGTCGATGACATTTCAAAATGGCAACCACCCACACTGACGGTTCACTTTGTACTCGACGTATAAGTTGACCCCCATTTTTGGAGGGATTTCTTGAGGCTTCATAGGCCAACTTACAGTATTCAGGCTCTGTAAATAAGTGGGCTTGATAATACATGGTGAACATAACACTCCTGAGTGTCACTGCTTGCAACCCTGAGTCATGAGCTGGGTGGCCAGGAGATTACCCAAATTCCCAAGCAAGTAGCCTGACCACCCATCCCCTCCCCTAAATGCTATGGTTTGGGTGGAAAAGAGTGGAGGGTAAGAACTGGCACAGGATGAAGACACCACGACTACTGCATCGAAATCTATTCAATTTAAATTTAATTAAGCAATGCTGACCATTTTCACCAGCACTCTCGGCCCTGTTCCAAAGGTTTGCCACACCTAAAGAGTTTCAGTGAGGTGAGAAAGTGAACACCTAGCCTAAGTAGGGGAGGTATGATGGATTATTGGAGGCACGGTTGCGTGGCGAGAATTAAAGAAGGAAATGAGAGAGAGAGACAGAGAGAAAGAGAGAGACTGAGTGGATGACTTAGAGGCACGTAGGATGCAACCTCCAGAGAGTATGGCTAATGCAGCTGAAAATTCTAAGAAGTAGAGACCAGCATTATCCATTTCTTGTGGTGACATATCAGCTTCATATTCAAGGAGTTTAAAAAAAAATAAAGACTAGCACTTATATTTTCCTTGTTTCTCTCCACAGGTGCTGCCTTACTTGCTGAATATTTCCAGCACTTCCTGTTTTTATTTTAGATTTTCAGCATTTGCAGTATTTTTGCTTTTGCATGTATTCAATGTTTTTCACAACCGACAACTGTCTCAACACACTTTACCACAAACAAGTACTTCTGAAGTGTAGTCACTGTTGTATTGTTTGAAACACAGCAGTTGGCACAGTAAACTCCCACAATCAGCAACGTGATAATGACCAGGTAGTTTATTTTTGGTCATGTTGATTGGGGGATAAACATTGGTCAGGACAACAGGGATAACCCCCCCTGCTCTTTCTCAAGATAGTGCCATGGGGTCTTTAACATCCATCCCCAAGCAGACAGATGGGGCCCTTGGCTTATGGCTCAACCCAAAGGCCGCACCTCCAGCAGTGCAGCAGGCCCTCAGCACTGCACTGGAGTTCCAGCCTTGAGTTTTGTGCTCAAACCGTGGAGTAGGACTTGAACCTGGAATCTTGTGACTCAGAGGCCAGAGTGCTAACTGAGCCACAGCTGAGGATTGAGCCTTCCTATTGATGAGTAGTGCAAGGTCTTCATATTGAGCATGCAAGGCAACCTGGGTAATTCCCTGTACCGCTGAGAAGCTGGCAACTTAGACAAATCCAAAGTTCTTTCCTCTTGCTTAACTGTCTCCATGGAGTAGGCGAAAACTTGCTTGGCGATATCTGTGGCCCACCATGCACAGCAGTGCACTGTAAATTGACTTCAGGGGTATGTTGCTTCTACTAGCACAGCATGCACTAACTGGTGCCTGTAATTATGCTGCACTTAGACTGTCCTTCCATTTCTTGTTCCCAATGTATTGTTGGAACTTCCAGTCAGCCTCAGTTAGTGCCAGGCACAAATCAATACATCACAACAAGTATTTGATGTAAAACATGGGATGAATCAATATACAATAGCTCTTTCTCAAATATTTATTTAACTCCTATTTGAAAGAACTAATTGACTCAGCATCAACATTTTTTTTGCTTCTTTGCCTCTTGGTTAAAGTCAAATGTAATGTTTGGCTGTTCATCCATTATAAATAGCCATTACGAAATAAAGCCCAGCATGGATTATCCTTGAAATGGTCGCAAGATAGCTATCATTTATAGTCATCGTGTATAGAAGACACAATTGGCAGAATATTCATCCTGCATCTGAGCTGCCTAACAATTATAAGTAGCCACAGCCACAGTGTGCATTTGATTGCACTTTTAATGGAGAAAACTATCCCAATTTTTTGGATGGCTTATCCCAAACACTGGCTTGGTTTTTTTTGTGACTAACAATTCCTAACTAGTTTGCCTTCTACCGTCCTGGTCCTCCCAAGATAATGGAGCTATTGTTGTCTAGCAATCTTACACAATTAGACTGTAGGAGACCCAGGAATGAATTGAGTACTCCTACTCCTAATCCGTATGTTCATATGACACAATCCCCAATGATGGAACCATGCATTCAAATCCATCTGTTGCTCACAAACATGCTATAATTACCACATTGGGCCTCAGATTACTCATCCCAAAATCCAATTTTCGGAAAGAAATCCATCCAATTTGTTTTTGAATTAATCAATACGGATAAGTTCCACCATCTCCCTGGGAAACAGGAGTAGGCCATTCGGCCCTTTGAATCTGCTCCGACATTCAATAAGATCATGGCTGATCTGATTGTGGCCTTAACTCCACTTTCCTGCATGTCCCCCATAACTTCCCTTGTGGATCAAAAACCCGTCTAACTCGGCCTTGAATATACTCAATGACCCTGAGCGGAATTTTCCATGCCCACTGGGGCCAGGTGTGCTCCGCGGCATGAGCGGACAATATGGCCAGAAGGACAAAAGTAGGTTTCATGACGTTGTGAAACCAGTTTGCGATCGTCTGCTCAGCCCGTTCCTGGTGGGCCGTGCTACCTGACATCAGACGCTGGGAGCCTCATTGTAAATCTGCATATCATTACAAGGCTAGCCCGCTGGGCTCATCCCCCCCATGCTGGATCGTCTGCCCACGTCGGAGTGCAATCACGCCAATGTGTTTCATAATTGCACGTAAGTGACGTGCACCAGGTGAGCTGCACTTCGCTCGGGACTTCGAGGTTCGTTTTACTACCTTGCATCAGGCAGCACTCGCAGTCATCAGCGCCAGGCTTCACAGGCAGCACCACATCACTTATTGGGGGGCTTACGGGCAGGTCTCTACCTACCAGGCCAGCCATAATGCAGGGATGGCTTTTTCAGGGGTTGCAGGGCTAGGGCTTGCTTGGAGAAGGGGGTGAGGTGGCCTCAGGCAGGGGAGAGGCTGCAGGATGAGGGCTGTACAGGGAAAGGAGGGTATCCCGGGGTGCATGCATGTTGATCTGTGCAAGTGGTGTCAAGATGGTGATGGCTGAGGAGGCAGTCTCCAGAAGAGATGAGGCCAGATGGACATGTGAGGGTATGTGTGTGAGAACGGGTGGTGATGTCCCTTGAGCTGGCAGTGAGTGAGATGCCAGTGAATGTGTGATGGGCCTGAGTGAGATCATTCATCCTCTATCTGCATTGAATGGCCAACCTCTTCTGTGCAGCATTGGCACTGATCACCACTGCCATCACCTACCAAGCCAGAGTGGTAATGTTGCTGCCCCTCCTGCAGCCAGAGCTGGGGTAGAAGGCATCACGCCGGGCCTCCACAGCATCCAAAAGGTACTCGAGGGACGTGTCACCAAACCTGGGGTGTGCAGCCTTCTTGCCTTTCGGGCCCATGCCTTAATTGCAGCAGTTGTGGGCTGGAAGCACTGAGAGGTGTGCGCGCGATTGCACTTTAAACATGGCGCCTGGCATGATGAAGTGGCGAGGTGTCAGTGTGGCAGGCGAATCGGAGCCCGCCCACCATGAAGATGGCGTGCTTCCCGGGGATGCATAATTAATGCGGTGGGTTTGGGATGATACGGCGTGAAAAGCCGCCATTGCTGCCAGCAGGTAAAGCGTCATTTTACCCGCCTGCTACCACACTTAATGCAAATCTGGGACGATTCTACCCCCTGCCTCCAGTGTTGCCTGGTGAAGTGAATTCCAAAGACTAATGATCCTCTGAGAGGAGAAATTCCTCCTGATCTCGATCTTAAGTGGGAGACCCGTTAATTTTAAGCTGTGCCCTAAAGTTCTAGATTTCCACTCAATGGGAAACATCTCAGCATCTACCCTGTCAAGCCCTCTCAGAAAGTTATTTTTCATTATTCATTCATTGGATGTGGGCATCACTGGCTGGGCCAGTATTAATTGCCTATACCTAATTGCCCTTGAGAAGGTGGTGGTGAGCTGCCTTCTTGAACCGCTGCAGTCCATGTGCTGTAGGTACACCCACAGTGCTGTTAGGGAGGGAGTTCCAGGATTTAAACCCAATGACAGTGAAGGAACAGCGATATATTTTCAAGTCAGGATGGTGTGTGGGCTTGGAGGGGAACTTCCAGGTGGCGGTGCTCCTATGTGCTTGCTGCCCTTGTCATTCTAGATGGTAGTGGTCGTAGGTTTGGAAGGTGCTGTCTAAGGAGCCTTGGTGAATTCCTGCAGCGCATCTTGTAGATGGTACAACTCGTGTCACTGGTGGAGGGAATGAATGTTTGTGGATGGGGTGCCAATGAAGTGGGCTGCTTTCTCCTGGATGGTGTCAAGCCTCTTGAGTGTTGCCCGGATGAGTGCAGCTCCAACAAATGGAGAGCATTCCATAACACTCCTGACTTGTGCCTTGTAGGTGGTGGACAGGCTTTGGGGAGTCAAGAGCTGAGTTACTCACAGCGGAATTCCGAGCCTCTGACCTGCTCATGTAGCCACAGTATTTATATGGCTAGTCCAGTTCAGTTTCTGGTCAATGGTAATCCCCAGGATGTTGATAGTGGGGATTCAGCAATGGTAATGCCATTGAATGTCAAGAGGCGATGGTTAGATTCTCTCTTGTTGGTGATGGTCATTGCCTGGCAGTTGGGTGGTGTGAATGTTACTTACCACTTGTCAGCCCAAGCCTGGATATTGTCCAGGCCTTGCTGCATTTGGACATGGACTTCTTCAGTATTTGAGGAGTCACGAATGGTGCTAAACATTGTGCAATCACCAGTGAACATCCCCACTTCTGACCTTATGATGGAAGGAAGGTCATTGATGAAGCAGCTGAAGATGGTTGGGTCAAGGACACTACCCTGAGGAGCTCCTGCAGTGATGTCCTAGGGCTGAGATGACTGACCTCCAACAACCACAACCATCTTCCTTTGTGCTAGGTATGACTCCAACCAGTGGAGAGTTTTCCCCCTGATACCCATTGACTCCTGTTTTGCTTGGGCTCCTTGATGCCACACTCAATCAAATGCTGCCTTGATGTCAAGGGCAGTCACTCTCACCTCACCTCTGGTGTTAAGCTCTTTCATCCATGTTTGAACCAAGGCTGTAATGAGGTCAGGAGCTGAGTGGCCCTGGGGGAACCCAAACTGGGCATCAGTGAGCAGGTTATTGCTAAGGAAGTGCCGCTTGATAGCACTGCAGATGACCGGTTCCATCATTTTACTGATGATGGAGAGGGGATTGATGGGGTGGTAATTGGCCGAGTTGGATTTGTCTTGTTTTGTGTACAGGACATACCTAGGCAATTTTCCACATTGCTGGGTAGATGTCAGTGTTGTTGCTGTACTGGACAAACTTGGCTAGGAGCGTGGCAAGTTCTGGAGCACACGTATTCAGCACTATTGCCAGAATGTTGTCAGGGCCCATAGCCTTTGCAGTATCCAGTGCCTCCAGCTGTTTCTTGATATAATGTGGAGTGAATCAAATTGGCTGAAGATTGGCATCTGTGATGCCGGGGACCTCCGGAGGAAGCTGAGATGGATCATCCACTCGGCACTTCTGGCTGAAGACTGCTGCTAATGTTTCGGCCTTATTTTATGCACTGATGTGCTGGGCTCCCCATCATTAAAGATGGGGATATTTGTGGAGCCCCCTCCTCCAATGAGTTGTTTAATTGTCCACTGCCATTCACAACTGGATGTGGTAGGACTGTAGAACTTATATCTGATCCGTTGCTTGTAGAATCGCTTAGTTCTGTCTATTGCTTGCTGTTTATGCTCTTTGGCATGCAAGTAGTCCTGTGCTATAGCTTCACCAGGTTGACAACTCATTGTTAGGCATGCCTGGTGCTGCTCCTGGCATACCCTCCTGCACTCTTCATTGAATCAAGGTTAATCCCCTGGCTTGGTGGTAATGGTAGAGTGGGGGATATGCCGGACCATGGGTTTACAGATTATGTTCGAGTACAATTCTGCTGCTGCTGATGGCCCACAGCGCCTCATGGATGCCCAGTTTTGAGTTGCTAGCTCTGTTTGATATCTATCCCATTTAGCACAGTGACTGTGCCACACAACATGATGGGGGCGCTATCCTCAATGTGAAAGCAGGACTTCGTCTCCACAAGGACTGTGCAGTGGTCATTCCTACCGATACTGTCATGGACAGATGCATCTGCGGCAAGCAAGTTGGTGAGGATGAGGTCAAGTATGTTTTTCCCTCTTGTTGGTTCTCTCACCACCTGCCGGAGACCCTGTCTAGCAGCTATGTTCTTTAGAACATGGCCAGCTTGGTCTGTAGTGGCCCTACCGAGCCACTCTTGGTGATGGACATTGAAACACCCACACCCAGAGTGCGTTCTGCACCCTTGCCATCCTCAGTGCTTCCTCCAAGTGGTATTCAACATGGAAGAGTATTGATTTGTTAGCTTCTGCTCCAATAACAGCATTGTCAAGTGCCTGGAGACGTTTTACAACACTAAAGGCACTATAAAAATGTAACTTCTTATTGTCCTCAGAGAATTTGACCAACATCCAGTCTAGTATGAGCCATAATTTCTCCAAGTCAAACATTGCAAGGCCAGAGCCATCACCATTGTCCCCTGTAACCTGCTACCAATTTTATGCCTCTTCCCGGTCACTGCCTTAGGCTGGACTGTAACATTGACAATGTTGGCACCCTATTTGATACCTGAACTCAGTTCCTGACCCCAGATCCTCTTCAGCACAAAGGCTGACTATTTACACCTCATAACATCACTCTATCTCTGCCTTTGCATAACTGGTCTGCAATGGAAACTCCCACACACACTTTTCACACACCTGGATTCAACTGTGCCAATGGCCTCCTCGCTGATCTTCCCTTCTCGCACCTCCAAAATCTTAGCTCATCCAAAGCTCTGCTGGCCGTTTCCAACCTGCGCTAAGACCCACTCATCTACCATCCCCATTCTAGTTGGTTTGTTTTTCCTCCAATCTCACAACTAATCAAATGTAAAATTCTCACCTTTGTCTTCAAATCACTTCAAGACCTTGCAAGCACATGGGCCAGAATTTTATCAAGGAGATGGGTATCAGGAGTTGGTAATTTTCCTGACTCCTCAATCCTATCTCTGTCCGACACCCTTTTCTCAAGTCAGAGAGGTAGGCACGGGCTTGAGATGGGCCTGCCACCAAAGCAACAATGGAGGCAGGTGGATGGGGAGGGTGGCAGGTTAGGAAGCCCATCTCCATTTGCTGGGACATCAGCCCAGTTATAATCATGGCTATTATGCCCTCTAGTCCTCACCAGCTTTACCCACAAAAGCAGGTTAAGCAGATGGCCAGAAAACTGTTTTGCCAGATGGCTTCATTATGAATGTTTGGCTGAGTCCAAGAACAGTTAATGGACTCAGACAAGCAATGGCTGTTTACTCAACTGCAAAGGGAAGTGATAGCTTTGTGTAACTGACATCTTTATTGCATTGTAATAACCTGATCTTTCCTTGAATAGTGTTTTCAATGCATGTGTATTTACTTGGACAAGATTAAGAGTGGATTGAAGTTTCCCTCAATGGAACTTTCACTGTCTGTATTTTATTGACAGTTTTATGAGAAAGGAAGAGGCGCAATATCTTTTCAAAGGGAATGTCGGATACCTACATTTGTTTTTAGTTCCCGACTCGAGACTAGGGTTCCCCCATGGCTCATGACTTCTCTGAGGTGCGGTGAAATACATCTCCTAACAAAATGGACCTGATCCCATTAAAATTCTGGTGGGTTTGAAATGTCTAGCCCCACAATGGAGCCAGCAAGGAAGGGAGTGCTGCACGTGGGCTCTCTACCTGCACCCTTATCCCATGCCAACAAAAATTGCCAGAAATGAGAATGGTGGCTGGAATCCTAGAATCACATTCTGCTTGCCGCTCCTGACTTGGCCCTACTCCACAAAAATCCAGGTTCATATCTCAGTGCTGCAGAACTGTCTGTTCCTTTGACTTTGGCTTCCTTTGCATCATTTGTCCCACCATTGGCAGCCAAGCCTTCAGCCGCATGGGAAGTGCTCACTCTCATTTTTGCTGATAATCTTTATATGGAAAATTAAAGGGACTGTTGACTGTTGAGATCAATAGAATAGAGGAAACTGAGGTTAGGTATGGGGGCGGGGGACAGAATAGTTTCAATGAAAAGAGAAAAGGGAATAAAGAATAAACATATTTAAGAAGGGAGAAACAAAAATGAGACAAAGGGGAATGGACAGAGGAAGAAGGGAAGATAAAGAGAAGTAGGGAGAAAGAGATAAAGGGAAAGAGAGACAGACAGAGGTAAAACAGAGTGAGAAGGAGGAGGAGGAGAAAGATAAAATGGAGGAAGTAAGTTCATTTTACGTCCAATTAACTGAACGTAGTTTTAAATCTTAATGTCCATAATAAATAAACCTTCTCAATTACACTAAATGGTGCTGTAATGCAATGTTATTTTTACAGGTAATGAATTTTAGATATGGTTTGTATGACAACACTAACCCATTATGCACAGGTCTCTGGTGAAATAAATCATTACTTTAGTAATCTAGCCTGAACCCTTAAATGATGATTCAGCTATTCAAAATATTTCAACATAATTACGTTGGAGTTGTGTATATTCTCTTTAAAACTAACCAATAATCACATTGTCTTCAGAGGAAGTTTTCATACTCTAATTAAAAGACTTTCATGTCTCTTAATTAACAATAAGCAACTGGCATTCTTAATAAAAGATTGCTGCTTTGCATATCATTTAAAGCCATGGTGGATCTTATTGGTGACTTCAAATCAGTGTTAATGCTGTCTTACCAACGTCAGTCTGTTTTTAAAAAATGCATTCCTAGCACCTTTCACAAGCTCAGGACAATCCAAAGCACTTTACAGCCGATAGATTTCATTTGCAGTGTAGCCACTTTGTACACATCAAGGTCCCACGAACAGCAATCTGATAATAGCCTGATAGCGATGTTGCTCAATGTATAAATATTGGACAGGGAAACCGAAACTGCCAGAGAATACCAAGTGTCTCAGGACTCCTGCCCGAATGCGCTCATCAGGATTCTTGTACCTGTTATACGCCCAAGCTCATAAACTCCATACTATTTTCAATTGCGACAACATTTTTGCCCTTTAGAATCCTATCTTCCTCCTGAAGCATTCTCGTTATTATGCTATTGAGAAAGAAAAACATTTTGTTACATTGCTTAACATCTATGCCTTGTTCCTCTCTGATGCCTCATTTCTGCAGCTCCCTTTTGGTCTGATTTAATGTTTTCTTACACTTTCCCCAGTTTTGGATGCTACAACATAATGTGAAATCTTCCAGATTCAACAGCAGCAGTTCAACATGATCTGGACGTCATCAACCCAGCAGTGACATTGAATCTGACAGACAAGCGCCTCGCTCGAATCAAGCAATCTACCCAACAAGATGCAACTCTCCAAGTGCTACGAGGAGCAGTGATAAAAGGATGGCCTGAGAGCATCAAGGGCACACCTGTGGTCACAAGGGCATATTGCGACTACCGAGATGGCATCTTGGACAAAGGGAATAGAGTCATCATCCCTAAGGAGATGAGAGGAGAGATGCTGAAGCGCATCCATGCAAGCCATCAAGGAATTAAATCAAGTCTGACAAAGGCAAGAAAAGTGCTCTACAGGCCAAATATGAGCAATGAAATGAAAGACGACATGGGTCAGTGTGGCGTTTGTAACAAATACCAAGCTAAACAACATAGAGAGCTGTTGATGATGCATGATATGCCAGACAGACAGATGAAGGTGGGAGTAGACTTCTTCACTACAGCAGGAACTGATCATCTTATCACTGTAGTCTACTACTCTGACTATTGGGAATTAGGCCAACTGGCTTCAATGATGACAGGTAAAATAGTAGAATGCCTGAAAGCACACTTCAGTCATTATGGCATCCCAGACATTGTGATGAGTGACAATGGCCCTCAGTTCACAAGTGAAGAATTCAGCTGTTTCAAAAAAGATTGGGAAATTCAACACTACATATCATCTATGCACTATCCCCAGTTGAATGGAACGGCTGAAGCAGCAGTGAAAATCGCCAAAGTAATCATCAAGAAATCAAGCAAATCCAGCACAGATGTATACAAGGCAAACCTCAAGTGAAGAAACACACCGACTGAAGGCATGGAAAGTAGTCCAGTCCAAAGACTAATGTCACATTGCACTCAAACTACTCCTCTAATAGCAAAAAAAGCTACTTGAACCAGAAGTAGCAACAGGTGTGAGTGAAAAAATCAAGGTGAAACGGCAGAAAGCCAAATTTCATTTTGACATGATGGCCAAACCACTGCCAGAGCTCAGCATTGAGAGCCAGTTAGAGTAAAAACCCTTCAATGTTCTCAACAGGAGTCAGCCCACATGAAAACTTTGTACATTTGTAGAGGAATTGTCACCTTGATCGTACGTGGTGGAAGTGAATGGCCAAACATACTGGTGCACTCGCAGGGTTATACCAACAGCTAGTGAAACTGTTCCTTCACAGCAATCTGCTGGTCAGGGGGAAGGGGTCTCACCAGCAGTACTGAGTACAAAACTACCATCAATCCCAGAGGTCCACATGTCCCCAACAACAAAGGTAACACCAACAGTTACCATGGCAACAAGTGCCACGGGAACAACACTCTCCAGTCAAGAAACATCACACAGACGTACAGTCAATGACAATGTGCATGTGTACCATTAAGAGACCTGCACGATTTAAAAACTATGTATGCAATGCAGGAAGCAGAGACTGAACAGAGGAGCAAACAGCTGTTAATGCATGAAAACAGTGGGTAACTTGGGTAACTCACAGTTACACATGCAAATATGTCTTCTGTTTGTTAGGAATAGGGGGATTTTTGGATCTTTTGTTCATTATGAAAAGGGGGATGTTTAGGTTTTGAAGTGCAATAATACTACATGTCCTATCTGGACTGTGGTAGTCATGTGACCTCTGCCACAAGGGAAGCTTTGTAAGCTGCCATCTTATTATCAGTTTCAATGAAGACTCTCACTGAGAAAGTACTGTTGTTGTTGAACTTGAAGCATGCAATGCCCTTTACTAGTTCAGTTCATCTTAAATTTAACTGCATGGTAGTTACTTGCCCCCAGTGGTTTTTCTTCCACTATATTCTGGATCACGACTAATTTATATTGGCTCCTGGTCTGACAACATCTCTATTTTACAGTTCTCATCCTTCTGTTCAAAATTCTTCATGGCCTTGTCCCCTTCCTATCTTAGTACAGTAAAGTGTCTCAAAATCTGCCTCTCCAAAAACCAGAATTGTCTGAAAACCAAACATTTTTAGAATGTGACATGCATCAATTTTAATTAAGTCAAATAAAAAAAAACTTACCTGGACAATTCGGTTAGGCACTGCATTGGCACGGTGCCTGACTAGTTAACCCCTTCACCGCTTGCATGCCAATCTATTCCCACATTCCAAGCTACCCTTGACCCCACTGACCCAGCTTGACAAAAACCACCTATGGTTTTTTTAAAAATTCATTTAAAGGATGTGGGCTTCGCTGGCTGAGCCAGCATTTATTGCCCATCCCTAGTTGCCCTTGAGAAGTTGGTGTAAACTAGGGATAGGCAATAATTGCTGGCCCAGCCAGCGAAGCCCACATCCCGTGAATGAATTAAAACAAAAACCAGAGGTGGTTCAGGTCTGAACCCCCTATGGTCTGAACCGCCTGACCCGAAACCCAACTAGATCTGAAATCGGGCACAGGGTCCTAAGATTGCCAATTTTGAAATACTGTAAACGTAGCTTGCTCCAGTGCTACAACCCCTAGATCTGCGCTGTTTGAATTCTGGTTCTTGTACATCCCAAATGTCTTTGTTCCACCATTGGTGGCCGTGCCTAGGTGCTAAAACTCTAGAATTTCCTTCCTAAACCTCTCAGCCTCTCTCCTCCTCGAACTCACTGCTCAAAACCTAGCTCTTTGACCAAGCCTCTTCCTTGGTTATTTGTCCTAATATCTCTTTATGCAACATGGTGACAAATTTTATCTCATAACGTTTCTTTGAAGCACTCTGCATCATCTTATTATATTAAAGTTGCTTTGTGAATGCAGGTTTTTGTTGTAAAAAAGCAAATCATTTTGCAGATTTCCTTTTGTGGGAACATATTATAGGCCAGCAATCATTGCTGGTGATTTCAGTTGGTTCAGACACTCATTTGACCAGTATTTAGCCATGGACCAGTTTGATTTAAATAGGTTAACGTCTTTGATAAAGAAATGTCAAATGAACTTGCTGAACGTTTGTCCATTAATATTTCCAACCATTAATAATTTCCAAAGTGTTGAGAATGAATCCTTTACTAGCTTGATCCTGTCATCTGAAGTGCTATTCGGGCATGCATAGTTCGCAGTCTACACTAGAGTGATGAAAATCACACACGATTACTTTTTTATTTGTGCCCCTGTTCTTATCTAGAATATAAGATTTCTTGGGTGATGTCACTATTTTGTGGGATTGGTGGTGTAATCTTGATATTTCAGTCACCTGATCCTCTGGAGATTCACTGGGTCTCTGAGGACATCAAAAGCTTTATCATCGATACTGTGGAGCAGTCAGCTCTGTGCGCCATCTCTCCATTTTGTCTCTCTATGTCCAGTGAACTTTCTTTATTGGTGTGTTTTTATCCTTCCCTGTCATCCATCCCCAATTTAGGTCAGCCCTGTGTTGTTCTATTGAGAACAACTAAATTGGGCCAGCCATATAAATATTGTGGTTACCAGAGGCACTTCTGCAGCGAATAACTCACCTCCTGACTCCTGAAGGCCTACCTACCATCTACAAGGCACTTGCTTCACAATAACCTACTCACTGATGCTCAGTTTGTTCTGACAGGGCCGATCAGCTCCTGACCTCAACTCCTGGCCTTGGTTCAAACATGGACAAAAGAGCTGAACACCAGAGGTGATGTCAGGGTGACTGATCTTGACATCAAGGCAGCATTTGACAGAGTGTGGCATCAAGGAGCCCTAGCGAAACTGGAACCAATGGGAATCAGGGGGAAAACTCTTGACTGGTTGGAATCATACCTAGCACAAAGGAAGATGGTTGTGGTTGTTGGAGGTCAATCATTTCAGTTCCAGAACATCACTGCAGGAGTTCCTCAGGATAGTGTCCTAGGCCCAATCATCTCAGCTGCTACATTAATGACCTACCTTCCATCATAATGTCAGAAGTGGGGATGTTCACCGGTGATTGCACAATGCTCAGCACCATTCACAATTTTTCAGATACTGAAGCAGTCCATGTCCAAATGCAGCAAGACCTGGTCAACATCCAGGCTTGGGTTGACAAGTGGCAAGTAACATTTGTGCCACACAAGTGCCAGGCAATGACCATCTCCAACAAGAGAGAATCTAACTATCTCCCCCTTGAATTTCAGTGGCATTACCATCACTGAATCCCCCACAATCAACATCCTGGGGGTTACCATTGACCAGAAACTGAACTAGACTAGCAATTTAAACACTGTGGCTACAAGAGCAGGTCAGAGGCTAGGAATCTTACAGCAATTAACTCACCTGCTGACTCCCCAAAGCCTGTCCACCATCTACAGGACACAAGTCAGGAGTGTGGTGGAATACTCTGCACTTGTCTGGATGAGTGCAGCTCCCACAACACTCAAGAAGCTTGATACCCTCTAGGACAAAGCAGCGCACTTCATTGGCACCCCAGCAACAAACACTTCCTCCACCACTAAAGCACAGTGGCAGCAGTGCGTACCATCTACAAGATGCATTGCAGTAACTCACCAAGCATCCTTAGACAGCAGATTTCAAAGCCACGACCACTATCAACTAGAAGGACAAGGGCAGCAGACACATGGGAACATCACCACCTGGAAGTTTCCCTCCAAGCCACTCACTATCCTGACTTGGAAATATAACGTCATTCCTTCACTGTTGCTGGGTCAAAATCCTGGAACTCCCTCCCTAACAGCATTGTGGGTGTACCTACAGCACATGGACTGCAGCAGTTGAAGAGCACAGCTCACCATCACCTTCTCAAGGGCAATTAGGGATGGGTAATAAATGCTAGCCTAGCTAGCAATGTCCACATCCCATTAATGAATAAAAAAAAGCCAAGTCTGTGATGGAATACTCTCCAGTTGTCCAGATGAGTGCAGCTCCAACAACACTCAAGAGCTCAAAACCATCCAGGACAAAAAAGCCCATTTGCTCGGCACTCCATCCATCACCTTAAACATTTACACCCTCCACCACTGGTACGTAGTGACAGCAGAGTGTTCCATCTACAAGATGTACCGCAGCAACTTGTCAAGTCTCCTTCGACAGCACCTTCCAAACCAACAATCTTTACTGCCTAGAAGGACAAGGGTAGACACATGGGAACACCGCCACCTGTACGTTCCCCTCGAAGTCATACCTGACTTGGAATTATATCGCCGTTCCTTCACTGTAGCTGGGTCAAAACTGAAATTCCCACCTATCAACACTGTAGGTGTACTCAGACCAGATGGACTTTAGCAGTTCAAGTAGGCAACTCACCTTCTCAAGGGCAATTAGGGAATGGGCAATAAGTGCTGGGCTTGCAAGCGATGCTCACATCCCAAGAACAAATGTTTAAAAATTGCCACAGGCCACTAATATTTCCTACGTTTCAGAAACAAGGGATGAGAATCTTCAATGATCCAAAAGTTCTTTGATATTTTCCATTGGGGCTGTAAACCCATTGGGAATCAATTCCCTAGCTGCTATCCATCATTATTGGTTTTAGGCAAGATAAGCTGCAAGAGAACTGTCTGGGGAAGAAAGCCACATTAACCTTGAAGAGTTGTCCTTGTACTTGTACCTCTCCAACTCAAAGCCACTCATAAACTTTTTGTATAGCAAGCCTGGAAGCAAAACAGTGACGGAACTAAAAACAGAAAATGCTGGAAAAGCTCAGCAGGTCTAACAGCATTTGTGGAGACAGAAACAGAGTTAACAGGCAAAATTTTACGGCAGTGGGGTTTTACGTTCCCGCCACAGCCAATGAGTTTTCGAATGTCTCGCCGCGTTTTACAGCCCCGTCCCCGCCGAAATGGGGCCGTAAAATTCTGCCCAACATTTCGAGTCCGTATGACTCTTCTTCAGAACTGAAGAGAAGTAGAAATGTGATGGAATTTATACTGTTTTAGGGGGTGGAGCAGGTGAAGCTGGATAGAAGGTCAGTGGTAGGTGGGGGTTAAGGAGGGATTGACAAAGATGTCATGGACACAAGGCAAAGGGGTGTTAATGGTAGTGGTAAAGGCTAAAGGAGGTGCTGATAGTGGCATAAAGGTGGTAAGAAATGTGAGAAAACAGTGACATAACTGTTGGTTTGAAGCAGTTACAATATCAAGATGTAGCACAAAGGCTGCTAAACCATTTGTCCTGTGATTGAGGCTAGATACAGGTGATATGTTCTTCACGGTGCTCAACCTTGGATAATCATACCGGGGAAGAGGAGCTTCAATTACATGGAGAAAATGGAGAAGCTAAATGAGGAGAAACTACATACAGTGACAGAAAGGTAACTGGTAACAAGTGGACACAAAAAAAAACCAGATACAATATGAGGAAATTTATTTTTATGCGCTGAGTTGTTATATTGAGAACGCACTGCCTGAAAGGGTAGTGGAAGCAGAATCAGTAGTAGCATTCAAAAGGGATTTAAATAATTGAAGGGGGTAAAAGAAAACATATTACAGGGCTATGGATAAAGAACAGGGAAGTGGGACTAATTGGATAGCTCTGCCAAAGAGCCAGCAATGATACTATGGGCTGAATGGCCTTCTTCTGTATCTGTGTTGGCCAGCTTGTACATTGCTAAAATCCAATAATATTGTCAAATCTTAATCTGGTGGGAAGTCCAGGGTCCTTGCTGTCTCTCTGGGCCAAGCAGTTTCTAAAGTTTTCATCTCATGCAACACCATGTTGAAGGAACATTTATATTTCAATATTAAAGCTACAGAAATCACAGGGGTAGCATTATTAGCTTGTAATTAACCCTAAGCTACCAAACAGACACATAAAGGGAATTTTAACAGAATCCATTCACTGTTGCCTCTTGCCTCCATTTCTCGACCGTACTTTTTCCTTTTCACTTTAATTATATTTTCCCGTATCTAAATCAAACCCGCTGTACCATTTCTGAAAAACTATGGGCAGGATTTCCCCTGCAGGCTGTCTCACCGTCGGCTCAAATGTGGGTCAGAAACCTGCACTGTATGGAAACAGTCACTCAAGGTGATTTTTCCCAGCGTTAGAACCATCTCTACAAGAACTATGTTTTCTTTTAAAATTTGGAAGGACACTATTGTTTAATAATAAGGACATGATCTGGACACTTTTGGGAGCTGACCTGGATCTTTAAAAAAATAAAAAGTCTAAGTTCATCGTGGGCTGGAGCAAGCATGCCTAGTCCAAGAAATCACATGACATTAGCTTAAATGACCAGCATGGCAACTGTGGAGGAGAGCTGTTTGTTTCTTTGAACTGCAGTGATTTTAATTGATGGAAAAATAACTGTTTGAAAGGCAAAGGCCTGCTGATTTACTGGGAATCACCTGATGGAGGAAACTACGCTACAGGATAAATCAATAGAGAAGCAGTGGCAGACATTTAAGGGGATATTTCAGAGTATTCAGAATAAGTACATTCCTACTTTAAAGAAAAATTCTAAGGGGAGGACCCACCATCTGTGGTTATCTAGAAATGTTAAGGAAAGCATCAAACTTAAGGAAAAAGCATACAAGTCCGCAAAGATGAGTGGCAGGACAGATGATTGGACAGAATATAAAGAACGCCAGAGAATGACTAAAAGGTTAATCAGGAGAAAGAAATAAGAGTATGAGAGGAAGCTAGCTAGAAATGTAAAAATGGATAACAAGAGCTTCTACAGGTACTTAAAAAGGAAAAGAGTAAGTAAAGTGAGTGTTAGTCCTCTCGAGAGTGATACTGGGGAGTTAATAGTAGGTAATAAGGAAATGGCAGAAGAAATGAGCAAATGTTTTACTTCTGTGTTCACAATACAAAACACATTCTAGTAATAGCTGCAAATCAGGAGGTGAACAGGAGAAAGGAACTTGGTGAAATTGAAATCACTAGGGAAACAGTACTGAGCATAGTGATGGAGCTGCAGGCTGGCAAATCTCCGGGTCCCGATGGACTACATCCTAGGGTCTTAAATGAGGTGGCTAATGAGATAGTCGATGCACTGGTGTCAATTTTCCAAAATTCGCTAGATTCTGGAAAGGTTCCATCAGATTGGAAAGTAGCAAACATAACCCCTAGATTCAAGAAGGGAGGGAGACAGAACACAGGAAACTATAGGCCATTTAGCTTGACGTCTATCATGGGGAAGTTATTAGAATTGATCACTAAGGAGGTTATAGCCGGGCACATAGAAGAGCTCAAGGCAATTGGGAAGAGTCAGCATGGTTTTGTGAAAGGAAAATCATGTTTAACCAATTTATTGGAGTTTTTTGAAGGAGTAACATGTGCAGGGGATAAAGGGGAGCCTGTAGACATACTGCACTTGGATTTCCAGAAGGTATTTGATAAGGTGCCACATCAAAGACTATTACGGAAAATAAAAGCGCATGTTGTAGTGGTTAACATATTAGCATGGATAGAAGATTGGCTGGCTGGCAGAAAGCAGAGAGTATGCATAAATGGGTCTTTTTCTGATTAGCAGGATGTGACGAGTGGAGTCCCAAAGGGATCTGTACTGGGGCCTCAACTTTTTACATTTTATGTCAATGACTTAGATAAGGGGAGTGATGACATGGTAGCTAAATTTGTAGATGACACAAAGATAGGTAGGAAAGTATGTTGCGACAATGACATGAGGAGGTTGCAGATGGATATAGATAGGTTGAGTGTGTGGGCAAAGATCTGGCAAATGGAGTGTAATGTGAGAAAATGTGAAGTTGTTCACTTTGGCAGGAAGAACAAAAAAGCAGAGCATTGCTTAAATGGAGAAGGGCTGCATAATTCTGAGGTGCAGTGGGATCTAGGTGTTCTAGTACATGAGTCACAAAAAGTTAGTATGCAGGTACAGCAAGTAATTAAGAAGGCTAGTGGAATGCTATCCTTTATTACGAGAGAGATTGAACATAAAAGTAAGGATGTTATGCTTCAGTTATACAGGGTATTTGTGAGACCGCACCTCGAATACTGTGTGCAGTTTTGGTCTCCTTATTTAAGGAAGGATGTAAGTGCATTGGAGGTGGTTCAAAGGAGGGTTACAAGATTGATACCTGGAATGAGTGGGTTATCTTATGAGGAAAGGTTGGACAGACTGGGCTTGTTTCCACTGGAGTTTAGAAGAGTGAGGGGTGATTTGATTGAAGTATACAAGATCCTGAACGGCCTTGACAAGGCAGATATCAAAAGGATGTTTCCTCTTGTGGGTGATTCCAGAACTAGGGGACACTGTTTTAAAATTAGGGGTCGCCCTTTTAGGACAGAGATGAGGAGAAATTTCTACTCCTTGAGGTTTGTGTGACTTTGGAACTCTCTGCCTGAGAAGGTGGTGGAGGTGGGGTCATTGAATATTTTTAAGTTAGAGGTAGATAGATTCTTGTTAGGCAAGGGCATCTAAGGTTATTGGGAGTAGATGGAAATGTGGAAATCGAAACGCAAGAAGATTGGCCATGATCTTATTGAATGGCGGAGCAGGCTCAAGGGGCCAAATGGTCTACACCGGATCCTATTTCTTTTGTTCTTATGTTTTGAACTTGTTTTGAATTCAGTTGTGAATGAACTGAAGGGGAAAAGCCCAGCTTGCGCTCTCCTTTCCTTGCGTGAAACACAATGTATCAGTATCCAGCTAGAAAGCCTCATCTCAGTGGAACCTGTCTGTATTTGCAAACCCGAAAGGCTGAGACGAGAAGGATTGATCCGGCTCTATTTTCTGTCTGTTGACGCTCCATTGGTGAGAATGTCCAGACACCTACTGGGACTAGCGATCCCTCTTCGCATGATGGAGCACCAGGTTGACAGCATCAAAACCCTTCAACCTTTACCCTTTTTATAAAGTTTTTTTTCCTTCAACCACCCATCTCTGCAGAGACCCTATTTGATTGTACTTCTGTGTGTGTGCGTGTGTATGCGTGTGTGTGTATGCATGTGTGTGTGCGTGCATGTGTGAGATTACAAATTGTGTGTTAACTAGTTCTTGTAACTTGTCTTAAAAAAGAAGTTTCATCTTATAATAAATCATTCATTCTGAGTTTATTGAAAGAAGCTTGGTTAAAGTCTCTTTTATTCTGGGGTAAACAGTAGCGAAGGTAAATAATTGGCCATTTTGGTGAGTGAATTAAACATTTATACTAATGGTATGACCGATGGAGTAGTGAGATCAGATAAACTGCTCACTCCTCCCACCCTGGCTGTAAACCAGACATGGCTAATTAATGGCCAGAGAGCAGGCCTGCAGTCCAATGAATGATGGCAGGTGGGCTCTCAAAGCTGGAGGGCCAATCAGAGGCCTTCTAGCTTGAAAGGAGCAGCGGGCTGTGATGGCAGCTAAATAAAGGAAAGGGAATTCAACATGGAGGCTTCCTTGCTCCAGCTTAACACAGTGGCAGAGGGTGAGGGGGGTGCTGGGGGTGGTAAATGAGGGAATGGGGATGGGGGTGTGTGTAAATAGGGATAGGGCGGGCAATGGGAAGCCTCTATGCAGGGTGGTCTGTGCCTGTTGCTGCACCCAGACAGGTAGAAAGGTTTCTACGTCTGCCTGGAGCACTGGTCTCCCAGTCTGACACCCGAGGGCCCATTTTCATTCAATTAAAATGGACTCCACCACCTTTGGGAACCAGGAGGCCAACTGGAAAATCTCAGTCAGCCTTCATTAACAGGCCTCAAAAGGCCATAAATTCTCTTAATTGACTAACAGCTGCTTGTAAGCAGGTATCCTGTTGCCCGCACCCTTCCCCCACCCCTGGATTCTATCTTCAAGAGAATGACCAGGGGACGGTAAAGAGTTGGGGAAGTCATTCGCAGGACAGTGCTGCTATTTCTTAGTAGTCGTCCACTTCTGACCCTGGTCCCAGTGAGGCCTAATAAATCAAGCCCATGTTATGGGCAGAATCATCCCCTCCACCCCTGTTACTGGCAGGGCATCCTGATGGGCAGGGCAGATAATCCCACGGGAACAGGAAATTGGTTTCCGGATGGCAGGATTTGACCATGGAAACTTGCAGTGCGATCCCTTGTGGCGAGACAATGGCATGACAATCCCACCACAGGCTGTCGGGAAGCCCTTTTGCATCTCATTGGCCGGGTTCAAATTAACTCCGACTGGAATTCTGCCCCACTACTGCCCAATCATTACCCCCCCACCCCTACCCCCCGACGTGAAATTGTATCCGTTTGGAACACGCCTGGACCAATATGGCGTGCACTTGTTGGGATTTGCCTGGGGATGGAAGCCTGGGGGAGCTGGTGGATGCTGTAAAAGATAGAGGCCTCTGAAGCTGGTGGTTTCCTCAGCACCACGTGGTCCATCGGTTAGGTAGGCCATCGCTCGGGTGGACTCTCCGGCAGGTGAGCGGCAGCATGGGGTTGTGTGGCGTGGTGATGGTCGTCGGTGTTGTGGGGGCCAAGGGGTTGGGGAGGAGAGGGAAGTAGAGGTGGGGCGAGTGCTGAGGTCTAGAGGATGGTGAACATTTGGAATAGTAAGTTGGGGGTGGGGGAAGAATGAAAAGCTGCGGCAGTCTGGGATGGGTGAGGTGGTTTATAGAGTGGGAAGATGGGAAGGCACGTGGTGGAGTACAGGCAGTGTAGGGGAGGGTGCGTGCAGGTGTGAACGGGTAGTGGGGAGGGGGTCCAGAGGGAGGGGTTTGTGGTCTCTACTGCTGAGTCCTGGGAGGCAAACTGAGGGAATTGGTAGCCTGGCCACTGAGGCCCAGTTGCCACCCTGTGAGGTGAGTTTGAGCAGCACAGCGTTCACTTACCCTGCAGGCGCAGATGAGAGAGCATTCATCCTTTTCCAGGGCTACCCTTTGGTGCGTACCGTTCACACTCTCCACCCTGGCAGGTGCCTCCCACGCAGGATTGGTGGAGTCGGGTGGGCCTCCTCCTTCCACCCTCTGGGGTAGAGGACGTCCCTTCTGCCCTCTGTTGTCCTCAGCAGTACTTCCAGGGATGCATTGCTGAATCTTGGTGCCAGTGCTGCTCGGGGCCTCCGAGCCATTTCCTGGACCGCAGTTCAGGTTGGGATAAAGCTGCAGCTGTCCGGCTGCCATATTTAAACGGCACCCGGATAGGAGAGCAGGACACGCGACTTCCTGCCCGCTCTGCCACTCACGGGGTCGGGGAACCCCCCGACTGCATAATTAATGAGCCCAGCGTCGCGCAGTTCAGCGCGATTTCCCATTGGGCTCCACGGAGGGAAATATTCGTGCTTCCCGCACAGGGCTTAGGCTCGGAATAGAAAATCCTGGCCTATATATTTTAAAATAAAATTTTATTCCTCCTTTCTTTAAAGTAGGTTGTGACTGGCTAAGATCAGCACCGAAGGCATATTGCTTTAAATAGCTAATCAGTGTCTGGCACTGCACAAGGTAATCCATTGCATGAAGCGCTCTGAGATGAGCTGATGATGTTCCATGTAAATGCGAGTTTGTTGAAGACTGATGACTGGACTGGTTGCAGACTTGATGTGAGCAGACTGACTTCCAACATGTTAAAGTACAGAAAACTGATAGATCAATAAACACACCAATGCCTGACTGAGCAATTTGGTGCTAATTTACAGAACCACAGAATAGTTACACCACAGAAAGAGGCCATTTGGCCCGTTGTGTCCTCACTGGTTTTCTGAAGGAGCAATTTGCCTTGTGCCACTCCCTAGCTGACCTTCCCCCACATAGTGTTGCACATGCTTCCTTTTCGGATAATAATCCAATTCCCTCTTAAATGCCTCGATTGAACCTGCCTCCACCTCAATCTCAAGCAGTGAATTCCAGATCCCAACCACTCACTGCATGATATAGTTTTTCCTCATGTCTCCCTTGCTTCTTTTGCAATTATCTTAAATCTGTGCCCTCTTGATCTTGATCCTTCCACCAATGGGAACATTTATCTCTATCTACTCTGTCCAGGCCCCTCATGATTTTGAACACCTCTATCAAATCTCCTCTCTTCTCCAAGGAAAACAATCCCAACTTCTCCAATCTAACTACGTAACTGAAGTTTCTCATCACTGAAGCCATTTTCGTGAATCTTTTCCGTACTCTCTCCAATGTCTTCACATCTTTCCTAAGGTGCGGTGCCCAGAACAGGACACAATACTTGAGTTGAGACCAAACCAGCTTTTATTACAAGATTAACATAACTTTCTTGCTTTTGCACTCTATGCCCCTATTAATAAAGACTAAAATACTTTATGCTTTATAAACCATGCTCTCAACCTGTCCTCGCACCTTCAATGACTTATGCACATAAACACCCAGGTCCCTCTGCTCCTGCACCTCCTTAATATAAAATGAAGAGTATGATTCTAAAGGATCATACCTTATCTAAAACCAAAGCAAGAGTCAATTGACAACTGTCATCTGAACACACCGATAGGATTAGTGCCATGTTATCACTCCCAATATATTATGGAATTATAGATCTAACTGGAATAGTTTTCTTCTATTTTCCATTCTGATTTTTAGCCATTGCCTACACTGAAGTATTGACAAGTATGATATCATCACCACAGAATTACTAAGTGATGATTAACGGCCAATAGGCAGGATATAACCCAATCACTATAAATAGTGCTTACTTATCTTATTATCGGCAATTAGAATTCATTAGTAAGTCTTTTTATCCTCTTACTTGCACTTTCACTGTTCTATAACTGATGCAGCAATTAATGGTTTTCTACTGTGACATTTTTACAATAAACATTCGGCTCTCTGAAGTAATATTGTTGATGAAAATCTTTCATTCTCACTTATCATGCTCCGGGTACCAAGGATAGGATAAGCAAGCAGGAGAATCAGAGGGACACCTATCCTTTTGAGTTTTCAGATATAAAGTTTGTGATCTTTCCATACTTTTAAGATCTCCCGCCTTGCTAAGTTATTAAATTATATTTCACCCGCCATTGGCAGTGTTCATAATGAAAACTCTTTCTCTGCACGAGAAAAGTAAACAAAAAGACTCGCCTTTTATAAAACAAATGTTTTCTCAATTTGAAATATCTTTATTGTTATTTAACTTCAATCCCCATTCAAACATGAAGTGTGAAGTGATTCATTTTTGTAGAAAGAATGTGGGGAGACAATATAAAATGAAGAGTATGATTCTAGTCTCCCCACATTCTTTCTACAAAAATGAATCACTTCACACTTCATGTTTGAATGGGGATTGAAGTTAAATAACAATAAAGATATCTCAAATTGAGAAAACATTTGTTGTATAAAAGGCGAGTCGTTTTGTTTACTTCTCTCGTGCAGAGAAAGAGTTTTCATTATGAACATTGCCAATGGCGGGTGAAATATAATTTAATAACTTAGCAAGGCGGGAGATCTTAAAAGTATGGAAAGATCACAAACTTTATATCTGAAAACTCAAAAGGATAGGTGTCCCTCTGATTCTCCTGCTTGCTTATCCTATCCTTGGTACCCGGAGCATGATAAGTGAGAATGAAAGATTTTCACCAACAATATTACTTCAGAGAGCCGAATGTTTATTGTAAAAATGTCACAGTAGAAAACCATTAATTGCTGCATCAGTTATAGAGCAGTGAAAATGCAAGTAAGAGGAAAAATAAGACTTACTAATGAATTCTAATTGCCGATAATAAGAAAAGTAAGCACTATTTATAGTGATTGGGTTATATCCTGCCTATTGGCCGTTAATCATCACTTAGTAATTCTGTGGTGATGATATCATACTTGTCAATACTTCAGTGTAGGCACTAGCTAAAAATCAGAATGGAAAATAGAAGAAAACTATTCCAGTTAGATCTATAATTCCATAATATATTGGGAGTGATAACATGGCACTAATCCTATCGGTGTGTTCAGATGACAGTTGTCAATTGACTCTTGCTTTGGTTTGTCGTTTGAGCAAGGATCACAATTTATCCAAAAGGGGCCAAGGACTTACAACCCATTTACAGTAGTTTTTTGAGGAGTGACAGTTCAAATACAACACACAGTCAGAATAGACATAGCAGACATATGGCCAGTAACAGGTGAGAATGCCTTACCAGTCCTGGATCAGATGGACAGATGAAACTTCAGAATAGTCTGATCTTTGTTTACTGCAGTGATGATATCTTCTTCCGTCATCTCTCAAAATGCCTGGGGTGTTAAGCCGTAGCTAGCAGGGATCCACCTCGATGTTGAGCCGGCCAAGGTGTTAAGCTGAAGCTAGCAAGCAACTTGGGGAACAGCCCCTCATCTGCCTGCACTCCTGTCTCGGCTGCCTGTTTTTATGCCTTATTTTAGAGTGGATAGCTCATGTCATTCACTTATTTAATTATGTTTGTTCATTAATAGATGGTCAAGACAGATCCCTCGCAATCTGGCTTCATGTCTTGTATGGATATCCTGTCACCCTTGTCCAAACAACTTGTTTAGACATGCAGACTCTTAACTCCTTTTTCCAACATTGTATCAAACTCATACAAAGGCTTGTTTTCAATGCTATGTTCCTGGCTATACTACAGACCCTTAAGGAAAAAAAAACTAATATAGTCTGACCACATTATTCTGTGTTTATGTTAGTGCAGGCAGCCTGCTAAGGAGGCAGATGGTGGTGCAGTGGTAATATCACTGGACTAATGCGCTCGAAGCCAAAGTTAATCCTCTGGGGACATGGGTTCAAATCCTGCAGCAGCAGGCGGTGAATTTAAGTTCAATTTATAAACCTGGAATTATAAAGCTAGTCTCAGTAATGGTAAACATAATGGTTATTGTTGATTGTTGTAAAAACCCCTCGGGTTCCCTACTGTGTCCTTTAGGGAAATAAATCTGCCATCCTTACCTGTTCAGACCTATATATAACTCCTGACCCACAGTAATGTGATTGACTCTTAACTGCTCTCCAGCAAGCCACTCAGTTCAAGGGCAATTAGGGATGGGCAACAAATGCTGGCCTTGCCAGTGGCACCCATATCCCATGAAAGAATAAAAAATACTTCCTTAATTAGTAGGAGTTATTTCTATAGCATTTAATTTATTTATTAAGATAAGGCTATTTCTTACATGGTCCACAATATTATCTTGAGCTCTGTCATTACTTTTCTACATATCTCAGAGGGAGTCCCAGACATCGGAAGACGCTGAATGGGATGGAGGAAGGAAGCATGGCAAATAGGTACACCAAGGCAACAGATCAAGGGGGCACAGGTACATGGTTGCAACAAACAACTTTAGTTCCAACACCAGGAGATATGTCTTGACAAAGACAATGAACGTACTAACATTTTGCCAGGAAGGCTGTTTGAGACTGAGATACATTGAAGGGACATCTCGATGCTGCAAAGGGTAGCTGACAGGGGTGGCATTCTGGAAGGTGGCAATCAAATACACCAACAACTTATATTTATATAGCAACTTTAACAAAGTGAAACATCCCAACGTGCTTCACAGGAGCATTATTAAATAAGGTACGACCGAGCCACATAAGGGGATAGAGGGTTGTGGGTTTGAGGAGATTACAGGGAAAGGGACGGGTGAGGCCATGGAGGGATTTGAAAATAAGAATGAGACTTTCAAGATCAAGATGTTGCTTAACTGGAAGTCAATATAGGTCTCCGAGCACAGGGATGATAGGGAAATGGGACGTGCTGCAACTTAAGACAAAGGCTCAAGTTTGTGGACGGTAGGTGGGAGACCAGCCATGAGTGTGTTGGAATGGTCTAATCTAGAGGTAACGAAGGCAGGAATGAGGGTTTCATCAGCAGATGAGTTGAGACAGGAGTTAAGTCAAGTGATGTTAAAGAGGTGGAAGTGGGTGGTTGTAGAAATGGCACGAATAGGAGGTCGGAAGCTAATCTCAGGAACGAAGGTGACAGAAAGATTGTGAACAGACTGGCTTAATATCAGACTGTTGCCAATGAGAGCAAAGGAGTCAACAGATAGGGAACGGACTGAAAACAATGGCCTCTATCTTCCCAATATTAATAATATAAATAGGCTGAATCACAGATAGCTACATAGAGGGTGATTTCCATCAAATCTTTGCTCTAAAGAGTCTCCCAGGTGGACCAAGATGGGTTCTTAAGCTGAAATGCTGGTTTAATCTGAATTTTAGCACAGGATGCCATCTTGATAAGGAATTGAACTTTGCACCCGAATGACCGTTAAAGGGCTGATTACCTCTTAAGTTGCCTGATGGGGCTCTTCAATAAGACTGCACAGCATTTTGGTGGGTAGCGCTTGACTCTGCAGTCAAAAATCTTAAACTGTTTACTTTCCCGATGCTAACGGGAGATGAAAATCTGGTGCAATGGTTCTAAAATTTGCAAGATTTAGTGACCTGCCTTCACCAAGGCTTCCTTGAAGAAGGGTGTACTTAAGGAGGATGAACTGGGCCGAGATATATTTGACTGAACATTGATTTTTAACAGCTCTCCAAATTTTTCTGTCTCATCCGCAATGATGCTCACCGGTGTCAAGACCGGAAAATCCTGCCCAACTTTTCAGATCATTCATCGGAACTGCCCGTTCTGATGAAGGGCCATCGACCTGAAGGTTTGCTTTGTTTCTCTCTCCAGAGATGCTGCCAGACCTGCTGAATATTTCCACATTTTCTGTTTTTTGAGTGTCCTTATTGAATTACCAACTATTAATACAGTCGTATGACTTTAGAAACTTCAAGGAAAAGTATCCGAACAACTCCAGGTTCTACTTTCAACAGAGCCTAGAATTCTGCCCAGAGCCTAGCGTATTAAGTAGTCACTGTCGTAATCTGGAGCTAAAAGATTTAAAAATTGATCTTTTGTTTTAAACCATTCACAGGATGGGGTATCACAGTTAAGGCCAGCTTTTATTGCCCATCCCCAATTCCCCTTGAGAAAGTGGCGGTGAGCTGTCTTCTTGAATGCAACTGTGCGGCTTGCTAGGCCCTTTCAGACAGCAGTCAAGAGTCAATCACGTTACTGTGGGTCTGCAGTCACACATAGGCTAGACTGCGAATTTATAACGACCTGGTAGCTCCCTGATCACCATTACTGATACTAGGAAGGATTTTTTGCTGATTTATTTAACTTAATGTAAATTCTCCAGCTGCCATGGCAGGAGATGAACTCATCTTTCTAGATTTTTGGTCTAAGCCTGTGCATTTAAAAAAATTCTTTCATGGGACGAGGGCATTGCTGGCAAAACCAGCATTTGTTGCCCATCCCTAATTGCCCTGAACTGTTACAGAGGGCAGTTAAGAGTCAACCCCATGTTGGAGACACTAAATGGAGACACGTGTAGGCCAGACCAGGTAAGGACAGCAGATTTCCTTCCCTGAAGGACATTAATGACCTGAATGGGTTTTTAAGATAATCGATGATCGTTTCATGATCACCATTACTGAGACCCGCTTTACTAGCCCAGTAACATAACCACTATGCTACTCTATCCCATAGCATTTGTTACCTATGCTTTGTATGTGCAATTCTCTTTGAAGCCTTACAAAATCTTCTTAAAAATTTGAATGTTGCTGAAAACAGAGACATGTTGCCGAGGCTTTATGCCTTGCATTCATCAGGAAAAACACAAGAATGCCAAGCAAGTTTGCCAACCAATCAGCACCCTTTTCTCCTGAATTATGAATTGTTGTGATCATTTGAACTCTGGTGTTCTTGCATTTGTCCTGATGAGTGAAAGATGAAAAGCTTCCGCAACATGTCTCTCTTTTCAGCAATATTCCAGTTCTGTACTACCAAGTGACTGTAAACACTCCAGCATTTTGTTTATACTTACCATTTTGGAGCAGTATCACAGCCAAGTACTCCTCATGGTAGCTGTCTACATACAGGAGGATGCTGGGGGTACGTGTTGTCCGGAAGCTGAAAGCAGTGTTCTCTGTGGAAATTGTCCTGTCCATATAGATAGCAGATAAATGCGCACTTAGATTCTTAGCAATCCCATAAAACTCCTGGAAGTTGTATATCAGGGATGTTCCAATCTCGAAAAAGGCAGAAACCTCTGTAAAGAAAGAGGTTGTGTAGTGAATATGAATCCACAGCAATTCAACTATCTGCTCTCCCTCTAGAAAATCAATGCAGTAACTTTATTCTGAATTAGGTAAATATTCCTGTTGGAAACCTATCATTAATCATGAGTCTTCAGTATGAAAAGAACATAATTGGTGAGCATCGGAGCTATCAGTGACATAGTTTCCTTTTTATACCTCTTAAGGGTGCAGTAGCTGGGTTACTGGTCTAGTAACGAAAGAGTTGGATTACTAAATCACAGAACGCGATTTGGATTTCATCATGGAAGTTTCAGAATTTGAATTCAATTTAAAAAAAACAATCTTGGCAAATGAAAGCTGGTATCTGCAAGGGTCACTATGAAGCTGTCTGATTGTTGTAAAAATCCAAGTGGTTCATTAGTGTCCTTTGAGGAAGGAAATCTGCTGTCCTTACCCTGTCTGGCCTCTATGTGACTCCAGTTCCACACTAATATGGTTGAGTCTTAACTACTCTCCGAAGTAACCTAGTAAACCACACTGTTATTCAAGAAGAAGGCCCCACAATTACTAAGGGCAACTAGAGATGGGCAAAAAATGCCCATCTTGCCAACAATACCCACATCCTAAGAATTGACTAAAAAATAACAATGATATTTTTATCTGTTCTCTTACTTAAAATTACGTTGTTCTCCATAGATACCCTGCTACACATTTTTCCATTAGTTAAAGGGAAAAATATTATTGTTCATGGAACAGGAGGGATTTATCTTTCCTTCTTGTATAATGCAAGAAAGACTGAATCTCTGGTCGTGTATCTATTCCCCTATGTCAGCCTTGGCTCAGTGGTAGCACCTTTGCATATAACACCATAAGATGTAGCAGCAGAAGTAGACCATTCGGCCCATTGAGTCTGCTCCGCCATTCAATGAGATCATGGCTGATCTGATAATCCTCAACTCCACTTTCCTGCCTTTTCCCCATAACCCTTGATTCCCTTACTGATTAAAGATCTGTCTATCTCAGCCTTGCATATACTTAACAATCCAATCTCTACAGTCCTCTGTGGTAAAGAATTCCACATATTAACTACCCTCGGAGAGAAGAAATTCCTCCTCGCCTCTGTCTTAAATGGGCGGCCCCTTACTCTGAGATTATGCCCTCTGGTCCTAGACTCTCCTACAAGGGAAAACAACCTCTCAGCATCTGCCCTGTCAAGCCCCCTAAGAATCTTATATGTTTCAATAAGGTCTCCTCTCATTCTTCTATACTCCAATGAGTACAGGCCCAACTTACTCAACCTCTCCTCATAAGAAAATCCCTCCATATCCAGGATCAACCTAGTGAACCTTCTCTGGACTGTTTCCAATACTATTACATCTTTCCTTAGATAAGAGGGCCGAAACTGTTCAAAATATTCTAGGTGTGGTCTAACTAGTACCTTGTATAGTTTTAGCATGACTTCCCTATTTTTATACTCCATTCCCTTTGAAATAAAGGCCAACATTCCATTTGCCTTCCCGATTACCTGTTGAACTTGTATGCATGCACAATTAATTCACGAGGACCCCCAAATCCCTCTGTGCTGCAGCTTTCTGCAGTCTTTCTCCATTTAAATAATGTCCAGTTCTTCTATTCTTCCTGCCAAAGTGCTTAACCTCACATTTTCCCATGTTATATCCCATCTGCCAAGTTTCTTGCCCACTCACTTAATCTGCCTATATCCCTCTGTAGACCCTTTGTGTTATCCTCACCACTTGCCTTCCCACCTATTTTTGTGTCATCTGCAAACTTGATGATAGTACATTCATTTCCCTTATCCAAGTCATTAATATATTGTAAATAACTGTGGCCCCAGCACTGATCCCTGTGGCACTTCACATCCTGAAAATGTCCCCTTATCCCAACTCTCTGTCTTTGATAAAGTAGCCAATCCTCTATCCATGCTAATAAACTACCCCCAACACCATTAAGTAGCTTTATGTGTGGCACCTTATTGAATGCCTTTTGGAAATCCAAATATCATACATCTACTGGTTCCCCTTTATCTATCCTGCTTGTTACCTCCTCAAAGAATTCTAATTAATTTGTCAGGCATGATTTCCCCTTCATGAAGCCAGGCTTACTCTGCTTGATTATGTTTTGCATTTCTAAATGCTCTGCTATTACATCCTTTATAATAGACTCTAACATTTTCCCAATGATGGATGTGAAGCTAACTGGCCAATTGTTACCTGTTTTTTGACTCCCTTCCTTTTTGAATAAGGGTGTTACATTGGCAGTTTTCCAATCTTCTGGGACTTATCCAGAATCTAAGGGCTCTTGGAAGATTCCTACCAGTGCATCCACTATCCCTGCAGCTATTCCTTTTAATATCCTAGGATGCAACCCATCAGATCCAGGGGACTTATCAGCCTTTAGTCCCATTAGTTTCCCTAGTACTTTTTCTCTAGTGATAGTTATATTTATTTCCTCCCCCCCTTTTTGCTCCTTGATTATTTGGTATTTTTGAAATGCTATTAGTGTCTTCTACCGTGAAGACTAATGCAAAGGATTTATTCAAATCCTCTGCCATTTCCTGGTTCCCCATTATTATTTCCCCAGCCTCATTCTCTAAGGAGCCTATGTTCACTTTGGCCTCTCTCTTCCTTTTTATGTATTTAAACAAGCTATTACTGTCCATTTTTGTATTAGTTGCTAGTTTACCCTCCAAGTTTATTTTCTCCTTCTTCATTACTTTTTAGATCATCTTTTGTTGGTTTTTAAAACTTTCCTAATCCTCTGGCTTAGCACTAATCTTTGCCACATTGTATGTTTTTTTTCTTTCATTTTGATACACTCCTTAACTTCCTTGATTAACCATAGTTGGTTTAGCCCCTTCCTAGAATCCTTCTTCCTCATTGGGATATATCTTTGTTGTGAGTCATGAATTTTTTCTTAAACATTGTTCATCAACCATATTTTCTGCTAAATTCCTTTCCCAGTCCACTCCAGCCAACTTTTCCCTAATTCCTTTGTAATTACCCTTATTTAAGCTTAGTGCAGTTGTTTCTGACCCAAGTTTCTCACTCTCAAACTGAATGCTAAATTCTACCATGTTATGGTCACTGTTTGCTTGGAGATCTTTTACTCTGAGATCATTTATTAAACCTGCCTCATTACATATTAGCAGATCCAAAGTAGCCTGATCCCTGCTTATATCCAAAACATATTATTCTAGGAAACTGTCCTGAATACACTCTGTGAATTCTTGCTCATGGCTACCTCTGCCAATTTGATTTTCCCAATCTACATGAAGATTAAAATCACCCAGGATTAATGTACTGCCTTTTTTACATGCCCTCATTATCTTTTTTAAATTTATTCATGGGATGTGGGCTTCACTGGCTGGGCCAGCATTGATTGCCCATCCCTAGTTGCCCTTGAGAAGGTGGTGGTGAGCTACCTTTTTGAACCACTGCAGTCCATGTGGTGTTGGTACATCCACCGTGCTGTTAGGAAGGGAGTTCCAGGATTTTGAACCAGCAACAGTGAAGGAACGACGATACATTTCCAAGTCAGGATGGTGAGTTACTTGGAGGGGAAGCTCCAGGTGGTCGTGTTCCCATCTATCTGCTGCCCTTGTCCTTCTAGGTGCTAGTGGTTGTGGGTTTGGAAGGTGCTGTTGAAGGAGCCTTGGTGAATTCCTGCAGTGCATCTTGTAGATGGTACACACTGTTGCTACTGTGCGTCGGTAGTGGAGGGAGTGAATGGTTGTGGATGTGGTGCCAATCAAGTGGGCTGCTTTGTCCTGGACGGCTTCTTAAGTGTTGTGGGAGCTGCACTCATCCAGTCAATTGGAATGTATTCCATCACACTCCTGACTTGTGCCTTGTAGATGATGGATAAGCTTTGGGGAGTCAGGAGGTGAGTTACTTGTTCCAGGATTCCTAGCCTCTGACCTGCTCTTGTAGCCACAGTATTTATATGGCTAGTCCAGTTCAATTTTTGATCAATGGTAACCCCCAGGCTTTTGATAGTGGGGGATTCAGTGAGGTTAATGCCATTGAACATCAAGAGGCAATGTTTGGATTCTCTCTTGTTGGAGATGATCATTGCCTGACACTTGTGTGGCGCAAATGTTACTTGCCACTTGTCAGCCCAAGCCTCGATATTGACCAGGTCTTGCTGCATTTGGACATGGACTGCTCCAGTATATGAGGGGTTGCGAATGATGCTGAACATTGTGCAATCTTCAGCGATCATCCCCACTTCTGACCTTATGATGGAGGGGAGGTCATTGATGAAGCAGCTGAAGATGGTTGGGCCTAGGACACTACCCTGAGGAACTCCTGCAGTGATGTCCTGAAGCTGAGATGACTGACCTTGAATAACCATGACCATCTTGCTTTGTGCTAGGTATGACTCCGACCAGTGGTGCATTTTCCCTCTGATTCCCATTGACTCCAGTTTTGATAGGGCTTCTTGATGCCACACTCTGTCAAATGCTGCCTTGATGTCAGGGGCTGTCACTCTCACCTCACCTCGGGAGTTCAGCTCTTTTGTCCATGTTTGAACCAAGGCTGTAATGAACTCAGGAGCTGAATGGCCCTGGCGGAACCCAAACTGGGCATCAGTGAGCAGGTTATTGCTAAGCAAGTGCTGCTTGATAGCATTGTTGATGACCCCTTCCATCACTTTACTGATGATGGAGAGTAAACTGATGGGGTGAGTAATTGGCCGGGCTGGATTTGTCCTTTTTGTGTACAGGACATACCTAGGCAAATTTCCATATAGCTGAGTAGATGCCGGTGCTGTAGCTGTACTGGAACAGCTTGGCTAGGGGCACGGAAAGTTCTGGAGCACAAGTCTTCAGTACTATTGCTGGAATATTGTCAGGGCCCATAGCCTTTGCAGTATCTAATGCCTTCAGCTGTTTCTTGATATCATGTGGAGTGAATCAAATTGGTTGAAGGCTGGTATCTGTGACGCTGGGGACCTCCGGAGGAGGCCGAGATGGATCATCCACTCGGCACTTCTGGCTGAAGATTGTTGCAAATGCTTCAGCCTTATCTTTTGTACTGCTGTGCTGGGCTCCTCCATCATTGAGGATGGGGATATTTGTGGAGCCTCATCCTCCAGTGAGTTGTTTAATTGTCCACCACTATTCACGACTGGATGTGGCAGGACTGCAAAGCTTAGATCTGATTCGTTGTTTGTGGGATCGCTTAGATCTGTCTATCACTTGCTGCTTATGCTGTAGGGCACACAAGTAGTCCTGCGTTATAGTTTCACCAGGTTGACACCTCATTCTTAGGTATGCCTGGTGCTGCTCCTGGCATGCCCTCCTGCACTCTTCATTAAACCAGGGTTGATCCCCTGGCTTGATGGTAATGGTAGAGTGGGGGATATGCTGGGCCATGAGGTTACAGATTGTGTTTGAGTACAATTCTGCTGCTGCTGATGGCCCACAGCGCCTCATGGATGCCCAGTCTTGAGTTGCTAGATCTGTTCAAAATCTATCCCATGGTAGCGCCAGGGTGGACTCGGCCAGCTCGGTAGGTAGTGGTGCTACCGAGCCACTCTTGGTGATAGACATTGAAGTTCCCCACCCAGAGTACATTCTGCACCCTTGCCACCCTCAGTGCTTCCTCGAAGTGGAGTTCAACATGGAGGAGCACTGATTCATCAGCTGAGGGAGGGCGGTACGTGGTAATTATGTTTGAACTGATGCCATCAGACTTCATGGGGTCCAGAGTCAATGTTGAGGGCTCCCAGAACAACTCCCCCCTGACTGTATACCACTGTGCCGCCACCTCTGCTGGGCCTGTCCTGCCGGTGGGACAGGATATACCCAGGGGTGGCGATGGTGGTGTCTAGGACATTATCTGTAAGGTATGATTCTGTGAGGATGAACATGTCAGGCTGTTGTTTGACTCGTCTGTGAGACAGCTCTCCCTATTTTGGCACTAGCGCCCAGATGTTCGTAAGCAGGACTTTGCAGGGTCGACATGGCTGAGATTGCCGTTGTCGTTTCCGGTGCCTAGTTCGATGCCGGGTGGTCCATCCGGTTTCAATTTTCATTCCTCTTTTGTGACTTTGTAGCAGTTTGTTACAACTGAGTGGCTTGCTAGGCCATTTCAGAGTCAATCTGGGGTGGGGGTCTGGAATCACATGTAGGCCAGACCAGGTAAGGATGGCAGATTTCCTTCCCTAGAGAACCAGATGGGTTTTTGCAACAATCGACAATTGTTTCAAGGTCATCATTAGACTTTTAATTCCAGATTTTTTATTGAATTCCAACCCGGGTCCCCAGAGCTTTACCTTGGGTCCCTGGATCACTAGTCCAGCGATAATACCACTACACCATCGCCTCCCATCGCATTTGCATCACACGGACTGCAGCAGTTTAAGAAAACGGACCACTACCTCTTTAAGAAGGGCACCTAGGGCTGGGTAATCAATGCTGGCTTTGTCAGCGACACCCACATACCATGAATAAATAAAACAGAGCTTTAAACCTATCAATCCAAATTTCTGGATGTTCATTTTAATTAGTGAGGGAAAGAAAGCTCATGGGTTGAATCTTCGGCTCAGCGAGCGGGGGTGGGGCACGCTCGCCGAGATGTAAAATGACGCGCAGTGATGTCGGGCGTGCGTCCCAATGTCACCGCACGTCATTTAGATTTTCAGTTCGGCCGAACTGTCAAAGGCCTATTAAGGCCATTTAAAAAGCCAATAAAACAATTAGCTGAGCTGCCCTTCCAACCTAAAGGTTGGCGGGGGGGCAGGCGAAGAGCCCAGGAGGCCTTTGCATTTTTCATGGAACCTCACCCACAGGCGGGATGAGGTTCCATGAAAGTTTTTAAAAGTGTTTGAAAATTTTTAAATAAAATTAATGGACGTGTCCCAGCTCATATGACAGTTTCACATGAGGGGACATGTCCTTAAATTGTTTTTTAAACTTTTATTCAATATTTTATAAGTGAAAATAAGCTCCATGAGAGCACTCCCCGACTCTGGCAACACACCCCCCCTGTCCGCAAAGGGAGCGCTTAGCGCTTCTGGGTGCGCGTCAGGCTGGGCGGGCCTTAATTGGCCCGCCCCCATAAAATGGCAGCGCCCAACAGATCGGGGGGAGCCAATCAGCTACTCGCCCACCTCTGCCCGTGCCCACCTCCGCATAAACACCCCACCCCCACCCCCGACAGGGAGAAAATTCTCCCCCATATTTTTTGCATGTTATCCTGATTTAGTTTGCACCATGAGACCCCTGCAATCAACTGGGGGGCGGTTGCAAGTAAGTGAACTATTCATTAGAGCACTGGTATGGAACCTTTCCACAGTGCTTTGAAAGAAGGACAAGGGGGAAAGTAACGACAGTGAATTATAGATTTTTTTTATTTGTTCATGGGATATGGGCATTGCTGGCAAGGCTGGCATTCATTGTCCATCCCTAATGTTCATTGGGAAAATGTGAACTTGGCAGGAAGCATAGAAAAGCAGTATACTATTTAAATGGAGCGAGATTGCAGAAATCGGTGGGACAGAGGGATCGGGGCGTCCTGGTACAAGAATCTCAAAAAGTTAGCGTGCAGGTACAGGAAGTGATTAGGAAGGCAAATGGAATGGTTGGTGTTTATTGCAAGGGGAATGGAATATAAAAGTAGTTACATTTTACTGCAGCTGTATAGGGCTTTGCTGAGACCACATCAGGAGTACTGTGTAGTCTTGGTCTCTTTATTTGAAAAAGAATATAATTGCATCAGAAGCAATTCAGAGAAGACTCACTCAGCCCATTCCTGGGATGAAGGGCTTATCTTATGAAGAAAGGTTGAACAGGTTAGGCTTATACCTACTGGAGTTCAGAAGAATGAAAGGTGATCTTATAGAAACATTGGGCAGAATTTTGTCCTCGGATGGCGGGCAGGCCCCACCAGCTTGGCGGCGGGTGGACAGCCAACCCCCGCCATCGAAATGGGACCCACCGCCATTTTGAGTGGTCGGGCCAATTAATGCCCGCCCAGTGGCCTGCCCGACAGGAAGCGCTATGCGGTGGGGGGAGGGATTCGCCATCTGTCAACTGCCCCCTGAGGCAAAGTCCTGTCTCAGGGAGATTCGTGAGAGGTAAGAAAACTCTAAAAATAGATAAATATTAAAATTATTAACATGTCCCCCTCATGTGACAATGTCACACAAGATGGGACATGTTAATAATAAACACATAAAATTTATTAATTTTTTTAAAAATGGACATGAAACTGAAGTTTCATTAATAATTGGCAGCCCGCTGGGGCTCCTGGCCTCAAGGTTGGCCGGGCAAGGTTAATTAGCCTGACAATGGCCTTGATTGGCCATTGACAGGTCGGCGGGCGGACAGCGAAATCAGCCGTCCACCCACCTTCGTGAATACTTAAAGGGACCGGGATGACGTCGGGGATTCCTCCCGATGCATTCCGGTCTTTTTCCCCTCGGCGAGCGGGCCCACCCCCAAATCGCCAAGGGCAAAATTCTGCCCATAGGGCAAAATTTTACAGCAGTGGGATTTTACGTTCCCGCTGAAGTCAATGGCCCCGAAACGGGGCCGTAAAATTCTGCCCATGCGGTCCTGAGGGGACAGAATAGAGTGGATACTGGGAGGCTCAGAGGGCCAGTTGGCCTATTTCTGTTCCTTAGCCCTATGTTCGTATGGGAGCAGCTGAGATCCAACCACATTTACGTGGATCTGGAGTGAAATGTGAGCTAAGACTGGGTAAAGGTAGCAAATCTGCTTCCCCTGAAGAAGATTATTTACAGCAATCAATGATCATTTCAATGCCAGGTTTTTTTTTGAAATTGAAGTTAAATTCCATCAGCTGTCATGTTGGGATTTTAACGTGTGCTCCTCGAGCATGAGTCTGGACCGCTTGTTCAGTGACATCACCACCATGCCGCCGTCTTGCCCCAGCAGCTATTGGACTGTTCCTTTAACCTTAGCTACATCGGAATAGCAGTAGATCATTCAATCCCTTGAGCCTGCCCTGCCACTCAATTAGATCATGGCTGAAATACCTCAACTCCATTTACCTGCCTTTTGATCTATACCCCTTCATTCCCTTACCTAATAAATGTCTGCCTGATTTCAGTCTTGTGTGTGCTTTGACTGACCTTGGTGGAAGAAAGTTCTTGATTTTTACCGCGGCTTGTGTGCAAAGGTGCCTCCTGATTTCATCACAGAACACCTTAGCTGTAATTTTAAGATTGAGCTGTTCTGTTTTTTGATTTCCCTCCACCAGAGGCGGAATCCATTTATCAAATTCATTTATCACTTGAAGCATCATCAGAATTAGAAGATGAGAGAGCTCTAAGTAACTTTCCCAGGGCAGATGCAGTCTCTGGGAACGACACAGCCTCCCTGGGAGATTGTAATGAATGATGCCAGCAGTTACCCTAAGGCACAACTTGCTATTTTGAACAATCGTATGTTACATTGTAAACGGAAATTGAGGCTTTTCATTTTCTGTATCTTAATGATTATAGATTTGATATATGTTAAAAAAAAGTTGTTGTCTTCGGGGGAAAATGTAAACAGTTACAATCATTTGCTGATACTATTAAATCTGTGGCTTCAGAAATGATCATGCTGTTGCAGTTCCCAAAACTTAAAATGCCTATGTCTAAAATGGGCAGTCACTTATATTGGATGAAAAGGGATGCCCATTATCCATCAGCCTTGGCTCAGTTGGCGGCACTCTCAGAAGGTTGTGGGTACAAGTTCCATTCCAGGACTTCAGCACAAAAAAAAAACAAGGCTGACACCACAGTGTAATACTTGAAGGAGTGCAGCAAAGGCAGGAGTTCTGCCTTTTGGATGAGACTCTAAACTAAGGCCCTGACTGTCCTCTTACGGGAACTTAAAAGATGGCATGATACTATTTCAAAGGGGAGCAGGTGAGTTATCCCAGGGGTCAACATTTATCACTCGATGAACACCACATTGCTGTATGTGGGAGCTTTCTGTGTACAAATGTGCTGCCACATTTCCTATATTACAACAGTGACTACAGTGCCCTGCCTTTGCAGACACCTCTATCAAAAGGCCACCATTGAGAAGCAGAGCCAACACCAGATCAGCTGCACTAGCCCAGCCTTCTAAAAACTGTTTGACCACAAAGACCTCTGCAAGTCAACAAAAGTACAGGGCAGTTATCATCAACATAGTCCTGCGCTGCACTGAGACCTTAACTGTGATCAGCAACACATAAGAGTGCCAGAAAAACTCCATCTGGCAATGCCTCCCGTCCTCTGGATTCAATGGGAGGGCCATTGAACAAAGGTTCGTGTCCTTCTTGAAGCTAGATTCACAAGCATTCAGGCAAAACTCCTGCAAAATCAACTTCGATGGACTGGACACTGTGTCCCGATGGCTGAAAAACCATCTCCCCCGCCAGGTCCTGTTTTCTCAACTCTCAAATGACCAACCTTGCATGAGACAACAAAGAAGACACTCCAAAGGCACTCTGAAGCTCTCCAAGAAGCACGGCAGCATTGACATTAGTGACTGGGAGGAGCTTGCTACCAATCATTCAAAACGGCAGCAACTTGTTCATCAAGCTGCATCATGCTTTGAGTTACAATGTCTTAATAATGAGACAAAACGGCGGCAGAGAGGGAAAGATCCGGAAGTAAATCCAGCACTCAGGATCCTGTGACCCCGTGGGACATCCTGCTCCAGCTGTCTAATGAATTGGGTCAAGACTTGGTCTTTTCAGTCACCTGAAGACACATGGCAGAAACTTGTGACTCTGAGCAGACATCATTCTTCAACTGAGGGACAGACGATGATGCCGACACTTCAAAAATACTTCATTGGTTTAATTCGGGCCCTGAGCTTGTGAAAGGCACTACATAAATGCAAGCCTTTCTTTTCTATTTTTTATTTGCAATAAGTGCAAGTTTCAAAGTTGCCGGTTATAGGGTCTTAAGTGCTCCATGTATTTTGACAGAAACAGCTGTGCTTAATTGCTCATTAAGGTTTACTGAGCGATGAAATAAAATCATCATTCCCAAATTGTAGCATTTGCTGCATAATTCGCTCAAATCTAAATCAGCAATGTGCTGTCACTTTAATTATGCTGTCCATTAATAAGCACTTGACAGCGGCCTTTGAGTCAATGCAGAAAGCTCTGGCAGCTGTGCCGATATCAGGTTCAAGACATTAAATGTCGTTCAGGCCAAGGCTTTAATTGTAGACGTTCGAATTTAATTTGCACCTATGTGAGAAGCAGTGCCATGCCCTTAGATAATAGTCCTTCTAAGTTATGACTTTTGACCAATCTTTTACACTTCCCTGGGTTGACAGGTGTGACTGCCGACTAGATCTATATTTTAAAAAGTAGAATGTTGTCTATTCATGTTATAAAGAGGCTACAGCACGGAGGGCTACACTTTAACTTACAGTCTACGCACTTTCACTTAAATTCTACACAGCTTGCACTTATATAGCTCCTTTCATGTAGTGAAATGTCCCAAGGAACTTCACAGGAGCTTTACCAAATCAAATTTGACACTGAGCGACAAAAGGAAATATTAGGGGAGTAACCTAAATCATCAGTTACAAGGATAATTTAAAGCAGCATCTTAAAGGAGGAGGAGAGAGGGGTAGAGAGGTGTAGTGAGGGAATTCCGGTGTTTGGGGCTTAGGCAGTTGAAGGTACAGCCTTTAATGGTGGAGTGCTGAAAATGAGGGAAGAGCAGGAGGCTAGAATTGGAATAATGTAAAGATCTCGGAGAGTTGTAGGGCTTAGGGAGAGTACAGAGTTGGGGAGCAGCAAGATCAAAGAGGTCACAGGATGTGTCAGGAAAGATAAGAGATCTCCGTCCTTTAAAGTAAATCCATTCATTAGCTTGAGATGGTCTCGATCTCTACACCTACATGTCGTGCTCATCAAGAGACCTTGCAACTTAGAGTGCTTTTTTACTGACTGTTAGCTGTTCCTTCACATAACTTCAGTGTTTTCTCCTCCCAAACTGATACCAAGGTCCATTTTTGGGGAGCCTACCCTAAAGGCCTCTTCTTCTGTGCCTTTGTCGGGATCCAAGGTAGAGTTTCCACTTGGGACAGTAATAGCAGAAATGAAGTTTCACTGATGCTTTCACGCAAACTCATTCGCATATGGCCGAATGTAACATCTTGCATGAACCAGATTTGATAGAGGTATTCAAAACCATGAAGGGTCTTGACGGAGTAGATAGGAAGAAACTGTTCCTATTCGTGAAAGGATTGAGACGAGAGGGCACAGATTTAAAGTAATTGGCAAAAGAAGCAAAAGCGACATGAGAAAAAAATGTATTCACACCACGAGTGGTTAGGGTCTGGAAAGCACTGCCTGAGAGTGTGGTGGAGGCAGGTTGAATCAAAGCATTCAAAGATGGTTATCTGAAAAGGAAGAAGGTGCATGGTTACAGGAGAAGGCAGGGGAATGGTACAAAGTGAACTACAAATTTGGAAAGCCGGTGCAGACACGATGGGCTGAATGGCCTCCTTCTTTACTGTAACAACTCTCTGAATTCTGTGATTCTGTATCCTCTAGCGGCGCAAGCAATCATAATCAATTTATGACTGGAACTGAGCATCCTCCAGCAACAAAAAGATGAATGGGATTACCAAGAAATCCGTTATTCTACAACTTCGTAAATGAATTAATCTGTAGTAGCGAAAAGTAGGGCACGTGTATTGGCTGATTTAATGTTCTTGGTCTTATGTTTTAATTGGATGTAATTAACTGCTGGTCTGATGAACAATGGATATGCAGATGACCATGGGTGCCTGCGCAGCCGATTACCTGGGCATGTGACAAAAGCCCAGGCTCAATCAGGGCAAACTCGCCATTCCGACCTTGGGGAGTGGGTATTTTCATGGACAGGGGCTCCTTCAGGTGAATGGACTGTTGAACCAATAAATAAAGATGGCAGGTACTCCAATGGAAAGTGGTAATGGGCACAACTCACTTGTGCTTAAAATTCCATGATCTGTTGCACTATTTAATTTGACTGTGCCCAGGTTAAGCTGATATCTAGGTGGAAACTGTACAAAAACGTCTGGACAATAGTGAATCATCAACAGTGACACTGTCCTCAGACACATGTGCTTCGTAAAACAATAAATTGTTCGTTTTATAAAAAAACCTAAGTTATGGACTTTTGAATAGAGGTATATTTGAATCATGTGTCATGGACAGGGGAGGGAGGCAAAATTGAACTTATTTATTTTTTTGCCACCTGTCCACAAGCAGACGTGCTTTAATTTTTGAAATAGGTTGTGGCGTGTTTCCCCAAACCGTCTGTTTGTGAGGTCAATTTTTAAAGTGACCCACAATAAACTCTCTTTAGGTTTAAATCCGGAGCATAGTTTGTTCACACATTCAAACCTGGGGAATAGTCACAACTTCATACACATACAAGCACACATTAAGAAGACAGGAAAGAGGAGTCATAGAGTCATAGTCATAGAGATCTACGGCAAAGAAAAAGGCCCTTCGGCCCATCGAGTCTGCGCCGGTCAAACAAGTACCCAACTATTCTAATCACATTTTCCAGCACTAGGCCCATAGCCTTGTATGCATGGCATCATAAGTACACATCCAAATACTTCTTAAATGCTATGAGGAGTTTTACGCCTTCTTATGAGGAATTTTACAACTATGGATAATTTAAAGAGAAAGCACCACAGATGTAGATATCTGTTCACGTGATTGACAGAGTCCAGACAGTCAGAGTCCAGTGAGGGTTTCTTCATGGAGGAGCTACAGTTCAGCTAGCTGAAGCAGGATTTTGCTGAGTTCCTTTAAAGTTGGATAGTGATGCAGTGAGATGAGGTTGGTATACAGGCGATGGCAGGAATCTTCCCGAGAAGCAGGGTTAGAGGAGGCTTAGACTTGATGCAGACTGTTGGTCAGCCTGGAGTCCTGTTTTGATGTTTGCAGGCTGGAGTTTAAACAGCAGACAGAGCTATGAGTCTGGAAATTGTAATATTAAAACTTTCCAAAGGCCAGAAGCTTAGGTCATGTGGTGTTGCCCATTAATGAGTCAGTTGTAAGTTAACAAACAGTTTCTATGCCTCTAATCAAAATCTATTGACCACCTTAGGAGGTAAATGGTGGCTTTTACTGTTTCTGCAGGGATAACAAGTTTCGATGGTTTCAACTTTATTATAGGGCCAGGCTGAGGAGATGGACTGTCTGTTGATCCCTGGTTTGTTGATTGTAATGTGTTCTCACAATGAGAAGTGTAAGATTCCATAAGGATGAGGGTTGAGCTTTTGTCCCGTAATGCTGTTGAAAATTTCCAGAATTGTAGCTAACTTGTATATCATGTGACCTGTAGCAGTCATCTTTTGGTTCAGCAAAGACCACTTTTCAAATAAGTAAGAAGGTAAAGTTTGATTTAACAGTTTATGATCTATTTCATGTCTTAGGACATGACATGTGGCATACTGCATTGATCCTCTGATGAGCTGTGTCCTATATTTGTAGGATCTCAGTTTATACTCATCCAGTTTACACATAATGAGCTCCCATTCTCCCTAGTACCTCATAGGAAGGCAACAAGCAAAGACAAGACCACAAATAAAAATGGAGAGATAGCTGTCCCTCTTGCGTAATCTGCTACTGGCTTAAGATAAGAACAGCATTGGGCTGAGGGAGTATCTTAAATCTCCACAAGCGAGAGCACTTGTTATGTCAATATCAAAACAGAAGAGAAACAAGCAATCATATGGTGCCTTACACATTCTCAGGGCATTACAAAACACTTCACAGTTAACATAGTGCCTTTGAAGTGTAGAAGCTATTGCAATCTTGGCAAACACAGGAGCCAATTTGCACTCAGGTCCCACAAACAGCAATGAGATAAATAAACAATCTTTTTTTTTTGTGCTATTGGTTGAGGGATGAATGCATGGCCAGGACACCAGAAGAATCCTCCTCCTCTTCTTCAAGGAGGATCTTCCATCTCCAGCTCAGAGAACAATCAGGACCCCTGTTTAATGCCTCACCTGAAAAACAGGACCTACGACACAGTGCAGCACTTCTCTAGACTAGGGAGGAGGAAAAAAATCCTTTCACAAACTGAGAGACCTGCAGCCTCCATTTTCCACATTTTCCAACAGAAACTATTCAACATAAGATCAGAACTTTGATATTGCGCTATAGCATAAATAGCTTTACAAGTCATCAAACCTGTAGTTCTACGCTTGTAGCCTGCTGTTACCATTTAGTCAGCATCTGTTTTCAAATAATTAGAGCACCACACCAACAGTAATTATATCGAATGAGAACTTGTGAACATTTGAGTTCCTCCTAAACAGTAAAAATTAATCTAAACCAGTAAGGCTTCAAAGCTAGACTCAATCTATTCTTTTCTCAAAATAAGCTACTTGAAGCCAGGAAGATGTTACCAGGTTCCTCCAAGTAAAAGGTGCGGCTATGAGTACCCGCATGGGTCCCAGTTATACCTGTCTCTTCATGGAGTATGTGGAGCATTCCTTGTTCCAGTCCTATTCAGGTCCCCACCCACAACTCTTTTTTCAGTACATCGATGACTGTTTTGGTGCCGCTTCATGCTCTCGTCCAGACCTGGAAAAATTTTATCAGCTTGGCTTCCAATTTCCATCCCTCTATCACTTTCACATGGCCTATCTCCGACACTTCCCTTCCTTGACCTCTCTGTCTCCTTTCCTGGTGATAGACTGTCCACCAATATTCATTATAAGCCCACCAACTCCCACAGCTATCTTGACTACAGTTCCTCATACCCTGCTTCCTGTAAGAACTCCATCCCATTCTCTCAGTTCCTTCGCCCCCGTTGCATCTGTTCTGATGATGCCACTTTCCAAAACAGCGCTTCTGACATGTCTTCCTTCTTCCTTAACCGAGGTTTCCCACCCACTGTGGTTGACAGGGCCCTCAGCCATATCCAACCCACCTCCTGCACCTCTGCCCTCATATTTGCCCCTCCCTCCCAGAACCACGATAGGGTCCTCCTTGTCCCCACTTTTCACTTCACCAGCCTCCGCATTCAAAGGATCATCCTCCATCATTTCCACCAACTCCAGCATGATGCCACCACCAAACACATCTTCCCCTCACCCCCCTCACCCCTGTCAGCATTCCGTAGGGACCGTTCCCTCCAGGACACCCTGGTCCACTCCTCCATCATCTCCAACAGCTCATCCACTTCCCATGGCACGTTCCCATTTAATCGCAGAAGGTGCAGCACCTGCCCCTTTACCTCCTCCCTCCTCACCGTCCAAGGGCCCAAACACTCCTTTCAGGTGAAGCAGTGCTTCACGTACACCTCCTTCAATTCGGTCTACTGCATCCGCTGCATCCAATGTGGTCTCCTCTACATCGGGGAGACCAAACGCAGACTGGGTGACCGCTTTGCGGAACACCTCCAGTCTGTCTGAAAGCATGACCCAGACCTTCCGGCCGCTTGCCATTTCAACACTCCACCCTGCTGTCATGCCCACATGTCCGTCCTTGGTTTGCTGCAATGTTCCAGTGAAGCTCAATGCAAACTGGAGGAACAGCGCCTCATCTTCCGACTAGGCACTTTACAGCCTCCTGGACCTAACATTGAGTTCAACAACTTCAGACCACGAACTCTCTCCACCATCCTCACCCTCTTTTTTAAATCCCTTTTTTTCTACATTCATTTTTATTTTTTATCCATTTTAATTTTAATTTTTATTCATTTATCTGTGGTTTTATCCCCTTTTTTATCCCCCCCCCCTTCTATCCCATTTTCTATCCTTTTTTCCCCACTGCTGCCCCCTCCCCTCACCCCATCCCCAAGAGGGCCAACTGTTACTTGTTCCATGATGTTCTTTCACACAATGCTACCCTTGTTCTGCTATTATCACATTCTGCTTTCTCACCTTTATGCCACTATCAGCACCTTTTTTAGCACTGACCACTACCATTAACAGTCCCTTTGTCCTTTAGTTCATGACTTCTTTGTCAATCCCTACTTTGTCCCCACCTATCGCTGGCCTTCTATCCAGTTCCACATGCCCCACCCACCCCTTAACAGTATAAATATCATCACATTTCCACTTCCCTTCAGCTCTGAAGAAGAGTCATACGGACTCGAAATGTTAACTCTGTTTCTATTTCCACAGATGCTGCCAGACCTGCTGAGTTTTTCCAGCATTTTCTGTTTTTGTTTCAGATGTTACCACAACCCTTACTTCAATCCTAGGTTCTTGATTTATGATTTCCCAGTAACTAATTTGAAGATTGCCTCTCTCAATAAACCTGTAATAATCATTTCACCAGTTTCATTGTGGTGTGATCAACACATTAACGAAATAGAATTAATGATGATTGCTGCTACAAAACATGACAAAATAGTAACTTGCCTTTTCGCACATTGTAACAGAACTCAATGGGGGATAGATTCAACTGTAGCAAAACTTCCCTACTTTTATATTCCATTCTCCTTCCAATAAATGACAACATTCCTTTTGCCTTCCTAATCACTTGCACCAGCATACTAACTTTTTGTGATTCATGCATTAGCGCACCCAGGTCCCTCTGTCCCACAGAGTCTCTCTGCATTTAAATAATACGCTGCTTCTCTATTCTTCCTGTCAAAGTGGATAAGTTCACATTTTCCCACATTTTACTCCATCTGCCAATTCTTTGCCCACTCACTCAACCTATCTATATCCCATTGCAGGCTCCTTATGTCCTCTTCATAACTTGCTTTCCTATGTTCATACAAGTCATTGATATTGATTGTGAATAGTTGAGGCCCCAGCACTGATCCCTGAGGGACTCCACTAGTTACAGCTTGCCAACCCGAAATGACCCATTTATGTTGATTCCCTGCTTCCTGTTGGCTAAGCAAACCCCCTACACCATAAGCTCTTATTTTGTGTTGTGACTTTTGATGTGGCACCTTATCTAATGCCTTTTCGAAACCAAAGTACACACCATCTACAGGTTCCCCTTTATCCACGTCGCTTGTTACTTCCTCAAAGAATGCTAACAAATTAATCAGACATGATTTTCCTTTCATAAAATCATGTTAACTCTGCCTGGTTGCATTAAGATTCTCTGAGTGCCCTGGTATAACATCCTTAATAATAGATTCTTGCACTTTCCCTATGATAGATGTCATGCTAACTGGCCTGTACTTTGCTGCTTTCCATCTCCCTCCTTTCTTGAATACGGGTGTTACATTCATTATTTTCCAATCTGATGGGACCTTCCCAGAATCTAAAGGATTTTGGAAAATTACAGCCAATGCATCTACTTTCTCCACAGCCGTTTATTTTATGATCCTAGGATGAAGTCTATCAGGTCCTGGAGACTTGTCAACCTTTAGTTCTAATAGTTTCCTCAGTACCCTTTCCCTGGGATTGTAATTGTTTAAAAGTTCCTTCCTCGCTTTTGCCTCATGATTTCCAAGTATTTCTGGGATGCTATTTGTGCCTTCCACAGTGAAGACAGGCACAAAATACCTGCTCAATGCTTCCGCTATTTCCTTATTTCCCATTATTAATTCCCCAGACCCTAGACAATCTATTCTCACCTTAGTTACTCTTTTCCTTTTTAAATACCTGCAGAAACTCTTAATATCAGTTTTTATATTTCTAGCAAGCTTTTGCTCATTCTCTCATTCTCCCTCGTTATTTTTGGTATTGGTGGGCTGCAATAGCTTATGGCTGGGACGGGGATAGACCTTGTTTTCTCAAATGACAGAGTCTTGTGGCATTGTGTATTGCAAGGATTGGACAGGGTAGAGAAGACAGGGTGGGGGTGTGCTCAAAGCAGTTTCCGGCAAACTTCAAAAAGGGGCTGAAATATCACACGGTGACATTTTGAAGAAACAGCACATAGAGCATTGCACTGTTAAAGGTGCTGACCTTTAGAGATGTTAAGCAGGGATCCAGTCTACCCTCAGCTGGAGGTAAAGGATCCCATCTTGTCATATAGAGGGAGGAGTAGAAGAGTATTCCTTGTTCCCTGGCCAATATTTATTCCTTAAACAACACCAATAAAACAGCTTATCTGATCATTTGTGGGGCCTTGTCTGAAAATTTGCTGCTGCATTTGCCTATTACAACATTCTATCTATTCGATGATGTATACTACAACTGAACAGCAACAGGTATTCAGTCTGTACAAAACATCACCCATTAATTCTAGTCTGTCTAAAGCTCCTATTGTTCATGGGTCAATGGCTAACTGATACACAGTGTGAAGCAAAAAGGATGAAGGTTAGGAAGTCTGGAGAACGGAACAAGCATCTGGTCGATCAAACCCTTTTAATCCAGAGTCCATTTGTGACTAAGAGCAACCTAAACTTTAGAAACTAGACGAGTCCTTCCCACCACTATCATAGAGTAACAGATGCTGGTTCATATGCTGGGAATCATTTTGGATGCTGGATCACGGATGCTGGGAAGCATTTTCTGTTTTTAGTCCATTTGCGAGTTTTCTATTTTCTTCCACATCATCCAAAAACATGAAGCATTCTAACAGATCCTGGTCATACTCCTTTTATCTCAATTAGAGCATACGCTGTTTGTTGCCACTTTTTGGTCCAGTTACTAAGATAATCCTCATTCCATTTGCACTTATTGCTATCTGTTCCACACACCTGAATCTTCAAATTATAAAATGGTTAATAGGAAGTGAAGAATTCCAAGGATTACGGCTTGGGAGAATATATAAAACACACAGAGAAGAATGTAAGACAAACACTTACAAATATGGTTTATGTAACTTTAAGCTTTGATGGATACTGTAAAATGTAAATATTTGAGGCTAAATCCTAAAATGGAGAGACCCTGTTTCAATTCAAATTCTTCCATAATTACCTTTCTTGCAGAATGGTCCATCATAAGCAGAGGGAGTGCAATTACATGAATAACCATTGTATTTCTCTATACATTGCCCTCCATTGTGGCATAGGTTTCCATAGCTGGTACAGTGTCCTGGACATCCTGGATTGACTCCAGGGGTCATTTTGGCCCGTTCTTCAAGGTCAAGATTCACCCCGTTCAATTGTAAAGCCCGAATGCATCCAAGGAATCCTTTCTGTCTTGAGGCCGTCCCTCCTGTAATTAAATGAATGGAAATTAGAACCCGGCTTCATTTTCCTTTAGTTCAGCATTACGTATTTAGATAGTCAAAGGAAAGCAAATACAATTGGCCCCATGACTGGTAGACGTTGCATTTCGTAGACTGTGAAACCAGGGGTCATGAATACAAAATGAAAAGTTCGAAGCGAGGCTAGAAACTAGATGAAATAAAAACAGAAAGTGCTAAGAAAATATGCAGATCTGGCAGCATCTGTGGAGAGAGAAACAGAGTTAACGTTTTGAGTCCAATATGACTCTTCTTCAGAACTTAAACTTTAGAAGCTAGATGAATCCTTCTCACCACCATCATAGAGTAACAGACACTGGTTCAATTAACGCTTTTGAGCAAGAATTGGGTAAACATCCAGATTGGAATGGGATTGGGAAGCGGGAGGATAAATATAGAAATAGATACTTCATGGGTTACAATGCAATTGATCAGGGTTAAATAATGTAGGTTACAACTGCACAGATTCTGAGAGTTCATCAGGTTTCCATCCATCTGTGGCCAGAGATACCGTACCCTAGAAGCACAGTGACTGGAGAATTTCTTATCACAGTATCTTTACAGTGCAGAAGGAGGCCATTTGGCCCATCGAGTTTGCACTGGCTCTCTGAACGAGAATTCCACCTAGTCCCACTCCCCTGCCTTATCCCCGTAACCTTGCACATTCTCTCTTTTCGGGTAGCAGCCCAATTCCAATCCAATATTTTTGTTGACTTACAAGGGTATTGTTTCTTTTTCTATACAGTTATAAAAATCAATAGGACTGTTTTCCTTTGCTTAGCTGAAACATCCTATTGGAGTTTAAGATGGGGAGTCCCTAAGATTGGGTTAATTTTTTTTAAGTTTGAAAACTATGTTGGATTTATGGTGCACAATTTCACACCATTATCTCAGGGATGAAGTTGAAATTTTAAGTGAAGTGCGAGCACTTTTTGTACAGGTTCTGTTGAATGAAAGTGGTCCACTGGGCGTAATGTCCTTTTGCCTTTCATCACAATAAAACTCATATTTTCTATCACTCCACTATTCCACCAGTCTATGGTGCAGGATATGTTAAATTTTCTATTGGTAAAGCCAGCTGCAGCATTGGCAGACAATTCTCATGTTTCACCTGCACCATTATGCTGTACGATGAAAGTGGCCCCATGTGTCACTGGGTCTCTTGAAACCTAGCAAAAGACCACAACAATAGCATGTTCCAGACTGCAATGGCAGGTGAGTTTAGCACTATTCGACAACAGAAATTGCTGGAAAAGCTCAGCAGGTCTAACAGCATCGGTGGAGAGAAAGTCAGAGTTAACGTTTTGAGTCCATGTGACTCTTCTTCAGAGCTAAAGAGAAGTAAAAATGTGATGAAATTTATACTGTGTACGAGGGGGGTGGAGTAGGTGAAGCTGGATAGAAGGCCAGCGATAGGCGGAGGGAAAGGAGAGATTGCAAAAGATGTTATGAACAAAAGGACAAAGGGGTGTTAATGGTAGTGCTACTGGCTAAAGGAGGTGCTGATGGTGGCATTAAGGTCAGAAAGCAGACTGTGGTAATAGCAGGACAAGAGTAAGCATTCTGGAAAGAACAACATGAACAAGTGATAGATGGCCTTAGTGGGGGTAGGGTGAGGGGAGGGGACGGTGGTGGGAAAAATGATCGAAAATAGGATAAAACGTGAAAAAAAATGAAAATAATAAAAATAAAAATAAGTGGATAAAAATAAAAATAAAAAAATAAAAATGAATATTAAAAAAGGGGATAAAAGAAGGGTGAGGATGGAGGAAAGAGTTCATGGTTTGAAGTTGTTGAACTCAATGTTAAGTCGGGAAGACGATAAAGGGTCTAATTGGAAGATGAGGTGCTGTTCCTCCAGTTTGCGTTGAGCTTCACTGGAACAATGCAGCAGGTCAAGGACGGACATGTGGGCATGAGAGCGGGGTGGAGTGTTGAAATGGCAAGCGACAGGGAGGTCTGGGTCATGCTTGCGGACAGACTGAAGGTGTTCTGCAAAGCGGCCACCCAGTCTGCGTTTGGTCTCTCCAATAAACTGGAGGAACAGTTCCTCATCTTTCGATTAGGCACTTTGTAGCCTTCCGGACTTAACATTGATTTCAACAACTCCAGACCATAAACTCTCTCCTCCATCCTCACTCTTTTTTATCCCCTTTTCTCAATATTCATTTTTATTTTTTAATTTTTATTTTTTATCCACTTATTTGTATTTTTCGTTTTTCTTTACTGTTTAATCTCCTCCTTCTATCCTATTTTCGATCTTTTTTCCCCACCACCATCCCCTCCCTCCACCCCAATCCCACAAGGGTCATCTGTCACTTGTTCATGTTGTTCTTTCCAGAGTGCTTACTCTTGTCCTGCTATTACCACATTCTGCTTTATGACCTTAATGCCATTATCAGCACCTCCTTTAGCCAGTACCACTACCATTAACACCCCCTTTGTCCTTTTGTTCATGACATCTTTGCCAATCTCTCCTTTGGCTCTACCTATTGCTGGCTATCTATCCAGCTTCACCCCCTTACACAGTATAAATTTGACCACGTTTTTATTTCTCTTTAGCTCTGAAGAAGAGTCATACGGACTCGAAATGTTAACTCTGTCTTTCTCTCCACAGATGCTGTTAGACCTGCTGAGTTTTTCTAGCATTTTCTGTTTTTGTTTCAGATTTCCAGCATCCGCAGAATTTTGCTTTTATCTTGGCGCTATTCAAATTCTGCAGAAATGAGAATGCAGCCTAATAAGCTTCAGGAAGATAATTAGGTAACATATTTCAGCTTGACTCATTCTGCTCGTGAGCCAAAGGTTGTGGGTTCAAGGCCCACTCATGGATACTAAGGGCATAATATAGGTTGACTCTTCAAGTGCAGTATTAAGGGAGTACGACATTGCCAGATGCGCTACCATTTGGAGATGATGCCAAACTGTGGTCTCGTCTGGCCATTCAGGTATATATGAAAAAAAGATCACTGGCACTTATTTTTCCTAAGAAGGAAAATAAACTGTCCTGGCAAGCTTTTGTACGTCAACCAACAGAATTTAATGTGCCATTCACCTCACTTGCTGTTTGTGAAACCTGGCTGTTCACAAAATGGTGGGCACTTTTGCCTCTACACCAGTGCATGTCAATAGTAGTTAATTGCACATGAAGCATTTTGAAAGATCCTGAAGTCATGGCAGGGTCTGTGAAAATGAAAGTGTTTTCGTTTATACCTAAAAAGTGATTAAACAATCAGCTGCAATAATACTTTGATGTCACTTGATCCAACAAACTTCTGGCTTCACCAACCACATTTCAAGAAACAGGATGGTTAGAACACCATTTATTTACTTCTGAAATTTGGGTTCAAATCCAGCCCTGTCGCTATTTACTGTAAAAATTCCTTAAAATTTTCAGGCAACATAATGCAACATTATGCCTCAGTGCAGCCCCACATCACAGAACAAGGCATTGGTGACCAGTTGTTGTTGTAAGAGCCCATCTGATTTGTTAATGCCCCTTTAGGGAAGGAAATCTGTTATCCTTGCCTTTTCTGGCCTACATGTGACTCCAGACCCACTGCAGCCCACTCAGTTGTATCAGGCCACTGTCTGAACAGAATGAAACTGGATGGACTGCCTGGCATCAGCATCGACCTAGGCACCGGAAACAACAATGGCACACCCAGCCCTGCCGACCCTGCAGAGCTCTGCTTACTAACATCTGGGGGCTCGTACCAAAATTGGAAAAGCTGTCCCACAGGCTAATCAAATAAAAGCCTGACATAGTCATACACACGAATCATACCTTACGTAGTGGTCATCAATGGCCCTGGGTATGTCCTGTCCTACCAATCAGAAACTGAAATGGACCAGCCATATAAATACTGTGGCTACAAGAGCAGGTCAGAGACTGGGAATGCTGTGGCAGGTAACTCACCTCCTGACTCCCTAAAGCCTGTCCACCATCCAAAAGGCACAAGTCAGGAGTGTGATGGAATACTCTCCCCTTATCTGGATGAGTGCAGCTACAAAAACACTAAGTTCAACACCATCCAGGTCAAAGCAGCCTGCTTGATTGGCACCCACCTTAAACTTTCACTCCCTCCACCACCAACGCACAGTGGCAGCAGCGTGTACCATTTGCAAGATGCACTGCAGCAACTCACTAAGGCCCCTTCAACAGCACCTTCCAAACCCACATAGAAAAGACCAGGGCAGCAGATGAATGGGAACATCACCACCTGCAAGTTCCCCTCCAAGCCACACACCATCTTGACTTGGAACTATATCTCCATTCCTTAACTGTCACTGGGTCAAAATCCTGGAACGCCCTCCCTAACAGCACTGTGGGTGTACCTACAGTACATGGACTGCAGCGGTTCAAGAAGGTGGCTCACCACCACCTTCTCAAACCAATTAGGGATGGGCAATAAATGCTGGCCTAGCCAGTGACACCCACATCCAGTGAAAGAATAAGAAAAATTTGCAGTTATCTCCAGCTGTACCATGCATTGCGCATCCAATATTTATTTAAAATATATTTATTTATGTCATGAACAATGCCTATTGACTTTCCTCAATTTAGTGTGTCTAAATTGAACACAAGTAGGGCCTCATAATGTTACATGGAGGAGACAAGGGTTGCAGCACACTGCTAAGCCATCACAATAAAATCCATTTGACAAGTGCAATTCCAACTCAGTCTCAGGAAGTGAAATTCATGTTATTCCATGTATTGAATGTAGTTTGTACAGGATGCAGCCACCGTTTGTGCAGAGGATGGAGAGGATAATTCAAAATTGTGAGAGGTGTTGATAGAAGGAATAAGGAGAATCTGCTGCCAATGGCAGGAGCATTGGTGGAAACATCGGAACAGGTTTAGCCCCTCAAGTCTGTACTGTCATTCAGTGGAGGTCATGGATAATCTGTGACCGAGCTCCGCATGCCACCTTTGCTACACACCCCTCACATCTCTGGATGAAAAAAAAAAGTAAGACATCTCAGATGTAAAATTAACAATTGACCTAGCAGTTGTATATTTTATATATATCCGAGCAATGGATGACACTAGTTTCGAAGTGTGTAATTCTTATTTACAGGAGTTTTTAAAAAGAACTCCACACTCACAAAATATCTGCACTCATGCTTACAGCTCAGCTTCGAGTGGCTTGCAGAGAAAGACAGAGTTAACGTTTCAGGTCTCTACGGACTCGAAACGTTAACTCTGTCTTTCTCTCCACAGAAGCTGTCAGACCTCCTGAGTTTTTCCAGCACTTTTTGTTTTTGTTTCAGAGTTCCAGCATCCGCAGTGTTTTGCCTTTAATTTCAGGTGGCTCGTGTCCGTTTAATTTGCTCTATGTCCACACCTAGGCTTAATCAATCAAACACAGTGAGCATGGATCAGTTACCCGACACACATAATCAAACACAGAACAATTGAACACTACACTCGCATCAACTGTCATTTGTGGAAGAGAGTTCCAAACCTCAACCATCGTTTGTGTGTAGAGGTGCTTCCTAATGAGAAACTAGGGAACAAGGGACTGTTATGGCACTATGAGCACCTTTTTTTATTCTTTACCACTACCGTTAACATTCCCTTTGTCTTGTGTCCATAACACCTTTGTCAATCTCTCCTTAGCTCCCACCTATCCCTGACCTTCTACCTTGCTCCACCTGCTCTACCCCCTATTAAACAGTATAAAATCAATCACATTTCTACTCCTCTTTAGCTCTGAGTTAAACGGACTCGAAATGTTAGCTCTGTTTCTCTCTCCACGGATGTTGCCAGACCTGCTGAGTTTTTCCAGCATCTTTATCTTTATTTTATATTAGGGATTTAGCATAATTTGCAAAAGAACCACAGGGGAGATAAGGAGAATTTTTTTATGCAGTGATTTTTTATTACCTGGATTGCACAGCCTGAAAGGTAATGTAAACATATTCAATAGCATCTTTCAAAGGGGAATTAAATATATACTTGAAGAGGGAAAAAATGCACCGCCATGGGGAAAGAGGAGTGGGATTTATTGGATGGGCCAAATGGCCTCCATCTGTGCTATATGATTCTATGATGTACATTGTTTATTGTTGCTGTTGAGTCTAGTAACCAGTTCACCTGATAGGGTTACTTCTAATGGTGAAAGTACAAGTGGGAGAACAATTCAAAGGCATCAGCATTGCGGATGTACAGGCACATGCCAAAAATGATACATAGCCAAGGCACAGAAACTCTCTCCAGGAGATGGTTTCATTCAGCATCTCCACTGGAAGTAAGGTCTGTGCCACTTGCTTTGAGACCAACATTGTGGCAGTGGGGATGTATGGGGGATGCATGGGAGAGGGTCGGGTGTAAAGGGATGGGTGGTTCAATTAATAAATATGTGAAACAAAAACAAAAGTTGCTGGAAAAACTCAGCAGGTCTGACAGCATCTGTGGAGAGAAAGACAGAGTTAACATTCCGAGTCCATATGACTCTTCTTCAGAACTTCAGTAAGCATGTGAAACCTGACACCTAACCTGCCACTGACATGCCTGCTTCCTGTTTAACTCTGGGAGGTTCAGGGGCATCTGAGTAACCTGAGCTGAAAAAGTCAGTCTGTGATTTGGGGAGACAGTGGCATAGTAGTGATGTCACTGTACTAGTAATCCAGAAGCCAAGGCTAATGCTCTGGGGACAAGGGTTCAAATCCCACCATGGCAGCTGGTGGAATTTAAATTCAATTAATAAATTCTAGAAGATAAAGCTAGTCTCAGTAATGGTGACCATGAAGCTATCATCGATTATCATAAAAACCTATCTGGTTCATTAATTCCCTGCAGGGAAGGCAATCTGCCAGCCTTACCTGGTCTGGCCTACATGTGACTCCAGGTCTACAGCAATGTGGTTCATTCTTAACTGCCCTCTGACATGGTGCAAGTCACTCAGTTCAAGAGCAATTAGGGATGGGCAACAAATTCTGGCCTTGCCAGTGACACCATATCCCATGGAAGAATAAATAAAAAAAAACAATAAATGAGGTTCTGCTCCTCAAACTTCAGCCGCCATTTGAATTTAACGCCGGCTGGCCAGGATTCCTACAGCTTGGGAAATCCAGCTGCTGGAGGGATACCGGAGCAGCTGAATCCAGCAGCTTCCTAGAGAACTGCCTGGGGGCCAGGAGGAGTGCATACATCCCATCGATCACTCAAGCAAATCTTCCCTCATAATCTGTAATCTACTGCATACCACCCCCTCCAACCTCACAAGCTCCTCACAATCAAACCTTCACCTTGTGATCTTAAAATCCTCTTCAATCTTCAGAGCGCCCCCCCCTCCCATATTATTATCAGCCTCTCTTGTGATCTTCAGGCACCACCTCCCCTAACCCGCTACCTTCAGGCTATCTGCGATCTTCAGATCCAGACCTTGCCCAAGATCATCCTCCCCTATCACAATCATTCCCTCCCTCCTCACTGCTGTATTCCTAGTATCCCCCAGCATCAATCATGTTCCAATCTTATCCTATTCCCAGGTTAAATCTAGCAGGTCTTAGGATTTCAGGTTTCCCGGATGCAGACACAGGAGCCCTCACCACCCCTCCATCTGATCCCTCCCCAACTTCCCGTCAATACTGGGGCCTTGGATTCTGACTGTCAGCTTCAGAAAGAGAAATGAACGGAGCGGACGATCACGGACTGATTTCATGCCACCGTGAAACCGATGGCGCCATATTGTCCATTCACACCACCGAATACGCCCGATGCCGGCAGGCAAAGAAAATCCTGGCCCTCATGACATTGTCATGAAGATGTGCTTCACGCCAAATAGTGATTTTTAATCTACAAGTTGGTAACCTCCATTGAACTTTTAAAAGCAGACATTTTAAAAGCACAGACTAAGGTGACTTGAACTCGCAGCCCAAGATGGCTAACCCCAATTTGCATTATTATACATTCCACATTCCAATTCATTGGAGTGGAGTCAGCCCATCTGCAAAACCTATTAAAGAAATGACTTCAGAAGAGTGTGAAGGGCTCACATCTCCTGTCTTATTATCAAGGCATCTAAGGCAATCACTTGAGGTATTCAACTGTTGGAGACAGGACATCAAGACTAATCACTTGGACAATGGGACCTTGAGTAGGTTAACTTCCAGACATGGGATCAATCAATCAAGTCACCTTGAAATGCACGAACATTGTCTTGTTCTAAATCCCCCTGGCAGCTGGAGAAGGAAGGTCACATGACAAGCCAACCCTAGTATATTTTAAGTACATGCTTTCTCAGCAGAACTGAGAACAAGTATCTTAGGGACAAGAATTAAGAAGGGTTGCTCCTGCCTTCGTTTTTCTCCAGCCGACCTGCTAAGATTCAAGTCCTGTTTGCTGAGTGTGATCATCCTGCAAACAGAGATTTCTTAAAAGAATCCAAAGCAGGACTAATCTCTCCTGAAGAACAACCAGCTCAGTTGCTTATATCTTAAACTGGAAGCATCAAAACTATCAAATTCAGCTTGATGCCACCCTAATCCCCAAACTCCAGACTGTATACTCTTTTATATTTTTATGGACTCTACTTTGGCCAACCTATCATTCCTGACTCTTTAATCTGTATCTGTGGCCAGGATTTTCCAGTCCCTCCTGCTGGTGTGATTTTCCAGGCCCGCCGAAGTCAATGGACTTTTGGGGCAGCGTGCCACATTTTACGCCCATGCCCCTGCTACAATGGGGCCATAAAATCCTACCGTGCGTATGTGTGTGTGTGAGTGTGTGCATGCATGTGTGTGTGCATGCGTGTGTGTGTGTGTGTGTCTGTTTATGTGTGCATGTGTGTGTGTACATGTGTGTGTGCATGTGTACGTGTGTGTGTGTGTGCATGGGTGTGCATGTGTGTGTGTGCATGTGTGTGTGCACGTTTGTGTGCATGTGTGTGCGTGCGTGTGTGCATGTTTGTGTGCATGCGTGTGTGTGTGTGTGTGCGCGCGTGTGTGTGCGCGCGTGTGTGTGTGCATGCATGTGCGTGTGCGCATGTGTATGCGTGTGTGTGTGCAAGCCAATGCATATTTTGTTATTTTACTTAGTTGGGTTTAAGTATAATGAAGCTAACCTTTTCCTTTGTTAAACGCAAAAAAAAAATCTGTCCTATTGGTTTTATGAACAGCACATAAGCAGTTAAGTACTCACTGAATTGCCCTGTAAAAGCTTGTCAAACAAAAAAAAAACTACACCTCAACCCCCTTCCATGGCACCTTCCCATGCAACCGCAGAAGGTGCAACACCTGCCCCTTTACTTCACCTCTCCTCACCGTCCAAGGGCCCAAACACTCCATTCAAGTGAAGCAGCATTTCACTTGCACTTCCCTCAATTTAGTCTACTGCATTTGTTGCTCCCAGTGCGGTTTCCTCTACATTGGAGAGATCAAACGCAGACTGGGTGACCGCTTTGCAGAACAACTTCGGTCTGTCCGCAAGCATGACCCAGACCTCCCTGTCACTTGCCATTTCAACACTCCACCCTGCTCTCATGCCCACATGTCCGTCCTTGGCCTGCTGCATTGTTCCAGTGAAGCTCCACGCAAACTAGAGGAACAGCACCTCATCTTCCGACTAGGCACTTTACAGCCTTCCGGACTGAATATTGAGTTCAACAATTTTAGATCATGAACTCTCTCCTCCATCCCCACCCCTTTTCCGATCCCCCTTTTTTTTCCCAATAATTTATATAGATTTTTCTTTTCCCACCTATTTCCATTATTTTTAAATGTATTTCCATCCCTCGCTTTATCTCTACCTTTTAGCCTATTTCGATTCCTTCACCCCACCCCACCTCCACTAGGGCTATCTGTACCTTGCTCGTCCTGCTTTCTACCCTTAATTAGCACATTCCTTAGCTAATATTACCACCGTCAACACCTCTTTGTCCTTTTATCTATGACATCTTTTGACAATCTCCACCTATCACTGGCCCTCTATCCAGCTCTACCTGTCCCCCCCCACCCCCCACCCCGCCTTAAACCAGCTGATATTTCACCTCTTCTCTATTTTCACTTAGTTCTGTTGAAGAGTCATACCGACTGGAAACGTTAACTGTGTTCCTCTCCGCAGATGCTGCCAGACCTGCTGAGTTTTTCCAGGTATTTTTATTTTTGTTTTGGATTTCCAGCATCCGCAGTTTTTGCTTTTATATTTAAAAAAAAAAGCTGTTGTGGTCAAACGAGGAAAGGGCAAAGAGGGGAGTCATCCGGACCCTTCCTCACCTGGCCGTAACAACATTCACCAGCAGGTCAAGGGCGAGCTTTGCGAGGTTAATGGCAGAGCAGCGTCAACCATCAAGCAACTTGTGGAGATTAGCAATTCACAGGCGTCTGTATTTACAGGTTGCTGGATGCTGGGATACACATTGTTAATAATGAGCACCATTAAACTCATCGTTATTTTGGCAACTAATTCTGAACTTTCATGTTAATAACGCCTCAGCTCTCCTATCTTAAAGAGCAGATTCTCAACAAGCAACAATAAGATGTACACAGGTTACCCAAGAGCAATTGTAAATTGTTGCTGTTGCTTGATACCTCGTGTACGATACTGCAGTATGGATAAACAAAGTATTCCCACTAGATGGTGCTTCACTCCTTTGATAGAAGTATGTACAAGAAAAGATGGTTACCTTAAAAAAATACTTGTATTTATAAAGCATCTTTCACCATCAGGGCATCCCAAGGCATTACACAGCTGATGAAGTATTTGAAGTGCGTCACTGTTGTAATTTAGGAAACACTGCGACCAATTTACGTGCAAAGTCCCAAGCACAAACAGCATGAAACAATGACCAAATGAATCTATTTTAGTGATAAAAGCAAAAAAACTGCGGATGCTGGAAATCCAAAACAAAAACAAAATTACACAGGAACAACTCAGCAGGTCTGACAGCATCTGCGGAGAGGAACACAGTTAACGTTTCGAGTCGGTATGACTCTTCAACAGAACTAAGGAAAAATAGAAAAGAGGTGAAATTTAAGCTGATTTAAGGAGGGGTGGGACAGGTAGAGCTGGATAGAAAGCCAGTGATAGGTGGAGATTGTCAAAAGATGTCATAGACAAAAGGACAAAGAGGTGTTGACGGTGGAGATATTGGCTAAGAATTGTGCTAATAGGTGACATTAAGGGTAGAAAGCAGGACAGGGTGGGGGTGGGGTGGGGGGAAGGGATCGAAATAGGCTGAAAGGTAGAGATAAAACAATGGATGGAAATACATTTAAAAATAATGGAAATAGGTGGAAAAAGGGTGGGAAATATATATAAATTATTGGAAAAAGGGATTTTATTTTAGTGATGTTGGTTGTGGGATAAATGTTTGCCGGAACACCAGGGAAACTTCCCTGCGCGCCGCCTGGTCCTTGATGTCCAACTGAGAGGACATCCCTTCCAAAGGATGGCATTTTGAACAATTGCAGTACACCCTTAGTACCGCACTGGAGTGTCAACATAGACTCTGTGGTCTCTGGAGTGGACAACCTTCTGGCTCGGAGGTGAGAGGTTTACCACTGAGCCAGAGCTGACGCATGTGCAGTGATGAGGAATTGTGTCTCTCTTCTATTAAAAAAGACACAAAACAGTCAATTTAGCCCCATGAAAATGGGAGAAGCTCCTGATGCTTTTGGTTGATGGATCGAGGTCAAAGCAGGTCTTGGGTGAAGTGCAAAAGCAATGCACTTGCAATCTTTTTGCCATCCTCTTCTGAAGCTGCTGACAATTGCTCCTGTTACTTCAACCATTGGCCATTCTCAATCTGCGGTTCTGGAATAGTGAATGGCATCAGGCTACATTGCCATAATGGGTGTCAAAACCGACTCAAGTCCTGCCCTCACCCTACATCCAGACTTATCAGCAGCGACTGCAGAAGCATGAATCCTGGTTCAGAGAGGGCAATTTTCTCCAGGGGTGAGCCATGTTGGGATGGCTCCTTGATGCAGTCCCGCCACTGAGGAAGCCTCCCAGCAGCAGAACTGGCTGTGAATGGGCTTCCCGATGAATGGAGGGAGGCAACAGGTTTAAATAGTGAAATGCAATATTCAAGGAGCTCGCAGGCAGGTGGGGCCACCACTGAGGGCCATCTGGAGAGGCCTATCTGCTTGGCCCCTCTGATTTAATTTACCTCTCCATTCTCCGGGCTGCCTCAAGAGTCCACCCCTCTCTGTGGGGCTGCCGAGGCTCTTAAGCTGCCAGCCTGCTGATTACGGATTAGGGGCAGGAGTAGGCCACTCGGCCCCTCGAGCCTTCTCCACCATTCAATAAGATCATGACTGATCTGAATGTAACTTCAACCCCGCATTCCGGCCTACCCCCGATAACCTTTCACCCCCCCTTGTTAATCGAGAATCTATCTAGCTCTGCCTTAAAAATATTCAAAGACTCTGCTTCCACCACTTTTTGAGGAAGGGACTTCCAAAGACTCACAACCCTCTGAGTGAAAAAAATTCTCCTCACCTCTGTCTTAAATGAGCGACCCCTTATTTTTAAACAGCCACCCTTAGTTCTAGATTAGAAAGATGCCTCAGGGAAAATGGCTAACCACTGGCAGCAAGTGCAGGCTCAGGACCCCCCATTTTGCCTGAGGGTCCCAAAGTCAACGGGGAAATCCAGCCATAGTTTCCATCATAGCACAGGCAAGTTGTCGCATCTGAACTGATTAGGCTAGTTGGCTGATCTAAACCCAGAGTTCAAATTTAGGTCCTCCTGCATTCATAATAAAAGATTGCCCGGATCGCAATGTAATCAATGAGATTTTCTGTTCTCGGTAAAGAAATGTGCACAGTAAGTGTTGTAGACAGGGGCAGGAAATTACAAAGTGACATTGATTGATTAAGTGAAGATTCTGGCAGATAGATTTCAACACAGGTACTTGTGAGATCATCCGCTTTTGGACCCAAAAAAGGACAGATCCACGTATTTTCCAAAGGCTGAAATGCTGAAAAGCAAGGAATAGCGGAGGCCCAAAAAGATTTAGAGGTCCACATACACAGGTCACTAAAGAGTAGTCGCAGGTACAAAAATTAATGCGGACTAAGGAATGTTAGTCCTTCTAAATTAAAGGCTAGAATATAGAGAGTAAAGTTATGCTACAGCTACACAAAGCCATGGTTGGACCACATACAGAGCACTAGCTACTGTTATTGTCCCAACACTTTAGAAAGGATATGTTGACCTGGGAAGGACAGCAAGGCAGCTTCGCCAGAACGCTGCCAGGCTATCAAGTGTTAGATTATGAGCAGAGATATAAAATAGGCTTTTATCCCCTGAATTATAAAGGATTAAGGGGTGATTTGATTCAGGCAGTGCGGATATCTTTCTGCTGCTGGGGACGTATATGACAGAGCGGCGCAACTTTCAAATCAAAGGCAGGTCATTCAGAAGAGAAAAAAAGCAAAATACTGCAGATGCTGGAAATCTGAAATGAAAACAGAAAACGCTGGGAAAGTTCGGCAGGCCAGGCAGCATCTGTGGAGGGACTGACGACTCAAAACATTAATTCTGTTTCTCTCTCCACAGATGCTGCCAGACCCGCTGAGCATTTCCAGCATTCAGAAGAAAAGTTAAGAAATACTCCTACATGCAAAGGGTGGTAGAAGTGTGGGAGGTCTCGCACACAAAAATCAGCAAACTTAATCAAGATTGTAAGATTTTTGCTTGCCAAGGGCATTAAAGTTTTTTATGTCTTGGGTAAATGAGTTCGTTGGCCAACCGAACTCTAACTGCATGCCTTCCTATGTTCTCATCAATTGCTGCTTCGATAACAGGAGAGACAGATGTAAGAATAAACAGTGATGGTTTATTCAGACACCAGATCATACGTGCTCACTCAGAAACCTCCAGAACTAGACATTTTTGTAATTCATTCATGGGATGCGGGCGTCACTGGCTAGGCCAGCATTTGTTACCCATTCCTCATTGCCCTTGCCCTTGTTCAGAGGGCATTTAAGAGTCAACCACATTACTGTGGGTCTGGAGTCACATGTAGGCCATACCAGGTAAGACAACAGATTTCCTTCCCTAAAGGACATTAGTGAACCAGATGGGGTTTTTACAACAATCGACAATGGGTTCACGGTTATCATTAGACTTTTAATTCCAGATTTTTATTGAATTCGAATTCCACCATCTGCTGTGGCAAGATTCAAACCAGGTCCCCAGAGCATTACAAAAACAAAAATACCTGGAAAAACTCAGCAGGTCTGACAGCATCTGCGGAGAGGAACACAGTTAACGTTTTGAGTCCGTATGACTCTTCAACAGAACTAAGGAAAAATAGAAAAGAGGTGAAATATAAGCTGGTTTAGGGGGGGATGGGACAGGTAGAGCTGGATAGAGGGCCAGTGACAGGTGGAGATAGCCAAAAGATGTCATAGACAAAAGGACAAAGAGGTGTTGAAGGTGGTGATACTATCTAAGGAATGTGATAATAGGTGACATTAAGAGCAGAAAGCAGGACAAGCAAGGTACAGATAGCCCTAGTGGGGGTGGGGTGGGGGGAAGGGATCGAAATAGGCTAAAAGGTAGAGATAAAACAATGGATGGAAATACATTTAAAAATAATGGAAATAGGTGGGAAAAGAAAAATCTATATAAATTATTGGAAAAAAGGGGGATCAGAAAAGGGGTGGGGATGGAGGAGAGAGTTCATGATCTAAAATTGTTGAACTCAATATTCAGTCCGGAAGGCTGTAAAGTGCCTAGTCGGAAGATGAGGTGCTGTTCCTCTAGTTTGCGTGGAGCTTCACTGGAACAATGCAGCAGGCCAAGGACGGACATGTGGGCATGAGAGCAGGGTGGAGTGTTGAAATGGCAAGCGACAGGGAGGTCTGGGTCATGCTTGCGGACAGACCGAAGTTGTTCTGCAAAGCGGTCACCCAGTCTGCGTTTGGTCTCTCGAGTGTAGAGGATTAGCCTGAGACTACCCAGAGCATTACCCTAGGTCTCTGGATTACTAGTCCAGTGACAATATCACTGCACCATCGCCTCCCCAGAACTTACAGTTCCCAGTTATCCGCGCTGTACAGTGATTCGTCAGTGCTGTCACATGATCAGCACACTTGCATTCTCCTCAAGGGACAAGGTACCTCACTTTACCACAAAGGTATATGGAGCAAAGGTGGATGGAGTTAGAATACAGATCAACCATGGTCTCATTGAATGGGTGAACAAGCTTTAGGGGTAAAATGGCCTACTACTGCTGTGATTTTCCCATTCCAACAGAACCTTAAACAAACATGTAAATGGATTTTCAATTATGACACATCACTGCAGACTGTGAAGTATTATTTCAATTGCAATGGAAATAAATATTTTAAAGCTCAGCTCAACTCGCAGTTATAATGAATAAATAATGCAATATCATGTCATTACGAATCACTCTCATAGCTCTAACAAGTTGTGCAAGTGAAAGTGCAGTTTGAGACAGGCTCTAGGGAGTGGTGGGAAATAATCTCTGGTGGCTATGGTGTTGGAACGTCAAGGATGCTTAGTGAAGAATCACTGCGACTTGCATTAAGCTTGTGAATTCAAGAGCTGCATCCTTTATCTAGATGCTTACATCAACTAAATATTATCTGAGCCTCTTTCTGTCTAAATATAAACCTGTGCTAATATTGAGATTTCCTCAAGGGAGCTTATTCAAGTTTGTCATTTAGTCATGCTGATGCATGATTAACTTGAATTCTGCCATGTTATATGACGGCAATCCGTCTCTCGCCTCTAGCCTCCATTTTCTTTCTCTCTCGCTATGAGGAGTTGCCCATCTCTTTTATGGTTATGATCATGGCCAGTTCTCTTCTAGACTACACATAGAAACACAAGAATGTACAAGGCCAGAAAATAGCCCATCTGGATGCTCCCAGTGTTTAGGAAATGGGCGATCCACAATAGCTCTCACATGTTCGACCAACATTTGAATCTCCCTTCAAAAGCTATTTTATCCATCCACCATCCTCATAACAAGCCTTTTTCTCTTGTTTCTTATAAGCTTTTATTATGCATTCACCTTTTTTTTTCAATCCTCTACTCTCGCTGAGCTGTAGTATTTCCTCTGACTCTAAAGTTAAGAGATGTCCTGCTGAACGTTATCAACATTGGTTGTGACCGAATGTTTCCATCAGTCTTGCAAGATGGTACCACCAGGTCACAAATTTCAGATAATCAGAAAATAATAAACGGGATTAGAAAATAACTTTTGTGTTATATTAATGACTTGGGCTTGTATATGCCGGACATAACTTTAAAATGTGTAATTGACATGAAACTCTGAAATGGAGGACACAGTGACAGTCTTCAGGAGGACTGGCCAGACACATAACAAGTGAAATTTAACAGGAAGAAATGAGAAGTGATACATTTTGGTGGAGCGAAAGAGGTGAGGCAAAATAGATTAAATAGTGCAAATGTGAAAGGAGTGCAGGGGCAGAAAAACCGTGAGGGTGTAATCACTTTCGGAGTGCAGTGACTGTTGATATGTGGGGGTGCTGTAATGTAGGAAAGGCAGCAGCCAATTTGTACTCAGCAAACTCCCACAAACAGCAACAAGATAATGATCAGACATCCTGTCTTTAGTGATGTTGGTTGAGGAATAAATATTAGCCGGGACTCTGGGGATAACTGCCCTGCTCTTCTACGAAATAGTGTCACGGGATCTTTTATGTCCACCTGAGCAGGCAGATGGGGCCTTAACATCTCATCCAAAGGAAAAAGGGTTATTCAGTGAAACAGAGAGATATGTTGAACATGAGTTGATTCACACAGGTAAGGATTTCAGTGATCATCAGTGATGATCTATTGCATCCATGTGACTTGGATAATACTTTTGAGTCTTTTAGTGATCGAGTTATGGATGTTAGAAGAAAATAGTTTTTTTTTGCCCTGTGGTCTGCCCTGACCCCGTCCACCTCATTTTACATAATGCATTTGGCTAATTCTTTACTCAAGCATGATGTGATGTTGTATCAAGTAACAAAGACCACTTACTGAAAAACTCATGAGCCAACAAGGGACAGGAACATTTTCTGTGTTGTATTCATAATATCTTTTCATTAAGAGTGTTATGAGAAATGAAAGACTTGCATGAATACAGCATCAATTATGTGTACAGCAAACTCCCACAAATAGCAATATAATAATGCCCAGATAATTTGTTTTTGGGATGTTGATTGAGAGATAAGTATTAGCCCCCAGCTCTTCTTTGAAGTAGGGCCATGGGATCTTTTATATCCACCAACAGGGCATTGGTTTAACATCTAATCTGAAAGATGGCACCTCAGGCAATGCAGCATTCCTTCAGTATTTCACTGAAGGGTCAACCTGGATTTTTGTGTTCAATCCTAGAATGGGATTTGAACAGGGTACCTTGTGACTCAGGGGCAAGACTGTTACCAACTGAGCCACAACTGAAGAACTGTACATCCTCACTGCAAGGCCCAGCATCGTTGAGCATTGTTACGTTCTAAAAGTTTTCAGGGAGGATATTGTGTTGGCTCACAACCCCTGCTGGAGAAATGAAGCATTGCATTTGGGAGGTTTGAATAGAACAATAGAGGGCGATGAGTTAGCAGAGGTGATCTGGTATCTTCTCATGGATGGAGTCACTGGATTTCAATTCTAACATCGAGCTGGTAACTCTGTCAAGTCTGGAAGAAGGAGCTGGGGGGTGGGTAATGGGGAGTCACAATCACTGAGGAGAAGCTTGAAGCAGCAGGTGGCCCAGGTTATTTCTGTGGAACCTAGAGGGGTACACCTGCTCCCCCTCATGCCAGAGGTATAATTTAACATGAGGCCTCTGGACTCTATTGCATGACTTCACTCTTAAAATGGCAACTGAAGTCCCGCACTTGTCATAGCACCCTGATTTGAATATTAAAAGAGGTCTAAGGGGCGTGAGAAGAAGGTACTTTTGCAGCCTAAAGTTAGGGCCTGAAAGTGACAGCAGCGTAAGCATCAGTGTAAACAGAGTGGTAAGTTTACTTGTGGTCATTGCCAACCATTAATGCAGCTTTCAATGAGTTAAAATTGATTCCATTGAGTGCTGGGTCTCTCGCTATGCTGCTCAGAACTTCAGTTCAAGTTATTTAAATTTGCAAATGATGCAGAGCACAGCAAGGAAGTGAATTACTGGCGTCAGAAGGGAGGGCTGTGAACAACGACACAATTTGCTAGACTGTAGGGACAAGATTATTTTTTGCAGCGGGGCTGGGTGGGAGGGTGGGCTGGCCACACCAAACATATCGACTTCAAAAGGCCTATTTTTCAAACAGGAGTTTCACAATGGGGTTTAAGTAGAGATATCATTAGTTCTATTCATCCAACTATCCAAATAAAGCAATCAAGAGAAAAATGGTCTTATTGGACAAAAGCTCTAAAGCACAAAGGCCAATCATCACTTATGTGTCATTAGTTTATCAGTAACTATATTCCCATTCACTTCAATGTCACAGTGAACATTTAGAAGCAGCAGTTAATCAGTTTTCACTGGACGAGTTGCAGAATTGACTAGGCTTAGAAGGACATCTGTTGTTTGTCAGGCACTCTAAGTTCTTCCAACTCACTTCGCCACATGGGTACTGTGCCTAGAATTTAAACTATCTACAGGATTCACTGCAGTAACTCGCCAGGATTCCCTTGGTAGCATCTTCCAAACCAGCGACCTCAAGCATCCAGAACGCCCGGGTAACCGGTGCACGGGAACACTATAGCCTCCCACTTCCTCCCCAAGCCACAAATCATCCTGACTGGGAGATACAATGCTGTTCCTTTGTTATAGCTGGGTTAGAGACCTGCAACTCCCTACCCAATAGCATTGTGTGGGCAACATCAGCTCACGGGCTGCATCGTGGCCTTCTGAAGCCCACATCCTGAGAATGAATTGAAAAAAAGATTGGTCTGTTTAAAAAAAAAAGAATTATAGCAACGTCATGTGTCATTGCCTGTGCCATGGCACTCCAGCCTCAAAAAGAAATAGCACAGAGAGCATTACACCGAGGCATAATTATACCTAACAGCATACAGAAAGTAAACCCAGGATATTACAGCATATTGCAACTGTATGAGAAGGTGTAGGGTCAATGTTGTTGTCAGGTAAACTTTGGGCAGATACTTGAAGGGTTTCTTTACATAGGGAGTGATGAATGACTGGAACAAAGTGTCAGGAAGATTGATCAAGGCCAATAGTCAAGAGTTGTATAAGGGCTAGCAGCACTAATGGAGGGAGAAGTAATGTCAGTGATATCGCATAAGATCAAGGAGCAATATTGAGACAGGGAAAGAAAGAAATAGGTAAGGGGAGAAGGTGAGGGAAACAATGAGAGGGGCGGGGAGAGGAGTCGATAGAGAAATAGAGGGGCGAATGGGGAAAGAGAGTGAAAGAACAGAAAAATGGTGAGAGAATAATAAAGGATAGAGTCATATCTACAAATATTTTAAAATCACAATCTTTTTTTTTGCAAAAATATACTTTATTCATAAAATATCTTCAATCACATTCCAAACCATTTCAAAAACACCATTACAAGGGTACAATCCAGGTTAAACTTTTACAAAATGTATCACCAGGTGCATCAGTACAAACAATATTACACTCATTTACAGCCTTTCATTTTGAGCTGTACAGCCCGAGGGGCTCTAAACAGTTCCCAGTCTCTCGGTGCGCTGTGGCAGAAAGGTCTTAGACAGCGACCCTTCCCCATTGCGCCTTTGCGGCAGCTGCCCCAAGCTTTAGTGCGTCCCTCAGCACGTAGTCCTGGACTTTGGATTGTGCCAGTCCGCAACAATCGGTCGGGGACAACTCTTTGCGCTGGAAGACCAACAAGTTTCGGGCAGACCAAAGCGCGTCTTTCACCGAGTTGATGATCCTCCAGCTGCAGTTGATGTTTGTCTCGGTGTGTGTCCCTGGGAACAGCCCGTAGAGCACAGAGTCCTGTGTCACAGAACTGCTCGGGATGAACCTCGACAGCAACCACTGCATCTCTCTCCAGACTTTCTTTGCAAAGGCACAATCCACAAGGAGGTGAACAACGGTCTCTTCCCCACCACAGCCACCTCGAGGGCAACATGCAGAGGGGGTGAGACTCCTGGTGTGTAGGAAGGATCTGACGGGGAGGGCCTTTCTCACCACCAGCCAAGCTACGTCTTGGTGCTTGTTGGAAAGTTCTGGCGATGAGGCATTCTGCCAAATGACTTTGACAGTCTGCTCGGGGAACCATCCCACAGGGTCCACCCTCTCCTTTTCCCTCAGGGCCTCTAGGACGTTATGTGCTGACCACTGCCTGATGGACTTGTGGTCAAAGGTGTTTTTCTGCATAAATTTTTCCACTAGGGACAGGTGGTACGGCACGGTCCAACTACTTAGAGCGTTCCGCGGCAGCGTGGCCAGACCCATCCTTCGCAACACCGGGGACAGGTAGAACCTCAGCACGTAGTGACACTTGGTGTTTGCGTACCGAGGGTCTACGCACCGCTTGATGCAGCCACACACAAAGGTGGCCATCAGTATGAGGGCGATGTTGGGCACGTTTTTTCCCCCTTTATCTAGAGGCTTGTACATCGCGTCCTTGCGGACACGATCCATTTTCGACCTCCAGATAAAGCGGAAGATGGCTCGAGTGATCGCCATCGCGCAGGAGTCTGGAATGGGCCAGACCTGCGCCACGTACAGCAACAGCGAGAGTGCCTCACACCTGATGACCAGGTTCTTACCCGCAATGGAGAGGGAGCATCGCTCCCACATGCCCAGTTTCCTTTTCACCATAGCCACTCACTCCTTCCAGTTTCTAACGCATGCCCCGGTCCCTCCGAACCATATCCCCAGCACCTTCAGGCCGTCAGCCCTGACAGTGAAGAGGACAAAGGATCGGTCAGCCCAGTTCCCAAAGAACATGGCCTCGCTCTTCCCACGATTTACCTTGGCTCCCGAGGCCAGTTCGAACTGGTCGCAGATGTGCATCAGTCTGCGCACCGACAGCGGATCCGAGCAGAAGACGGCGACGTCGTCCATGTACAGGGAGGCTTTTACCTGAGTGCCTCCACTGCCTGGGATCGTCACTCCTCTTATGCCCGGATCCTTCCTGATGGACTCGGCAAAGGGTTCTATGCAACACACGAAAAGGACAGGCGAGAGAGGACAGCCCTGCCTGACTCCAGATTTAATCGGAAAGCTATCTGTTTCCCACCCATTGATTGAGACTGCGCTACTGATGTTAGTGTAGAGCAGTTGGATCCAATTTCGAATTCCCTCCCCAAACCCCATTTTGGAGAGCACATCCCCCATGTAGGTGTGCGATATTCTGTCAAAGGCCTTCTCCTGATCCAAGCTGATGAGGCAGGTATCCACACCCCTGTCCTGTACATAGGCAATCGTATCCCTGAGCAGCGCGAGGCTGTCAGAGATCTTCCTGCCTGGCACAGAGCAGGTCTGGTCAGGGTGAATCACCAATTCCAGAGCGGATTTGACCCGATTGGCGATGACCTTGGACAGAATCTTATAGTCCACATTCAACAGTGAAATGGGTCGCCAATTTCTAATTTCCTCCCTTTCCCCCTTGTGCTTGTAGATGAGGGTGATGATGCCTTTCCTCATGGATTCTGACATACTACCGGCCAGGAGCATACTCTCGTACACTCCTAGCAGGTCTGGGCCGATCAAGTCCCACAGAGCTGAATACAACTCCGCCGGCAAGCCGTCGCTTCCGGGAGTTTTACTCTTCTCGAAGGACTCAAGGGCCTTAGTCAGTTCGTCAGGAGTTAGCGGTTTGTCCAGGCTCTCCCGCGTACTGTCGTCTAAGACCTCCGTGATAGAGGACAGGAAGGACTGGGAGGCCGTGCTGTCCGTGGGCTTCACGTCATACAATCCGGCATAAAAGGATTTGCTGATCCTCAGAATGTCGGACCGTGATGACTTTACTGAGCCGTCTTCTTCCTTCAGGCTGCTGATCACAGAGCTCTCTCTGTGTACCTTTTGGAAGAAGAAACGTGAGCACGTCTCATCCTGCTCCATGGAGCGGACTCTGGAACGGAAGATGATCTTGGAGGCCTCCGAGGCAAAGTGCGAGGCTTGCTGGCCCTTCACCTCTTGGAGCTCCTCCTTGACATCGACCCCCATCGACTGCAGCCGGAGCAGATTCTGCATCTTTTTCTGGAGTCGGGACATTTCCCTCTGTTCCTTTCTAGCTTTCTGGGTGCCTTTGAGGATGAAAAACCTCTTGATGCTTCCCTTGATCGCTTCCCACCAGTGTGTCAGGGACTCAAAGAGGGGTTTCACGGTTCTCCAACCTTTGTAATCCCTCTTGAGCTCCTCAATGTTCTCTGGGGTCAGCAGTTGCACATTTAGCTTCCATGCCCCCCTGCCCACCCTCAGGTCCTTCTCCAAGTGGCAGTCCGCCAGTAGGAGGCAGTGGTCAGAGAAGAACACCGGCTTGACCTCGGTGGATCTGACTGTGAATGCACGGGACACAAACAGGAAGTCTATCCTGGAACGAATGGACCCGTCTGGCCGCGACCAGGTGTATCTACGCTGCGCTCCATCTGCAGGGTTGCTGAAGACGTCGTGCAGCTTGGCATCCTTAACTGTTTCCATCAGGGATCTGGACGTAGCGTCCAATCTGCTGCCGGCCCTGCCGGATCGTCCAGCCGCATCGATGATGCAGTTGAAGTCACCGCCCAGAATGACCGGCCTGGAGGTCGCCAGCAGCAGTGGGAGCTGCTGAAAAACCTCCAGCCGCTCAGCCCCTTGTGCCGGGCCATACACGTTAATTAACCGGAGTGGAGCGTTCTTGTACATTACGTCTGCTACGAGGAGTCGCCCGCCCACCACCTCCTTAACCTCGGAGACGGTGAAGTTGCCTCCCCGCAGCAGAATACCCAGGCCGGAGGAACGAGAGTCGTTTCCGCCCGACCAGATCGATGGCCCATGGGACCACCATCGTGACCATTGCCTGTAGGAGCTGAGGTGCGGTATCGCACACTCCTGCAGAAACAACAGGTCAGCTTTGACCTTGGCTAGGTAGTCCAAGGTCGCAACACATCGCGTAGTAGATTTAATGCTACGCACATTTATGGATACAATCTTTAAACCCATTTTAAAGCATTTATTCTCCTACCAAACCCACTGTCTCTGAGAGTCCCAGACCTTTAGTCTGCTCCTTCATACCCGTAGTGAGCTCAAATTCCTTCACTTTGGATGGGCTGAGGTAGATCTCCTTGGCAGTGTTCTGCTCAGGTGGCGTCTGGAGGTTCACGTAGAGAGCGGGTTTTGAGATGACCTTTGCTGGAGAAGCTTCTCCAAAACTCACCCCCTCTGGGGTGTTGCTGTTCCCGGCTTCCTGGAGCTGGGGTGCCATGATTGCCTCACTGCTCCCAGATTCCAGGGGCTGTGGTGCACTGGCCTCCTCAGGTTGCAGGCAAAGTTGGGGTGCGCTGGTCTCCTTGTTGTCTCCAATTTTCTGGAGCTCGGGTGTCTCGTCCTCCAACGTCCTGGAGCTTTGCCGCCTCTTCTGTCGGTGCCGCCCTGGCACTTCATCATCCGAAGAGCTGCTGCCCTTGTCATCCATGTCGGATGGGAGACGCCTCTTGCCGCTTCTCTGGGAAATGCCTTTGCTTCTTCTTCGCTCCTTCTTACTTTTCTTGTTCTTCACCGTCCGCCACTCCCCCTGCTGCTTTTCCACTGCTGCCTCCTCCTCCATTGATTCGCTGTCCTGAGGACTGGGAGGTACAGGGGGTAGTGCTGCTGATTGGCTCTCTGTTGCCTCAATCTCTTTCTCCACCTTGTCTCTCTCTGTGTCCTCCTTTGTCCCGTTGAGCTCCCTGGGGGCCTTGGTGGTTGGAGTGACACGAAACATTTCTTCTGCTTCCCCCTGGTCGGCTTTGGCTGCCTGTGCGTAAGTACGGCAGCGTTTGGGGCAGGTCCTGTAGAGGTGACCTGCCTCGCCACACAGGTTGCAGCACTTGGCCTGTTTGCAGTCTTTTGTCTGGTGCCCTTCCTGTTTGCAGATCTTGCAGAGGGAGGCGCTGCAGTTGGCCGCCACATGACCAGCCTTGCCGCATGAGCGACAATGCTTGGGTTGTCCAGCGTAGACCAGGTAGCCACGGTTTCCCCCGATAGCGAAACTGGAAGGAGGGTGGAAAATGGCTCCCTTACCATCGGTCTTTAGCGTGACCTTAAACAGGCGTTTGCCTGTCCAGATCCCCAAGTCGTCTCGAATCTCGGTGCCGCTCCCCACCTTATCGAAGTACCTGGTGAGGAAGGTGACCACGTCGGCGACAGGGACGAAGGGGTTGTACACATGCACCATCACCACACGTTCCCGTTGCAACGGCAGAGAAAAGTGCGGCTCCGCCGTCAGGATCTTCATCTCCGGCAGGTCTCTCTTCTCCTCGAACACCCTCAGGAGCTGGACGCAGTCTGCCACCCGCTTGAACGTCACGTCGAAATAACCACCTTTGCGGGAGTCCTGCAGGGTGTAGATCTCCGGAGCTTGGAAGCCGCATGCCTTCAACAGGATCCTCCTGGCGAAGAAGTCCCGATCCATAGGTGATCCTCCTTCGCTGTGGTTCACCGTGACTCGGACGGTGATAGGTAACCCACGGTATGGACTCAAAACCCACTCACTGCACAGTTAGAATCAAACCCAGTTTTACCTGCAACCATTACAATAGCGACAGCATTATACTTTTAACTTATGGTTATTAAAAAATTGAAGGGATTTTTTGTAACATTAGAAAATGTTAACAAAAGAATGGTTGATCTATCCTCAGAGAGAAGTTGCTTGAAGTCATGTAGCAATTCAGCAATGAACTGCGTCTGTTTTACCGATTCCTCAAGTATTTCAATTAGAATTCTGTTTGATTCATGGGTCAGCAAAGCATAGGCGCTCAGTGGGTACATGTACTTAAAAAAAAACGTATTTGGGTCACTCAACAACTAATCTAATCTAGGTGTGCATCTGGTAGAAATAGATTTGACCATATTAGTAAGCAATTAGATTATTTACAGGTAACAGATACTACTTTTGGGGAGCCACATAAGAAGAAGACATATTCATTTAATGCCTCTCTTTATGTTTAAAGAGATCTCATTTTTCTGCATTATCATTTCATCAGGAATCTATTTGTCAAATCTTCTAACTTGCCGATGTCTCTCGTTAAGATACTCTTATCTTCACAGTTAACTATACTATTATTGTGTCATTGAATAACAGGTCTTTAATTCAGTGATTCTTAATTCTTTGCAATTTCTTATTTGATCGTGACAATGTAGCTGTGTATTGTTACGACCACAGCCAGTATTAACTGCTGCGCAAACCAAATCCCAGAGGGGAACTTGGTTTATGGGCCATACCCCCTTTTTTTTGTATTCTGAAAATGAGAATAAGACATACTGATCTCAGCAGTAAGAGGTCCAGTAAATCTTTTGGGATTTTAAAAATTAAAGGTAAAAGTTTTCCTAACAAGAATGAAAGAAAACTTAAGCGCACAAGGTTCCAGTTGCACAATTAAGGTTAGCCTTACAAACATTCCCCCAAAAAAGACTTTCCACTTGATCAGACCCACAAGCAAACACCTTCCAGGCAACACTCCCTTATAAAAGTTTAACTATAAGAAGTCCAGTAATATTACCCAAGGCAAACTGCTGTAGTTTTAATAGAGGCAAACCACATGACCTGTAACTCTCTTCCACTCTGCTGTGGAATCCAAACTTCAGAATAAAACTGCTTGTTGCAGCCCAAGGCTTTCCTTGCTTGACTGGCTAGTTCAAACAGCACCTCCTCCTAGCCCAGAGCTAACAGCTCCCAACTCACCTCTAGCCGCTACCTCAACAGCACAAACAGCAACTCGAAAATATATTTTTTCCCCTTTCATCTCAGGTTCTATTGTCCTCACACCTCTTTGAAACTTAAATCCTTCAAAATACAAAATCTTTCACGTGTCTTTGCTTTCGGGTCAATAAAATATACCAACCCCCCTTCTGTTTACTTATGGAACTCCTGCAAGATGCAAACATGTTTCTTGATACCTCTGACTCCCCTATGATACCCAAACAAACTCTCAACTTACCTAAAAATGCAAATGTTAGATCTAACCCATTTACTTGTACCTCAAACCTAACACCTCTATCCTTTTCATGTTTCAACCTCCCCAGACAACCTGTCTCCTATTAATCTCTGCCCAGCTTAATTAAAACATACACACGCACAGACTTTTCCACAGAATAACACAATATTCCCTAAAAATATTTTTAAAAAACGCATCAATTTCTCAGTATAATTATTAATTAGAGCTGCCCTGGGTGCCTGGACTAAGCCCCCAGCTCCGGTACCTCTGGACCCCCACCCCAGCTCATCCCCAAATGTGCCCCACACCCCGGCACCCCAACTCCTTTAAAACACCCCCATATTCCTGATTCCCCTCAGACTCCTTTACACATACCGTGCCCCCACCCTCCACTATCACCACTAAGCACACTCCTGGCTGGTCTCCACTCCCTCATCCCTGTATCCTCAGCTCCTCTCCAGCCTGATACCTCAGTCCTGCCAACATTGAAAACAGCATTAGATGGGGAGGTTTTCCCAGCACTGCATATGGACCAAGAGGAGCAGAAGTGTTTTTTTGCCCCTACCAACCTGGCCACCAGGAACTGTTCCTTCCCTACCATCAAACCCCTCCACCACAAAAGAACATACCCCTGGGATTAGGGAATGGAATCCCCAGCAGGCCCACACCCTCTCCTCCATCAGGGTCATACCCCTCACTGGGGGAATCGGAGATTGGAACCTGAGCCCAAGGATCTGACACCCCACCACCCCCCTGCCCACCTCCTCACTGATCCAGCAGCAGGCTCTCTCTCTCTTCCTAGAGCTGCAGCCCGCATCAATGTGTTCCCCATCAGACAGAGTGCCAAGCCTCTCAATTAGGCTGACTACCGAGCAGGGGTCCTGTTTAAAGGAAGCAGACGAGCACTGTTGAGTTAAAACTTCACAGTGGGTTAGGAAACACACACTTTCAAGTATCCCAACTAAAAATCCTTTATCCTGTTAGTTCATTGTTCCTATCAATGCAAATTCGGGGCCTGTAGATCTGTTTTCACAAATGGGATTTGGCTGTGGGTTTTTTTTTTAACAATGTTTTGCCCTCTTTACATGAGGGCAGTGGGATAAAGTTCCACAGATTGCCACTAACAGCTGTTGTCTTTCCCAAGTGGCCATTCTTCACGTGTGAACCCAGCAATGAGTCTCATTAGTCTATACAACTATGGAGATCACAACAGAGCCTGTCCCTGCTCTCATCCAATCTCTAGACTCTGGCACACTTTTCCAGTGAGATTAAGGTTGGGGTTTGGGAGTGGTATCAGGAGCTAATGGTCGTGGATGAAATCTCCCACTGTAAGCAGCCGTGCCTTCAGCTATCCAGGCCCTAAGCTCAGGAATTCCCTCCCTGAACCTATTTGCCGCTAGTGCTCTCTCTTCTCTTTTAAAGCTTGGCTTAAAACCTACCTCTTTGACCGAGCTTTGGGTCACCCAAAGTCTCCTATCTGATTCTGTGTCCATGTTTTTACTGTTCTTCTCCTGTGAAGAACTTTGGGGCATTGAAGGTATTATATAAGTCCACGTTATTGTTGTTAGTGAAAAGAAAATATGGCTAATTTTCTTTTGACTGATAGTCCAATGGTACTGAGGCCAAATTTAGCTCCACAGGCAAGGGCTTAAGACGGAGACCTTTGTTGCCTGTAAGGTTTAGAATTACAGTGAACAGCACCATTACCAATCACACCTCTTGTTCTTTGATGAAAGGGTTGGGTGACAGAAATAGAAGTACAGTTACGCTTTTTGAGTGGATCAATATGATCTCAGTTCATGTTAACTGTTCATAAATACAGTATTCTGTAATCAGGTTAAGTATACGGCCAAAGTTAACCATGCATTGATGCACAAGTAATAATCAGTTACATTGCTCTTATAGATCGGGATTAGATAAATGAGATAATAATGAAACAATTCTGAATGCTTTTTTTTTTGTATGGAGTCTGAATTTATATTGAGATCTTAGGATCTGCTGTATTGCACTCACTGTAAATAATTTACTGAAGCCTAAATTTGATTTGAAATCTGCTTAGCCTCCACTGCTCTGTAACAGGACAGACAGACAGGCCTGCTGCTGTGCGGACAGATTGTTAACACATCTCCCTTGTTACAAGAAATGTAGGACAGACTTTGCATCTTTTTCTGCTGGATCAACCTTGTGGGCAAAGAGCTGACTAAACGCAATAAGTGGATGTGAGTATAAAGTGGATTACATGGCTAATGTTTGGTTATTTTGTGACAGGCATTAACATATAGGTTTTAAGATTACACCCTTTGACCATTAGCATGTGAGTGTTTTACACCTTTGGCGTGAAATTCCTTTCTTTGATACTGTAATAGAGGCAGAGTTCCAGTAAATGCACTCAGTACTTCATACTGTTATTTATAGTATATGATCTCAATGCCATAATTTTCTACATTCGGAAAAGACCACTTAGCTATTGAGATTCCCAAAGGCGAGGCCCAGCATCCTTAACAAACAAAAATAAAATGGAACAAAAACAAAAATTGCTGGAAAAACTCAGTAGGTCTGACAGCATCTGTGGAGAGAATGACAGAGTTAATGTTTTGAGTCCGTATGACTTTTCTTCAGAACTAAAGGGAAGTAGAAATGTGGTGAAATATATACTGTTTAAGGAGTGGGGGGGCGGGGGGTGGGATAGTGAAGCTGGATAGAAGGCCAGTGATGGGTGGGGGCAAAGGAGAGATTGCGAAAGATGTCATAAGCAAAAGGTCAAAGGGGTGTTGATGGTGGTGATACTGGCTAAAGGAGGTGCTAATGGTGACATTAAGAGTAGAAAGCAGGATGAGGAAGTGACAGATGAACCTAGTGGGGGGGTGGGGTCAGGGGGGAGGGGACGGTGCGGGAGGAAAGATCGAAATAGCAGGATTTGGATGCATGCTGAAGACTTAAAAGCCTCCTCTGACTACTAACTGTGAATTGAGCTTGAGCAGTCTCAACACAGTTCATAGTGGGTACACAGTGCAGTAACAACCTCAGTTGGCCACTAATTGATAGAGAATGGCCAGTGGGAAAAATAGGAAAAGAGCCTCACAAGTGCAATAGGGAGTGGTGTCCTGAGGCTGTGGACGAGGCGCATTATTGGAGCAGAGTTGAGGGACGTATATTCTGCACCCAACTGTGCTATTTTTGACCTGTGCAGTGTTCCATTCCTCAGCATTAACAATCCTCTCCTCAATGGGTGCCAAAGTCACAAACAGAAAATAACTATGAAAGAGAGATTGTTCAGGCAGCAAGTCAAGTAATTTTAATCATATTAATTATGGAAAAATGCATTTAAAGTGCTTACAAGGCAACACTAATTGACTGTGTCAAATCAGGATTGAAGCCATAGACTGGAGAAACTACTCCACATAGTTATTATTGACGTATCTGTGCCACACTCAATGGGAGACAAATGCAAAAAAGCTTTGTGTATGAATATGTGCTTTTGATCTTTTTTTTTTGCCTAGAAGGGTTATGAAAGTTGCATTTATGTGGTTGGATCCTGGATCTGGTGTGGTGCTTTCATATGAATATGTAAATGATTTAAATAAAACATGCATGGATTTACATACACTGTTCTCCTCTCGATCCCATCCAACCTTCTATCCAAGAGAAATAATAACAAGCGCAGTTAGTCAATTCTTCAGTGCAGCATGGAACTAAACCGCATGCCAGGAAGATGTGAACCTTTATTAATGTGTTAACTGATCTCAGTCAGAGCGGCAATAGAGGTTCTGGAATTGGCCCCAAACACTCTAGACTAGAGAAGGGGTGGGTGGAATCAGGGGGGAAAAAACATCTGAAGCAATCCGTGCCCATATACAGCAAGACCTGAACTTGGGCAAGTGGCAAGTAAAATTCACACCACAGAAGTGCCAAGCAATGACCATTTCCCACAAGAGAGAATCCAACCAGCACTCCATGACATTCAATGGCATTGCCATCACTGTATCCCCCATTATCAACATCCTGGAGGTTACCAATGGCCAGAAACTGAACTGGATTAGCCATATAAGTAAAGTAGCTACAAGAGCAGGACAGAGGCCGAGAGTTCTGTGGAGAAGAACTCATTTCTTGACTCGCCAAAGTCTGTCAACCACCTACAAGGCACAATTCAGGAGTGTAATGGAATAGTCTGCTTGCCTGATGTGTGCAGCTTCAAAGAATTCAAGAAGCTCAACACCAACCAAGACAAAGCAGCCCACTTGATCATCCGCCAACTTAAACATCCATTCCCTCCACCACCAATGCACAGTGGCAGCAGTGTGTGCCATCTACAAGATGCACTGCAGCAACTCACCAAGGCTCCTTCGACAGCACCTTCCAAACCCGCGACCTCTACCACCTAGAAGGACAAGGGCAGTACATGCATGAGAACACCACCGCCTGGATGTTCCCCTCCAAGCCACTCACTAACCTGACTTGGAGCTATATTGTCATTCCTTTACATTCGCTGGGTAAAAACCCTGGAACTCCCTCCCTAAGAGCACTGTGGGTGCACCTATACCACATGGACTGCAGAGGTTGAAGAAGGCAGCTCACTACCACTTTCTCAACAGTAACTGGGGAAGGGCAATAAAAATGCTGGCCTAGCCAGCGACGCTACACCCCATGAAATAATTTTTTTCAAAAGTCACATTTCCCATCCCAATTGCTCTTGGATGAATGGTTGGTTCAAGTTGTTTACTCTCTCACCTCTGAGGCAAAGGTTGTGAGTTCAAGCCCCACTCCAGAAACCTGAGCGCATAATCCAAGGCTTCTATGCACTACTGAAAGGGTCCTCCCATGTTGGAGGTGCTATTTTTTGGATGAGATGTTAAACTGAGGTCCCATCTGCCCTCCCTGGTGGTGACAAAATAGCACGATCTAATTCCCCCTGGTGTACTGTCCAACAGTTATCCTTCAAACCAACATCACTGGGAAGAAATCAGATCAATTGGTCGTTTACCTCATTGTGGCCTGTGGAATCTCATTCTGTGCAATTTATTTGCTGTGCTTTCCTACATTAAAACAAAAGTACTTCATTGGCTTTGGCATATCCTGAGGTTGCGAAACATACTATACATGTCCTTTCTACATTTCTTATAGGTCCACAGGCCATGAACTAAATACTTTGCCCAAGTGGCCACTATTCACGTGTGACCGTTACGAGACTGTGGAAGACACTCCAGCACGAGCCCGATACCAAGTTTAATTTCTAAAACAGAAAAAAATACCCTGGCCTGTATTTCCACGTAGAGTCACACCAGTGCAATCAAAACACACACTGGAGAAACGTTTAGCTGTACTGTACGGGTGTCTCCCCTCCTCCACCCTACTCAAAGTATCCGTGAAGTAATTTCAAAAAGCTAATAGAGTATTTCCAGATAAACACAGAGCTGGAGCCAATGCGTTTCTGAGAAGGAAGGCTTTGTCCGCAAGCCAATTTCACACAACAGACTTTATCACTGTTATAAAACTTTGAACACCATATAAATACTTCTACAGACTATCCATTCTTCATTAAATATAAATCACGCTGTTAAAGATGGTTTAAAACAACTTCAATTTTGAAACAGCTTATTTTGCCTGGAAGTGAAGCCTCCCTCAGTTTCCGACAGTGCTATTTTCTACGCGATATAATTTCACCAGCTCTTTCTCAGATTGAACTGGGTCATTTCCGTCCCCGGAGAATAAATGCCAAATTTAAGACTGAATCCCAGTGGCCCAGGATCTGCTGGTAAAAATACCGAAGCCTCAAAGGCACAGGGCTGAGTAATACAGCGAGGGTAGGGTGGATGGCACCCCATGCTCCATGCCCCGCCCCACAGCCATAAAGCGCTGCAAGGCTGATTATCGAAGGCTGAGTGGACCTTCCACCCCTCGCTGGGGAGGAAGCCCTGCCCTCCGGAGCTGCCAGCCAATCCGATTGGCCGGCAGCTCCGTCAGTCCCCGTTGCGCCGGGACTGCTGGGTAGGAAGGAGGGGGATTTCAACCTAAGGGGGGCACCCCATAACTGGTAAAGGGCAGCCCCCCCAAAGAGCAATCCACCCGTTACTTGCCGGCCTTTATAAACATTTAAGTTTAAAAATCAGGCTTCTCGCTCCTGCCCTGCTGCCCATGCACCAAACATTTTATGGCATGGACAGTGTATTATTAGGGTCAATTGGTTTGAAACCAAGCCAATTTGACCCTTAATCGTTCACTTAAATATGGTGAGCGGGCTGCTGATTTCGGTGTCCATACTCTCCCCGTATTACGTGGGTCAGCCCGGGGGGGGCGGGTAGGGAGGATGGGCCCCCCTACCCCATTTTATATGTCCCTCCCACCCTCCCCACCTTGTGGGAAACATGCCTGCTGGGAGCAGGTAAAATTCAGCCCACAGTTACTAACGTGCAAATTGATCAGATACGTGTAGAGAGGAAAAGATACACCACAAATTGCAAATCGTGACAAGTGGCTGGGCGATTTGCATCAGTTTGCCTTGAGCTTTGCGAGAAAGGCATCTCACGCCTAACCTCTCCATGAGCTCCACGATGTTGCTGCATTTGCATATTAATTGCCCATTAAATTTGTCACGGAAAGTTAATTGAGTAATTAACAGCTTAAGTACTGTTTTAACAATATGATGATTATTAATGTATGTTAATTAACTTCCTTTACCAGGAAGTGGACAATTAAAATGTGCAGCCTCATTCCTTTTGTGATTTGTGAATTTTTGTTGGAGATTTTAAATGTGTCAACTTTTGAAAAAAAAATCTTACTTTTCCTTTTCCTCTCTCTCTCTCAATGCAATTTTTTTCCCCTCACTTTATTTCTCTTTCTGTATTTGATTTGACAATGAATTTACCATCTCTATTCAATCTTCTTCTTAGTCCTTCCTCTGATTATTTCTCAGTTCTTAAACCTCACTGGTTGAGGACATACCCTATCTGTCCCATTCGTCACTGAATTTCCTGATGTCCTTGTTGTACTGTTATCAGCTTACACTTCCAGCAAACCTGCTAAAAAATTAAAACCTAAATGTGCAGAAACAATTCTAATTAACAGGACATGCCATGAGATGCCCCGCTCCAGCCAAATCACAGCCATTATTAACATACAGCTCAGATCTGAAACGCACATTGATACATTCCCAGTAAAGTCTAGACAAAGCCCAGTAAATCTCCGCCCCCTCTGTAGAATCAACGAAGTGTACACTTTCAACAAGTTATACAGTATCGGCACAGATCGCTGAACAACGTTCCATGGAGAATTGCACAATGAAAACAGAACTTACCAACAAAACAAATAGAATTTGAGGGAGGCCATTCAGCCCATCCATCCAGAAGATAGATGCCCCTTTCAGGCCATGCAACAGACTTTTGAATTACTGCATCTATTTTGCTGATGTCTGTTCCATATGTTAATGAGTCTATGCTTTTCCAGACATCATTTTGAACTGTACCACCTTGTCCTACAACCTTGAGCGATATTGAAGTAATACCAGTCAAGATAATTGTATGTATTATTCAAAATGTTTTACATGTTCCTTTCAAAATTATTTTGCTGATTAACCTAAGATGTGTGTGAATACAAATATCATTTTATTTTCCACCCAAATTCAGGAAAACATAAAACCCAGAAATTAGGAGCCTAATTATTGTGAAATAACATTCTAAACAATGAAGAACATGTGGAGTATGTCCTCCCAAAACAAAAACAGGATTACCTGGAAAAACTCAGCAGGTCTGGCAGCATCGGTGGAGAAGAAATCAGTTAACGTTTCGAGTCCTCATGACCCTTCGGCAGAACCCTCCCAATGCTGGTCAGGAAACACTGTGAAGGATGTTCGTCAACTAAAGTCCGGATAGATTATCCAATTGAACTTGCAATCATATTGTATGTTCCAATCAATGAAAGTGTAATATCCACTGAGGAAGGCCCCTGTTGTTCTCTGGCATCTTAAAGAATTAGTACACGTAACCTCTCAGCTCAATACACAAACACATAGATTGTTTGGCTCAGTTGATAGCAGTCTCTGTGTCAGATGGTTGTGCATTAAGGTCGCACTCCAGAAGCTGAGCACATCTCCCGATGCCCTGCTGCGTTGTCAGAGTTGCTGTCTTTTGGACGACACTTAAAACCCCAGATCCCTTATGCCTGTTCAGGTGAATGCATGAGTTCCCCTAATATCTTGGCCAATATTCATCCCTCAGTCAACACCACCAAAACATCTGAATTGTTTATTTGCCTTATCTGATGTTACTGAGATCTTGCAGTGTGTAATGAGCTGCTGAATTTTCCTAAGCAATAACAATATAACAAGCATAAAAATCAAGACAATAACGTGTCATCTTTCAGATGCTATTTCCAACATGCCCAATCCACAATTACTATCTCTCACTGCTCTTTTCCATGATACGCTTCCATGTCCAATAATCGCGGAATCTTTACAGTGCAGTGGGAGGCCATTTGGCCCATCGAGCCTGCGCTGACTCTCTGATAGAGCATTCTACCTAGTCCCACTCCCCTTTCTTATCCGCATGACCTTGCACATTATTTCTTCTCAGGTAGCAATCCAATTCCCTTTTGAATACCTTGTTTGAACCTGCCTCCACCAGCCTCTCAGGAAGTTCGTTCCAGACTCCAACCACCCTCTGGGTGAAAAATGTTTTCCTCATAACACTTTTACTCCTTTTGCCAATTATTTTGAACCTGGGCCCTCCATTTCTTGTTGCCCTCTTGAGTGGGAACAGTTGATCACTATTTACCCTGTCCATACCCCTCAGGATCTTGAATACCTCTATCAAATCTCCTCTCAATCTTCTATTCTGCAAGGAATACAGTCCCAACCTCTCCAATCTATCCACATAGCGATAGTTCTTTAGCCCTGGAATTATTCTTGTGAATCTCCCCTGTACTCTCTCCAATGCCTTCACATCCTTCCTCAAGTATGGCACCCAGAACTGGACGCAGTTCTCCAGATGAGGCCTAACTAGTGTAACATGACCTCCTTACTCTTGTGCTCAATGCCCCTATTAATAAAGCTTAAGATACTATATGCATTATTAGCTGCTCTCTCAACATACCCTGCCATAATAGTTTCAAGCCTTCATCCTCAGCTTTCTGCTAGGGTTTCTTGCTCCATACTTGCCTTGCCAATTGGGAATACGATGCCACTCCATTATCATTATATTTCCAAACCATTTCACTTTCATTGCCGAATCTATCCCAGCTAGTGGGTATTTTCTCCCCATCTCTTTGATTTACCCACAATGTGACTCCCTGGTGCATAGAGCAGTTTGTGTTTCACTGCTGTTTATAATGCTCTCATATTCCATATTCTTCAAAAAGAGTCACAAACTGGAACCGATGATTTGCATCCAGAAGTTCATTTTGTCAGTGCCCTCTGAGAACAGGAATAGGAACTTAAAGCCACTTTTGTCCTCTTAATAATATATGCTGTTTGCCAGATTTTACTGAGAATCTCCATGAGTCTATTTTTGCCTTAATTGGATCCTGTCCAATGTCTGTAACTTTTTGTATAATTTATGATTTGGCAGCTGAGTTGCATTTTCAGTCACAAAACAGGATCAGCAGAAAATGGCAGCTTCACAATGCTTCAATGTGCACACCTTCATGCTTTTAAGTAATGGGGTTCTATAAGGAGAAGTTTAACCATGTCTAACATTAGAAAGTAAATTCGTTGACACTGAATATGCAATTAGTTCCATCGTTTAATCTTGTCGCTAATTTGAGCCACAACCTCTGCTATTGTGCAGGAATCAAGTGTCAAATCCATGAAGTTTAGGTGGAATTCTGCAATATCAAATTGCGAGTAAGTTCAGCACCAGGCCCGATTAAATCCTCATCGGTGATCGGCGAAGATGGTGTTGTCTCTGAAGACGACGTTCAGCTGGTTGCCTCAGTACAAAAATCTGTTGAGCTCTATCTCTGCTTAATCAAAAGTTAGCTTGGTGTCTGACAAATTATGCTTGATAAAATATTTGAGCTTTTCTTTAATTAAGCAGTAATACATGTGCATGCATGTGAGTGTATAGAGAAGGAATGGAGATTAGGTTGGACGTGCTCCCATTTTTCATTTGACAAGTCTATCTTCAATTCCCCAATACAATGCTCATCTGATTCAGTGCCAGCTGTTAATTATAACCATCAATATTCTTTCAAAAAAATTCCTCAAAGAGACGAGCAATACACATTGTGCTTAAAATCCTTGATAGTTTTACTTCAGATTCAGGGCAGCATAATATGCAGCATATGGGATATTGGTTGGAAGTCATTCAAATGAGGCAATATTGGTCAGTTCACCTCTCCTACTTTGACTACAGGTACCACACGATCACTGTTCCTACATTTCACTGTTCAATCCCATCCATCGCCTTCTCTTCAGCTTTGGTTTTCCACGTGTATTTTTTTTTTCAAGCTGGTGCTTTGGGAGGTGATGATCAGATTGTTAGTTCACTCATGGTGGCTGTGCCAATATTCACATCTTTGAATGAATAATTTTATTAGTACAGTTTAATTTACTCTCTTGGTGTTCTCTTCATTTCTTCAGAACTGTTCTCAGAGGGAAGTGAGTCATCTAAGTGGAGTTCCAGATATTGGGACACAATTTCCCGTATGCAATATCCTTGTGCTCCAGTACTCAGGGTGTTACAAACAGCATGGAGTTCTGAACTGACAAGTCCCTGCGCATGTCATGCATTTTCTAAGGGGTGTGGAACATCTCTTGTCTGAAATAAAAAGTGCATTTAAATCCCATTCAAATTGTATAAGCAATGTTACCTGTCCTTTGTTATTTCCTCAGATATCATTGGGCAGATTGATGTCTTCAGGACCACCCACAGAAAGCGTGTCAGGGTCACTGGACTGTATCTTCAGGTCGAATGAATTTATCTTTTTGGTTTCAATTATGAAGGCTGGAGGCCTTTTGGTTTCTGTTCTGACATTGTCCCTAGGCTAAAATGACACTGCGCATTTACATAATTGGAGGCTTTTACCTTTAAGTCCTGCACCAGGTCCTTGTTGGATCATCGCTACCTGTGGTGTGCACTGCTTACTCACTTTTAAGCAGTCTTGTAGAAGTTACCAAGAAGTCTTTATTAACATTACTGAACTATGTGCATATTTACAGTAGAGGGTACAGGTACAGAGAGGGCTCCGTGTCCTTACATGTTGCTACCTAGCTCTACGCTGCTGACCTAAGTTCCAGGTTAGGTGCCTACTTCCATCACCGGTGGGCAGTACTGTACTCAGTCCCAGGTTTACCCTTAATGTACTGGATGCTTCTACTACACCCACTATTCATCCTAGGTGACTGGCGTGATTCAATTGCTACCGCTTTTGCTTCTGAATCCGAAGGTTATGGATTCAAGCCCTCATTCCAAAGGTTTGAGCACAAAATCCAGGTTGACACTTGAATGAAGTACTCGGGGATCACTGCACTATTGGAGGTGCGATCTTTTGAATGAGGCATGCAACTGAGGCCCTGTGTCCCCCTCAGGTGGGTGTATAAGATACCTTGGCACTATTTTAAAGAAGAGCCTGGGGAGTTCTCCATATATCCCTCAACCAACATCAATAAAACAGATCCATCTGGTCATTGATGTTTATGGGATCTTGCTCTGCATAATTTGGGTCCCAGTGTTTGCTACATTGCAACAGTGACTATGCTTGTAAAGTACTTAACTGGCTGTAAAGTGCTTTGGAATGTTCCTAGGTTGCGAAAGGTGCTATGTACATTAAATATCCAATTAAATATTGGGAGGACTGAAAGCATTGTCTTTGGTCCCACCAGTAACTCTGCTCCCTTGCCAAAAACTCCATCCCTCTGCCTGGCAACTGTCTGATGCTGAACCAGGCTCTGAACAATCTTAATGTCATATTTGACCCCGAGGGGAGCTTTCAACCAAATATTCGCACTGTTACCAAGGCTGCCTATTCCCACCTCCCTAACATCGTCCGTACATGTCCTTCCTCAGCTCTTCTGCTGCTGAAATTCTCATCCACGCCTTTGTTCCCTCTAGACTAGATTATTCTAACAAGCCCGCGGCCAGCCTCCTACATGCTACCCTTCGAAAACTTGAGGTCATCCAAAACTCTACTGCCCATGTCCTAGCACCAAATGTCATTCATCTTTCACCCCTGTGCTTGTGGACCCACACTGGCTTCCAGTTAAACAACATCTCTATTTTAAAGTTCTCATTCTTGTTTCCATGGCTTTTCCCCTCCCTATCTCTGTCATCTCCTCTAGCCCCACAACCCTGCGAGATATGTCTGCTCAGCTAATTCCGGCCTGTTGAGCATCCCCAATTTTAAACGATCCACCATTGCTGGCTGTGTCCTCAGCTACCAAGGCCCTAAGCTCAGGAATTCCCTTACTATACCTCTTTGCCTCTCCACCTTGCTTTCCTCCTTTAAGACCTACCACTTTGACCAAGCTTTTGGTCATCTGCCCTAATATCCCCTTTTGTGGCTCGGTGTCCTATTTTGTTTCACAATGCCTCTTTGAAGCACCTTAAGACGTTTCATTACATTAAACGTGCCATATAAATACAAGTTGTTGTGTGTAAAGGCAAGTTCCCCCTTTATTTCATTATGTGGAGGAAGTGACAAATCTGAGAGAGGAGTTCCCCCCACCCCCACCCCCTCCCCCTTCCCCCTTCCCCCAGCTCTTAGCACCTGTAAATTAGTTGAATTCAGTGACAATCACATTGGATGCATATGCAAAGCACAACGCCTGACTTACACAGGGCTGAAGTGGATAGACAAAACTGGTCACGTTGCGTGATGCCTAATTCTGAAGCAAATTACAATTTCTGTAACACAGGTGAGTTTTCAGTCCTGTCTAGTGCATTACTGAGCTTGTTTTTGAAACATAATTTTGATCCAGCTATTATTTTTTTTTTCCTTCCTCTCCTCTTGAAATGGAAGCTTGAATCTCATGACTAGGAGGATGGGCAGGAAACTTCTAACGCCCACCTGGAATGAAGTGCTCAGCATTAGGCAGGAGTAATCCATGTCGACCCACCCATAACCTTCCAACTCTTTTTACAGGAGTGTGAGAATTGTAGATGTACAGTTAAAATATAACTTCCACTTGGCAGCATGGTGAATGTGTGACCCAAACCATTACTGACAGTCACTAGCTTCTTCACTTCTTTGCCACTTTCACATTCAGGACTGAATTCAGTTTGACTTATGGCATTGTACAATTCACTCATCAAACACTGACTCACACATTAACCTTTAGACTGTACAAACCCCTGGACAATTCTGCAAAGATTTTGTACTTTTCCCCATAACAGTTTCTCTTGTTTGTAGCTACTCCTACCAGGAGACCTGCTGTCATGCTATGTCACGCTCGTCTGTCTTACGCCACCCTCACACACCCACCGTTTAAACTTCTGACAGACAATTGCCTTGCACTGGGAACCCTCTGAAAAAGTGATTTAAACCGCAAACCTAGGATGGTTTCAACTGACTTGCAGCCCAGAAAAAGTTAGAAGAATTAAAACCACTTCTAGCTTCTGGGTAACTCTAACATTGACCCACCCCAATTCCCCAATGGGGCTCCTCCTAGTCCCCTCTGCCCCCACTACCATCCCCAAACTCTTCACCGCCCCCCCGAACCACGGAACTCCCTACCCTACCGACTACCCTTCCCCCACCCACAGGCTCAACCAGCTCAACTCCTCGCCATGCCCCCAGGTCCAACCCGACTCCTGACTCCGCCCCCAAGCCTAACCGGGCTGCCCCACCACCCCCCAGGCCCGACCAGACTGCTCCCAACATGACAGGCCCGACCCGATCTCCCCTCCAGGCCCGAGCTGACTCCTGACTACCCCACCAGCAGGCAGACCTGACGGCGATCCCTCCCAGGCCTGACCCGACAGCCTTCACCCTCCCAGGCCCCATCTGCCTGACCCCACTCCCCTAGGCCTGACCAGACTGCAGCCAACCAACCCAGACCCAACCCAATTGCCCCTCCCACACCCCCCCTTCACACCCCATCCGACCCACCTCCCGACTGCCTCCGCCCAACCCCAGGCCCACCTCAACTCCCGATTCCCCTACCCAGGCCCGACTCCCAACTCCAACCTCCACCCAGGCCCAAGCTGACTAACAGCACCACCCCCCTCCCCCACACCCCCCCACCCCAGGCCAGACTCCCATTTCCCAACTCCCACCTCTCCTCCAGGCCCAACATGACCCGATGCCCCATTCCACCGCACCCCCCCACCCCACCTATATCCCACCCACTTACCTTCTCCCTGGCTTTTCAAATCAAACTTGGCTGGAAATTTAAACTTACCTGTTTAATGGCAGCTGCGAAAAGGGGGCGTGGCTTACTTACCTGTGACTGAGCTGCCTTTGATTGTAGTCCCCAGGAGCACGCCGAACTACACAAATCTCGCCCAGCCTTAGTAGGAAGGTCAGGTGAGATAGGAGCAGCTGGATTTCAAACCAAGTAACTACGAGCAGAGCGGCAATCCGACTTTATTGCCACTTCACCGGAAGCTACGGGCCAATAAATGGTAGGATACTAAGAAGTGTAAAGGAGAGAGGGATCCTGCAGTGCACATGTCCACAGACCCTTGTTTGTTGCTGGACAGTTAGATAGGTTGGTTCAGAAGACCTATGGGATACTATGTTCGCCGAGGTGTAGAATATCAGAGCAGAGTGGTTGTGCTAGAAATGTACAAAGCACTAGTTAGACTGCAGCTAGGCCTACAATTCTGGTCCCCAGATTACAGGAAGGATGTGGTTGCACCAGAAGGGGTACAGAGAAGATATACAAGAATATTGCCAGGACTGAAACTTTTATCCAAGAGGTAAGATTGGACAGACAGTGGGTATTTTCTATAGAACAGAGGAGGCAGAGCGTAGATTTAATTATGCTGTATAAAATTACGCATTGCCCAGATAAAGTGGATAGGAAGGGCCTAATTCCCAGCGAGATTAATAATCATGGGTGATAGATTTAAAGTAACTGGTAAGAGGAATAGTGTGGAGTGGAGTAGAAATTTTTTCAGCCAGAGGTTGGTGGGGGTTGGGAACACACTGCCTTAACACTTGATGGAGGCAGAGAGCCTCATTGTATTTAAAAAACACTTGTATATGCACGTGAAGTGCCGTAACCACAGGGTTACAGACCAAGTACTGATTAGGCTGGATTGCTCTTTTTCGGCTGGCAAACACAATGGGCCGATTGGCCTCCTCCGTGCTATAAATTTCTATGATCCCATGAATAAGTGTCCTGTGTTGGAGCCATTTTTTTCCCCTTCATGCCCTCCATTAGAGTTCCTGCAATACCTTGCACTTTTTAAAAAAAATATCCGTCAACTGAACCATACCATTTGGAATTACCAGATCCTCCATTTCCATGCATCTGCCCTGCTAGCTATCGAGACCAGCACCAGATTGCCAATGGTATGGGACTAATAATCTAGGGGCTCGGACTAATCATTAAGAATCACAGATGGAGATACCACCATGGCAGTTCGGGAATTTTAAGTTCCGTCAATTAAATAAATCTGGAGGTTTAGTTTAGAGCTGCGGTCCTCCACATGCAGCAATATGGAAAGCCATGAAAAAATCGTGGAAGGACTGACAACCGGTTCTTGAGTTGCAGAGAGCTCCCTACGTCCGGCACCACTTTTACAATTTCCAATAGTGAGAGGGAAAACATTGGGTTTTGATACCCAACAGCCGGCGAATTGTAACAGCGGCTTCAGATCTCACGCAATCGCACAATGCTTTCTGAGCAGCACACGGAGCTTTTCACTTGACAATTAACTCAGCGGAGAGATGGCCTCGGAGAGCTGATGAAGACTGGCACGGTCCTGGAACAAAAGCAAGGCAGCTCTGCCCTAACTTATGATGTACGTTCCAGGCTTGAAATGATCACGTTTTCAAAGGAGCCGGACGCATCCTGTTTCAGTGGTTGTTGTGGTCAGCATAAATCCCTCACTGGAAATTCTCCAGACGAAACACTAAGGTGTCTCTGTTTTATATTTTGAAAGCGGATTGATTGCTTGTCAATAAACCTTGATCCCACAGCAAGTCAGAGGACGTGCAGGCTAACAAAAAAAAAAGAGGCAGGCCATCGGATAACTATATTGTAGCGTGCTGACAGACTGCCCGAAACACTTCAAAGTGCACTTATGACATCCCTTGGGTCCTTTAAATCAGAGTGAGTTAACTGACCCATCTCTCAAATACGTTGCTCAGTATGGGCGGAACTGTCCCAGATTTGCACAAGGTGCGGTAGCGGTTAGGATAGAAGTCGTTCTACCCGCCAGCCACAATGGCGGGTTTGCGCACTGTATCGTCCCATTCCCGCTTCTATTTATGCAGCCACATGCTGTCTCGCTGGCGGGCGGCCTCCGATTTGCCCACCATGCCGTTATCTCGCCGCTTCCTCACGCAGGGCACCATATTTAAACTGCAGCCGTGCACACACTTCTCAATGCTTGCTACCCAGGCCTGCTCCGGTGAAAACATAGCCCCCGAAAGCCAAGAAGAGTGCAGCTACCCGGTTCAGTGACGCATCGCTGGGATGCCATCTGGACCCCATGGAGGCCCACCGCAAAGTCCCCAACCCCCACCGGTCTGGACGCAGGAGGCCCAGCAGTCTCACCACTCCAGCTTGGGAGGCGGTGGCAGAGGCGGTCAGTGCCAATGCTGCGCACAAGAAGTCGGCCATCCAGTGCAGAAAACGGGTCAATGATCTCATCCATGCCGCCAGAGTAAGGCAACAACCTCATCACTCTAAACTCACACACTCACAAGGCCATCACACATTCACTGGCATCTCACTCACTGACAGCTTAAGGGACATCACCACTCACTCTCTCACACACACCCTCACATCTCTATCTTGCTTCATCTCCTCTGGAGACTGCCTCCTCAGCCCTCACCATCCTGAAACCACTTTCAAAGATCAACATGTGCCCCCCACACACACCCTGGGGTTACCCCCCCTTCCCCAGTACAGCCCTCACCCCGTAGCCAATGAAAAGCCACCACCGCCTTACAGCTGTCTGGTAGGTACAAACCTGCCTGTAAGCCCCCCTAAAAATGATGTGGTGCTGCCTGCGAAGCCTGGCGCTGACGACCGTGAGTGCGGCCCGAAGCCAGATGGGCAAACCAACCTCAAAGTCTCGAGCAAAGTGCAGCTCGCCAGGTGCATGTCACTTATGTACAGTTGTGAAACACGTCATTGTGCCGGATGATCCAGCGAGGGGGGAACGATTCCAGCGAGCAGGGCTTATAATGAGATGCTAAATTATTGAAATTAGGTTCCCGATGTGCGGTGACATGCCTGCCATTGACAGGAGCGGACGATCGCAAACTGGTTTCACGACGAAGTGAAACCAATTTTTGGCCATCTTGCCATATCGATGGGAAGGGAGTTGATCATTAAAGAAGTTATAGCTGGGCACTTAGGAGAGCTCAAGGTAATCATGAAGAGTCAGCGTGGTTTTGTGAAAGACAAATCATGTTTAACCAACTTATTAGAGCTCTTTGAAGGAGTAACATGTGACGTGGATAGAGGGGCGCCTGAAGACATACTGTACTTGGATTTCCATAAAGAATTTGATAAGGTGCCACATCAAAGGGTATAGCAGAAAATAAAAGTTCATAGGGTAGGGGGGTAACATATTAGCCTGGGTAGAAGGTTGGCTGGCTAGCAGAAAACAGAGAGTATGCATTAATGGGTCTTTGGCCAGGATTTTCTGGCTTTGCTGTGGGTGAGGTGGCGCCCCAGCCAGAAGTCCATTGACTTGAGGGTGTGAAAAATCCCGCTATTTGTCTGATTGGCAGGAAGTGATGAGGGGAGTCTTGTAGGGGTCTGTGCTTGGCCCTCAAGTTTTAACAATTTACATCAATGACTTAGATGAGGGGAGCGAAGGCATGGCATTTGCACATGACACAAAGATAGGTAGGAAAGTATGATGTGAAGCAGATTGTAGTGATTGAAGGTATAACCTTTCCTACTGCCTTTAGAGGTCAGTTGATTGTTCTGCCGAATGAGCCCTAGGCGTGGGTAATCTTGGGGGCAGAGCTTTCTAGTCATGGACATGGTTCATGCTAAAGAGCTCCATAATAAAGTCATGTTTCAAATAAGTAGCCTGTCTGGTGCTTCAAGTTAATTACATTTGGTGATGAGGGTAAAATAGCTCCGACGCTTCACCTCACTTTGTCAATGTGAGTACATCAGTTCTTAAGGAAAGAAAGAAAAGCATACTCATTAGCCACTTTTCGGCAGAATTGACCCTTATGAAGCGTCCATGGAAGACTGAAGCCAGTACGTAGAACGCCAAGGTTTTTATTTCATGGCGAATGAAATAAACGCAGAGGAGAAGCAGAAAGCAATTATTTTGAGTGTCTGTGGTAGCAAGACTTATAACCCCATCCGCAGTCTGACGGCCTCGAACGCGCCCAATTCTAAACCTTTTAATGAACTGGTGACCACACGAAGATGCATTTTTAGCTGAAACCATTGGTAATAATGCAGAGGTTTAAGTTTAACTCCAGGATAAGGACCCGGGAGAGTCAGTCGCAACTTATTTAGCGAAGTTGAGGGAGTTGACCGAGCACTGCAACTTTGGGGACCCATTCAATGACATGTTGCAGGACCGGTTGGTTTGTGGAGTTCACGAAGACGTCATTCAGCGCCATTTACTCACAGAAGTCAACATCGATTTGAAGCCCACCGTGGAAATAGTGCTAGACATGGAAAGTGTTGCGAGGGACTCACAGGCTTTACAGAGTGTGCAGCATGGCACCGCTCTTCAGTTGGGGCGCGAACCTACCATTGCGTGTGGCACCAAAACCAGACACACAGCAGTGAAGCGAGAGACAGCCTCTGCTGCTGGAAAAATGAAAAGGCCTAGTGGAAGCACTTCAGCAGTAACTCCAAAGTTAATCTGTTACAGATGTGGGGGTAACCACGAATCGGACATCTGCAGATTCAAAGAGGCAGAATGCCATTACGGTCACAAAAAGGGCACGTTATAAAGCATCGGGACAGCCCATCAGACAGCAGACCAAGATGATTGAACAACATCATGTAACAGAACCAGAAGCTGCTGATACAGATATCTCTTCCCTATACACTGTCAAAGCAGTAAAACTGAACCAATAACTGTCACCATTTAAGTGAATAGGAAGCCTCTAGTCATGGAGATAGACTTGGGAGCCTCAACCACAGTGATGGGAGGACACACATTTAAATACCTAAATGAAGGTACCAAGCCACTGGACCTGGAGCAAGCCACGGCTCAAGCGAAGACAGACATTTGAAGAGTCAATACAGGTAAAGGGCATCGCCACCGTACCTGTGTCCTATAGGCAACAGACAGCCCAGCTTCCAGTGATTATAGTGACAGGTGAAGGACCTAGTCTTCTGGGCCGTGACGGGTTACAAAAAATTAAGCTCAACTGGTCTGAAATATTTCAAGTGAGAACAGGAGCTGTTAAGGAAATGTGACAGTGTATTTTGTGATGAATTGGGAAAGTTAAAGGGCTTACAAGCAAAAATATATGTAGATTCGGAGGCGACACCCTGTTTCTTTAAGGCCAGACCTGTGCCTTATGCCCTAAAGGAGGAGGTGGATGCAGAATTCTGCCACTTACAAAAGTTGGGCATCATCCAGCCAGCCCAATTTTCGGAATGGGCAGCGCCCACAGTCCCTGTGATGAAACCTGATCAAACTATTTGCATTTGTGGTGACTACAATTAACAATGAACAAGGCAGATAAACTAGATAAATATCCTAACCCAAGGATAGAAGAGTTGTACGCAAAGCTAGCTGGAGGCAAATCCTACACTAAACTGGACATGAGCCATGCATACCAACAGCTAGAGCTCGAGAGCACGTCTAGAGGGTGTGTAACTATCAACATGCCCATTGTGTCTGTACCAGCCATCAAGCACCTATCTATTCTAATCCCATTTTCTAGCACTTGGCCCATAGCCCTGTATGCTATGGCATTTAAAGCTCTCATCTAAACACTTCTTAAATGTTGTGAGGGTTCCTGTCTCTACCACCCCCTCAGGCAGTGTGTTCCAGATTCCAACCACCCTCTGGGTGAAAAAAATTTTCCTCAAATCCCCTCTAAACCTCCTGCCCCTTACCTTAAATCTATGCCCCCTGGTTATTGACTCCTTTGCTAAGGGGAAAAGTTTCTTCCATCTACCATATCGATGCCTCTCATTATTTTGTATACCTCTATCAGGTCCCCCCTCAGCCTCCTCTGCTTTAAGGAAAACAACATGAGCTATCCAGTCTCCCTTGACAGCTGAAACGTTCCAGTCCAGGCAACATCCTGGTGAATCTCCTCTGCACCCTCTCCTGTGCAATCATGTCCTTCCTATGGTGCGGCAACCAGAACTGCACGCGGTACTCCAGCTGTGGCCTAACTAGTGTTTTATACAGCTCCAACATAACCTCCCTGCGCTAATATTCCATGCCTCGGCTAATAAAGGCAAGTATCCCATCTGCCTTCTTAACCACCTTATCTACCTGTGCTGCTTTCTTCAGGGATCCATGGACATGTACATCAATGTCCCTCAGATCCTCTGTACCTCTGAGGATCCTACCATTCATTGTGTATTCCCTTGCCGTGTTAGCCCTCCCAAAATGCATCACCTCACACTTCTCAGGATTAAATTCCATTTGTCACTGCTCTGCCCATCTTACCAGCCCATCTATATTGTCCTGTAATCTAAGGCTTTCCTGCTCACTATTTACGATACCACCAATTTTCGTGTCATCTGCGAATTTACTGATCATACCTCCTATATTCACGTCCAAATCATTAATGTACACTACAAGCAGCAAGGGTCCCAGCACCGATCCCTGTGGTACACCACTCATCACAGGCTTCCAATCACAAAAACAACCTTCGACCATCACCCTCTGCCTCCTGCCACTAAGCCAATTTTGGATCAAATTTTCCAAATTGCCCTGGATCGCATGGGCTCTTACCTTCTTGACCATTCTCCCACACGGGACCTTGTCAAAAGCCTTACTGAAGTCCATGTAGACTACATCAACTGCACTACCCTCATCTGCACAACTAGTCACCTCCTCGAAAAACTCAGTCAAATTTGTTAGACATGATCTTCCCATTGACAAAGCCATGCTGACTATCCCTGATTAGTCCTGCATCTCCAAGTGAAGATTAATCCTGTCCCTCAGAAATTTTTCAACATCTGTGGAGAGAGAATCAGAGTTAATGTTTCGAGTCCGTATGACTCTTCTTCAGAATATTTACTGAATATTAACAGAATATTTTCTGAATATTTACTGTAGGAGATACAGTTTTCATGCAGAATTTTGGAAATGGGCCTAGCTGGGTTCCTGGTATAATTGTCTTTGAAACTGAATACTAATCATTCCAAGTGGAAGTAGAAGAATGGATCGTTCAAAAACATGTGGATCATCTAAGGAGTAGGGAGATGTTCCAACAAACAGCTATTCTGCTTGTAATTGATGTCGAACCTTTAATCCCTGAGGTGACAGATGGACCTAGAATAGACATACCTGCTGAATTGCCAAATCCTGAACTGCCACTTTCTAAGGGTGTACCTGATGCTGCAGTTCCTGATCATGTCGATCCAGTGGGAGAATCTCAATTGGTGGAGCTACCCCGCTCTAACTGAATTAGAAAAACACCTCAGGGACTTAACCTTTAATATCATGACCTCTGTATATATGTATTTGTTGTGGATTAAAATATTCTTTGTAAATAGGCAATGTAAAAAAACTAAAGGGGGAAGAAATGTAGTGATTGAAGGTGTAACCTTTCCTACTTCCTTTAGAGGTCATGTGATTGTGCTGACGAATGAGCCCTCAGCGTGGATAATCCGGGGGTGGAGCTTTCTAGCCATGGACCTGGTTCCAGAATGTAGCTTCTAAAAGAGCTCTGTAATAAAGTTGAAAGCTCTGAAGAAGAGTCATACAGACTTGAAGCATTAACTCTGTTTCTCTCTCCGCAGATGCTGTCAGACCCGCTGAGTTTTTCCATCATTTTCTGTAATAAAGTTCAACTGTTTCAAGTAAGAAACCAGTCCGGTACATCAAGTTCATTACAAAGACATAGGAGTTTGCAGACAGACATAATAAGTTGAGCAAGTGGGCAAAAATCTGGCAGATGGAGTATAATGTGGGAAAATGTGAAGTTATTCGCTTTGCCAGAAAGAATAAAAAAGCAGAATATTACTTAAACGGAGAACGACTGCAGAATTCCAAGGTGCAGAGGGACCGAGGTGCACTCGTGCATGAGTCACAAAAAGTTAGTGTGCAGGTACAGCAAATAATCAAGGCGGCTAATGGAATGCTATCCTTTATTACGAGAGGAATTGAACATAAAAGTAAGGATGTTATGCTTCACTAATACAGGGCATTGGTGAGGCTGCATCTCAAATACTGCATGCGGTTTTGGTCCCCTTATTTAAGGAAGGATGTAAATGCATTGGAGGCGGTTCAGAGGAAGTTTACTAGATTGATAGCTGAAATGAGTGGGTTGTTTTATCAGGATAGGTCGGACAGGCTGGGCTTGTTTCCACTGGAGTTTAAAAGAGTGGGGGGTGACTTGATTGAAGTATATAAGGTCCTGAATGACCTTGGCAAGGTGGACTGGAAGGGATATTTCCTCTTGTGGGTGAGTCCAGAACTAGGGCGCACTGTTTCACATTAGAGGTCACCTTTATAGGACAAAAATGAGGGCCGGAATTTTCCATGCCAGCCAGCGTTGGGCGTGTTCGGTGGTGTGAGCGGACAATTTGACGTGATTGGTTTCACAACACCTTTAAACCAGTTCGCGATCGTCCGCTCAGCCCGCCATCGGACATTGGGAAACTCATTGTAATACATCAGCATATCATCATTAGGCCAGCCTGCCGGAATTGTCCTTCGCTCCGCTGGATCGTCCGTCCATGTCAGCAGGAAAACACGCCGGCATGTTTCACAACAGGACATAAGTGACGTGCACCTGGCAGGCTGCACTTTGCTCAGGGTTTCAAGGGTTTTTTTTTGCCAACCTTGTTTCGGGCAGCCCTCGCAGTCATCAGTGCCAGGCTTCACAGACAGCGCCACATCACTTTTAGGGGATCTCTACCTACCAGATCAGCCATATGTGGGTGGCTTTTCAATGGCTGCAGGACAAGGTCTTGCTTCAGGAAGGCGGAAAAGTGGCCTCAGGCAAGGGAAGAGGCTGCAGGGTGAGGGCTGTATTGGGGAAGGGTGGGGTATCCCAGGGTGTGTGTGGGGGGCACATATTGATCTGTGCAAGTGGCCTCAAGATGGTGAGAGCTGAGGAGGCAGTCTCCAGAGGAGATGAGGCCAGATGGACATGGGAGGGTATGTGTGTGAGAATGGGTGGGTGATGTCCCTTGAGCTGGTAGTGAGTTGGATGCCAGTGAATGTGTGATGGGCTTGAGTGTTTGAGTTTAGAGTGATGAGATCGTTGCCACACCCTGGCTGCACACATGAGATCATTCGCCCTCTATCTGCATTGAATGGCTAATCTCTTCTGTGTAACATTGGCATTGATCACCACTGCCATCGCCTACCAAGCCGTAGTGGTAATGTTGCTGACCCTCCTGCAGCCAGGGTGGGGATAAAAGACATCATAGTGGGCCCTCCACAGCATCCAAAGGGCTCTTGAGGACTGCAGTCTTCATGCCTTTCGGGGCCATGTCCTGGGCTGGAAGCACTGAGCGCGGCTATACTTTGAACGTGTTGCCTGGCGTGATGAAGTGACAAGGTGATGGCGTGGCAGACGAATCGGAGCCCGCCCGCCATGGAAGCGGCGTGTTTCCTGGGAATGCATAAATAATGTGGCAGGTTTGGGATGGTACGGTGTGAAAAGCCACCATTGTGGCCGACGGGTAAAACATTATTTTACCCGCCCGCTACCGCACTTAGTGCAAATCTGGGATGATCTCGTCCAAGGAGAACTTTTTTTTCTCTCAGGGGGTCGTGTGACTTTGGAAATCTCTGCCTCAGAAGGCGGTAGATGCCGGGCCATTGACTATTTTTACGGTACAGGTAAATAGATTATTGTTAGGTAAGGGAATCAAAGGCAGATGGGATTGTGGAACTCGAAACACAAGCAGATCAGCCATGGTTTTACTGAATGGCGGAGCAGGCTCGAGGGGCCGAATGGCCTACTTCTGCTCCTATTTCATATGTTCATATGTTCGACCCTGCCACCCACACCCACCCCCCCACCCCCACCAGCCCCCCCTGGCCTGGCATGACGCCTGATGCCAATGGGGCCAGAAAATCCGGCCTATGTCTACATGGTAATAAACTGGGAACAAGCTTCAGGATGTCAGGGTACAGTTTTGATCCTCTGTCAACCACAAAAGATCAGCCATGGTCTTACAGAATGGCAGAGCAGGCTCGAAGGGCTGAATGGTCTACTGCTGCTTCTAAGCCCTATGTTCCTATCTGCCAACAATATGAAAGCCTTGACAAATCCCTGGAAGATCTGACAATTGGTTCTTAAGCTGCAGGCTAGGTTCCCTGATTCCTGCTCCACTGTTATCTGTTATCTGCACTTTTCAGAATAAGAACATTCGACTGACTCTATTTTAGACAGTCTGCGGCACATACAACACTGTCCATTTGAAAGGAGTTTGTCATAAATAGGGTGGGCAATTTCCAGGAAAATGAACGGAGGTAATAATGGCGTAAGCAGCCATTATCACGATGAAGAGATAATCAGTGCCAAGATTATAGAACTTCAGTGTGTTAAGTACGAGATTAGATTGCTAAAAGAGAAATGATCTGTTCATCTGTTACTTCAACATGAAGTCCGAGTGGGGATAACAGTGCTGAAGCAAAACATGCCAGGAACAGCAGCCAGGGCCAGAGGAGTCTGGAGGTAAGTTAAAAAACAATGCCCAGGGTTTTACGGCCCATCCCACCCGGCAGGACCGAACTGAATGGAGATTTAAATGGCACACCGTGTCCGCAGTAGGGGGAAAACATGCCACAGCAGGGCCTAAAATCCTGGCCAATGTTTTCACCTATGGGCCAAGAGGCAGGATTGCTTCTGCAGGATATAATGGCGTGTAGAAGATCTCCTTCTGATTTTTCCTTCTTTCTCTCTGTGCATGGAAGCCACTGTTTGAGGTGACCCAACATCAATTTTCCTGATGTCATAGTCATAGAGTCATACAGTCATAGAGGTCTACAGCACAGAAAAAGGTCCTTCAGCCCACCGAGTCTGCACCGGTCAAACAAGCACCTAACTATTCTAACCCCATTTTCCAGCACTAAGCCCATAGCCTTGTATGCCATGGCACTGCAAGTGCACCTAGGTAGCCTTGTGACCATTTCAAAAGAGTCAGCCACATTGCTTGTGGGTCAGGAGTCACGCTGGATGAGGACAGCAGACTACCTTTCCTAAAGATCATTGGTGAGGCAGACAGCTTTTTACAATAATGCAGTAGTTCTATGATTACCATTACTGGTGACAGCTTGCTATTCCAGGTTTATTTAATTGACTGAACCTTAAGTCCCCAGGTGCCAAGGCATGTATTTGAACTCCTGTCACCAGGTCATTAGTCCAGGTCTGTATATTATGAGTCTAGTAATGCAGCCACTATGCCACCCTGCTCTTTCTTCTGAGAGGAAATGATCAATCTCTTGCATTCTGCGTAGAGACTAGTAGTTTAGTGGTTGTGGCATTTTCATGTAGTCTCAGTTCAATCCACACATGCAAATCAAAAACTCACATTGTTTAAGTTGAGTGAAACTACCCAAGAAGCATGGATAAGATATATTATCACATTCTGCTCTCAAGTTCTAGTATTTAAAGCTTAGCTTTGCTTTCATCAACAAAATACATATTTGAAGAACAAGTCTCATCCATATTAGCTGGATTCATAAATTCAGAGATTGTACAGCATGGAAACAGGCCATTTAGCCCATCAAGTCTGTGGTGCTGTTTTTTTCCCTTCTCCACAATCCATCTAATGTAATCCCATCCATCCTTCTACTCATCCACTGTAACCTTTAATGTTCCTCTTCATGATCAGTCATGTAATTGCCTTTTAAAATAAGTTATGGATTCTGCTTCAACAATGGGCTCTGGTTGCAATTTTAATTAAAAGGGAGATGTAGCCCTGACTGTCTCCGTCACATGAATCACCTCGAAGAAAAGATGAAGAGGTAGCAATTTGTGGAAGATGCCTCCAAAAACATTAAAGTGTTGACAGCGAGTGATAACGGCCCTTTATAGTAGCGCATATCCTAGCCTGGACGCCACTCTATCATCAGCTCACAAAATGTGGCAGCAGGGGGAAAGGGAAATGATTTAATGAACGGAGTTGGCAGCATGCAGCTTCTGGAGTCAGTACGACCTTTCCCATTCATAAAAGTTGATCATCTTTATAGATATCTTTTCAGTTCAATTACAGTTAATATTTTGGTGCTGCTCCTCTTGAAGCCAATTCACGTTGCTGGTTTATTTCTTGCTCGGCTGATCTGTATAATTACTCCTCAGGCTACTTCTTCACCATTCTTCCTTGGAAGTGGAGCTAAATCCTTGCGTATATCAGAGCTGTCGTTTTGCTGCGCATTGATTGTAAGTTGGATTCCATATCAAAGGGAAGACTCCCATCCCCCTCTACTTTGGCACAGGGTTTAGGTTCTGAAATTAGGTCCTGATAATTCCGTTGGATGCTACTCAACACAGAATCGTTATGTTAAGAAATCGGGTCGTTCAATGCCTGCCCGCAGAATATTAAACATAGGAGGCATCACTCGTAGCCAGTGATGTAAACAGGAGTTTTAGAAAATTAGCGAATATTTAGGCAACTGTACATTTTTGCACTTGTCCAGGCTTTTATTAATTTAAACCTGTTTTGAGAAAATGATTGTCATTTACATTACATAAAATGCATCCATATTTCAAAGGGCACTAACTTCACGGAACAAGTGATGAACCCTCTTTTCTTTAGAGAGGAAGAATTACACAAAATTTACAGCACAGAAATAGGCCATTTGATCCAATTGGTCTCTGCCAGTGTTTATGCAACAACATGAGCCTCTTTCCACTTTATCGCACCCAGCATATCCTTCAATTGCTTTCTTGCTCAAGTGCTTATCTAGCTTCCCCTTAGATGCATCCACGCTATTCACCTCAACCATTCCTTGTGATAGCGAGTTCACATTCGAACCACTCTTGGGTTAAGAAATTTCTCCTGAATTCCCAATTAGATTGGCTGACACGCTTTTTGCTAGCTGCACACTATTTCCACAAGTGCCAGATTTCCACGGGATGTGATCCCAACACTTTTCCTTGGATCGTACCTGCTGGCCATCCTCGTCACTGACCCTGTCATAGTAAATGCAATGAGGGGGTAGGGCACGTAATGCACATGTGTCAGTGGACCACAGTTCAACAGACACATTTATTACCCATTCTATCTTTCAGGGTCCAGCCCATAAGGACCAAGATGAGTAGGAATTTCTTCACTCAGAGGGTGATGAATCTTTGGAATTCTCTACCCCAGAGAGCTGTGGAAGCTCAGTCATTGAGCATGTTCATGACAGGAATGGATAGGTTTCTGGATGCTAAGGATATCAAGGGTTATGGGAATAGTGCTGGAAGATGGCGTTGAGGCAGACAATCAGCCATGATCTAGCTGAATAGCGGAGCAGGCTCAAGGGGGCGAATGGTCTAATCCTGCTTTTATGTTCCTATGTTCCTATCACCTGAATCCTCCATTCACCCAGTGGGTATTCACCCTTCACATTAGCCTCTTGCCGGGTCTACCACTCTCCCACCTTGTGCAGTGTCATGTCCCTGCGAGGCTGAAGAGAAGGGAACTTCTAGGTTAGGGAGTTCCCACATCCCAGCCTCACCCTTTGTTACACAAAAGATCTTGTAATTGGCAGATGGTGATTCCACCCCTTACTAACCTTCATGAAAAGCCCCAACACATGTCAACGACCAAGTGTGTCTAGCTCTTGGCAGAGTTTTCATCCACGCGAGCCTTCACCAACCAAAATTGTACAGGAATGGCCAAGAAATTTTGGCCCAACTTCTTTAATACGATAATAATTTTGACTGGCCTCGGTGAGAAGCACTTTTTCCTCTGGGTATTTTCAGTCCTAGTCTAAGACTTAGCCCCTTAAGCTAAGCTGAGTATTGAGAGGATGCTGCATTATCTGAGTTGTCTTTTCAATGAAACATTAAAATGACCCCTCATTTAGCTAAGTTAAATGTTAGATATGCATTAACACATTTCATGGAAGAATAATAATAGCTTTCTTCCCTCGATGAAAACCAATGAGATGATAATTAATCTCGTTGCTGTTTGTTGAGGCTTCCAGTGAGCAAATCTTTTTGCTACATTTGTAACAATGAATTATTTTCATACAATGGCAGTGCCATCATATAAGGAGGTATTTGAGGTACTTCTGAGAAGTAGGATAAGAAGTTAAATAACTATAATTCTTCGTTTGAATGACCTATATACTTCTTTGCAACTTGTTGATTGCAGTATGAATATTCTAAATGTCATGTCATTTTCTTTAAAGGAAAAGATTGCTCAGCATCACACAATACTCCTACAGAACACAAATACGAATGTGTAGAAATCTTGAATACTAACCAAAATTAGTGTAACTGATAATGGAGCTATTATCCAATATTTGCGCTCGTGCTTCTCGCACACTCAGAAAGGTAACAAGTATTATCTTCATGATCCCATAAGAGATTGAGCCCATTCTTGCAAAGTTAGAAGTTCAAATCTGTAGTCTCATTCTGTGCACGAACACAAGACAAATGAGATTCAGGTATGATAAGAATCTATCAATAGGGTTTGAGTAAGTGTATACTTCTACACAGTCATTTACTGTCAGGGATGCCTATAATCAGTCAGGGACAACTATATTCCTGAAAAATGAAGTTGTCAGGAATATATCCAATTAGTTTCCATTACTTAGCACCTGGTTCTCTGCATCTAGCTACTGTTTGCTGCTGTATCACAAGATAATTATGGATAATGAAAAACATTTGGACTCTATAGATCGCCCATTGCAGTATTTAATTGTTTCTTAAATGATTCCAGAGTTCTTGCCTCCATTATTTTTTTCTAGAAGCCCTTTATAAACATTGATTCCTCTTAATGTAAAGACCAATTTTGGGATAGCATCGTAAATTTACCTTTTACTTGTTTCAACTTGCGTCTCTTTCTGCAGGTCGATTTGCAGCAGTATTTCTGGATTCACCTTTCACATTCCTTTATCTATTTATTTGCCTCTATAAAGTTGGTGAACAGCAAAGCTCTTTTTGATTCTGAGCTAGCCAGGCTGTCCAATTACAGCCATCACCAGAGATCATTTCTCCTGGTTTGCTATGAATTATCGAATTTATTTCCCATTTATTACAACCTCCTTGTCCCGAGAGACTTAACAGTGCATTTTGTCAGTCAGTTTATCTGAACTTTAAAACATATTAGCTTAAGAATTGCTACTACACATCACTTTGATGTGGGATCTCATTTGATGAGAGTGCAAGTTGAACAATTGGTAATGGAGGTTAATGTGCAATTCTCCCCATGTAAATGAATAGCTAGAAAATATTGGGCACCCATGTCTGATTCCCTGACCTGCATTCCCACCAAGTGACACTCCAAGCCTGACAGTGTCTCAGTTTCAAGGCTCACCATTATTGACCATGCCAATTCAGCATTCTAGACCCTAAGCATGGAAACTTTCTCCCTAAACACCACTGACTGTGCACTTCTGCCTCTACCTTTATGATGCTCCTTAAAATTTAACTCTTTGACCAAGGTTTAAGTCACCTATCCTAAGATGTCCTTCTTTGGCTCAGTGTCAACTTTCGCCTGATTATGATTCTGTGAAGTGCCTTTGGATGTTTTACAATGTTAAAGGTGCTACATAAATGCAAGTTCTTCTTATTGTATAATGCCTACCGCATAGCTATCATCCATTAACATGGCTACACCTTGAAGGGATGGCAGTACATTCAGCAGGTCTTACACCGTTATTAGACTGCAGCTCTTTATTTCCATTGAATGGGATAGACTTGCCTCAATTCAGACAGATATTCAGACAAAACATTCAATGTTTTCCTCACTGTAAATAGAAAGCTAAGTAGCCAGTAATTTCAGGATCAAATGTTTGACCTTATTTTGTTTTCTAAAATTGTAAGAAGCATTATGTATTGACAATAGTGCACGGTTTAATTAACTTACTGAATGAGCTGTAAAAAAATTCCTGCGACAGCTTTGATAATTTAACTCCCACTTGGATGCATTATATCCGGTCCTGCTATATTTAGGTGCTTCCGAGGCAATTTTAACCCTACCATCCTGGCTGAAACAATACAGAAAGGGATTTAAAAACTACCCTTGGGTGCTGACCGGCCCTCCAGCTCCTGGATGCATGGGATCCACAATTTTGACTTAGGTTTGGAAGTGGATCAGTGCCATTTTAATGAGGTGTGGGAGCTAAAATGGCCCCAGTCTGTTTCTGTTGCAGTGGATGAGTCTTTTACCCCCGCAAAACTCATCTAAAGTTAAAATTGGGACCATTGTCCGCTTTCACTCTGGCAATCTTCTGATGCCCGTTTTTTTTGCCTCTTCACCCCCCCTCCTAAGAGTTATAGATGTAATTTTGGAGAGGATTGAGGAGAGGAATGGTGGAAAAGCAATTCAATGCTTGGTTTGTTATGACAGAATGATCAAGTGAATCAGAAAACCATGGATGAGTTGTGCTGATCACAGTATTAATAACCACCTTAAACAAGATGACTGAGGCATTTAATTTCCAAATCATATGACAGGAAAGATACAATGATTCAAATGTTGAAAGAATATGCCATCTTAATGACCAGTCAAAAATAAAACCATACGACATGCAACATTGAATGAAGTGACAATTCGGGTACAGGCTGAGTGATTGAGGTTATGAAACAATAGGATAATGTCAAATCACAATCACTCACTTTGCATTTCGTTAGTTACGTGAAACAGGATTTTCTGTTGTGCGGATTAATTGAATGGTTAACTCCATGGCTGACAAGATCCAATATTGAAGCCTGGAATTATATTCAAAAATGAGATACATGGAATTGTTGAACTGCAAAAATGTAGATATGTGGTGAGAAGCAGAGAAGCTTGGATGAATTCTTGCAGCTGCCCAAATCAGAAAAACAAAGATAAACGCTGAAATAGAAGAGAGTTACATTTGTCCGGCTTTACCAGATATATTTTCCTCAAACTCAGCATCAAGGACCAGTCCTAGCTGTAACTGTGCCCACACATCCCGCAAGGCAACGTACAATTTTGTGCACTTAATATCTGGGATGCAGCTCTACCAGGGAGAAAACAGAAACCCTTGTTAGCATAATTCTTCAAACTCGAACAGCGACTGAGTAAAAACAGTCAGAAAAGTTGTTAGACCTGGTTCTGTTTGAAGACGCAATGGAACGATTATGCGGGCATTTTCCCTGAACACGCACAAAGGTGAACACACCAACAAAAATGGAGGGAAAAATTAAGTTTCCATATTTTCTTAGGTATTTCGACCAGTGGGCAGACAATTTTTCTTTTGAAAAAAAGTTAATACGAATCTTCACACAACATGGTCTGGATTTTACAGTTTTTTGGCAGTGTGAGGGAGGCAGAATGAAAAGTGAGTGGCCCTCCCACTCCTGCCATCTGAGCGCAGTGAGTCAGATAGCCAATGGGAAGGCGGCAATTAGCGGTACAGGAGGGGGCTTAACGCCCAATCAGGTGTCTAGGCCAGGACATCATGCAGCAGAGGGGTCATGAACAGGAGGTCGGTCGCAGCCGCCATTTTAAAGGTCCCCTGCCCTCTCAATCTCTCCTTATTTCCTATGTCAGGCTCGAAACTGTGAAAAGATGAAGTCAAAAAATATACAAACGCTGTCGCTTTCACCAGCAGTCTCTGCTGCTACATGCAGCCATGGTGCCTTTGGCAGGCACCTTCTTCCACCCTTGTGCCACCTCCTCATACTAGCTGGAAAGCACTCCCACACTTTTTCGCATCTGAGGCTTGAAGGATGCAGTGGGCAATGGAAAATTGCATACAATTGGGCCGTGAACAAACTCAATAACTTGTTAATTGGTTTTTCAAACTGGTGGGTGAGCTTCTGATTTTTGTGCCTCCATAACACCAGAGACTTAGTGTGATGACCTCGATTGCCGACCCGCTGCCACCACGCTGCGTTTATCGCACACGCAGGGGGAGGGGCGGGTTGTCCGATCTGCAGCCGCAACATCTAGTCCCTTATTTCCATACCCTTGTTATTTTTCTTTGTAAATCTATTTTGTTTCGCTTGCGCTTGCTCTCGTCCTATCTCAGTCATCTCACAGCACGGTCTTCCATTTTTTATGTATAATGCTATAAACCTGTTTGTGGCGTGTACAAATTGAAAAAAATTACTTGACACTTGATTAATCGCTGAGATGAGTAAAAGTACATGTTACCCTGTCACCACTGCATGCTCATTATGTTCCCTGCTACAACTCATCATTTCCATTGTGTATCTTGGACAAGTATTTCATCTGAGATTCACCAGACCATAACTGCTGATGTAAAAATGTCTCTTGACATCTTTTTCTTCAATCTTTTTTAAAAGTTCTGCTCCAACTTTTGTTTCCTCTAGTGATTGGATGTTGACTCCTTCACTAAGGTGCAGTTCCATAAACAATGGCTGCCCATGCTTTGCCTAAATAGTCATCTGTGTGAGCCACACTGAGCGCTGGACAGTCTCTCCAACTGCGAAGGACATCATGGCCAAACCCGATAACAGTAAGTGTGATAAAAAGCAAAATACTGCGGATGCTGGAAATCTAGGACAAAAACAAAAATACCCGGAAAAACTCAGCAGGCCTGACAGCATCTGCGGAGAGGGATACATTTGACGTTTCGAGTCGTATGACCCTTCATCAGAACTAAGACATATAGAAATGAGATGGAATATAAGCTGGTAGAGGGGAGTGGGGCAGGTAGAGCTCGATAGGCGGCCAGTGATAGGTGGAGGCAAAGAACAAACTGCGAAAGATGTCATAGACAAAAGGACAAAGGGGTGTTGACGGTGGTGATATTATCTAAAGGATGTGCTAATGGGGACATTAAGAGTAGCAAGCAGGACAAGCTAGTGGCCGATGGCCCTAATGGGGGTGGGGTGGGGGGAAAGGGATCAAAATGGGCTAAAAGGTGGAGATGAAACAACAGATCGAAATAAATTTTAAAATAGGTGGGAAAAGAAAAATATATTTGTAAAAAAATTATAAATTATTGGAAAAAGGGGGATCGAAAAGGGGGTGGGGATGGAGGAGACAGTTCATGATCTGAAATTGTTGAACTCAATATTAAGTCCGGAAGGCTGTAAAGTGCCTAGTCGGAAGATGAGGTGCTGTTCCTCCAGTTTGCGTTGAGCTTCACTGGAACATTGCAGCAGGCCAAGGACGGGCATGTGGGCATGAGAGCAGGGTGGTGTGTTGAAATGGAACAGTAAGTGTGGGTTCGTGGCAATTGAAAGTAAGATTCCTGGCTGGTCTCCCTTCCTTACCACCCATGCGTAAAAGGTAATCTTATTGCATCTACTCCTGCCTTAATTACGGTCATCTAACTCGGCATGGATCCAACCTGGTGGCTTCCTGATCTCTACAGCTCTGCGACATACCTCTGAGCTTTGGATTGGCATTTTGTCCCAATTTCAATTTATGTCTGAAAACACTTACTGCATTTTATTACATAGTTAGCAATAAATTGAAGCATAATCAATTAGATAGACACTCCAGCAACAAATATGGCAAAGAAGCTTCTCAGAGTCCTTGTTTGCAGATTCTATGGTTATTTCCAACATTACAACTGTGACTATGCTTTAAAAAAAATCTTGCTGACTGTAAAATGCTTTGGGGCATCCCGAGGATGTGAAAGGTGCTATATAAATGTTCTTTCATTGAAGATCTACAGTGCAGCCACTGTCAGCATTTCTGCTGTTCCCAGAAGGGAGCAAAGATGGTCGAATCTCAGATTCCTGAAGAAAGATTTGTCTTTTGGACCATTGATCAGTGTGGATCTGACAGGGAAGCTAACTTAAGAAGGTGAGGGGAAGGATAAGCACCCATTTTATCATTTCTCTAGTGGACGAGACAGAAATATAAAAAGAAAGACTTACATTAATATAGCACTTTTCATGACCACTGGATGTCTCAAAGAGCTTTGCAGCCAGTGAAGTATTTTTTGAACTGTTTAATGTAGGAAACATGGCAGCTAATTTGAGCCCAACAAATGCCCACAACCAGCAATGTGATAATTACCAGATAATCTGTTTTTTGTGATGTTGAATGAGGGATAAATGCTGGCCAGGATAACTGGAGATAACTCCCCTGCTCCTCTTCAAAATTGTGCTATGGGATCATTTATCCACCCGAGCACACAGATGGGGCCTCGGTTTAACATCTCATCTGAAAACTGCGCCTCTGACACTACAGTGCTCTGTCAGTACTGCACTGGGATATCAGCCGTGATTTTTGAGCTAAAACCCTAGAGTAGGACTTGAACCTGGAACCTTCTGATTCAGAGGCAAGTGAACTACCACCTGAGCCACAGCTAGCACTGCAATGATCTGCAATTATAATATTGTAAAGTAAAGCATCCTATTTGAGTCCTTCCAAGATCTACATACCTTTGATCTGGACTCCACCCCCCTGTTAAGTTCCTGCTAAGATTAGGACAGATGGCACATAGTCATGATAACCTATTGACACTGGGCTAAACATCCACCAACATGACCTCCTATTACCACTGCTGCTATCCCTTTACTCACATCATTGTCGCTGAAACCCTTACCCACACTTCTCTGACTGACAGGCTGGATTTCTCCAATACTTTCCTGACTGAACGGCATGCTCAACTGCTTGTAGGTACCAACTCAACCAAACATTCACTGGTCGCATCCTATTCTGGTACTCCCATCCACATTCACCATCTCCCAATACACTCAATTCACAAATCCCCCCCCCACCTTGCCTCGACAGGGTAAGCTTGTCCAACGTGAAGCCCATGGCTTTCATTTGATTCGGGAAACCCGCCCGTGTGGCCCACGGAGTCCATTTTCAAAGCGGAGTGGAGGATTCTGAAAGAAACTGTTTCTCCAGTCACAGGCCGTTCCTCCCCCAGATGCACCAAATTGTGAAACGCCCCTCACTGTGTCTCCAAAATTGGCGAGAGCTGGACATTGGTCAGAAAATGGGAGTGAAAACTGAACATGACCTTTAGACCGTAGATCCAGTCTGCAGTTTGAACGAATTGACCATAAATTCAAACCATAATTTAATAGCCCTGATAAAAGCCTGGGGCTGATTAACTTGCCACGCATTTCCAACACTTTGGCTTATTTCAGATGTCCATTATTCATTTTCCGAGAAAACTTACTACTTAGCATATTCTCTGTTGGGTTTTCTTGAAACAATTTTTTGGTGAGCTTTGCCAGTAAAGCTAATATTAGAAAAGTTTAACATTTGACTGAAATTACATTCCTGACCATTTGCAAACATTCCTTTAGAAAATGTAGCACACTGACCTGATCGTATATCAAGGCTCTGATAGCTTTAAGGCGGTTGGTATAAAAATGTCAAGTTCCCATTTGTTAAGGCCAACCCAGCTGAGAATTACAATAATCAATTAATTAACGAACATTTAGCACCGAGAGAAATGGTATCTCTGATTTGCTGAGTGCACAGTAAATGAGTAGTGTTAATTCTTTAATGAAAATGTATAGCGTTCACACCATTCAGGATTTATTACAGATTTAACTGCATTTTCCAGTAACATTATATCCAAACCCTTCTGATTCAATTAACATAGAAATTAGTTTCATGAGGGATGCACTCAGTGTCAGCTACATTAGCAAATTCACTTCACGCCTCTAACCAGGCCATGCATCAAAAGTAATGAGGAGATATGATCAAGTTAATAAAAATTGCAGTGCTTAGCATGATGATCTTATGGAAATAACTTGTTGTATTTATCCTTAGTGATAGATGGAAAAGGGACAAATATTTTGATACCGATGAAGAGACAGATGATGAAGAAAGATAACTCTGTCATTACAGGGAAAAAATAGAACATGCAGTAGAGAGGAGCCGGGCTCTGGAGAGCAGCGAAGATTAAAAAAATTGAATTCTGCATCAGTGGCTACCACTAATGCTTTCCTGGTTAAGCAGTCTCTGCAATATGGACCTCTCCTCAACACAGGTCACGTTTTAACGCAGACACCAGCAGAATTAGGAAGCCAGGCTTGATCTGTGGCCTCTGCTTAACTCGGTGATCTCAAGCATGGTTGCAACTGAGGCACAGTTTCCTCTTGGTCCAGGAAGGGAATGAATCAGCCGGGGTTTTCACACCGCTTGCTGTTTAGATACTGGTGCCAGATAGTGCCCTGGGTTGATTCTGCAATGAGGACAGGCTTGAGGTCCACTGAAAATCACCAATCTCAAAACCTCTGGTCTCAACTCGCACTCTACCCCGTGAGAACAGAACTCTGTGCAACCGGTTACATTTCAATTTTAAGGCGGGAGTACATGGGAACTTCAGTTCTCCTTCCACAGTGTCAACCATGGCTCAGTGGGTAGCAGTCTTGACTCCCAATCCTAAGGTTGTGGTTTCAAGCCCTGCTCCATAGCCTTGAGCACAAATTCTAGGCTGACACTCCAGCATAGAAATGAGGGACTTTTGAAGAAGAATAGAGGAGTTCTCCTCAATTTCCTTGGCTAATAATATTTAGACCCCAGCCAACATCACAGCAGCAGACCTGGTTATCACTGCATTGTTGTTTGTGGGACCTTGCTGTGCATAAATAGGTGGTTGCGTTTCCTACATTATAACAAGACTTCACTGTCTGTCTTGAAGCCTGAAAGATACTATTTATGCAGTTATAAGCCTTTCTTTCTCTATTTCTTCCACATTAAAAAGGCTCAACATTTAAATTGGAAAATGTTTTAAACGTCAGATCTGCTGATCCCGGCATGCAGCCTAAGTAGTACAGAGACTGCCTCCTGGAACCTTTCAGAGTGATCTGCACTCAGATTGCGTCAACTGAAGGGGCCAGTTTCATTTTCCTTTTTGCGTCAATAAGCATCCAAAACCACTTTATGTTGACACAGAGGCAGCCATGTGCTAAAATGGTAAAACTGCTAACTTAAAGAGTTTTCGAGCCAAAAGTGAGCCATTTGCTTCAGCAGCAAAACAAAAGTGAATGTGCATGCATACAAAATTCAGCAAGTGTGTTCCTATGAAAAAAAATGAGTGAATGTTGAAATTACTGTCAGTGGAAACAAAATAATACATTTCTCAAAGAAATCCAGCCTAAAAGAACGAGAAAGCATGGTGAGAAATAGGAAACTTGCAGTTATTCACTCCAAAATTTTGTGTACCATTATGTCGTTAGCAAAGCTGGTAATAATTTTTCAAGATCGCATTCCTTTCAATTTTTCAGATTAAGAATCATCTTTTCGGATCAATTTATAGTGAAAGCGAACAAAAGATTCAGCCCAGCCTTAAGGGCAATGAACTCTGAGAAAGAACACTAATATTTGGGCAGCTGATCCGCATGGACAACCAGCAACACGAGGTCAACAAGCCCCAAATCAAATCGCTGAGAAATCCAACTCAGTAGAGTTTCTGTTTGTCTGACAACACAATGTGTCCTCTCTACCCGTAAGGGAATGAAACCGCCTCAGAATGCAAATGTAGTATTTTAAACTGATCATGGACTTCTTCATCCCAAGCGCTGCTGACAGGTTAGCTCATTTTAGTGCTCCCTCCTTTCAAATATAATTTGTCGATGCAAGTTAAATCGGAGCTTTCAAGGTACAGGCTATTGTTCCTTCCCAAGAGTGAACTGATAACATGAACAAGTGCCAAGAGGTGGTTTTTCCAGCAAACTGCAGGAGGGAATAGTGAATTTTAGACATGCAGAAAACCGACAGGCTCTCATTGATGAGTAGCAGTGGGTAATATTTAACCATTTACAATCCTGGTGTATGTAAACTATTACAAGGTTCTAAGCCATCATCTCCCTCGTCTGAACCTTTCATTCCACTTCTTTTTCATACCACAGGCTTATTGAGCACCCGATTTAAAAATTGCAGATGACAAATAAGTTTCAAACCTTCCAGATGATACAAAGCTTGGGAGTATTGTTAACTGTGAAAGAGGGATTGTGACAGACTTCAAGAGGAAATAGACAGGCTAGCAGAATGAGTAGGCATGTGGCAGATGAATTCAGAGAAGTGTGAAGTGATAACATTTTGGGAGGAAGAATAAGGAGAGGCATAAAGTATAGGGTAGAATTCTAAAGGGGGTGATGCAGTTGAAGCTGACAGGGCAAGCTGAGAAAGTGGTTAAAAATGTGAATGCATTAGAAGGAGTTCAGAGAAGGTTTACTAGATTAATACCTGAAACGGGTGGGTTGCCTTATGAAGAAAGGCTGGGCAGGCTAGACTTGTATCCACTGGAGTTCAGAAGAGTAAGAGGTGACTTGATTGAAACATATAAGATCCTGAGGGGACTTTGACAGGGTGGATGTGGAAAGGATGTTTCCTTTTGTGGGAGAATCTACAACTAGGGGCCACTGTTTAAAAATAAGGATTCGCCGTTTAAGACAGAGATAAGGAAAAAAAAATTCTCTCAGAGGATTGCGAGACTTTGGAATTGTCTTCCTCAAAAGATGGTTGAGGCACAGGCTTTGAATATTTTTAAGGCAGAGGTAGATAGATTCTTGATAAGCAAGGGGGTGAAAGGTTATTGGGGGTAGTCAGCAATGTGAAGTTGAGGTTAAAATCAAATCAGCCACGATCATATTGAATGGCGGAGCAGGCTTGAGGGGCCAAGTGGCCTACTCCTGCTCCTAATTTATATAGTTACATGTAAAAGGTGTACGGGTTTCCTGGGCTTTCTAAATAGAGGCATGGACGACAGAAGTAAGCAGGTTCTGATGAACCTTTATAAAAAACTGGTTCAGCCTCAACTGATATCACACAGAGGCATAGTTGATAAAAGTGAAATTTCTATTTAATATATGACATTAACGTGTTAAAGCACACAGTGGGGCAAAGTACAGTCAGGTGATTCAGTAAACCATGTCGGTGTGTGCAGAAAATTGCAAAAGGACCTTTAGAGATTACATAAGTGGGGGAAAAAAAATTCTGTGGCAGATGGAGTGCAGTGTGGGGAAGTGTGAGGTCATCCATTTTGGAAGCAAGAGTTAACAATCAGTGTGTTTTATAAATATTGAGAAGCTAGGAATGGTGGAAGACCAGAGAGGTTTAGGGATCCTACTACAGCAATCACTAAAAGATAATAAACAGGTACAAGGAGTAATTAAATGATCTCATGGAATATTGGGCTTTATTTCAAGACTGTTGGAAAATGAGGGAGTGGAAAGTGTCTTACAGTTATCTTAAGCTCTGTGTAGAATATTGCATTCTGCACACCACACTCCAGGAAGGAGATATTGGCCTTGGAGACGTGCTGCACAGATTCATCAGACTGATACCTGAGCTAAAAGGGTTAACTACTTACGAGGACATGTTGCATAAAGTAGATTTGTATTCCTTTGAGTACAGAAGATTAAAGAGTGGTCTTATTATGGCGTTTAAGATGATTGAGAAAGTTGGGAGAGTAGATAGAGAGAAACTAATTCCTCTGGTGAATTGAAAATTTCAAAACTGAGATTGAAAGATATTTATTAGGCAAGAGCAATAGAGGTTATGGAACCAAAGCAGATAAATGGAGTTAAAATCAGTCATGATCTGACTGAATAGCAGAAAAGGGTCAAGGGGTTAAATGGCCTACCTTTATTGTAATGTTTCACTCATAAGTTTTGCAACATGTGGCAGACAATCATAAAATCATACAGCATTGAAGGAGTCTAGTCAGCTTGCATGCAACCTGTTTGAAATGGCTATTCAATGATCAGTCCCACACTCCAGTTCTTACCCCAAATTCAAGTATGTTTTTTTTTCTGAACAGGTATATATATTCAATTCCCTTTTGACTGTCAATATTCCTTTCAGGCACTGCATTCCAGATAACAAATTGCAGTGTTGAAAAAGAAAATCTCCTCATCCTCCCCTTGTTCTTTTCCATTTATCTTAAATCTGTCTCCTCTGGTTATCTACCCACTTGCCAGTGTTTTCTTTTTAGAACTCATTAATCGTCAGGGATTTTAACTTTAACCTTCTTTTATTTTTATATTTCCCATGTGGGTCACAAGCATTTTAGAAAAACAATCAGCAACTCTGGACAGGGAAGTGCAAAATACAGGAGTTTGCAGCACTGCGCTACACACCAGAGCCATGCACCAGAGCAATGCAGGAGCGTTGGCGCCAATGCCTGTTCCTGAGCAAGAAACATTAAGCAGGAGCCAATGGCCCCCCAATATGGGGGAGGCAAAGGTATAGGGAGAGCTGTCATAGCCCCGCTGTTGTACAATTCATAGCTGGCAGTTTAGTATGGCACTGACAGGGGTCTGAGAGGAGGACAAGGAGCAAAGTCAAGTAAACCGCACTTTAAAAAGAGTAATGAATGACAGAAGGCCATTCAGCCATTTACCTTCCAGTTTAAAAATCTATGCTGTCTGACTGAGCTGTTTCTGTTCCCTTGCGGCTTTCAAATGCCTTTTCAATACACGATTGAGACAATTTTATCATATCGTCCAGCACTATTTCGTTGCTTTTCAGCTTAAAAAAAAAAATTGTTCACGGGCTATTAAGTCCATTAACTGTGCTTCTTTGTGTTATTATGTAAGAGCTCTCCCGGCTCTTGGAGAATCAGAGGTCACAGAAGCAAGCAGTTCAGGCCTTCAAGCCGACACTTCATCTTACTCTATCTAGCCGAGTCCCGTTCTTGCTTGCTCTGCATATCCTCTGAGATTTTTATACAAGCAACGAGTTAAATCTTTGTTAAAAGTATTTACGGATTCTGCTTCAGTCACAGTTTGGGTCAGAGATTCCACACTCTACGCACCTGCTGAGTGTAGTAACTTTTCCATCTTTTCTTTAATTTCTTGCGATTATTCTAAATTCGTGCTCTCTCATTCTCACTTTGCATTGATTTAGGCATGTCAGCTGTGGCTCAGTCGATACCACTCTCACCTTTGAATCACAAGCTTCTGGGTTCAAGTCTCACTTCAGGGTTTCCATATGAAAATCATGGCTACGCTCCGATGCAGTACTGAGGGAGTGCTGCGCTGTTGGAGGTGTTGCCTTTCAGGTGAGATGTTAAATCAAGGCCCCATCTGTCCATTCGGGAAAATGCAAAAGATCACAGGCCATGACTTCCTCGGAGTGGCAATCAGTGTTGGACCTCAGGGTGGGGGAAAGGTCGATGGGGATGGTGATGAGACCTCAGGTGGGTGGGGGCAGGGGGGTATTGGGTTCGGAGTGGGGGAGGGGCGAGTCTCGGGGAAGGGCTCGGGGGTGAGGTTGGATTGGGGGGGGGGGGGGGGGGGTTTGGGCTTGCGGTGGTGGGGTGGTGGGGGGCCCAGTTGGGTTGGGCCTCTGGGGTGCGTGGGGTGGTTTGGTTGGATTGGGATGGGGGTCCAGGCCTGGGGGAAGTTCAAGCCCGTTGGGGGGCTCCAGTCCAGTTGGGAGGAGGCAGTTGGGCCAGTAAGTGGGTGGGTCAGGTCAGGGGGAATCCCATGGGTAGTTGGGTGGTGGAATACTGTGGGGGGTTGGGGGGGGCTGTAGTCCTTAAGGGAAGGTCAAGGAGTCCCCTGGAGGGTCGAGTATGTGTGGGGGAGTCCGGTGGGGGGGGTCAGCCTAGGTCTTTCTAATAGTTACTCAGATGTTAGAAGACGTTTTAATTCTTCTAATTTATTGTAGGTAACTATTTGTGTAACACAGCTAGAACCATCTGAAGTTTGCGATTTAAATTGTATTTTCTGATGGTTCACAGCGCAGGGCAATTGCCCAGAGGAAGTTTGCACTTCTTGGCAATTGCTGTGCAAACCCTTACCTGTGAACCTCCAAAGGGGATTCCCCAGTGCACTTTGGGATACCCCCAAATCTGACAGTGGGGAGCTCAGGAGTTATGGCCCCATATATCACTATTTTAAAGAAGAGCATTTGAATTTTCTCCTGTACCTTGGCCAATACTTGTCCCTCGATTAACAACACAAAAACATATTATCTGGTGATTATCACATTGTTGTTTGTGGGAGTTTGCTGTGCGCAAATTGGCTGCCACCTTTCTGACATGGCAACACTACTCTTCAAACGTACTTCATTGTCTGCAAAGTGCTTTGAGAGGTTTGGAGGTCGTGAAAAGCAAACTATATAAATGGAAGACTTCCATTTGACTTTGGGCAGAATTTTCCATGCCCGCTGGCACCGGGCGTGTTTGGCAGCGTTAGCAGACAATATGGCGAGAAGGCCAAAATTCGGACTCACGACGCCGTCAAACCAGTTTGCAATCGTCCGCTCTGCCTGTCGTTGGATGCCGGGAACCTCACTGTAATACATCTGCATATTATTACAGGCTCAGCTCACCGGACTCATCCCCCCCACGCTGGATCATCTAAGCACGTCGACGTGTTTCACAACTGCACATAAGAGACATGCATCTGGCAAGCTGCACTTTGCTCAGGACCTCGAGGTTTGTTTATCTGCCTTGATTCATGCAGCACTCACTGTCATCAGTGCCAGGCTCCACAGGCAGCACCACATCACTTTTAGGTGGGCTCATGTGCAGGACTCTGCCCACCAGACCAGCCAGAATGCAGGGGCTAGCTCTTCAACAGCCGCAGGGCTAGGGCTTGCTTGGGGAAGGGGGAGAAGTGGCCTCAGGCAAGGGGAGAGGCTGCAGGGTGAGGACTGTACTGAGGAAGCAGGATATCCCAGGGTGTGTGTGTGGGGGCACAAGTTGATCTGTGCAAGTGGCATCAAGATGGTGAGGGCTGAAGAGGTGAGGCCAAATGGAGATTTGAGGGTGTGTGCGAAAGAGTCCCTTGAGCTGGCAGTGAGTGAGATACCAGTGAATGTGTGATAGGCTTGAGTGTGTGAGTTTAGAGTGATGAGGTGGTTGCCTTACCATGGCAGCATGGATGAGATCATTCATCCTCTATCCGCATTGAATGGCCAACCTCTTCTGTGCTACATTGGCACTGATCACCACTGCCATCACCTACCAAGCCAGAGTGGTAATGTCGCTGCCCCTCCTGCAGCCGCAGCGGGGGTAGAGGACATCACAGCGGTTCTCCACGGCGTCCAATAGGCACTCAAGAGACACATCACTAAACTTGAGGGCTGCAGGCTTCTTGCCTTTTGGGGCCATGTCTTATCTGCAGCAGTCCTGGGCTGGAAGCACTGGGAGGTGTGCGTGTGGCTGCACTTTAAATGTGGCACCAGGCGTGATGAAGCAGCGAGGCGATGGCCTGGTGGGTGAATCAGAGCCCGCCATCAAACGGCGTGTTTCCCAGGAATGCATGATTAATGAGCTGGGGTTGGGATGTTACAGCGTGAAAAGCCACCATTGTGGCCGGCGGGTAAAATGTCTTATTTCCCACCCGCTACCGCACTTAGCGCAAATCTGGGACGATTCCGCCCTTTGTTTTTGGTTTTATTTACCCTTTCATTACCCTTCATATTCTTAAAGAACCATTAGCTCTTCAACAAGCATCTTAACTACATAAAACAAGAATTGCATTTCAGTATTACCTTTCATGACCTCAGGATACCCCAAAGTGCTTTACAGCCAATTAATTGCTTTTTAAACGGCAGTCATTGAGTAATTTATGGCCTTCTTTAAGTTAAATATTCTTTGTACCAGTTATGATCTCAGCTGATGTTAATACTGGATAAGTCAGATGCCAGAGTGCAACCTGGCTTGAGCCATACTGACTCGAAACAGATGCTGTCAGACCTGCTGAGTTTTTCCAGCTATTTTTGTTTTTGTTGATAGATTTTAACTTTTGTTTTAGAAACCATGGAGGAAAGTTACTGAACAAATTCACAAGAGTCTGCTGATGAGCTTTAACACAAAGAATAAAATATTTATCAAGCAAGAAAAATGAACTATATTACACTAGACAAAATGGTTAGAAAGATCTCAATACAAACACAAGAAAATGATTCAAGCTCACACCATTCCTTTTAGCCCAGCAATATCTTTACAGACACATGCAAATTCAGAAAGATAAAACAATTTATGGCATCTCTCTCATATTCTAATATTTAGGGGATATATGAGGTACATGTGAACTAACAGGCAATCTGTAGTCAGACACACCACACTCCAAACTAAATGACTGATGCGGCCAAAGCATTTCCACGGATTTCTCAACAAACCACCCTGACGTTTGTTACATTGTGAGTCAACCCATCTCACTGAAACTTGGTCTTTTGCACAAATGCTTGCAATCTCCACATTTGAAGGACTCACCTTGGAATTCTCTCCAAACATTGCTCCTACTCGGATGGCTTCAACAAGGATCCATCGCCAGGGTTTCAATCTTGCCTTCTGAGAGTCCTTTCCCCTGGATCTCTGAGTACACTCAAGTTTCACCTTCCATGCATAATGTCAGTTCTTTGGCTATGCCAAGCAGAACACCACTGCTCCAAAAGACCCACAGTAAGGAGTCACCAACCTTCGGCTGCCTCCTCAGATCTTCAGGGCTTCCCTCAAGCCTGCTTCGCTTCAAGTCTTCTCCTTGCAGCTCTCTCTTCAACTCAGTGCCATTGCTCTGCTCCTTTCCCTTAGCTTGACTTCTGGGACCTCTGTCTGCTCCGTGTCTTTGTCTCTGCTTGGGACTTTCTTCCAGGACCTCTCCCTGTCCCTCCCCTTGTGTCCTGCACTTTGGGACACCTTACTGGGTAATGGTGCTCCAGTTCAGGACGCCTGACCTGTGTTTTCCGCCGCTTTTGCTTCTTTTCTTGCATGCAGGTGCACAGGGCCAGTCTCCGGCCTTAAGACATGAAAACCCCAAACTGTGGATATGTGGCCATTTCCCAGCCGGCACATATTGCAGCAGGCCTGAGGCTTGTTGGAATTGGAGTTCTCAACTTCTGGCTTCAGATTAAGGTAAGCATTTCAGTTTCATCACAGTGACTTTGCATCCCACGGCCTGAATTTTACCCTTGGCGGGCAAGTGCCATCGGCAGGCCCGGGAGCAGCTGGGAAAAGGGCTGCTGCGACCGTGATTTTACGTTGGCCATCTAAGGCCGCCCAGCATGAAATGCAGCTCCTCACTGGTCAGGAAGGACTGAGTTGGCGGGGTGGGGGGGGTGCAGTGGCGTGGGACCTATTGGCCGTCGGGTCCAATGGTGACCCGATGGCCAATTTAAAAATGGCCCTGGAAGGCTGTTACAGAAGAACGTCTGTTCGGTGTTAGGAAAGTGATGGAGTCGAGTGCGGCTGGAGACGCCATGCGGCAGGGCAGGTCCGCGGGCACTCAGCCCCTCCGCTTTTCAGATGAGTGCCTCGCGGTCTTCCTGGAGGAGGTGGCTGCCAGAATGGATACCCCTGTCCCCAGAGCTGGGAGGAGGAGGCCACCGCCCCTCACAAAGAGGGCATGGGAGGAGGTTGCAGCACTGGTTAGCAGCCAGGTCGTGGTGCAGTGCACATGGGTGCTGTGTTAGAAGCACTTTAATGACCTGCTGTGCTCAGGAAGGGTGATTACCATGTTGGCATGGGTCAGTGTGCAGAAGTGTTAAGGTGTGGTTGTCTTCCGTGGACCTCAGGGGTGCTAACGTCTGAGTACCAACTGTCAGTGATGCCGGACCAGGCCAAGGGAGTGATCCCTGGCTGCTTGGACTGAGTAACTTGTGGCTCGAGGGCCACGACTCGGACGTGCCCTGTGAGGTGTTTCTCAGGTGGGGTTGGCCAGGCTGCAATGGCGCTGTAGGTAGAGAGTGGACTAATCACTGCTCCTCTGTCCTTTCAGGAGAAGACAAGCCATAACCAATTGAAGGTCAGGGACAGGCGGAGGCCCTATCAACTTGCTGCTGCTGACCAGGTTCGAGCAGGGAGCCCTTGAGCTGGAGAGCCGTTACGCTCCATGAGCAAACGGGTGTGGAGAGGCAGGAGTGCAGTGCACAGAGGTGAGAGATTCGGATTGCGGAACCATTCTAGTGTAGTCTCTTCATTGATGGGAGCCTCAAAGCTGGACTCCCCATTGATCATTGAAAGAAAGTGGCACCATGATGCAGATCTCCATTGTCTCACCAGAGTGCCTGGCATGCACAATGACAGTGTGATGACTTTAACTAATGACATGTCCTTGTTCTCCTTTTTAGATTCGCCAGCACACACTCACTCTCTGGATCCTGAAGGGCCACCCCTGGCTATGGAGGACCACTGGACTTCATTTGCACCTGCATCACAAACAAGGCACCAGTGCGGATACCAGCACCTCAGTGGGCATTAGATTGGCAGCTAAAATGTCAGTGCACATTGGTGAGGGCACTTAATGCTCGCTTGAGGTGCAGGCAAAGGCAGAGAGTGCCCAGGGCGCCAGAAGTCGGAGGACTGCTGGGGACCAGGATGATGCTCAGTCGAAGGCAGATGATGAGCATCTGGAGTCATCCATTAGGCGGCAGATACTGGATGTCCAGTAGGATGTGTGGGAGGATCTGGCAGTGATCCATGAGGGTTTGCGTGCCATGGTCTCCATTGTGGAGGAGTCCATGCAGAGCATGCACACTGTGTTGACCCTCATGGCCGAGTGCACTGCCTCCTCCATTGAGAGAATAGTGACCCTCATGGAGAGGCAGCTCCAGGGGCAAAATGAGGCGTTCCTGGGGTTGCGCTCGGACCTGTAAGCCCTCACACAGGCAATGACGTCAGGTGGTCAGTGCCAGTGTGGGAGATGGACGAGGCACCCAGTATCCCAGCTAGGTGCCCGTCCATCAATGGTGAGCAAGGAGATCCGAGCGACCTCACATTGGCGCATGAGCTCCTTGTTGTCTCTGTGGGCTTCTCTCCGGATGACGGCAGCATCTCCTCCGCCAATGACCATGGTATCTGATGAGGCTGCGATAACTGGGGAGATGCCAGCCATGGCACCAGTCGCTCCCTCCCAGGTGCAGCCAGCACAGGCTCCACTGGCCAGAGGATGACCGCCAAGGTCATCAAAGCCAACAAGACAGCAGGGTCAGCAGGCTGCCTCCAATGCTGGTGCCAGTGAGGGCGGGGGCAACAAGACGTAGCACTTGGAAAAGTAAGTTAAAGGCACCATGAGCACAAGTGGGATAGTTCACGGGTGATTTTCTGTTCATTTATGGTTGGTTTATATGTCTGCTGGTGTGGGCACCAACGCCAGTAATGGTAATGTCATTATGCTTTCAATGCGACAATAACATTAAATTTGCTTTGATTCTGATGGCCTGAGTATGCTTCACCTCTTTTCTTTCTGGTGCAGGGTACACAGTATGTTATGCTGGATGTGAGTGGCTGGATACTTTATTGCACAGACATTGAGTGGACTTTGGTGCAAATGAAAGGGTTATTTCAGACATCCAGAATGGAGGCGGCAGCCCTGGCATGAGGTGGAAGCAGATCTTCGGTAGCCTAGCTGAAGGAGCGTTGGATCAAGGCATCTCTGGTGTCCTTGCCTCCCTGGAGGTTACAGAGGTCTGCCTCCACGCCCTCAGTGTTCTCCTCGTGCTCCTCTTCTGACTCATTACTGGATTCATCCTTTGTGGCCTGTGCAGCTGCCTCAAGATCCTCTTGTTCCAGTGGGTCCCCCTTTGCCAGAGCCAGATTGTGGAGAGTGCAGCATGCAACCACTGTCAGTGACACCCACTCTGGGGGTGATTGTAGTGCCCCCGCCCGAACGCTCCAGGCATCGGAAGCACATTTTGAGAAGGCCGATGGTCCTCTCTACCACCGCCTTTGTGGAGGCATGACTCGTATTGTAAAGCTGCTCTGCCTCTGTTCTTGGATGGCAGAGAGTTGTCATGAGCCACCTCTTCAACCAATAGCCGTTGTCACTCAGCAGCATCCATCCAGTCAAGCTGGAGCATTGAAGAGCCTCGGCACCTGGGACAGTCTCAGGATTTAAGCGTCAAGGGAGCTGCCAGGGTACCTTGCACAGACTTGTAGAATCTGCATCCGGTGGTCACACAATATCTGCATGTTCATGGAGTGGAAGCCCTTCCTGTTGACGAAGGTACCCGGCTGACCCACTGGCACCTTGACGGCCACATGTGTGCAGTCGATGGCACCCTGGACACGGGGGGACCCAGCAATCGCTGCAAAGCCTCTGGCTCGCTCAGCCTGGCTGGCCTCGTCCATATGGTAAAGAATAAAGATCAGTCCCCACCTGAACAGAGCTTCTGTCACCAGCTTGATGCAATTGTGGACAGCTGATTGGGAAACTGCACAAAGATCCCCCACTGACCCCTGGAAAGAGCGGGAGGCATAGAAGTTGAGGGCTACTGTGACCTTCAGAGCCACTAGCATGGCGCGTCCACCCACATAGTCGGAGCTGATCTCTGGCCCAATCACCTGACAAATGGAGGTCATGGTCACCCTTGAGAGGTAGATCCTCCTTCCGTACTGCACCTCAGACATATTGAGATAGCTGCATCGCCACCTGTAAACCCTGGCAGCAGGATAGTGGCATCTTCTGCGGCCCCTTCCACCTTGGATTACCTGCTGACCCTGCACCCCTTGTGCCTGCACCTCTCCTCCCACAGGTCCCTCCCCTAGAAGCTGCATAGGGACACCTGGCCTCCTCTCTCTTCTGCCCCTCTCTTCCTCCTGAGAGGAGGTGCCACCAGCAGAGACAATTCCATTACCAGGGTAAGGGAAGGCTGTCTGATACCTGGTCCACACGGTCTGAATCCTCCAGGGGCCTGGCCGACAGCAATGAGTCCTGAAAATGCTAACAATGAAGCCCCAAACAGAGATGAAGCTGCCAAGTACCAATAAGCAACCAGCTGCAAACTATCTCCAAAGCTGCTCACTGCTCACACTGGCAATGCTCCTGACGCTTTTTATCCCGCCCTTGGATGAGGTTTTTGAAATTGTCGGCTGCTCGCCTGCCCGTTTTGCCCGTGCGATAAGCGCGAAATCGCACAGGCAACGTAAAATACAGCTAAATTGTCTTTTTAATGGCCTGAACTGGCCTCGTAATTGATGGCGGGCGTGGCTGCGACTCCCGCTTGTGCCCGCCGACCGAAATATCGCGTGAGTGCGTGATAACGTTGGGACGCTCACATGACGTCATTGCGCACTATTTTACATTCGGGCGTGTCGGGCGCGTGCCCGGATGCCAAGTAAAAAGTTCTGCCCCATGTCTCTTGATACAAATCAAAGGATCCTGTGTGTCTTTGTAAGGATTTATTTACTTGCCTTGCTGTCTATGATGACCTGTGTATTGCACGCCAAGGGCTATCCATTCAAAGTGCACGTACTGCCCCTTGTCTTGCTTCCAACATGTATTACAGCTATCTCTTGTTTAGCACTCCTAATGTGTCCCAGAAAAGAAACCGTGTGCTAAATGAAAACATGCTAAAGAAAAATCACTTTCGCATAAGAAAACATGCAATAAGGGTGGATTACGTTCCTGACCTGTAATTTTTAATATTCTCTTCCCTCTGGCCGTCGCTCACAGTGAGGACTCAGGAGAGGGGCAGCGGGAGGGAAGGAGCGAGGTGGTCAGGAGAGATGGTGAGCAGGTTGGTCAAAGCGGTGAGCGGCAGGTAGTGAGAAGGTTAGGAGAGGGGGTGAGCGGGAAGCAGAGAGGAGGTTGGGTGTGGGAAATGGCAAGCGGGAGGGAGCAAAAGAGATTGGGAGAGGGGCGGCAAGAGGGTTAGTGAGCGCGAGGGAGTGAGCAGCTTGGGAGAGGCAGTGAGCAGGAAGCAGAGAGGAGGTTGGCAGAGGTGACAAGAGAAGCTGCATGAAGTGTTTAATAAAACAGTAATTCAGCACGTGCGGTTACAATGTGGATCTAGGTGCATGCATAGTAACTGTGCTAAAATGAAAAAGGGGGTCAAGGCCAGCAGCACTATTCGAGTCAATTCCCTAACTTACAAACTGAGTTAAAAAGAAAATACGCTCTTGGAATAAGCTTTAAATTGGATATCTGTTCTATCCATTTCTCTACACTGAAATGTATCTACACAACCATCACCCAACCTGCTTAACATTCTAGCTGATTTATTTCCTCCTGTAGTCTTTAACAACCTTTGTTAACAGTTTTTGTACCTCTCAATTTGGCAGCATCAACAAATTTGGCTATGCATGTTTAACTCCCATGTCAAAGTCATGTATTTATGTAACATTAAAGAGCAAGCTGACACAAGGTCAAGTGCAGCACCATGGACTTTATTTTTCCAATCTCCCCATTATCCATGTCCTCTTCTTCTTCCTTCCCTCTCTCTCTATCCACGTGGACAATAAATAAAGGCCTATAGAAGAAAATACAGGCCTTTGAAATGTGGATGCTAAGACCTAGGCTAAACATTCCATAGACAGTCCATAAGACAAATGAAGAGGTGTCTGAAATTTCGAGAGCAAGAAGGACTCTTAAAATGTCCCATCCAGAAAAGAAATTGCCAGTATTTTGGCCATTTGATCAGAGCTGAAATGCTGCAGAGATCTTGTCTAGACGGCAAAGTGGAGGGCAGCAGAAAGGAGGGTTGACCTAGGCATTGTTGGATGATGGATGTCACAGAACGGCTGCAGACGAGCTCCAGTGGATGAGTGAGGATGGCACGAGTTGATGAGTGTGACAGAGCATGACAGTAGGTCTCTTGGCAGCTGTAGCTACAAGCAGCAGCAGTGTCTATCCACGTGGCCGCATTCCCCTTAATTCCTCGTGTCATTATCTTTGTCATGTATTATCTCATCAAATGCTTTTTAAAGATCTGCTTAAACCACATTTACTGAATATCATTTAACTGTCTTATGCCTTATATTTCCAAAGAAAGATGATCCAGCATGACAAGAATTGGCAACAATGAAATCAGAAATCCTAATACCTAACACATTCACATCAAGAAACATAGAGCAAAATGCACTTTGGTTACAAAAACACAGTCTGTTTAGGGTCTCGTACACATCTTAGAGATGCCTAGGCAGGCCGTTAAAAAGCTAGACTGCCCAGTCCAAAATGAGATTCCTATCCTGTTAGACGGGTGTGTTTGGTGGTGCAGAACACCATTAAACAGGACCTGTGACATGTGCAGCAAAAACAGGTTTACACATTATACAAGATTTGGCAAGAGGGGATTTGGATGTGTGTATTGGGGTATGTATGTGTCAATGTTCCCATGTGTGAATGTCTGAATGTATCTTTTACCATCTGCCCACTCACAGCGCAGAGGACTGGACTGCATTAAATAGATTTATAGAAACATTTCACTCGAGTAAGTCCAAAGGTCTGTTCTTTCAGCAACAGTGATGATTATGATCCAATCTTGGAATGAATAGATATAATGGTATGATACACAATGTTACAGTACTGCTTTCCTTGTTGCAGTACTGCTCTGCTATTTTTCTCTATTTCTGTTTTCTTCGTTGCTCTCCTGAGAGCACTGGCTCATGATGGAGTGTGACTATGTGTATTTCTGCAGCTCTCTATTACTAGACCAAAATGGCCATTGATTATTGGTAAGGCAATACCAGTAAGCTCAACTATATCCACACACACATATCAGGAGGGTTCATTGGACTGAATACCGAGTCTGCCTTTTCCTCGTCATTTCTTAACAGCGGTGCAGGCAACTACAAAGCTCTACGGCCGCTCTGCCTCAGATCAGTGAACTCAGCAGGGACTAGGGATCAAAGCTGAAGGCTTGCTGGATTGTACGCCTTAGTTTCACAAATTTGCCTGTGTATTCACCAACTCAGCCTGAAGAATCACAGAGGCTTACAGCACAGAGGGAGGCCATTCAGCCAACTGAGCCTATGTTGTCTCTCTGAAAGAGCTATCCACTTCACCCAAGACCCCCTGCTCTTTCCCAATAGCCCTGAAAATGTTTGATTTTTAAGTAGAGATCAAAATACGTCTTGAAGCTATTAACGAATCTGCTTCCGCCACCCTTTCAAGCAGCGCATTCCAGATCAAAACAACTTGCTGAGTTAAAAAAAAGAACTTTTCATCTCCCCAATGGCTTTTTTGCCAATTATTTTAAATCTATTTTCTGTACTTTTTATTTATTCTTGCATAGAAGGTGGCATCGCTGGCTAAACCACCATATGTTTCCCACCCCGAATTGCCGTTGAGAAGGTGCTGGTGACACGCTTTCTTGAACCGCTCCAGTCCATTGGTGAAGGGACACCCACAGTGCTTACTGAACCTGCCTGCCTATGGGAAACGGTTCTTCCCCATCTAGTCTATAAAATCCCGTCATCATTTGGAGACCTCATTAAATCTGCTTACCTTTTTCTCCCCGAACGAGAACAATGAGCCCTTTAGCCTTTCCCCTTGGCTGAGACCTCCTCATCCCTGGTAGCATGCTAGTAAATCTCCTCTGCACCCTCTGCAAGTCACTGACATGTTTTCTTAAAATGTGGAGCCCAGAATTAGAAACAGTACTCTAACCAGGGGTATAAATATATAGTTTGAATCTGTCAAGCAGCTTTTCCTCTGCTATCCTTAAGAGGAAACACAGATATCACAGTGCATGTGCTTAAGTAAATCATGGGGCAGATTTTACAGTTCCCCTGCTGGTGGATTTGCAAGTGGTGGGCCCATAAAATTACCCAGCTGGCCTTAGTGCAGCCCTCCCACCTGCCCCCAGCCTCTCTGCAAGTTTATGTGGGGTGGGCGAGGTCTAGGGTGGCTTGCCCACCTTTGTCCCAATTGATGCCTTTGGAGTGATCAATTACTGACCACGTTAGGACCGATTCTCACCTCTGGAGGCTGGCGGGAGGAGCTCAGGGGCAGGAGGAGGAAGCATGGCAGGTCACCCTGCCGGGGCCATGGGCGGAAAGGTGGGCACGGTGGGGAAGCAGCACCTCCCTCAAGGGCTACCTTTCCAAATCCTCACCATAACCCCTCCCCCATCCCAAAAGTCCTGCACCCCTGCAGTTGCTCCTTCTCCCCTTGGCTTCTCAATGCGGCCTCTCCGCACCCTCCTCATCCTCCCAGGCCTGAACTCTCCTCCCTGCTGTGAGACATCTCCCCTTACCATCCCCTCCCCCTCCGAACTTAACTGGTCCTGGGCTTTGGGGATGTAGAATCTGGGGACTGCTTGTAGTTCCAGTCTATTGCAGTCCAAGCAATAGAGGCTGAGTCTGTACAAGAAACACGGTAAATGATGGCATGCAGGTACAGGATGCAATTAGGAAGGCATCACATGTTTCACTTTACTGCAAGGGGAATGGAGTACAAGAATAAGAAAGTGTTTCTCCAATTACACAGACTTTTGGTGAAACCACGCCTGGAGTGCTGTACGCAATTTTGGGGCTGAACTTTCATTGTGGAGGCAGGAACCTCTCTAGAGGGAAAGCCTTTTGCTATTTGCCAACCAAAGAAGTAGGGAGGTGCCTGAAGTCCTGCCAGGAGAGCTGGCATCCCGGTCTGCCTTGAGGGAGTTGATTTTCCCACCTTCACATTGGGAAACTTGAGGATCGACTGGAAAGTCCCTGTCTGCCTTCTCAATTTGCCTTTAACAAAACTCTTAATGAGCTTAATTGCCTGCCCGTCCTGTGGGGTGGATTGCCTTGCCAAGCTCCAAACTCACCTTCCCCAGACGGCAGATGTCAGGAATGGCATCCCAATGCTGACTTGATGCCGACGCCAATATTTTTGGGATCCTTCCAACTCAGTTCCTGAAGTGGGAGAGCCCCAGAAATTCCGTCCTTACAGTCTCTATATCCACGGAAGGATATAGTGGCACAAAAGATGTTCACTAAATTGGTTCCTGGGATGGTAATGTGACTGGAGGTTGAGCAGATGGGCCTTTCCTCTCTGGAATTTAGAAGGGTAAGATGTGATCTCACTGAAATATTTCAGATTCCGAGGAGGCGTGAAAGGATAGGCACTGAGAGGCAGGGCGGGATTTTAATCTTGGAGGCGGGAATCGGGTTTCAAGAGATTTCCTGACATCACAATTCTGCCTCCTGACTAGCAGTTCCGGGTCACATTATTTTCATGGTGGGGAGTTGGGAACAGGTTGGAGTCAGGTCTGCTGCCTAAGGCAGAGGCTGGGATGGGCTGATGCTGAGGTGGCCAGAGTAACAGGCACCTCCGTCCATTCACTGAGACAGTGCTCCAGTTCCGGAGGTGAATGTGAAGCCTCATAAACCTCACCCTTATAACTCTCTTCAGTCCACCGGCACCTCCCACTCAGCCCTTATCCTCCTCCTCACTGCCCCATACCCCTGTCACCCCCATACCCCACTTCTAACCCATGCTCCCTTTACCCCTTCACTGTCTCATGCCCCCTTCACCCCTTCAAACTCACCCATACCCCCTCACCCCTCATACCCACTTAGCTCAATGCACCCTAACCAGGTACCTACTATAAAAAGAACTCATGAGCCCTATACTAACATTGGGAAGCCTTTGAGCAGGTCATAAGTCTGTCAAAATAACCAAGCTCACATTTCCATTGCCAGCTGTGTCAGCTGAGCAGGATCCATTAGTGGATTTAAAAATCAGCCAAATATTCATAATGAGATCTCATTAAACAGTTCTGTCAACCAAACACCTCTGAGCTAAATACATCAAAGCCTTTGAAGATAGCCAGAAGCTCAGTTATCTATCAAAGCTTTGAAACAGCCAAACAGATGTCAGAGCTGAACTTCAAGATCCAAGTCAATGCTCTGGGAACATTATCACACCATCAATTTTGGATTTCACTATTGTACAATGCAGAATAGCACGTTAACAAGTGGGTAATGTACTCGGAGAGGAGAGTGCACGAGGAGGACCCTGTCAGCAGCACCTGGAGGAGAGTGAGAGAGGAGGACCCTGAGCCAGGCAGTCAGCAGCACCTGGAGGAGAGGAGGACCCTGAGCCAGGCAGTCAGCAGCACCTAGAGGAGAGCAAAGGAGCTATAAAAGCTGTGTAAGAAGTGGTGAGAGCTGGAAAGCAGAGTTGACTGAGAGAGTTCAGTGAGGAGAAAGGAGGTGCCCCTTTCCTTTTCTGCCTTTCCTCAGAAAGAAGAGCGGGGGCCTTGGTAAGTAGGCCCTGGTGAGTAAATTAGAAAAGTGTAATATTTTTAAACTAGAAACTAGACTTGGATTTAACAGAGAAGCACCAGGAATAAGGGAAATTTAGGGCCAATATAATAAAGTAATAGAAATAATCCAAAGTGAAATAAAGTTAACGTAAGGGAAGTAGAGTTAAGACATGGCAAGACGGTTCAGTCGAGTGGAACGCGTGTCCTGTAATATGTGCGAAGCCATGGATGCTACAGGTGTTCTAGACAACCACATGTGCAGCAAGTGCTGTCAGCTGCAGAAACATGAACTCCGGGTTTCAGAGCTCCAGCAGCTCCTGGAGTCACTGTGGCGCATCTGGGGGGCTGAGAGCTACGTGGATATCAAGATCAGAGACGTGGTCACACTGCAGCTTAAGGGCCTGGAGACAGAGAGGGAATGGGTGACCACCAGGCCGTCCAAGGGAAATAGGCAGGTGGTGCAGGAGTCCCCTGGGGTCCCGCTCAAAAATTGTTTTTCTGTTTTGGAAGCTGGTGAGGGCGCTGGTTCCTCAGAGGAGTGCAGTCAGCGCCAAATTTTTGGCACCATGAGCAGCTCGGCTGCAAAGGAGGGGATGAAGAAGAAAGGAAGAGCAATGGTGATAGGGGATTAATTGGTTAGGGGAACAGACAGGCGTTTCTGTGGCGTAGATGTGATTCCAGGATAGTATGTTGCCTCCTTGGTGCCAGGGTCAAGGATGTCACAGAATGGCTGGAGGACATTCTTCTAGGGGAGGGTGAACAGTTGGGGGTCATGGTCTACATTGGTACCAATGACTTAGGTAAGAAGCGGGGTGTGGTCCTGCAATCAGGATTTAGGGAGCTAGGTAGAAAATTAGCAAGCAGGACCTCAAATGTAGTAATCCCAAATTACTCCCAGTGCTATATGCCAGTGAGTACAGAAATAGGAGGATAAGGCAGATGAATGTGTGGCTGGAAATATGGTGCAGGGGGGAGGGCTTTAGATTCCTGGGACACTGAGAATGGCTCTGGGGGAGATGGCATCTGTACAAGCCGGATGGGTTCCACATGAACAAAGCTGGGATGGAGTTCCTTGCAGGGTGTTTTGCTAGTGCTGTTGGGAGGGCATTAAACTAACTCAGCAGGGGTGTGGGAGCCAAGAGAAAATATTAGAGAGGGATACCAGGGTGCACAAAATACTGGGAGGGACGGATAGCACTAGTATAGAAAATAGTATGTTAATAGGTGAAGTCGGGGTGAGGGAGAAAGTAACAAAATCTAAATCAGCATTGCTATGCATGTATGTGAATGCATGGAGTACAGTGTATAAGATTGGGGAGTTACAGACACAGATTGCCATGTGGAAAGAGGATGTTGTAGTGATAACAGAGACCTGGCTCAAGGAGGGGCAGAACTGGGTGTTCAATATTCCCAGGTATAAGGTGTTCAGAAAAGATAGGAAAGGAAGGAAAGGAGGATGGGTGGCGGTATTGGTTAAGGAGGGCATTGCACTGCTGGAGAAAGAGGATGTCCCAGAGGGTTCAAGGGCAGAATCAATTTGGCTAGAGCTAAGGAACAAGAAGTGTGAAATTACATTGCTCGGTGTAGTCTCTAGACCACCAACTAGTGAGAAGGATGTGGAAGAACAAATCTGCAAGTGAACTGCAAAGAGATGCAAGCATTATAGAGTAGTTATAATGGGGGACTTTAATTACCCAAATGCAGACTGGGACAGTGGTAGTGCAAAGGGCGGAGGGGGGCAAAAGTTCCTAGATTGTGTTCAGGAAAATTTTGTACAGCAGTATGTGTCCAATCCAACAAGAAAAGATGCACTGTTGGACCTGGTTCTTGGAATGAGGTGGGCCAAGTAGATCAAGTGTCAGTGGGGGAACATTTACAGTGATCATTGTATTGTATGTTTTAGGATGATGATAGAAAAGGACGATAGGCAATCCGGAGTAAGAATAATTAACTGGACGAGTGCCAACTTCGATGGGGCAAGAACGGAGCTGGGCCAGATAGACTGGAACAAAAGATTGGCAGGAGAAACTGTAGCTCAACAATGGGCTACCTTCAAAAAATAATTGGTTCGGGCACAGTGAAGGTATATTCCATCAAAAGGGAAACGTAGGGAAAACAAATCCAAAACTCCCTGGATGAAAAAGGAGATAGAAATTAAGATAAAGAAGAAAAAGTGTGCTTATGACAGGTGTAAGGAAGAAAATACAATTGAGAACAAAGAGGAATAGAGAAGGTTCAGAGGAAGGAGAAAAAGCATATTAGAAAAACAAAGATGGGTTATGAGAAAGGACTGGCGGCTAGCATAAAAGGGAATCCCAAAGTCTTCTATAGGCATATAAATAGTAAAAGGGTGGTAAAAGGAGGTGTAGGGCCAATTAGGGGCCTAAAAGGGAATTTAAACATGGACAAAGGGGCCATGGGTGAGCTATTGAATGAATGCTTTGCATCCGTCTTTACCAAGGAAGTAGATGCTACCCAGGCCATGGTGACAGACAAAGAAACTCTGTCACTAGAATGGTTCAAAATTGATAAGGAGGAACTGATGAATAGACTGTTGGTACTTAAAGTTGACAAGGCACCAGGAACGGACGAGATGCATACAGGGATATTGATGGAAGTGAGAGTAGAAATTGCAGTGGCACTGGCCATAATTTTTCAGTGGAGACTCAATGGAGGTACCAGAGGGCTGGGGAATTGCAAACATTACACCCTTGTTCAAAGAAGGTTGTAAAGATAAGCCCAGCAATCACAGACCAGTCAGTGGTGGGCAAGATTCCAGAAACAGTTATTCGGGATAGAATTAATAGTCACATGGAAAAAAAAGGTTGATAAAGAAGAACCAGCATAGATTTCTAAAGGGGAAATCATGTTTAACTAACCTGCTGCCATTTTTTGAAGAGGTAACAGAAAAGGTTGATGAGGGTAATGCTGTTGATGTGGTGTACATGAACTTTCAAAAGGCATTTGATACAGTGCCACACAACAGACTTGTGAGAAAAGATATTGCTCATGGGATAAAAGGGACAGTAGCAATGTGGGTACAAAATTGGCTGAAAAATAGGAATCAGAGAGTAATGGTCAATGGATATTTTTCGGGCTGGAGGAAGGTTTGTAGTGGAATTCCCCAGGGGTCAGTATTGGGATCTTTGCTTTTCCTGATATAGATTGATCTAGACCTTGGTGTGCAGGGGACAATTTCAAAGTTTGCAGGTGATATGAAGCTTGGGAGTATTGTGCACTGCAAGGAGAACAGTGTAAAACTTCAAAAGGACATAGACAAGTTGGTGGAGTGGGCAGATAGGTGGCAAATGAAGTTCAATGCAGAGAAGTGTGAGGTGATGCATTTTGGTAGGAAGAACATGGACAGACAATATAAAATAAGGGGTGAAATTTGAAGGGGGTGCAGGTGCAGAAAGACCTGGGTGTATATGTGCATAGATCATTGAAGGTGGCAGGACAGGTGGAGAGAGCAGTTAATAAAGCAAATAGCATCCTAGGTTTTATTAACAGGGGCATAGAGTACAAGAGCAAGGAGATTATGCTGAATTTATGTAAGACGCTCGTTGGACCTCAGCTGGAGTATTGTGTACAGTTCTGGGCACCACATTATAGGAAGAATGTGGACACATTAGAAAGAGTCCAGAAGGAGTTTACAGGAATGGTTCCAGGGATGAAAAACTTCAGCTATGAGGGTAGATTGGAGAGGTTGGGACTGTTCTCCTTGGAGAGAAGAAGGCTGAGAGGAGATTTGATAGAGATGTTCAAAATCATGAGGGGGCTGGACAGAGTAGACAGGAAGAAGCTGTTCCTGCTTGTAAAAGGACCAAGAATGAGAGGGCACAGATTTAAAGTGATTTGCAAAAGAAGGAAATGTGACGTGAGAAAAAACTTTTTCACACAACAAGTGGTTCGGGCCTGGAATGCACTGCCTGGAAGTGTGGTGGAGGCAGGTTCAGCCCAGGCATTCAAGAGGGCATTAGGTGATTATTTGAATAGAAACATTGTGCAAGGGTACGGGGGAAAGGCAGGGCAATGGCACTAGGTTATAATGGTTATTTGGATAGCTGGTGCAGACACGCTGGGCTGAATGGCCTCCTTCTGTACCATTAAATTCTGTGATTCTGCGATGCATCTGGACACATTTCCACTTTCGCAATGCTGTTCATGGCCTTGATAGCTTGCCAGGTGTCAGGAGTAACTTGACAAACACATTATTTAATGTTCATTTAACTTTTTCAAAACAAAGCCCGATCCTTACTCACTGTATTATTAAAAACACATCTAACTCAAGACAGAGCATTCCATTATGACACGTGAAGTCGCGAATATCTTTTGAACTTACAGTTGCAGACTCTAAATCACGGTCCTCCCATGCTTCATGACACGTCTGGGGTGAAACGCTTTGCCTTCTAAAACCAGCCCAGCTCCAAGATAAGTGGAACGCACCCCATGGAATGTCCATTTCCTCAATGGAGCTGGCAAAGTCAGGACAGCAGTGTGCAGGCTCCTGGCCCACCCCCTTAGCCCATACCAATGAAAATTGCCATCGCCAGGGTTGGGGGCAAGAATCCCTGAATCAGCTCCCGCCCACCAATTTTTAAACCCTGCCCAAGGTGATTCGGTCCCATGTCAGGACAGGAAAATCCAGTCCGTTGCTTCCTGTGGCTGGAGAATCTAGATATTCTCAGGACAAGGCGTCGATCATTTCAGACTGAGCTGAGGAGAAATTTCTTCACTCACAGGGCTATGAATCTTTGAAATTCTCTACCCCAGAGGGTTGTGGCTACTCAATCTTTCAGTATATTCAAGGCTGAGATCCATAGATTTTTCGACTCTAGAGGAATCAGGCAAATGGGGATCTGACAGGAAAGAGTAATTGAGGTCAAAAGATCAGCCACGATCTTACTGAATGGCAAACCAGGCTCGAGGGGTCATATAGACAACTCGCGCTCCTATTTCTTATAATCTTATGTTCTAATCGTGCAATATATTCAGTTAAACTCTTAAACAAATTAACATACTAGAATAGAGCTGATCTCAAGCTAAAATCCTCGACATTACAGCATGATGCTCTGGCTGTACACCAGAAGGTCTCAGGAGCAGCAGTTTTTGAAGGGCTGCTGTTGTTTTCTAAAGCTCTCTTGCAAATGAAAAGGTGGCTGCACTGCAAAATTCCTCTGATTGGTCCAGGCACCTGAACCATTACTTAAGGATGGCAGTATTTTCCCCCAGAAACCAGTCAGCAACAATGCCTTGTGAAAAGTGCTCTTTACCTCTTATTTGTTTGCTGAGGTGGGCAGGGGCAGAAACCAGATGGATAGTCCGGGGCCCCCAGCAGCCATTCATTCGCTATTCATGGTCCTTCAAATAACAGTGAAATAATAAACTGACCTAAAATGAATTCATGTCAATTGTCTGGGTAAAATTGTCGGAGACTGGATGGTTCCGGCTTACTTAGGAGAATATTTACCCAGGGAAAGTTAGATGATTTAAAACTGTTTTGAACTCCTGAGTAACTACACTATGTTACTAATACTCACCGCCCCCTCCCCCGCTGAACACCCCCGCCTCCCCCGCACCAGACCCCCTGACTACACCCGCACTCATCGACTACCAGTCTCACACACCCCCCCCCCCACCGACTATCTCCCCCAAGCTCCCAACTATCCCATTCACCCCCTCCCCCTCCCAACTGGCCACCCACCCGACACCCCCTGACCACATGACCCCACCCGACCACTGGATGCCCTACCGACCACCAGACTTTCTCTCACCCAACCCAACCCCCGACCATAAAGAATACCCCCCCCACCCCGCTGGACCTCACCAACCTCCCACCATCTGCCCCGCTAATCACCCCACCACCAAAGCCCCCGACCCAAGCTCCCCAACATCCCATCCTACCCTCTCACCCACCTACCTTACATAGACACCTTCTTTCCTATCAAAGTGGCTAGGACATTTAAATTTACCAGCTTACAACAGCTAGTGCCATAAAAAGGGTTCATGGCTTCACTGCCCCTGACGATCCTACACTGATGGCCTCCAGGAGCAGCTACTCTCCACATTTCTCAGCAGGCCCGGGTCGGAGGTCCAGGCGAGAAATGCGGAGCTCCAACCTAGGGTGAGAAAATAGGAGTGGAGTGGCAATCCGATGGTGACTGCCACTCCGCCCAACGATGAGCAATAGGGTCCCTACCTGAATACCACCCCTTCTAGTTTATGAAGATAATAGTTTTCATTAAGAGGCTCGCATGGCCTCATCAGTAATGCTTCACTGAGGTTCATTAACTTTCTTTTCCTATAACAGTTATGTAGCACGGAAACTGTGGATGACAGGCAGTAATAAAGAAATAAGTAGAACTGCAATACACCTTCAACATCATAGATTGAGATTGAGGGGAAAAGCTTCCTAAGTAGCACTCATTTTATCCATGGGTGCTTTACGCCAGGACTATTGTTCAGACTGTATGAATGTACCACGAAGCCGAGTAGTCATGGAAACACTTTTCATCCCATTGGAAAGCCTAGCACATGATGGGTTTGAAATGGGCACTTCTGGATGTATTATCATGCACTTTCAACACATGGCACTGAACAAGCTTCAAGCTTTATAACATAAGGAGCAGCACTTGATGTTCTGTCATGATAAAGGCACGGGATATCACATTATTGGTTCCCTAAATCCATTATTTCCCACCTTACTCATCGGAAGTAACAGAAATCATTTGTTCTGTTTGTCAAGGTGAAATGGTTAAAATTACTACTGGCAATATTTGCTCTTAACCATAGGTCCTGTAAATAACCAATTGTTTTCAATAGGTAGGTTTTCTCGCTAGGTAATTGCAAACTCTGACAGGCCTCACTCACAAAATGCTAGCGTCCTTGATGGGAAATGAACAAAAAATGCTTCGCATCGAAAGCAGAAAATGGGATTTTTGCATTGCGGACCGTTTGTGTACTATTAATGGAGGCAGCCAAGTGAGAGAGAAAATGAAAAAGGGGGCAATCAGTCAAAGTGCTGACGACAGATTAATAGACCTTATTTTTTTTTCAGAACAGAAAGCTCCTACCTACAAATAGCTGGCTGTTGAGCTGTAAGTGGATGTGTCCGTCAGCCGGGGCCTCTCGAGCTACTCGTGGCAGGTGATCCACTTGAAGGGACGCTGCTTTGATATTGCGCTCCGCCTCGACGTAATGCCACTGATTGTCATTCAGCTGCGAGGGGGATTCAACAGCAACCGTCAAAGGGCCATTCCCCACGTCAAATGAGAAGAGGACTTCCATTGGAGCTGCAGAGGCCAAGTGTAACACAGCGACGTGAGTGTCATTTAAGCTGTACAGCAATGCTTTCTAATTCATCGACACGGAAGATTAATTTCTCTTCAAATGTCAATTGTGCTTTTGACCATGCAAGGCTTCTTTTGATGGGCAAAGCAACGTTTTTTTTTCCAATCCCTTTCACAGGCTTGTGCTATCTCCCAAAACAGACTTCTGCTAAAATACAAGTTATGCCTTTTAAGTATGTTTTTTTCCCTTTACCATCTTTGCCTGGAGGCGCTGACTGATATTGGGATACGGATTCCGTGAGTTCTGGCCGCCCTTTGATAACTCGCTCAGCTATAATCATTCACGTTTTTTAAAAAATTCGTTCTCGTGATGGAGGCATTGACAGCAACGTTGCCATTTATTGCCCATGCCTATCAGGCTGAAGACCAAGGGCAATTAAGTGTCAACCACTAAGGTAAAAGCAAAATACTGCGGATGCTGGAAATCTGAAAAAAAAACCTAGAAAGTGCTGCAAAAACTCAGCAGGTTTGACATCACCCTGTGGAGAGAGAAACAGAGTTGACGTTTCAAGTCCGTATGATCCTTCTTCAGGAATAAAGAGAAATAGAAACGGGGTGAATTTTATAGTGATTAAGGGGGTGGAGCAGGTGAAGCTGGATAGAAGCACAGCGACAGGTGGGGGCAAAGGAGAGATTGACAAAGATGTCATGAACAAAAGGACAAAGGGAGTGTTCATGGTGGTGGTAAGGGCTAAAAAAAGGTGCTGATAGTGGCAAAGGTAAAAAAGCAGAATGTGGTAATAGCAGGACAAGGGTAAGCGCTCCGAAAAGGACAACGTGAACAAGTGACAGGTGGCCCTTGTGGAGGTGGGGTGGGGTGGGGTGGAGGGGATGGTGGTGGGGGAAAAATGATAGAAAAAAGGAATAAAAAAGGAATAAAACAATGAATAAATGAATAGAAATAAAAATGAAAATAAGCGGATAAAAAATAAAAATTAATTTTGAAAAGAGGGATAAGAAAGGGGGTGAGGATAGAGGAGAGAGTCCGTGGTCTGAAGTTGTTGAACTCAATATTCAGTCCGGAAGGCTGTAAAGTGCCTAGTCGGAAGATGAGGTGCTGTTCCTCCAGTTTGCGTTGAGCTTCACTGGAACAATGCAGCAAGCCAAGGACGGACATGTGGGCATGAGAGCAGGGTGGAGTGTTGAAATGGCAAGCGACAGGAAGGTCTGGCTTGTGGATAGACCGAAGGTGTTCTGCAAAGCGGTCAACCAGTCTGTGTTTGGTCTCTCCATTGTAGAGGGGACTGCATTGGGAGCAGCGAATGCAATAGACCAACTCTCTCCTCTTTCTTCACCCTTTTTTTATCCCTTTTTCCAAAATTCATTTTTATTTTTTGTCCACTTATTTTAAATTTTTTTCTAAATTTGTTTATATTTTTATTCATGTATTCATTGTTTTATCCCCCTTTTTAATGCCCCCTTTTTATCCCATTTTCAATCCTTTTATCTCCACCATTGCCCCCTCCCCCCCAGCCTGACCCCACAAGGGCCATCGGTTACTTGTTCATGTTCTTTTCAGAGCGCTTACCCTTGTTCTGCTCGAATCACATTCTGCTTCCTTACCTTTGCCATTATCAGCAACTTTTTTTTTATCCCTTACCATTACCATGAACGCTCCATTTGTCCTTTTGTTCATGACATCTTTGTCAATCTCTCCTTTGCCCCCACCTATCACTGGCCTCCTATCCAGCTTCTCCTGCTCACCACCACCCCCCCCCCACCCCTTAAATTTCGTCACATTTCTACTCCTCTTTAGCTCTGAAGAAGGGTCAGACGGACTCGAAACATCAACTCTGTTTCTCTCTCTCCACAGATGCTGTCAGACCTGCTGAGTTTTTCCAGCATTTTCTGTTTCTGTTTAAGGGTCAACCACGTTGGTCTTAGGGCCGGAGTCACATAAATGCCAAATGGAGGAAGAAAAGCCAGTTGGTCCAGCCAATCAGTATTGCGCTCATCTTCTACACAACCCAGTAGCCTCAATTTCACATGCCTGCCTTGGTTCCCAAATCCTGGTATTCCCCTTTTCCTTAACCGCTGCCTTACCCCATTCCTAAATGCTGACCCGGGGCTGCATTGCCGTGAACTGAATCAATTGGCATGGAGGCAGGCAACCCAAACAGAAATGGCTCCCGCAGCCTGCGCGCCCGTCTGCCACCTCTGCTCCTGACCCTGCCAACTGTTCTGAGGGCAAGAGGGGAAGGGCGGGATAGTGAAGTCACCCACGTTGTTAATTGGGCACTTTTATGCGATGAAGGAGCTTGTCAAGGAGCTTGTTCCCCTTTGAACATCCCGAAATTTGCCCAGGGTCGGGCGGCTGCCGTAAAGCTGAACAGCTCCGACCGTTGGAAACAGGGTCGGCGGTGCTGGAAAAGTTTTAAGTGATTTTTTTTTAAAAAGTGAAACTCTTGACAAAAATCCATTGCACATGAATTACATTTTAATAATGCTAACATTTAAGGGGAGGTGGTGGCGTAGCGGTATTGTCACTGGACTAGTAATCCAGAGACCCAGGGTAATGTTCTGGGGACCCGAGTTTCATTCCCTCTGGGGCAGGTAATGAAATTGGAATTCAATAAAAAATCTGAAATTAAAAGTCTTATAATGACCAGGAAACCATTGTCAAGTATTGTTTAAAAAAAAACCAACTGGTTCACTAATTTCCTTTAGGGAAGAAAATCTGCTGTCTTGACCCAGTCTGGCCTACATGACCGACAGCAACGCGGTTGACTCTTAACTGCCCTCTGAAATGGCCTCGCAAGCCCCTCGGTTCTCAAGGGCATGAACTCACCTCATAATTCCTGCCTCCTCTGCAGAAATCTGGACCACGGTCTCCGTGCTTCACTGTGGTGTATTTCACAGCCTCATAAGCCTCTGATTTAAAGACAAATCTTCTGCTTTCTCTCTTAAATCCCTTACATTTAATCATATCTGCCTGCTGCATATAGACTTGTCAATCACTGGAAACAGTCTGTTTCTATCCCATCTCTACATAATTTCAAACACCTCTCTCAAATCACCCCTCTCAGCTTCAGATAACGATCATTGATGGCGTTAACAGGCACCTTCAGCTCCTTGTCAAACCACATGCTTCATTCACAGATTATGGTCAGGAAACAATACTGGAAGTGAAAATACAAATGCCTGTCATCCAGGAGTCATGCTATGCAACACAATAAAGACACTGATGATGATAAATGGCGAAAGGATGCTAACAAAAGCATAAAGGGGGAACTTTAGAAGAAATGTTCCCATCTCATTGGTCAATAGAATAAGATAAAAGCAGGAGAGTCTCTTGGTCAGCCAAAATCCCACATATGCTAGCTGAGGCACAACAGCCTCCCTACATTAAGAGACTCCACTTGCAGGTTCTTGCCATGGGCTGTACTCTGGACTCTGGTTGTATTTATAAAAAATTCATTCATGGGATGTGGGTGTCGCTGGCTAGGCCAACATTTATTGCCCAACCCTAAATACCCTTGAGAAGGTGGTGGTCAGCTGCCTTCTTCAACCGCTACAGTCCATGTGGTGTAGGTAGACCCATAGTCTGTTAGGGAGGGAGTTCCAGGATTTTGACCAAGCAACAATAAAGGAACAGCGATATATTTCCAAGTCAAGGTGGTGAGTGGCTTGGAGGGGAACTTCCAGGTGATGGTGCTCCCATGTATCTGCTGCCCTTGTCCTTCTAGATGGTAGTGGTTGTGGGTTTGGAAGGTGCTGCCTAAGGAGGCTTGGTGAGTTCCTGCAGTGCATCTTGTAGATGGTACACACTGCTACCACTGTGCGTTGGTGGTGGAGGGAGCGAATGTTTGTGGATGGGGTGCCAATCAAGCAGACTGCTTTGTCCTGGAAGGTGTCAAGCTTCTTAAGAGTGGAGCTGCACTCATCCAGGTAAGTGGACAATATTCCATCACACTCCTGACTTGTGCCTTGTAGATGCCGGACAGACTTTGGGGAGTCAGGTGGTGAGTTACTCACTGCAGGATTCCTAGCCTCTGACCTGCTCTTGTAGCCACAGTACTTATATGACTGGTCCAGTTCAGTTTCTGGTCAATGGTAACCCCCAGGATGTTGAAAGTAGGGGATTCAGCGATGGTAATGCCATTAAATGTCAAGAGGCGATGATTAGATTCTCTCTTGTTGGAGATGGTCATTGCCTAGCACTTGTGTGGCACAAATGTTACTTGCCACTTGTCAGCCCAAGCCTGGATATTGTCCAGGTTTGCTACTTTGGAACATGGATTGCTTCAGTATCTAAGGAGTCGTGAATGGTGCTGAACATTGTGCAATCATCAGTGAAGATCCCCACTTCTGACCTTATGATGGAAGGAAGGTGAAGCAGCTGAAGATGGCTGGGCCTAGGACACTACAGAATCACAGAGTGCAGAAGAGGCCCTTCGGCCCATCGAGTCTGCACTGACACGTGAGAAATACCTGACCTACCTACCTACCTAACCCCATTTACCAGCACTTGGCCCATAGCCTTGAATGTTATCACGTGCCAAGTGCTCATCCAGGTACTTTTTAAAGGATGTGAGGCAACCCACCTCCGCCACCCTGTAGCCCAAGACACTCAACCTCACTGTTAACCACTCGGCCAATCTTTGTGTCATCCGCAAACTTACTAATCCTACCCCCCGACATAGTCATCTGCGTTGTTTATATAAATGACAAATAATAGGGGACCCAGCACAGATCCCTGTGGTACACCACTGGACACTGGCTTCCAGTCACTAAAGCATCCTTCTGTCATCACCCTCTGTCTCCTACAACTAAGCCAATTTTGAATCCACCTTATCAATTTACCCTGTATCCCATGTGCATTTGCCTTCTTTATAAGTCCCCCATGTGGGACCTTGTCAAAGGTTTTGCTGAAATTCATATAAACAACATCAACTGCACTACCCTCATCTACACACCTGGTCACCTCCTCAAAAAATTCAATCAAATTTGTTGGGCATGACCTCCCTCTGACAAAGTCAAGCTGACTATCCCTGATCAAACCTTGCCTCTCCAAGTGGAAATAGATTCTCTCCTTCAGAATTTTCTCCAATAGTTTCCCTACCACTGACGTGAGCCTCACTGGCCTGTAGTTCCCTGGCTTATCTCTACAACCCTTCTTAAATAACGGAACCACATTAGCTGTTCTCCAGTCCTCTGGCACCTCCCCCGTGGCCAGAGAGGAATTAAAAATTTGGGACAGAGCCCCTGCGATCTCCTCCCTTGCCTCCCTCAGCAGTCTGGGACACAAATCTTCTGGACCTGGAGAAATATTTTGAGAGAAAGAGGGGTCTCCATCAGAAGCTCAGCAACATCGAAAGAGTCATGGGGTGGATTTTACGCTCCCGCGCTGGCATGTTTGAAGGAAGGGAGGTGGTGGGGGGAGGGCTCGCAAAATGCGGTGTGTGGCCTTCCCTCCAAGTCACTGGCCGCCCCCCAACCTGTATGAAATTTTACGGGGTGGCACTGGGGCTGCCCACACTTGGCCCATTGAGGCCCTTTCACCCCGCTGCTGCCACTGAGGAACTCTGGTTGCACACGGTGGGGGCTGAAACATAAGATTCTAAAGGGACTTGACAGGGAGGACGCTGAAAAGACGTTTCCCCCTCATGCAAAGCCGGTTCCCCCTTGCCCATCACCAGCCTGTGCAACTGAAGCTTCCCCCACGTAGCATGAGGCTTCCCCCCCTGCCACAGGTGAAAGAGCAGGGGGGGTGAAAGGGCCTCAATGGGCCAAGGGTGGGCATCCCAGTGCCGCCAGTACACCCTGTAAAATTTCATACAGGTTGTGGGGGGTGGGGGGCAGCCAGCGAGGTGGTGGGAAGGCCACACACCAGATTTTGCGAGCCCCCATCCCCACCCCAACCCCACCCCCCCCCCCCACCCCCCACCCACCATCAAACATGCCAGCGGGGGAAGAAGCGTCAAATCCAGCCCATGACTCTTTCGATGCTGCTGAACTGCTGATGGAGACCCCCTTTCTCTCAAAATGTTTCTCTGCTTTTAAAGCTGTAAAAATGTATTTTTAACAGTCAGGGCTCCATTGATGCAATATCTGCATCATTCCTGACATGCTTCAGCTGCATTTAAAACAAACTTTATATATGAAATGACGTGGCTGAACAGTGGTAAGAGATTGGATTGATTGACTGAGGCTGGTATTCATTGCAGTTGATGAGGTCACTTACTAAATGTAATGGCTAGCTCTGTGGCCTGAAGCTTTTAAAATCTCCTTTCAAAACAAACTGTCGAGATACATTAAGAGACGTCTTTTGCTTCACTTATGGTTCCTGACAGCACCAGCTGTAAAAGGTTTTCAAGCCTCATAAAGAAAATACCAGGAAATATGGAAATTATAACAGCAACGATTTATTAAAAGGCATCTTTAAATCCACAATTTAGCTGCCGAAACAGTTTTGTCTGGCAGAGGATGCAGCTGTAATTGTGTTATCAATGCCAACAATGAAATAGCGACTGGAGGTGTCACTTATGGGCAATCTTATTAACGTTCTCAATTGTCCAAAAGCAACAATTGGCTTTAATCATACATATTTTAAAATGGGATTTTAAACAATGTTGTGCCCCGAGTTGATTCAGAAATGTCAGTTTGAAATGATGACATGCATTTTTTTTTTCCCAATGGGGAGGGCACAGGGCTCCACTAAGCAGGATCTGCTTTCCAATGTTGCTGACATCTCTTTGTCCTATACACTGGCAATGTGGGGGCGCTGCCTGACTTTTTAATACTCCTACACGCATACATTATGAACAAGCACTGAGGGCTCGGAACAACAACTGAACTGTGCCTTCGTGGCTGAAACCGGGAATGAACTGGGATGCTGAGTACATCTCTGATCATTGAAACGCCAAGGAGTCACTTGTGGGGGAGAGGGAAGTGTCCTACAGGTTACACAGAAAATAATGAGACTGGTCTCTAATGTACGATGAGAAATGGCTAGATAAGTTGGGTCTTAAAGTGGCAGGGCTGTGCAGGGGTATTTGAAAGTACTTACAAGGGTAATTAATACATGCACTTTCAGACTCCAGGCCAGCAGGTTAAGGTGGCCTAGGTTCAAGGTAAATTATGGCAGACGGTAATATTTCATTACACAGGTGATCAACCACTGGGGCACTAAGACAGGAAAACTAAAAGGCAAAGATATTGGGCTCATTTCAGAAAGCTGTGTGATGGAATGGCAGATGGATAGAGCTGGAGGAACAATACCAAATGAGCTGAGGTGTCTTCTGCAAAGTTAGTTCACTCAATTGTTTACTCCAGTGTCATAAGGAAGTAGTTATAAATTGTTGTTTCATGATTCAGATGAACATTGTGTGATTTGTTTTCTGATTCACTTATGGGATATGGGCATCGCTGACTAGGCCAGCATTTATTGCCCATCCCTAATTGCCCCTGAGACGGTGGCGATAACCAAGTTAAAATGATTTCACAGGGTCGCTACAGTGCAGAAGGAGGCCACTCTGCTCATCACGTCTGCATCGGCTCTCCAAACGAGCAATTCACTGAAGGCAGAATTTTTCCCTTGTCGGGTGGGGCTTGGTGGGGGCGGTCGGGAAGCCGACCGCTGCCCGCGATTGAGGTCAGAAGGCAATTTCATGTTGGCGGGCCAATTAAGGCCTGCCCAGCATGAAACGCAAGCGCTCAACGCTGCCTGTGTGGGCTGGGGAAGAGGGGGGGGGTTGCGAAACAGTGCAAGTGGGGCGAGCACGAACAGCACACATGCACACGAGTGTGCGCTTGATAATCTTCCTGAGGCACAGAGCTGCCTCGGGGGATGAAGGGTTAAAAAAAATATATGAAAAATGTCATAAAACACGTAGGGACATGTTATTAATTAAATTATAAAGTTTTTATTTTTATTTTTATTTGCTTTAGGAAACCTCATCCGTGGATGAGGTTTTCTAAACAGTGCAAAGGCCGCTTGGCCTTTTCGCCTGGCCACCAACCATAAGGTTGGACGGGCAGTGAGAAATTTCATTCAATTATCTTTTTAATGGCTTTAACAGGTCTTTTAATTGTCGGCGGGCACGCTGCTGACTCCGGAGTGTGCCTGTCGAATGAAATATTGCGTGTCTGCGCGTTGACATTGGGACGCTTGCCCGACATCAACGGCTGTCACTTTACGCTCGAGCGGGTCGGGCGCGCGCCCGCTGGCCGAGGTAAAAATTTTGCTCTTAATACCATTCTCCCACCTTCTCCCCATAAACCTAAACATTCTTCCTTCTCAGATAACAGTCTAATTCCCTTTTGAATGCTTCAATTGAACCTCCCTCTACCACATTTCTATAAATTTTAAAGGTTTCATGATAATTTGAAAGCTACTTTGTTTGATGACCACCATTCCATGCTATATTCTTCACAGACATTATTTTCTCCCTTTTTGGGTTGAGATCTAATCCCAAAGGCACTGGTGGGCTTCATGTACATGATCCAGTTGCCTAATAGTGAACAGTTTTTTCATTCTTTCACAGGATGTGGACGTTGGCCAGCATTTGATGCCCATCCTTAATTGCCCTTGAGAAGGTGATGGTAAGCCAACTTCTTGAACCGTTGCAGTCCATGTGGTGTAGGTACACCCACAGTGCTGTTAGGAAGGGAGTTCCAGGGTTTTGACCCAGCGACAGTGAAGGAACAGGATATAGTTTGTGTTCTAGGTGGGAGAGGTTGCAGGTTTGGAGGGTGCTATTGAAGAAGCCTTGGTGAGTTGCAGCAGTGCATCTTGTAGATGGTACATACTACTGCCACTGTGCGTTGGTGGGGGAGGGACTGAGTGTTTAAGGTGAAGGATGGGGTGCCAATCAAGCAGGCTGCTTTGTCCTGGATGGTGTCAAGCTTCCTAAAAGTTGTTGGAGCTGTACTCATCCAGGAAAGTGGGGATTATTCCATCACGCTCCTGACTTGTGCCTTGTAGATGGTGGACAGACTTTGGGGAGTCAAGGGGTGAGTCACTCACCGCAAAATTCCCAGCCTCTGACTTACTCTTGTAGCCACAGTATTTATATGACTGGTCAAGTTCAGTTTCTAGTCAATTCTCACCCCAGGATGTTGATGTTGGGGGATTCAGCGGTGGTAATGTCATTGAATATCAATGGGAGATGGTTAGATTCTCTCTTGTTGGAGATGGGCATTGCCCGGCAATTGTGTAGCGTGAATATTACTTAGAAAATGGAGGTGAGGGGTGTCATCAGAGTTGAAGCTATAATGCTCAATTTACATCGGCATTCATTTTCCAGCAGCCCCTCCATAACATAGAAATCATTCCCGCTGGTGTCAGGGCTCACTTACCATTGTGTTCAGTAAGACCATTATTCTACTTCAATCATATGCTGTGGGAGTCAGCAAGGTGCCAGGATATCTGCAGTCATGAGGCAGATCAGGGCCCCAAAATTAACTTAACACAGAAGCTCCATTTTCTGCCTAGCAACAGGTCAAACAGATATTCAGACCAGCAGCCAACAGGAAACGCCAGCGGCGGATCGCAGTCGGAGACACTTGGAGAAGGTTCACGTCCAATTGGCAGGAAGGGTAGTTATGGCATTCTGAAGGGTTGAGAAGGGAGGCTGGGGCGGAGGGGGTGCTAAAGTCTTCCATGAAGGCTTGGGAGGAGCACTCCTGCCCCTCCTGGTCCACAAAGAGTGGTGAGACACTTATGTTGAGGAGCCAAAAGTTCCTGCCTCTCTTTCGTTATTGGCTTTCCTGAATGCTGGCAAACATATACAACTGCAGCCAATTTTAAATTGCTACCAGTTGTGTTAACTGGGCACCTGTCTCTCCGCCGCGGTGCATACGGATACCCTGATACCTGCTGCCATAAAAAAGCTGAACATATGCCGGAGATCTTGGAGGTGTGTACCCCAAATTTACCTTTTTAATCTTTTAAATTCACCTACCCACACTGCCCTGCACCCCCACCCTGCCCCCACATTGTGTGTGGGGTGGGTGGGTAGGTGAGGATAGGAGGCGTATCGAGACACAGGGCTTTCTTTGTCTGTGAGGCATCTGGAATATCTGTGTTCTGTTGAGATGGGTACAAATGTCAAATTGTGCTACAGCTGGGGATGCACTATCAGGTTTAACAGTTGAGAAGTTCCATTGTGGCTGTATGCTTGGTCAGTTATGAGGCTGCATATGCGCATGGTAGCAACCATAGTGTTAACACCCAAAAGAACCTCAGTTATTAACTAAAATCAAAGCAAAATCCTGCAAATCTGAAATAAAAATAGAAAATGCTGGAAAAACTCAGCAGGTCTGGCAGCATCTGTGGAGAGAGAAATAGAGTTACTGTTTCAAGTCCGTACGACTCTTTGTCAGTGCTCTGAAGGAGAGTCATACTGACTCAAAATGTTAACTCTGTTTCTCTCTTCACAGATGCTGTCTGACCTGCTGAGATTTTCTAGCATTTTCTGTTTTTAAATCAGTTATTAGCTAATATGCTCACATGAATTTTGTCATCAAGATTAGGAATACCACAATGCTGGAGATTGGAATGCTTTGCACTGAGGCCAACTGGTGTCAGCATCACACAAGTCAATTCTAGCAACTTGAGAATGTCACTCCCTACTAGATAAGCTTGGCCATTTTGCTGAGTGAACTTTTTTTTACTTTATTCTTTCATTGGATGTGGGCTTCACTGGCAAGGCCAGCATTTGTTGCCCATCCCTAATTGCCTTTGGACTGAGTGGCTTGCTGGGCCATTGCAGAGGGCAGTTAAGAGTCAACCACATTGCTGTGGGTCTGAAGTCACATCTAGGTCAGGCCAGTTAAGGATGGCAGGTTTCCTTCCCTAAAGGGCATTATAGTGAACCAGATGGGTTTTTATGACAAGCAATGGTATTCTCATGGTCACCATTACTGAGGCTAGCTTTATATTCCAGATTTCTTAACTGAACTCAAATTCCACCAGCTGCCATGGTGTGATTTGAGTCCATGTCCCCAGAGCATTAGCCTGGGACTCTGGATTACTGGCCCAACGACATTGCTGCTACCGTCTCCGCAGAAACTTGCTTGCATAGTCCATGAAGTAGTGGATGTTTTTTTTTAAATTTGTTTGTGGGATGCGGTCCAGCATTTATGGCCCATCCCTAATTGCCACTGGGTACTGAGTGGCTTGCTAAGCCATTTCAGAGGGTCTGTGGGTCTGGAGTCACATGTAGGCCAGACCAGGCCTGACCGAGCCTATTCAAGCTTAAAGTCAATGCGCAATGAACAACAGGTTCTGTTCAATAACTCTAGACTTGAAAACCCAGGTCCTGGGTGATGAGCCAGTGCTTAATTCACTGCAACACGCAGATCTCCAAATGCTTAATAATTTTTTTTTTATTTAGGACACATCAATGCTATCCTGCTTAATGATATCTCAGCATGAAAAGACTTCATTACTTTTGGTGGTTTGATCTAATTAACTGGATTTTGCTGACTCCTTGCACAGCACTAGAGGTTCCAGGCAATTACCCCTGTGTGAATCCCTTGCTTACAGATCTTTCTCAATTTGCACTCCTGTCAGATGATACTTACAGTTCAGCTCGATCCTTATGAAGTCCTTAATTCCGAGATTCTCCAGGAAAACCCCCGACACCGCAGTCGTCTTGAAGAAAAATGAAATGTCCGCACTTAGCTCACCGTGGAACGTCGGGAAATGGAGATACGAGGACTTGGTGTTAAATGATGCTGCGTTCCAGTAATTATCTGTATGGACACATAATTATGCACAGTCCTTTTCAAATTGAGGGTGAACAAAAACGTACATGCTTTTTTGAGCCTGGAGATGATACTAAAGTGTGAAGTGTGACATATCAGCTTAGGCTTGAGGCATGCACCAAGGGCGGAATTTTACAGCCCTGCCCGCCGGCAGAAGCTTCCTGCCCCGCCGAAGTCCACGGACTTTTGAACGGCCCGCCACATTAAACATCCCAGCCCCTGCCCCGACGGCGTCATAAAATTCCGCCCGAAGGGTGTTACACGCTTCTATACATTCGGATGGAGTCAGTAATGACAGCGGCAGGTTTACTGTTTAAAATGTGGGATAGGAAGGCTCCTTGGGAACTGATTTTAATTCAGCCCACTGAAAGAACTCTTCCCTGTGTGTTAGAGGGTAGTGGGTTCAAGACCCATACACGGTACGGGCACAAAATCTTCCAAGTAATGCCGCACTTCAAGACAGGAGTAATTTCCCAATTGCACCCAAATGGAAAACTCAACTCCTTCATTTTTAAGGTATGAATTAGTACTGTCCTTGTCAGATTTTTTCAGCCTGTTCTCACCCTTGGGAGGCAGATCATATTGGAGGAAAGTTCAATTGCAAATATTGTATTCGCTGTTTCCTTGACCTCTAAATAGACCTCTGTTCATAAACATTATCAAAGCAAAATCAAAAACCGGGTACTTTAGAAAGGAAATGTCCCCAAGGGTTTTGACATTGTTCACAGAGGGTAATGAATGGCTGGCATTGATTCGAAGGTAATGATATAATCTAGGGTCCTCAGGTAATTGAAGTACAGTATAATATACATCTTGTAAGATAAATGAGAGATACAAATGGTTTAATCGCTGCAACTTAATTGAGTGAAGACCAATAGTTGATTACTAGGAATTGAATTAGGGATAATTGAATGCTCCAGCACAGAGATGCAATCTTGTGGGAGTTTGCTGTGCATAAATTGGCTGCCACATTTCCTACATTATAACAGTGGCCACACTTCCTGGCCTGCAAAGCGCTTTGAGATGTCTGGTGGCCATGAAAAGTGCTATATAAATGGAGGTCTGTCTTGTTTTTTTAATTCTTTTATGGAAGACAGGGCAGAGAATTGTCATTGCCCTACTTCTGAAGCAGGGGTATCTGTACCTGTGAGCTATGCCTTTAATGTGCACAGCTGCCCTCTGTGAAGGCGGGATGGTGAATGATCCCCACAATTAGTATAGCACAAATATTAATGTATTTGATATTAGTGGGTATATGGTTAATATGTTTGCATGACATTCCTTGGTTTCATGTTTACATACATTAACTTTCTTTAAATGGATTAACGTCTCTGCTAGAGTAGCAGACATAGCAATGCAGGCAGTATTCTATTGGCCATCCATTATACGCCCCAGCTGAATTTCAGTTATCTTGAAGTCAATGGAACTGAATATTAGGTGAAGTATATAATGCCCAGTCAATGTGATAGCATCCATTTTGTGCCAACAGCCAAGATAGATTTCTACCGAATAAAGTTTTTGTCTGAATATATCTCCTACAGTAATATCTAGACATTGGAGAATTAACAACACAGAAAGAGGCCATTCAGCCCAATCAATCCAGAGCCACCGTTTTAGGGAGGGCAGGAGAGGGAATTGGGGCAGCAGTGTCATAGTCCTACCTCTGGAGCATGGATTGCTTTATCTCTGATCCATATTCCTGGTAAGCATGTCCATATTAGTGCTAATCTTCCACACAAGCATTAGTCTTAATCCCATGTTCCCAACCTTTTTGAATATCCCTTTATCCTCTTTCCTTCAACAACCTCCCTTACCTGTTCTTAAACATTGGCACATTTCAGTCACTAGCTCCAGTATTACATTCCACAGCCTCACAACCCACTGTACAAAAAATGCTCACCTGCTAATATAACAGATTTGTAAAAAAAATAATGCGGTTTGAAGCATTTGGGGTACATTTTTGATCTCCAATACATGTCTCAGAGCAGCTAAACTCACAACACACATTCTTGGCACCAAACTCTGTACCTGGAGAATCCTTCGGTTGTCTAACTGCTTTGGGTTTGATTGGTGCAGAAAGGGTTAAACTCTGCATCAAGTATTTTTCCTAAACTCTGAGGTGCAAGATAATGTAGCTTTGCAGCTGAATGAATGTGCCTAAGCTCAATATATACTTTGACATTCCCAATCACTACTCAAGCCATAAGAATGAGGGAAGTATTTGCCTGATCACCTTGTGCTGTAACATTATAGATACATTTATGAACATGTCTTCTGGTCAGTGTTTATGGTTAAAAAGTACAATCAACCTTTTTTTTCAGGTTTGCCATTTTCAGTGGGACTACCATCCAAATTAATATCCTTACGATGCTGTTGCAATCATTATCCAAATAAATTATTCCCCAATAATCCACGCCGCTGTATCAAAGCTGAAGAATAATGCTCCAAAGTCTTGAGTGTTACTTACTGTCTCCATTGCAACGGAGTGGCCCAAGCCTGTAAGCCGCCTCTGAATCTGTTCTGTTTGTGTCTCCAATTACAAGCTGGGTCAGAGGCAAGTGATCTTTGTACGAAAGAAGACCCGTATCATTCGCCCTGCCAACAATGAGAAAAAGAAAACAAAGAGCAGCGTAAATCTCAGTGACATTAGAAAGTACTCAGCCCTTCTTCCAATCGCTCAATGTCCCAAAAGAACAGAAGAATTTTTCAGGAACAGGAAAGGTCATTACACCCAACAAGTCTGCTTCTTTTTGATAGATCAATTTCATTGTAGAACCTTTCCTCACACTGAGCAATTTCCTGTTGACATTAGTATGGATTTGTTCATGTTCTCTGTATATCCGAAAGCACTATACAGCCAATAGGTTATTTTTGAAGTACAGCCGCTATTGTTATGTAGGCAATTGTAACTGGCAATACTGTACACAGCAAGATCCCACAAGTAGCAAATTAATTTACCAGGTCATTTGCATTTGGTAGAGTTGTTTGAGGGAAGAAGGTAGGTCAGAACGCCAGGGTTGTGGGGTTGCCTGCATGGGGTCTTTCACATGCACCAGAGTTGGTCAACGGGCTTCACCTTTCATCTGAAAGGTAGCACCTGGAACAGTGCAGCACCCTCACAGTACTGCACCGTGGCCTCAGCCTAGATTGTATGCTCCCGTCATAGACAGGGCTTGAACTCAGGGGCAAACGTATGACCAGCTGAACCAAGCTGGTGTAAAAAATATAACAATAACTTGCATGTATATAGCACCGCTAACACAGTAATGAGTAACGCATGAGTGTTATCACACAAAATGGAAGTAATCACCTCTTGAACCATGTTTTCTTTTTAAAACTGACAAAACAACAGGAAGGCCCCATTGCTGAAAGCAATAAAAGAGAAATGAACAACTAAACTATGAAGTGGTGGTCAAGTGTAGCCCAGCTTGGATATTAAAAGTCTGAAGATTCCTGACGCTAGGAGGGCTAAGGAGAAACACTCTGCAATTTCTCAGGAAGAATGAATTAATGGAGGAGACTCTGCAAAGCTTCTTTATCTTAACATCGCTGCTGCGTGGCAAGGGTGAAGAATATGCAGAACAGCATCTTTGGAATGTAAAGGAAGACTTATGGCAAATGATCAGAGAAAGACCGACCCCCTACCAGTATTGATGAAATAGAAAAAGCATGAATGGGTTGGGATGGAGAGGCGGGGTTTGAGGTTAATACAAGAAATGTCCTGTCAGATGATAAGTTTTTACCTCTGGCAAATAGGTCCATAACTCGAGGTCATAGATTCAAATTAACTGGAAAAATATCTAGAGGGAGGATGAAAAGGCTTTCTTTTCACTTAGAGAGTTGGCGGATTAGGAATGTTCTGCCTGAAAATGCGATGAAGGCTGATTCCGTAAATAATTTTGAAAGGGAGTGGGAAAGATATTTGCGGATGGGGGACTTACAAGGTTATGAACAAAAGCGTGGGATGTGCGACAAAGCACAGTGGCTCTATCAAAGGGCCAGCACAGACACAATAGGCCAAATGGCCTCCTTCTCAGCTATAATTTTCTGTAATTCCATGATTCTACGTATCCTGTTAAAAGGCACAAAAGCCATCTTCAGGAGAGCCTCCCCAGATATTGCAGCAGCATTTGATTGTGGTTGGACTTGGGCTTTATGAAGAGTTAAGACTTGTTGAAGAAGATCTGTTTGGCATAAAAAAAAATGAAACTGAGCTCCTTGAAGGCAGCTTCAGTTTCAGATGTAAGTGTTCCATTTGAGGCTAGTAGACTCACCAAGCCAGTGACACCCACATCCCATGAGTGAATAAAAAAACAAGTTTGAAAAGACAAGAACGTCAATAGATGAAGATAAGGATGGAGTCGTGAGGGGAAAGAAGTGGCATTGGTCGATGGCAGCAAAATGTCAAATTTTATATCCATATAAATAACCTACACTGGATCGCGTTCTGTGAAAAAAGCTCCACTTTTGTTTAATTGGAACATAGAAGCAGGAGTAGGCCATTTGGCCTGTGAGCCTGCACCGCCATTTAATTACATCATGGCCGATCATCTACCTCGACACCACTTTTCTGCACTATCCTCATATCCCTTGATGCCAAATTAAGCTTGATGACCTCACATCCTTAGCTTCAAAATCAAAATAATAAATCCAAGAGAAGTAGCTCCTGTTTTCTTTCACATGGAATGGGCTGATCAATTTAATTAAGCCGGAAGAACATTAATGCAAACGCACACAAGGAGAACTTGCATTTAGACAGTGCCTTTAAAAGAGTAAAATATTGAGACGCTTCTTTTTTTGACCAAGCTTTGGGTCACTCATCCTAATATCTCCCTGGGTAGCTCGCTGTCAAATTTTGTTTGATCGTGCTCCTGTGACGTGCTCTGGGACCTTTATTTTCTATTCGTCCATAGGATGTGAACTTCACTGGCAAGGCAAACACTTGTTGCCCATCCCTAATTGACTATCTCAAGGGCATGGATAGATTTGAAAGCAAGGATGAGGATCTTAAAACTGAGATGCTGTTGGATCTGGAGCCAATCTAGGTCAGCGAGCACAAGGGTGATGCGCAAATGGGACTTGTAAATTCAGACACAGGTAGCAGAGTTTTGGATGAGCTTAAGCTTACCGAACTTACAGAGAAAGAAAAACCTACAAGCTGGGAGGCCAACAAAGAGAAGGCACTTCAGAAAAGATAACCAGCCATCCAGATAACTATAGACCTAACAAGTATCTCCAGCACAAAAACAAAAATACCTGGAAAAAGTCAGCAGGTCTGGCAGCATCTGCGGAAAGGAATATAGTTGACATTTGGAGTCCGTATGACTCTTCATCAGAACTAAGTATCTCCAGCATCTGTTTTTATTACAGTACTCATACAAACATGCAGTGATTTGGCTCCAAGAATAGTGTGTTGTACAGGAACAGTGTAAAATTAATGGAAGCATCACTACTCAGGATAAATAACCCCTTTATCTAATTATTCCTTTAAGCAAAATGTTTAGAATATTGGCTGAATCAATCAGGACTCAAGCTAAGTTCCCATTAGCAGGCTGGAAGCTGCATGGAACATGTGATAGTCTGATTATTAAATCAGCTCATGAGTTGCTCAAACAGCAGAAAGACCCAGGAGCTCATTAGTTCAACTGACACAAATCAAATGTGCTGTGCACTTTCCAACTCCTTGCATGAGATGAGGAAATCATGTCCTGTTAGTGCGCATTATGCCTTAAACTCTTGATTCATTGGATTCAAATTGAAATGGAAATTTGAGAAGTACAATCTTTTCAGATTTAATCTGTGTGAGCCACATCTTAAGTTTAATAGTCACTCTTTGCTCAATTAACAGTTCAGGCAATGCAGACTCAGTTGTTGTGCCAGTCTTTTCAAAATGTAAGTTGCTGAATGAAATACTGTTAGACTCTGCCTTTCACCCTTTTATTACTGCCTTGAGGTGGCACTGATTGAAAAACTGTGGTTGAACTGGGTTGTGGAGCTATCAAACAGATGTAGCATCAAGTGCTCCGCCATTCAATCATGGCTGATAAGTTTCTCAACCCCATTCTCCCGACTTCTCCCCGTAACCTTTGATCCCCTTACCAATCAAGAAACTATCTATCTCGGTCTTAAATACAATCAATGACCTGGCCTCCACAGCCTTCCGTGACAATGAATTCCATAGATTCACCACTCTCTGGCTAAAGAAGTTTCTCCTCATTTCTGTTCTAAAAGGTCTTCCCTTTACTCTGAGGCTGTGCCCTCGGGTCCTAGTCTCTCCTACTAATGGAAACATCTTCCCCACGTCCACTCTATCCAGGCCTTTCAGTATTCTGTAAGTTTCAATCAGATCCCCCCTCATCCTTCTAAACTCCATCGAGTATAGACCCAGAGTCCTCAAACATTCCTCATATGTTAAGCCTTTCATTCCTGGGATCATTATCGTGAACCTCCTCTGGACCCTCTCCAGGGCCAGCACATCCTTCCTGAGATACGGGGCCCAAAATTGCTCACAATATTCTAAATGTGGTCTGACCAGAGCCTTATGAAGCCTCAGCAGCACATCCCTGCTTTTATATTCTAGTCCTCTCGAAATAAATGCCAACATTGCATTTGCCTCCCTAACTACTGACTCAACCTGCAAGTTAACCTTAAGAGAATCCTGGACTAGGACTCCCAAGTCCCTTTGCACTCCAGATTTCTGAATTCTCTCCCCATTTACAAAATAGTCTATGCCTCTATTCTTCCTACCAAAGTGCATGACCTCACACTTCCCCACATTGTATTCCATCTGCCACTTTTTTGCCCATTCTCCTAACCTGTCCAAATCCTTCTGCAGCCACCCTGCCTCCTCAATACTACCTGTCCCTCCACCTATCTTTGTATCATCTGCAAACTTAGCCAGGATGCCCTCAGTTCCTTCATCTAGATCATTAATGTATTAAGTGAAAAGTTGTGGTCCGAACACTGACCCCTGTGGAACTCCACTAGTCACCGGCCGCAATCCTGAGAAGGACCTCCTTATCCCCACTCTCTGCCTCCTGCCAGACAGCCAATCTTCTATCTATGCTAGTACCTTGCCTCTCACACCATGGGCTCTTATCTTACTAAACAGCCTCCTGTGCAGCACCTTGTCAAAGGCCTTCTGGAAGTCCAAGTAGATAACATCCATTGGCTCTCCTTTGTCTAACCTACTCATTACCTCCTCAAAGAATTCTAACAGATTTGTCAGGCATGACCTCCCCTTGATGAAACCATGCTGACATTGCCCTATTTTACAATGCATTTCCAAGTATTCTGAAATCTCATCATTAATAATGGACTCTAAAATCTTACCAACGATTGAGGTCAGGCTAATCGGCCTGTAATTTCCCGTCTTTTGCCTCACTCCCTTCTTAAACAGGGGGGTTACATTAGCAATTTTCCAGTCCTCTGGGACCCTTCCTGACTCCAGTGATTCCTGAAAGATCACCACTAATGCCTCCACTATCTCTTCAGCTATCTCCTTCAGAACTCTGGGGTGCAATCCATCTGGCCCAGGTGATTTATCCACCTTCAGACCTTTCAGTTTTCCTAGCACCTTCTCCTTGGTAATGGCCACCATACTCACCTCAGCCCCCCAACTTTCTTGAACTTTGGGGACGTTACTCGTGTCTTCCACCATGAAGATTGACGCAAAGTACCTATTCAGTTCCTCTGCCATTTCTTTGTTCCCCACTACTACTTCTCCAGCGTCATTTTCCAGCGGCCCAATGTCCACTTTTGCCTCTCTCTTACCCTTTATATATCTAAAAAAACTCTTGCAATCTTATTTTATATTACTGGCTAGTTTACCCTCATATTTAATCTTCTCCCTCCTTATTTCTTTTTTAGTTGTCCTCTGTTGGTCTTTGTAGGCTTCCCAATCCCCTGGTTTCCCACTGCTCTTCGCCGCATTGTATGCTTTCTCTTTAGCTTTTATGCTGTCCCTGACTTCCCTTGTCAGCCATGGTTGCCTCGTCCTCCCTTTAGTATGCTTCTTCTTCCTAGGGATGAATTTTTGCTGTGTCTCCCAAATTACTCCCAGAAACTCCTGCCATTGCTGTTCCACTGTCTTTCCTGCTCGGCTCATCTCCCAGTCAATTCTGGCCAGCTCCTCCCTCATGCCTCTGTAGTTGCCTTTATTCAACTGTAATACCACTACATCTGATTCCAGCTTTTTCCTCTCAAATTGCAGGGTAAATTCTATCATATTATGGTCACTTCCTCCTAAGGGTTCCTTCACCTTAAGCTCCCTTATCAAATCTGCCTCATTACACATCACTAAATCTAGAATTGCCTGTTCCCTAGTGGGCTCCACCACAAGCTGCTCCAAAAAGCATCTCGTAGATATTCTACAAATTCCTTTTCTTGGGATCCACTACCAACCTGATTTTCCCAGTCTACCTGCATATTGAAATCCTCCATGATCACTGTAAACTTGCCTTCCTTACACACCTTTTCTATCTCCTGGTGTATCTTATGCCCCACATCCTGACTACTGTTCGGAGGCCTGTACCAACTCACCTAGTATCTACTATGGGCATAACTCAGGAGCCTTGTTGAGATGAAATAAAATAAGGGTCTAACTATCTATTGCATACTTCTCTATATTAAAAAAACTCCCATTCACGAATGCCCGTTGAAGACATTTAACTCTCAAGTGCTTAACCCCTTATGAAAACAAACTATCTTCTATTCATCCCCCACATCAGTTGACAGCTAATCATTTAATAAATTCTTTGAGCTGTCAATCAAACTGTGAATTTAGGATCTTGCTGCTAATATAATTATAGTTTGCGGAAAGCAGCCAAGCATTCATAATGACATAAGGATAGCACTTGGGAAAATGTCAACAAATAGCTATTGCAATTGCAACAACAGAGCTTTATTTTCAACTCTCACTGATTCAGGCAGATTTTTAAAATTTTTTAAAGGTCTGTGGATTTAAATAACTCCGCATCATAACAGTTCTACAGACATTTTCTGCATTTAAGAGCATTTATATCCACTGTTGAAATTTGTGGCTCCCACATGGCAGGTTAAGATCCTTGCTATTGCAAAACGGGGTCTGTATGAACTCCACACTGTGTTCAAATGGAACGGCTGAGTTCGGGTTTCCCTCATGTGTGAGCTATGCCCTGCCCCCTTTCCCCTACTGGAAAAAATGGAATCTGTCAGGAAAGGCGGGGTGGGATTTCCGCATCCGGGTCCCACCACCATTTTCAAAGGTCCATGGAGTCTCCATGAAAATCCAGGCCCTTTTGTTTTCTATTTATATAAATGATGATTTATATAAATGATAAATAACTGACTCACAAAAAAAGAAAAAAACACATAAAACAAGATGGAGGCAGAGGTTATGATCTAAAGTCGTTGAAATCGACGTTCAGTCCAGAAAGCTGTAGAATGCCAAGTCGGCAATTAGGGCAATCCAAATTCCCCTGGAAACTGGCCACAGGGGTCATCGTTAAAGTCAGCATCATAGGCCCTTTTTATGCCTATAAAATGGGCCCAATGTCCAATGAACAGCCCCAAACACATTGATAAAGTTAAAGGAGAATGTTACTGAAGACTTAAGCTCCAGAACTTGCTGCACCCGTAGCCATGCTGTTCCGGTATAGCTACAATGCTGGAATCTACCCGGCAATGTAGAAAATTGCCCAGGTATGTCCTGTACATAAAAAGCACGACAAATCCAACCCGGCCAATTATCGTCCCTTCAGTCTACTCTCCATCATCCGGAAAATGGCGGAAGGGGTCATCAAAAGTGCTATCAAGCAGCACTTGCTCAGCAATAACCTGCTCAGTGGCACTCAGTTTGGGTTTCGCCAAATCCACTCAGCTCCTGACATCATTACAGCCTTGGTTCAGACATGGAAAAAAGAGCTGAACTCCAGAGGTGAAGTGAGAGTGACTGCCCTTGACATCAGGCAGCATTTGACTGAATGTGGCATTAAGGAACCCTGGCAAAACTGGTGTCAATGGGAATCAGGGGGAAAACTCTTCACTGGTCGGAGTCATACCCAGTACAAAGGAAGATGGTTTTGCTTGTTGAAGGTCAATTACCTCGGTTCCAGGACATCACTGCAGGAGTTCCTCAGGGTAGTGTCCTTGGCCCAACCATCTTCAGCTGCTTCATCAATGACCTTCCCTCCATCATAAGGTCAGATGTGGGGATGGTCGCTGATGATTGCACAATGTTCAGCACCATTTGCGACTCCTCAGAAACTGAAGCAGTCCATTTCCAAATGCAGGAAGACCTGGACAATATCCAGGCTTGGGCTGACAAGTGGCAAGTAACATTCGTGCCACACAAGTGTCAAGCAATGACCATCTCCAACAAGAGAGAATTCAACCATTGCCCCTTGATGTTCAATGACATTACCATCACTGAATCCCCCACTATCAACATCCTGGAGGTTACATTGACCAGAAACTGAACTGGACTAGCCATATAAATACTGTGGCTACAAGAGCAGGTCAGAGGCTAGGAATCCTGTGATGAGTAACTCACCTCCTGACACTCCAAAGCCTGTCCACCATCTGCAAGGCACAAGTCAGGAGTGTGATGGAATACTCTCCACTTGCCTGAATGAATGCAGCTCCATCAACACGCAAGAAACTTGACACCATGCAGGAGAAAGCAGCCCGCTTGTTTGGCACCTGATCCACAAATGTTCACTCCCTTCACCACAGGCAGACAGTAGCAGCAGTGTGCAGCATCTGTAAGATGCACTGCAGGAATTCACCAAGGCTCCTCAGACAGCTCCTTCCAAACCAATGACCACGACTATCTCGAAGGACAAGGGCAGCAGACACATTGGAACACCCACCACCTGGAACTTCCCTTCCAAGCCACTCACCATCCTGACAATATCGCTGTTCCTTAGTGTTGCTGGGTCAAAATCCTGGAACTCCCTTCCTAACAGCATTGTGGGTGCACCCACACCACATGGGCTGCAGCGTTGCAAGAAGGGAGCTCACCATCACCTTTTCAAGGGCAATTAGAGGAATGGGCAGTAAATGTTGACCTAGTCAGCGACACCCGCATCCCATGACTGAATGAAATAAAAGACCATAAAATGTCAAATGGAATTCTGTATTTTATATGCAGTAGTATTAAACGTAAAACCAAGGAGGTGATGTCAATTTGTACACGAAATTGGTCAGGCCACGTGCTTGCAGAGTGGCACCCTTCAAGCTATATATAACCATTTGTCTCTGTCTAATGGAAAGAGATGTCCATGGTCCTTTGTGGACTAAGGCTAATTACTTACTCACTAACATAGCACAGGGCATCCCAAATGCAGGAAAGATGTTAGAGCCATTAGAAAGGGGACTGTGAAGAGTGATAATGGGAATGAGTGATTGTCATTCTGGAGAAAGGCTAGAAACATTAGAATAAAAGCAGAAAGTGGCTGGGAAATGTCAGTAGGTCCGGCAGCATCTGTGGGGGAGAAACAGTCTCGACTGCGACTATTCCCACTCAGAAAATCCCAGCCAGAGTTAAAGTTCCGAATCCAATACAACTCTTCTTCAGAACTTCGGAACAAAAATATTGTTTCTCCGAAAATAGAGAAATAGGGTAAACATATTAAAATTATGAACAGTCCCTGGATTCTGTGCTCAATTAGATCATGGCTGATCTGCCCCTCAACTCTATTTACCATTGAAGTGGAATTGTGAAAGACATTGAGAAGATTAGATGAAGGAAAAAAAGTCTTGCATTTATTTATTGCCTTTCACTACCTCTTGATGACCCGAACACATCACAGTCATTGAAGTACCTTTAAAGTTTGGTCACTGTTGTAATGTCGGAATGTAAATATTAAAATATCGATTCAGTGGCTGTCGTCAGGGGGCAGGGACTCAGGATTATCATGACAGGAAAGGTTTTTGCACAAAGGGTTATGAAAAGAACATGGAGTGCTTTACTATAAGTGCTTACTGAGGCAGAAACTACACAGTCAGGAAAAGTAAGTATTTGAAAAGGAACAAGAAAGCTTGCGGGGAAAGTATAGAGAAATGGGTTTGGAGTATTTTAAAATTGTGTTTTCCCTGTTCCGGGGAGGAAAAAGCTCCAATTTTTCAAGCCTTTTCCTATAATTACAAAGTCTCATTCCTGCTGTCACTTTTGTGAATCTTCACTATATGGTTTCCACAATTCATTTTATACTCAATGCCCTTTGTGTATAAAACAGAATGCCAGTTGCATTTTTATATATTTTTTTCTCTACCTGCATCAGGCTGGTAGAAAATTGACAAGCCAGTTAGTTGTTTCCTATGAATATACCTGGGGCATGGATGTTTGAAAAAATAAAATCAGGATTTCGTCTTGCTTGAAAACACTGCAGTGTGGAACAGCCAATATGAGGGTAATTTTAATCTAACTGCAGCAGGGAACCCATGGGATTGAGTGGGTGGCCAGTTTTATGCCTCGGCCAATACTACTCTTCATTGCTTTAAACGGAGAGTAAACTTGTGTGGGTGTAAGGCCAGCTTTACACTCAAAACCTCACCCACCTCTCAACAGGTGGGTTCACAGAGATAGAAGTTCATGGCACAGAAGGAGGCCATTCGGCCCATTGCATCCTAGCTGGCTGAAAAAGAACTATCCAACCTAATCCGACTTTTCAGCTCTAGGTCTGTAGCCCAGCTGGTAACAGCATTTCAAGTGCATATCGAGGTGTTTTTTTTTCAATACTTGGAGCGTTTCCACCTCTGCCACTATTTCAGGCAGTCAGTTCCAGACCACCCAAAAGCCTGAAAAAAATTCTTCTCAACTCCCCTCCAATCTTTCTACCAATTACTTTAAACCTATGTCCCTGGGTTATTGACCTCTCTGCTAGGGGAAATTGGTCCATCCTATTCACTTTACCTAGGCCCCTCATGATTCTATGCACTTCAATTAAACCTCCCATCAAGCTCTTCTGTTCCAAAGAAAACAACCCCTGCCAATCCAATCTTTAATCATAGCTAAACTTCTCCAGTCCTGACAACATCCTCGTAAATCTCCTCTATACTCTCTCTAGTGCAATCACATCCCCTCTGTAGGGTGATGACCAGAACTGTAGGCAGTGCTCTATAACTGTGGGTTAGGTTAAAATTGAGCCCATTTAACATGGTTCAGTGTTGCTGGCTCACACTGCTCTTAAAGCAGCATGCAGGTGACAATAGCGCAAAATGAATTTCAACCTCTCACGAAGCCCAAAATTAATGGAATTTAATCTTTTGTTAAATGCCATTTTCACCCTTACGTTTTCAAGAGAAAACAGCTATAGCACAAGATTAAAACCAACAAGGCGGAATTTCCTTTGGTGGCTTAATTGGGGAGCGATGTCCCAAACTACACAATTTGGCAACCTTAATTTGTGCTCAAGCGTCCTGCCAATCTCACAAGCTAAAGCAGGAAACATGTGGAAGTCGGTATAAACAATTGGAGCCAGAGGAAATCACCAAACTCACACCATCCTTCCTCATTCCTAGAATTGTACCACGTGGAGGAAGGCCGTTCTGCCCATTGTGTCTGTGCTGCCCCTTTACAGGGGCCATCCAGTTCATCCCACGCCCCTGCTGCTTCCTGCAGTTCTACAATTTTCTTTTCCTTTTCAACATTTATCCAATTCCCTTTTGAAAATTGCTATTGCATCTGCTTCAACCATTCTTCCAGGCAGTGCATTTCAGACCGTAACAAGTTGCTGCTTTAAAACAATTAGGCACAGAAATGGATGTTTCAAGCTCCCCCTAACCATCATTCATGCCCATCAGTCACAGCATTTTTATGAACATGAATGAGGGAAGCATTTCCACCTTTAATACAAATTATAGTGATAAAATTTTTAAAAATGCATTTAAAGAAACAGCGAATACAGCAGAGTGAGGATATTTTTCCTTAAATCGCTCAAAAATTTTAATAAAATACAAGGAAAATGACTCTTAATCACGTCATGCCTAAAGTTCTGGATGAAATTTTGAATCCGTGTTGAATCAGCACAATTCCAGAAAATTTGCATGTCTGGCTCTTTAGCCTGGGGTTGCAGGCATTGTAATGACCCAAGGTCCACATGGGAATTGACAGAAGGGAGAAGGAAAGTCGGGAGTCGGGCCCACCACCCCCGCACACAGGTCAGAAGTGGTCATAAGCGCTGCCAAATGCCCAGGCGGACTGATTAAAAGTTTTGTCTTGGATCTCTGGGCCTTCACTGCAGTAGTTTTGTTACATATTGGGCCCTCTAGCCCTACCCCTCACACCCCCTCACCCCCATACACTCTCCATTCCCATGCATGCCAACTCATGCCAGCCCATGCCCCCACCCACCCCAATGGCCTTTTTTGCCAACTCAGGCCAACTTATGAACCCCAACTCACCACTCTTTTCCCTCACAACCTCCTTGCCAACTCACCAAACATCCTTCATGGGCAGATTTCAGGAGGCACGCTGACGTAAAATAAAGTTCTAAATATCTATTACAGGCTTCATTATATTTTTTAAAAAAACACTCTCCTTCATGAAAGCCCATTCAATACATTTGAATTCACTCTGGTACTTAATCCCTTATAAAAACAAACATTTGTACTATAACCCCAGATTAAAGACAGCTAATCATTTAATAACCTCTTGGAGCAGTCAATCAAACTGTGAACTTACAGCATCCACCACCCCACCGCCCCCCCCCCCCCCCCCCCCCCCCACAATGATGTTTTTGGAAGCGGTCGGGCAGTAATAATGCTATAATGATAACACTGGAAATATGTTAACAAACAGCTATTGAAACTGCAAGCACAGAGTTTTTTCAACTCACAGACACAGGCAGGCTGGTTTCTTTCAATTTTTATAGGGCAGTGCATTTAAATAACGTGATAGTCCCACAGGCCTTATTCCCCTTTTACAAGCATTTAGATTTACTCTAAAAATCTGTAACTCTTGCACTGCAGGGTAAGCGCCTCACTCTGGTGAAAATGGGGTCTGTTTAAACTCAGCATTGAGTTCAAATGACCCTGCCGAGTTTGGGTTTCCCCCATTTCTGAGTCACATCCTGCCTCTATTCCTCTGCTGGCAAAAAACTGGATCTATTGTAAATAGGAGAAGGACTTCAGAGCCATTTTGGATATGTTGTGGAGCCTTCATGACTCTGAAAATCTTGGACTCTGAAATATGCCTTTGGTCATGAAGTGACTGCTTAGCAAGTTCTCTGTTAATGGGGAAGCAGTGACTAATGTCTGCTGGTGTGATATTTGATTGAGTGATACAAGGCTTTGTACCATGGTTGTGCTCAATTAATCTACAGGAAATGAGACACCACAAGACAATGTATATAGTGAAAACAGAAGTGCTATGTTGTTACTCCAAAGCATATTTTTGAGTATTAGGAGACGTTTTGTCAAGGATAATTTATGTTAGCACTGAGAAGTGTTATATCTTACCTGCAAATGCTTGACACAAATAATGGAAATTTTATTTATCCTTTCATGGAATGTGGACGTTGCTGGCTAGGCCAGCGTTTATTGCCCATCCCTGGTTGCCCTTGAGAAGGTGATGGTGTGCCACCTTCTTGAACCGCTGCAGTCCCTGTGGTGTAGGCACACTCACAATGTTATTAGGAAGCGAGTTAAATGATTTTGACCCAGCGACAGTGAAGGAACGTAAAAAGAACATTCCTCATCTAATTAAGTATGAATTCACCTCCGACCTTAGGTCAGCTTCTTAAAGGGACTTGACCACGCACACACTGTAAATGTCCCATTGTCTGCAGTAAAGCATCATGCATATGAAATATTGCTTCAGGTGTTTCTTACCGTTTGACTGCCCAGCAATAACTGAAGGAAGGGGAAAGCATAAGGGAGCAGACTTTTGTTTGCACAAATGGATCGATAGTTAACGCTGAAGCCTTTTCATGAGGGCACAGATTAGGAAAATATATTGACTGATGAAAACAGTGCATTGAATTCAGTAGTTAACAACAGCTGCAAGGGAACAAAGCATAATTCCCACTGGGAATGTGGAATTCTTGACAGGCTTGTTGTCCGCTACTGCTCAAAAATGACCTGGTGATGACATCATCAAAGCTGACCCTCTAGTTCTAGTTACCTTCCTTTGCTGTGTTGGACAGCAAACTCCCATTATTTATTTTTACCTTCCTCATTTTGTCTGCTGACTTTCTGCCCTCCTTCCCATGTCATGATTGGCTTCTGAAGTATTTTTTTATTTGTTCACGGGATGCGGGCTTCGCTGGCTGGGCCAGCATTTATTGCCCATCCCTAGTTGCCCTTGAGAAGGTGGTGGTGAGCTGCCTTCTTGAGCCGCTGCAGTCCATGTGGTGTAGGTACACCCACAGTGCTGTTAGGAAGTTCTGTGATTTTGACCCAGTGATAGTGAAGGAATGGCAATATATTTCCAAGTCAGGATGGTGAGGGACTTGGAGGGGAATTTCCAGATGGTGGTGTTCCCATGTGTCTGCTGCCCTTGTCCATCTAGATGGTAGTGGTTGTGGGTTTGGAAGGTTCTCTCTAAGGAGCCTTGATGAATTCCTGTAGTGTGTCTTGTAGATGGTACGCACTGTTGTTACTGTGTATTTGTGGTGGAGGGAGTGAATGTTTGTGGATATGGTGCCAATCAAGTGGGCTGCTTCATCCTGGGCGGTGTTGAGCTTCTTGAGTGCTGTGGGAGCTGCACTCATCCAGACAATTGGGGAGTATTCCATCACACTCCTGACTTGTGCCTTGTAGATGGTAGACAGGCTTTGGGGAGTCAGGAGGTGAGTTACTCGTCACACGATTGCTAACCTCTGACCTGCTCCTGTAGCCACTGTATTTATATTGCTAGCCCAGTTCAGGTTCTGATTAATGGTAACACACAAATGTTGATAGTGGATGATTCAGTGATGGCAATGCCATTGAACGTCATAGGCAATGGTTAGATTCTCTCTTGTTGGAGATGGCCATTGCCTGGTATTTGTGTGGTGTGAATGTTACTTGCCATTTATCAGCCCATGCCTGGATATAGTCCAGGTTGTGCTTCATTTGGACCTGGATTGCATCAGTGTTTGAGAGTCACGAATAGTGCTGAATAATGTGCGATCATCAGCAAACACCTCCACTTCTGACCTTATGATGGAAGAAAGATCATTGATGAAGCAGGTGAAGATGGTTCCGCCGAGGTCACTGCCCTAGAACTCTTTTGGCGATATCCTGGAGCTGAGATGACTGACCTCCAACAACCACAGCCATCTTCCTTTGCATTAGGTATGACTCCAACCAATGGAAAGTTTTCCTGTGGCAGGAGGCAATCAAGTCTAACTCAATGGAAGGAGGTGACATTGGCTGGAAGTACTTTCCCTGCTGCCTTCTGGACAGCTGTGCAATGTGGGACAAAATTTAACAACCATTAAAAAGGATGAGCAAGAGAAGAGATGTCCCTTGCAGCTTCTAAGGATGCACTACATTACTGTGCATATTATTTCTTCACCACTTCTTCTGATGAAAGCACATCTGGGGATTGATTTCCAGCTTGCAAGGAGCATTTATCCTCACATTTTTAACAGTGATGGAACTATACAGGGCAGCTTGCATCATGGCGGTCACCCTGATCAGCTACATGCCAAAGTTCAATTCCACAAACCAAGCTTCCTCATCAACAAGGATAACACAAGGTCCTCATTCTACAGGCTTTTATAAAAGAGACTGACTGTCCCAACAGTGACAGGTCAGTGTAGGTCACTCCTTCCCTGCAGCCAAGACCCCCATTTTACCAGAAATTGCCCTCACAGCTTGGCCCTTAATCCCAATCATGTTCTGGAGGAAGCCCTTCCACTGCATTGTGAGATGTCCCAAATTGTAAAGGAGAACAGTTTGGGACACATCTTACTTGTATTGCGATGCGGTTAGGGACCAGTAATTTTTTTTTAAAGTGGTCAAGTTTGAAATCACAGGGACTTACTAAGAGAATAAAGCCACAGAATTCCATGGTTTTAAACAAACAAAATAAAATTTGTTCACACAAAGTCAGAAAAGTAAAACTATTTACAATATCGATCTTATTTTCTGAAGTTCAGAATGTACATGGGATAAATATAAATTGACAGGCTGAAATTAGGCCAATAATTATATGCTGGAGTGCATCTTTGTGAATCCCGTGGAAGGCAGTCCCAGGAGAAGAGACTATAATATAATATAATATAATATAAATTGGTTGAACACACAAAACTGCACAATAAACGGCAGACATGACCAAGACAGATACCACGGATGTCTCAGTTTCCCACCCAGATGTCAGTATCCAAGGTGAGGTACACAATCTCGTGGAAAGCTCTGTCTCCCTCACAAGGGATTGCAAGTCTCCACTTTTGAAGATCTATCCTCTGAATTCCCTCAAAAGCCACTCTGGCCCAGAATGCCTCTATGACTGCACACCTCCCAGTGGTTCAGTCTCGTCTCCTGGGACTGCCTTCCATGGGATTCACAAAGATGCACTCCAGCATATAATTATTGGCATAATTTCAGCTCTTTAGCAGACTGCTAGCTTCACTGTGCTGACACTGCGATTGGGTTTCTCCAAACCACAGTCTCCTCACTGCATCGAGCTATAAATGTCTCTCAGGGCTACTTCTGAACCATAACCCTTTCCGACATAATTCCAGCGACCTTCTGCCGCCCTCTCGGCTCCCCAGGACTTGTCCTGTGCCCTCACTATCTCCAGCCTGCCAAGGACAGCACCACACACACACAGTCACGTGGGCTTATCCTTTTCCCGCTACCACAGGTCCTATGGCTGGGTTCCCGTGCCAACATCACCACACGGGCGCCCTGGTTATTTCTGCCACACCCGAAAGAACCCAGAAAGCCAGGTTGAGCGTGCGCAGCTTGTCCCGCTCTGTGCATGTGTCGGACCTCCCAGGACATGTCCGGACTCACAGTCCTCAGCTGCCACCCGCTAAATATCCCAGAGAGACAGGTAAGTTCACATTTCTTAATGCTTGCTCAAACCTAACCTGAATTAGGACGTGACTTTGCTGTTCTTGAAGAATTATGAGAAAGGCCAAAGTTTTCCTTTGCTTCTTCACAGTGTGGACACAGAGGACTGTGTTTCTTCTGAAGTTGGTATCCTCTAACACCTGCAGCTACTGAATGAAATTATTATTAAATAGGTGTCCCTGCATCTCCCACTTTCTTCCCAGACAGCAACTGCTGGTAATGACTCTGCTGTTGCCATTCATTCCAGCCTCGTCTAGATTATAAAGCATAAGACCATAAGACATAGGAGCAGAAATTAGGCCCTTCGGCCCATCAAGTCTGCTCCGCCATTAAATAATGGCTGATAAGTTTCTCAACCGCCTTCTCCCCGTAAGCTTTGATCCCCTTACCAATCAAGAACCTATCTATCTCGTTCTTAATTACACTCAATGACCTGGCCTCCACAGCCTTCTGTGGCAATGAATTCCATAGATTCACCACTCTCTGGCTAAAGAAGTTTCTCCTCATCTCTGTTCTAAAAGGTCTTCCCTTTACTCTGAGGCTGTGCCCTCAGGTCCTAGACCCTCCTACTAATGGAAACATCTTCCCCATGTCCACTCTATCCAGGCCTTTCAGTATTCTGTAAGTTTCAATCAGATCCCCCCCCATCCTTCTAAACTCCAACGAGTATAGACCCAGAGTCCTCAAATGTTCCTCATATGTTAAGCCTTTCATTCCTGGGATCATTCTCATGAACCTCCTCTGGACCCTCTCCAGGGCCAGAACATCCTTCCTGAGATATGGGGCCCAAAATTGCTCACAATATTCTAAATGTGGTCTGACCAGAGCCTTATAAAGCCTCAGCTGCACATCCCTGCTTTTATATTCTAGTCCTCTCGAAATAAATGCCAACATTGCATTTGCCTTCCTAACTACCGACTCAACCTGCAAGTTAACCTTTAGAGAATCCTGGACTAGGACTCCCAAGTCCCTTTGCACTCCAGATTTCTGAATTCTCTCCCCATTTACAAAATAGTCTATGCCTCTATTCTTCCTACCAAAGTGCATGACCTCACACTTCCCCACGTTGTATTCCATCTGCCACTTCTTTGCCCATTTGGCAAACCTGCCCAAATCCTTCTGCAGCCTCCCTGCCTTCTCAATACCACCTGTCCCTCCACCTATCTTTGTATCATCTGCAAACTTAGCCAGGATGCCCTCAGTTCCTTCATCTAGATCATTAATGTATAAAATAAAAAGTTGTGGTCCCAACACTGACCCCTGCGGAAATCCACTAGTCACTGGCCGCCATCCTGAGAAGGACCCCCTTATCCCCACTCTCTGCCTCCTGCCAGACAGCCAATCTTCTATCCATGCTAGTACCTTGCCTCTAACACCATGGGCTCTTATCTTACTGAGCAGTATCCTGTGCAGCACCTTGTCAAAGGCCTTCTGGAAGTCCAAGTAGATAATATCCATTGGCTCTCCTTTGTCTAACCTACTCATTACCTCCTCAAAGAATTCTAACAGATTTGTCAGGCATGAACTCCCCTTGATGAAACCATGCTGACTTAGCCCTATCTTACCATGCACTTCCAAGTATTCTGAAATCTCATCCTTAATAATGGACTCTAAAATCTTACCAACGACCGAGGTCAGGCTAATCGGCCTGTAATTTCCTGTCTTTTGCCTCACTCCCTTCTTAAACAGGGGGATTACATTAGCGATTTTCCAGTCCTCTGGGACCCTCCCTGACTCCAGTGATTCCTGAAAGATCACCACTAACGCCTCCACTATCTCTTCAGCTATCTCCTTCAGAACTCTGGGGTGTAATCCATCTGGTCCAGGTGACTTATCCACCTTCAGACCTTTCAGTTTTCCTAGCACCTTCTCCTTGGTAATGGCCACCAAACTCACCTCTGCCCTCCGACTCTCTTGAACTTTGGGGATGTTACTCGTGTCTTCCACCGTGAAGACTGACGCAAAGTACCTATTCAGTTCCTCCGCCATTCCTTTGTTCCCCACTACTACTTCTCCAGCGTCATTTCCCAGCAGCCCAATGTCCACTTTTGCCTCTCTCTTACCCTTTATATATCTAAAAAAACTCTTGCAATCTTATTTTATATTACTGGCTAGTTTACCCTCATATTTAACCTTCATCCTCCTTATTTCTTTTTTAGTTGTCTTCTGTTGTCTTTGTAGGCTTCCCAATCCCCTGGTTTCCCACTGCTCATCGCAGCATTGTAGGCTTTCTTCTTAGCTTTTATGCTGTCCCTGACTTCCCTTGTCAGCCATGGTTGCCTCATCCTCCCTTTAGTATGCTTCTTCTTCCTAGGGATGAATTTTTGCTGTGTCTCCCAAATTACTCCCAGAAACTCCTGCCATTGCTGTTCCATTGTCTTTCCTGCTAGGCTCATCTCCCAGTCAATTCTGGCCAGCTCCTCCCTCATGCCTCTGTAGTTGCCTTTATTCTCCTGTAATACCGTTACATCTGATTCCAGCTTTTTCTTCTCAAATACAGGGTAAATTCTATCATATTATGGTCACTTCCTCCTAAGGTTTCCTTCACCTTAAGCTCCCTTATCAAATCTGCCTCATTACACATCACTAAATCTAGAATTGCCTGTTCCCTAGTGGGCTCCACTACAAGCTGCTCCAAAAAGCCATCTCGTAGACGTTCCACAAATTTCTTTTCTTGGGATCCACTAGGAACCTGATTTTCCCAGTCTACCTGCATATTGAAATCCCCATGATCACTGTAACCTTGCCTTTCTTACACACCTTTTCTATCGCCTGGTGTATCTTGTGCCCCACATCCTGATTACTGTTCGGAGGCCTGTACATAACTCCCATTATAGTTTTTTTACCTTTACGGTTCCTCAACTCTACCCACACAGATTATACATCATCTGACCCTACGTCATTTCTTGCTATCGATTTAATTTCATTTCTTACTAACAAAGCAATCCCACCCCCTCTGCCAACCTGCCCATCTTTTCGATAGGATGTACATCCTTGGATATTTAGCTCCCAGTCCTGATCCCCTTGCAGCCATGTCTCCGTGATGCCCACCACATCATACCTGCCAATTTCAATCTGCGCCACAAGCTCATTTACCTTATTTCGTATACTGCGTGCATTCAGATACAACATCTTCAGTCCTGTATTTCCCGTCCCCTTTCTCATTGTCGTCCCTTTATTTGATGAGCTTGAAGTTAGATTCCTAGCCCTTTCCAAACATTGTGTCCCATTTTGTGTTCTGAAGACTTTAATAGCCTCTCCTGGGCTCTCCTTTCTTTTCAGTTTTTTCATAATTTTCCATGAAGTTGAATCCACCCCCCCACACGCTAACCTGCTGCTTTGTTTCCCATTAGTCATACTTCTTGGACTTTTACCCTCCTCCCCCCCCACTTTCTAGTTTAAAGTCCTGTTGACCACCCTATTTACCCTTTTCGCTAGAACATTGGTCCCAGATCGGTTCAGGTGGAGACCGTCCCAACGGTACAGATCCCTCCTGTTCCAATACTGATGCCAGTGCCCCACGAAATGGAACCCCTCTTTCCCGCACCACTCCTTTAGCCACGTGTTTACTTCCCTTATTCTCGCGTCCCTATGCCAATTTGCACGTGGCTCGGGTAGTAATCCGGAGATTATAATCCTTGAGGGCCTGTTCTTTAATTTAGTTCCTAGTTCCTGATAATCCCCAAACAGGTCCTCTTTCCTAGTCTTACCTATGTTATTTGTCCCGACATGGACCACAACAACTGGATCCTCCCCCTCTGTCTCCAATATCCTTTCATGCTGGTCAGAGATGTCCCTCACCCTGGCACCGGGCAGGCAACAAACCATGCGGGACTCTCGATCCTGCTTACAAAGGATGCTATCAATTCCCCTAATTATAGAATCCCCTACAACTACCACCTGTCTTTTTGCTCCCCCCTCTTGAATGGCCTCCTGTGCCAAGGTGCCATAGTCAGTTGGCTCATCCTCCCTACAGCCCTGTTCCTCATCCTCACAGGGAGCAAGTACCTCGTACCTTTTGGACAAGGTCAAGAGCTGGGGCTCCTCTGTTCCTGAACACAGGATCCCTCTAACTGCCTCACTTGCAGTCACACCCTGCTGACCCTGACCGCTGACCTTCTCACCAGCGCCCTCTATTGGTTGTTCTTCCTCCTGTTGAGTGCAAGAGCCCGTCTCCTCGATTCCCTCCTGAGTCACGGTGGCTGCGGTGACTTCTCCCAGAATGCTTCAGTCACTTCTCACCAGCGCCCTCTGTTGGATTTATCTTTTGTTTCCTCATTTGGCCTGTTACCAGGTCCCATTTTTTTCCCAGTACCAACTCTTGTCATTTAATCTCTCCTGCCTCCCATTCCATCGTAGACCTTCCCTTTTGTTCTTTCATCCCCTTCCCCATTTTTCCTGTCTCTATAGATACTTAAAACCTTCTACAACGATTGTGTTTGCCAGTTCTGAGAAGAGGTCTACAACCCCAAATGGTAACTCCATTTCTGTCAGCTCAGATCCTGCCCGACGGCTCAGCATTTCTAGCATTTTCCGGTTTCATTTTCCAATTTATTTTTAGCGCCTGAGACCTGATAGTGAGTCATAATATCACACTTGAGGTACCAGTCATTGCATTCCTTTCTTTGTACATAAGAATTTTAAAGATAGGGAAATGAGTGCACGGATGAAGAAGAGAGTGTAAGTTAAAGTGGGTGAATTCAATGTTCAATCAGGTAAAGAAGGAGAAATTAAGAAAGAAAAGGGTTAAGGGAGAGAGAGAAAAAGAAACAGAAAGGAAAATTAAAAATATATTAATATTTTACATTTTAAAATCTCTAACGACAATTAAAGCCTTAACATCAAACAAGACAGTTCACAGTTTTGATCGGCAACCCCCTCATTTTCTGTCACTGGCAGAATTCTGTCAATGTTGCAATGTAGTTCTAAACATCGAACATAATCGCGAGTGCACATTTATTCCAATAATTTCCTGAAAGACTTGCAGCTATTATGTCAGGCAGCACTTTTCTCATTACAGGCAAGAACAGGGCAAGAAACACCAGCTTAATCATCAATGCTGCCTGATTCACTATTTTTTGTTTTAATTGCAGACTTCCAGGGCTGGATTTTGTGGTCCGGGAAACGGATTGGGCGGAGACGTATTCTGAAAAAAATATGGCTGCTGTGTAGCAAATCTGGAAGTCTCACTTCTGGCTCTGAGCCCAGCCATTCTCAGTGGTATGCGAAAGGGGCTGGTCTGTGAACCCAATACGCTCCTATTTAGAAGCTGATGATGCTTTGTTAGAAGTGCACGTTCTAGAATTTTTAGGATTTTCATGGAGGCGCCTGCCATTTGGAAGCCCTCCTAATTTAGGCCTATAGAGTGGAGGCATTAACCATGGATTAGAGTAATGAGTTGTCCTGGGGAAGATGCATTTGATAGCTTTGGCAGCTTTACAAGTTTCTTAACAAGTTAATATTTTTCCTAGTGCCTATTCAAAGGATGCTTGTTTATTTTGACAGATCTATGGGCTGGATCTTACCGTCGGTGAGCATGGGCGGGGCCCGTTCGCCGGCGCGTAAAATGACGTGTGGTGACGTCGGGCGGAACTCCCGATGTCACCGCGCCCCATTTAAATTTTCAAGAAGCTGGGAGCGCAGCAAAAGCAGCTGCGCACCCGCCGACCTGTCAATGGCCAATTGAGGCCATTGATAGAGCAATTAAAGTAATTAATCTTAAGGTTGGCGGGCAGGCCAGGAGCCCCGGCGCGATCTAGAAAAAGCATGAAACCGCATCCACGGGCGGCGTGAGGTTTCATGGAGGGTTTAAAAAATTTTAATAACGTTTTTTTGGAAATTATGAACATGTCCCAACTCATGTGACATTGTCACATGAGGGACATGTTAGGGAAATTTTATTTTTCCATTTTGAGTTTTTTTACATCTAGAGCCGATCTCCCTGAGGCTAAGTGCAGTCTCAGGGAGATGAGTGCACTCTGTCATGCGCATGCACAAAAGAGCGCACTCTCGATTTTAGGAATCCCCCCGCCCGCACAGGGAGCGCACAGCGCTTTCCTGTGGACGTCAAGGCCCGCCCACCTAAAATGGTGCCACGTCTCCATTTGGGGGATCCGATCAGAAGCGCGCCCATTCGCACCCGCCCATCAACTTCTCCACCGACAGGGGGAAAATTCAGCCCTATGGATTTTTCAATGACTTCCAAATGTTTGGGGGGTGGGGGGGTGCGGAGGGGGGGGGCAGGGTAAGTGGGAAAGGGGGTGAAGGGGTGTATGGGGGTGAGAGGGGAAGGGGGATGAGGGTGAAGGGAGCTTTACACCGATCTCTAGGTTTAAGTTAAATGGATGAGCCGCTGATGTTGTTGAAGAACCGAGTTAATGTTTCTGGCCGTTTAACTTGGCCGCTTTGCCATTAGCCCACCTTCATCTCTACCTCAGGCCAACACTTTCAAAATCCTAATTATCTATCTATTGGCCCTCCGTACAACAAAACATTTCTGCAGCTACTGATTTACTCACTTGCAACCTCACGTCCACCTTTGACATCCTATCCCCAATAAAACTATTACTCTCTCTCACCCTGTATGTTTCCTCAGTTCAGCCATTATCAATGTTCCCTTAAGTCCAAGGGACTCAGACTTGAAAGGTTGTGGCAGACAACCAGGTCTGCCTGAATCAATTAAAAGATGTCTATTGGGTCCTGGTCTCGTTTGCTAAAACTGCTGACTATTCCAGGATCATCCTGGAGTACAAAGATAATCATGGCATCTTTTCTCTACTTCAAACTGTCTTCTTAAATCCCGCTCCCCAGTCCCCTCCAATAACAAGTGTTCTTTGTCACTAAGATCGAGAAACCCGATCAGCTGCCTCAGCTATCCCCTTCCCTTCCATCAGTTTGCCCAGGCAAACTTCCTTTGATTTTTTCCTGCTACCTCAGTCCTGAACTCGCATCTTTTTCTAGTTTCCCTCCTATCTCCCCTCCTATCCTCTCTGAGTTCATGAGACCCATCTCCTGTTTCCTTGATCCTATTCCCACTCAACTGCAGATCACCCAACTTCCCCTCTTGGCCCCCATGTTAGCCAATATTGCTTACAGTTCTCTCCCTTCAAGTGTTGTCCCTCTCTCCTTTGAATGTGCCCTCATCGTTCCTCTCATCAAAAACCAACAACCCTGGACCCCTCCATCCTTGTAAATTACCACCCCATCTCCAACCTCCATTTCCTCTCCAATTTTCCTGAACATGTTGTCACCTCCCAAATCCTTTCCCATCTTTCCTGAAACTCCATGTTTGAACCCCTCCAATCAGGCTTCTGTCCCTGCCATAGTACTGAAATAACTCTTATAAATGGCACAAATGACGTCCTACATGGCCAAGAGAAATTTTCTCTCCTCATCCCACAATCAACCTTCCATAAACTTGAAGTCAATAAAAATTCTGCTGCCCGGGTCTTAACTTGCAGCAAGTCCCATTCCCCCATAACAGGAACAGTATCAAACAATGAGCCACATAAGGAGATATTAGGTCAGGTGACCAAAACCTTGATCAAAATCTTGGAAAAGAACCAGCGTAGGCTCGATGGACCGAATGCCCTCCTTCTGTGCTGTACCATTCCATGATTCTATGAATTCTTTACTTTGCATGCAGGCCAAAGTGGGCAGCTGTTTGGTGCAAGGAAAGATCCCATGAAAAGCACTGAAATGGTTGACTATTAATCGTGTGGCTGGTTTTTATTCTTCGCATTAACCCTGAACACATGAACTTGTTTCAATACTGTAAAACGGGGAGGCAAAGGATGGACATGTCCTTTTCGTGACTCTCCTGGTTATTTTCCATTGAAGCTAAAATCAGGAGAGGTGTGAAAGGGGCTACTGATTAACTCCTGCCCGTCTTACAAATCACATTAAATCTAGATAGCCTGCGCGGAGATAAATCGGACGTCAGGTTCCGAGCTCTCTTTGACACTAAATTCTGGCTTCATTTATATCATAACTGCTGAACCAAAATAGGCTTCACTTCACAGTTAGTGAGAGTGGGCCCTTGAGCAGTTTTCATCTATTGAGGCTGGAAGAGCAGGAAATCTGATGACTGAGAAAAATCAGTTTTACAAATTACACACTTCAATACGAACCTAGCTTTAACTGTGAAAGAGCATTAAGAACATAAATCAAAAACCTATTCCAATCCTAGACTTTGGGCAGAATCGTCTCAGATTTGCACTCAGTGTGGTAGCGGGCGGGTAAAACGATGTCTTTTACCTGCCGGCTACGAGGGATGGGTTTTCATGCCAGACCATCCCAAACCCGTCACGTTGTCGATGCATTCCCAGGAAACACGCCGTTTCCATGGCAGTCGGGATCTCATTCGCCCGCCCGCCATCACCCTGCCGCTGCGTCACGCCGACCACCATATTTGAAATCCAGCCGCGAGCACACATCTCAGTGCTTCCAGCTCACCACTACTGCATGGAAGACATGGCCCTGAAACCGAAGTAGACTGCAGCCCCCAGGTTCAGCGGCGCGTCCCTCCAGCGCCTTTTGGATTCCGTGGAGGCCCGCCGGGATGTCCTCTACCCCCGCACTGGCCGCAGGATGGGCAGCGACAGCACGAACCTGGCTTGGGAGGCGGTGGTCAGCGCCAATGCCCTTCAGAAGAGGGCAGCCACCCAGTGCCGCAAGAGGGTGAATGATCTCCTCCGTTCCGCCAGGGTTAGTCACTCATCTCATCACCCCCAACTCACACACTCACAAACCCATCACACATCCACAGGGCCCTCACTCGCTGCCGGTTCAAGTGACATCACCATTCAGCTGCTCACTCTCACCATCATTGTCCTCATCCCATTCAAGGGACCACTCACCACCCACACAGGCCAGGCATACTTATCATCTGCAACAACACAAAAACAGAATTACCTGGAAAAACTCAGCAGGTCTGGCAGCATCGGCGGAGAAGAAAAGAGTTGACATTTCGGGTCCTCATGACCCTTCAGCAGAACTGAGTGAAGTTAGGAGAGGGGTGAAATATACGCTGGTTTAAGGTCGGTGTGGGGGGTGGGGAGAGAGAAGTTGGGGGTGGGGGGTGGTTGTAGGGACAAGCAAGCAGTGATAGGAGCAGATAATCAAAAGATGTCACAGACAAAAGAACAAAGGTGTTGAAGGTGGTGATACTTATCATCTGGCCAGGCAGGCATCCTGCTTACACTTTCTCCATCTCTATTCAAGCAGGACAAGCTGGCACACAACAGGGAGAGGTCGCAGACTGGTGGTAGAATGCCCAGAATCAAGGACTTTGAAAACAGAGCCATCCAGCTGGCCGGCAAAGGTCTGGACCAGTCCTGTTTTGATGGTGAGGTTGGCGATGCTCTACCAACTGAGGGTCTAGCAGTGCAACACCAATCAGACAACCATGCTGTGAGTGATGTGTCCTGTTTCACAGGCCACTGCTATGCACTAATTATCTCTCCTTGCTTTCACAGGCCTAGCTGCCAAACAGCCAACAGAGTGCACAACCCTGGGTTTCCAATCAAGCCCTGAAGAAACCTCTGAAGAGGAATCTGGAGGCACCCTCCCTGAAGTTCCGTCACAGCGCTCACCCATACCCTCCACCAGCGCAGAGACACACTCTTTGGTGGGATGTAGCATTAGAATAGCCCCACGAATACAATCTGGTGAGCACATTGCATTGTCCAATCCACAGCAGGTGGAGGCAGGGACTTCCCAGGTTTCTGGCACTCGGAGAACTGCTGGAGGCCAAAACATTGCTGAATCTGAGTCAGATGTCGAGCCTCTGGACTCGGTCAAGTCACAGTTGCCGGAGCTGCAAAGGCAAGCTCGGGAACATCAGGAAGGAATGTCCGCTGCACTCCTCAGGTTACAAGGCACGATGGAAGAGTCCATCGGCCTTCACTGTGAGGTGATAGCGCCAGCCTGACAACACACCGAGGTCAACACTGGTAGGATAGCGTCCGCCATGGAGACCTTAGTCCAGGACTTTGCTCCTGCACTGCAGACTGGGCTCAGCTCCATCGCTGATGCCATAGTTTGCCTCCAACAGTGTGTACACAAGTGGGGTGCCGGGAAGCTCAATCTCACTCCAGCTCCTCAAGGAGTCAGCCTGGGGCCCACAGGCACACAAAGGGAGGAGGGCCATAGGTGTACATTCTGAGCCCATCTATCCAGGTGACTTCTAGAGTGTCCATTCCATTTGACTCCCCTCTTCCTGTGACCTCATCAGCTCCAGCATCACAGGCTGAGGAGGGTGCCACTGTCACCCAGCAGGACCCCATAAAAAGGCCAGGGCCCTCCACGTCTCAGCCCTTCAGAGGACGCCTGCCGAGGTCATCACAGAGAGGGCACCACAGTCAGCAGGCTACCTCCACCTCCGCTGTGGATGTCAGGAAAGACCAAGACGTAGCGGCAGGGTGAGGAAAGTTAAGGGGAATTAGTTGCACAGCCTGGGCATGGGCGTTAATCACTTATACACACTGTTCACTATTGTCAATAAACTGCCAAGAATGTCTCCCTGTCTATGGCTCCTTGTTCTGATGAGCAGTGTTCTTGTCACTCAGATGTGGAACCCTTTCTGCACAAGATAAAGGCAGGAGTCTCAGTCCAGGGCCTCTTCCCTGTGCTTTGTGCAGCCTTCAGACCAAAGTGATGGTCCAGCATCACACTCCCTGGAAACACGACCCATGCCTGCACCTCGGCGGAGCTGGTCATTGCTACCAGGTGTATTGGGCAGGTGCCACAGAGTTCTCTCATTCTCTCCGCACTTTTAAGGAAGGGCTGGCCCCCATCTCTTCAGCATCTGTGACCACTGAAAATTTATGGAGCACTTGGTGGCACTTTGATGTCTCTGCATTGTTTGAGTGGGCAGAGAAGCTAGAAGCCCAACTCCAATCATATCAATGTGGCTGCGCCTGAACTGTCTCAGTTGCACAGGAAACTATATACAGATTTCCCGAATGTGTGGCCACTTCCCTCAGCCCGAATGCTTGAGCGCTATATTCAACAGCAGGCCCTTGGCCCCCCCAGCCCGCCACAAATCGCCTCAATGGCAGGACAGCTCTTGCCCCCACCCCCCCTCCATTCAACGTCACTTCAATGGTAGGGCTGTGCTTGCTCCTGCCTCACATCTCCTCAACAGCAGGGTTGCCCTTTACCCCGGCCCCCCAGCGCCCCTCAAGCTTGAAGTCCAACAGGCGACCCTGGTGAGTGCTTTCCCGCCAACATGGATGGGCGATCCAGTGGGTGTGGAGGGGAATGATTCCGGCGGGCTGGCCTAGTAATGATATGCTGATGTATTGCAACGAGGTTCCTGACGTTTGAAGGCGGGAAATGCCAGCGGCGGGCTGAGCGGACGATTACAAACTGGTTTCCTGCCATCTTAAAACTGATCATGCCACCAACCACACCCAATGCCAGCAGGCATGGAAAATTCTGTCCATTAACATCATCGGTGTTTCAGTCATTCAGCCCTCTAGCCCTGTGCTATCTCCCCACCTACTCCAGTCCTTTTCACAGCTCTTCTTCAACATTCCTTCATAATTTTCTTACAGAGGTGCTTATCTCAGTCTTTCTTCAATGCTTTAATTGTTTCATAGATCTTCACAGCACAAAAGGAGGCCATTTGGCTCATCATGCACTTTCATTTCCTTGCCAGTGGCACCGGTTCTTACCTCCAAAAGAAAGATTTGCATTTATATAGCATCTTTCATGACCGCCGGATGTCCCAAAGCGCTTTGCACGCAATGAAGTACTTTTGAAGTACAGTCACTGTTGTAGTATACAAAATGCAGCAGCCAATTTACACACAGCGAGCTCCCACAAACAGCCACGTGATAATGACCAGATTTTTGTAATGTTTACTGAGGGTTAAGCATCAGCCAGAAAACCAGAGATGACTTCCCCGCTCTTCTTTAGAATAGTGCCATGCGATGTTTTACATCAACTGAGAGGGCAGTCGGGTCCTTGGTTTAATGTCTCATCTGAAAGGTGGCACGTCTGACAGTGCAGCACTGCCTTGCTACTGCGAAGGCCCATTGTGAGGGAGAGAACGCCTAGCTGACTTGGTTTATCTGGCCTCCCACCTAGATGGGTAGAAGTTGAAGGTTCAATGAACTAGTTGAGGTGGAAAAGCAAAAATGCAATTGGGCGTGGATTAGAGTGGGAATATAATTGGCAATCTTAAATGGACGCTTCAGAGGTGATGTCGGATGCAGTGCATTCATGTTCTAACATGCATACTGGGGTTTTCTACCTCTGGGCTTTTCCTCTTATTAAAATGAATGATTGGAAAATCATGGCCTCAAGAGCATTGTAATAGAAAACCCTGACTCATAACTTCACATAGCTGTCCCAATGGCAGGGGCAGATTGAGGGTGTGGGGCTTAAGGTGGGGAAGAACAGACTTGAGGTTCCTCACAGGAAGCTGGGGAGGAGGAAATCAGAAGGTCAATCACCTTGGCCCCACTTTCATAACCTTCTCATCAACCATTAGTAAAACCCTGGGAGCAAGTTACCCTACCACTTAGAAATAAAGGGGTCAAAACAGGAATTACTCACTAAAAGAAAACTAACTTTTGTTAAGGTGGGTTTTGGGCATATCACAAGTTTCTAACTTCCTCTGTATGCTGTGCAATGGTTGCTGTGCTTGTGTTATATAACTGCCTGTGCTACTTAATCCAGTAAGAACCTAATTTGCTTTAATCAGATTAGTGGCTGTGTTAGTATAGTGCAGTCAGAAATTTAAAACATCTGTCATTAAAAAAAAAAACAGAATAAAACAAAACCCATTTTCAACTGGAGGCAATGCACCTCTGCAGAAACTGTATCACACCACAGGCCATAACTTCCGGTCTCCGGATCAGCGGAGACCAGACGTCCGACTAAAGGTGTGCGTCGGGACCCTGTGGAAGTCCTGATGCATGGACCCACGAGGGAATTGCAAAGGGAGTTTCCACTTCCAAAGGGCAATTCCTCTGCTCCCCCGGGAACCTCCGCAAATGTCTCACTCTAACTCAGAGTCGGAGACTTGGGACAGTTCTGTGGTACTTACCTGGGTCGTTGCCCAGAAAAAGTAGGGAGGTTATGATTCAGTTATACAGGGTGCTGGTGACACCACATCTGCAGTACTGTGTACAGCACTGGTCTCCTTATTTAAAGAAAGATGTAAATGCATTGGAAGCAGCTCAGCAAAGGTTTCCTAGACTAATACTAGGAATGGGCGGGTTGTCTTATGAGGAAAGGTTGGACAGGTTAGGCTGGTATCCATTGGAGTTCAGAAGAGTAAGAGGCGACTTGATTGAAACCTTTAAGATCCTGGGGGTTCTTGACAGGGTGGATGTTGAGAGGATGTTTCCTCTTGTGGGAGAATCTAGAACTAGGGGTTACTGTTTAAAAATGAGGGGTTGCTCATTTAAGACCGAGATGAGGAGAAATTTCTCTCAGAGGGCCATGAGTCTTTAAAACTTTCTTCCTCAAAAGGTGGCGGAAGCAGAGTCATCGAATATTTTTAAGACAGAGCTGGGTAGGTTCTTGATTAACAAGGGGGTGAAAGGTTAGAGCCGTAGAAAAGTTACAGTGCAGAAAGAGGCCATTCAGCCCATCATGTCTGTGCCAGCCAAAAAGAGAAAAAAGATTCTAGCCGCTCATTTTAACCCCACTTTCAAGCATCTGGTCCAGAGCCTTGCAAGTTACAGCAGTTCAGATGCAGATCCAGGTACCTTTTAAATGAGTTGAGCAGTTCAGCCTTAGCCACCCATTTAGGCAGTGAATTCCAGATGCCCCCCACCCTCTGGGAGAAAAGGTTTTTCCTCACGTCCTCTCTAAACCTTCTACCAATCACCTTAAGCCTACACTGCCTGTTAATTGACCCCTCAGCTCATGGAAACAAGTCTTTCCTGTCGAACCTATCTAGGCCCCTCATTATTTTGTACACCTCAATTAAGTCACCCCATAGCGTCCTCTGTTCTAAGGAAAATAACCATAGCCTATCCAATCTCTCCTCATAACTGAAATTTTCAAGCCCTGGCACATTCTTGTAAATCTCCTCTGCACTCTCTCTAGATCAATTATGTCCTGTGGTGACCAGAACTGTACACAAAATTCCAGCTGTGGCCTTATCAGCATTTTATACAGTTCCATCATTACATTCCTGCTTTTGTATTCAATACCTCGCCCACTAAAGGAAAGCATTCCATATGGTTTCTTGACCACCTTGTCCACCTGCCCTGCTACCTTCAAGGACCTGTGGACATGCACTCCAAGGTCTCTCACTTCCTCAACCCCTCTTAACAACTTTCCGTTTATTGAGTATTCCCTTGTTTTGTTTGCCTTCCCCAAATGCATTACCTCACATTTCTCTGGATTGAATTTAATTTGCCACTTCTCCACCTACTCAACCAAACCATTGATATCATTCTGGAGTTGACAGCTATCTTCTTCACTATCAATTTTTGTGGCATCTGCAAATTTCCCAATCACGCCTCCCACATTTAAGTCTAAATGATAAACAGCAAAGGCCCCAACACTGAGTCCTATGGAACACCACTGGAAACTGTTATCTATTCGCAAAAACATCCATCGACCATTACCCTTAGTTTCCTGTCATTGAGCAAATTCTGGATCCAACTTGTCATCTTACCCTGTTGCCCCATGAGATCTCACTTTCCTGACCAGTCTGCCATGTGGGGCCTTGTCAAATGCCTGAAATCCATGTAGACAACATCCACTGCATTACCTTCATCAATCCTCCTTGTTACTTCCTCAAAAAATACTATTAAGTTAGTAAGACACGATCTTCCCCTAAAAAAACTATGCTGGCCATCGCCGATCAATCCATGTCTTTCTAAGCGACAGTTTATCTTGTCTCAGAATTGTTTCCAATAATTTGCTCACCACCGATGTAGACTGACCGGCCTATAATTTCCTGGCCTATCCCTTGTATCCTTTTTAAATAATGGACCTTGCCTATCTAGTGAGGATTGGAAAATGATCCTCAGAGTATCCAATATTTTCTCCCTGGCTTCCTTCAATAACCTGGGATATAATCCATCTGACCCTGGTGATTTATCCACCTTCAAGGATGCCAGTCCCTCCAGTACTTCCTCTCTCACTATGCTTATATATCTAATATTTACCACTCCTCCTCTTTAACTAGAATGTCTGCATCATCCCTCTCCTTAATGAAGACAGGGACAAAGTACTCACTGAGAACCCTGCCCACATATTCTGCATTAACCCACAAATTACCATGTACATCTCTGATAGGCTCTACCTTTTCCTTAGTTATTCTCTTGCTCTTAATGTACTGGTAAAACATTTTAGGAATTTCTTTGATTTTACCTATCAATATTTTTTGTGTCCTCTCCTTGCTTTCCTAATTTCCATTTTTACTTCACCCCTCCACTTTCTATACTGCTCTCAGCTTTCTACAGTATTAAATCTTGTGTGACCGTCATAAGCTTTATTTTTCGGCTTTATCTTGGCCTGTATGCTTCTGGTTAACCAGTGGGCTCTAGATTTGGCAGTACCACCCTTTTTCTTTGTGGGGACATGTCTACATTGTGTTGTAGAATCTCGCCTTTGAATGTCTCCCACTGATTTGGCAGTTTTTCCTTCTAATAGCTGTATCCAGTCCAGCTCACCTCTCAGCTTTATAAAATTTGTCTTCCCCCAGTTCAGAACTTTTACTCCTGTTCTATCTTTGTCCTTTTCCATAATGACACTAAATCTAGCTATATTATGGTCACTGTCTCCAAAATGGTCCCCCACTGCTACTTCATCCACTTGCCCAGCTTCATTTCCTAAGACTAAATCTAGAATTGCGCCTCCTCTCATTGGGCTGGTTAAGTGCTGGCTAAAAAAGTTCGCTTGAATGCAGTTCAAGAATTTTGTGCCTCTGTGCCCTTCACACTCTTCGCATCCCAATTGATATTAGGGTAGTTGAAATCCCCAACGATTTATGCCCTATTGTTTTTGCACTCAGAAATCTGTCTACATATTTCCTTCCCTAACTCCCCTCCACTATTTGGGGGTCTAGAGTACACTCCCAGCAATGTGGCTGCCCCTTTTTTTATTTCTGACCTCAACCTATATGGCCTCATTTGATGTTTTGTTTGGTGTATCATCCCTCCTCATAGCTGTAATTGATTCTTTAATCAATAATGCTACGCCCCCACCTTTTTTATCCCCCTCCCTATTCTGCCTGAAAATGCTATATCCAGGAATGTTGAGATGCAATTTTTGCCCCTCTTTAAGCCAAGTTTCCATTATAGCGATGATATCATGCAGCCATGTGTCCATCTGTGCCCTCAGCTCATTGGCTTTATTTGGTATACTCCTTGCATTTACATATACACCTTTTAACACTGCCAAATTCCTGTGCTGTACACTTTTTAACCTGTGTTGCTTCTGTCTTTCAGAGTCAGTAACTCACCATCTCTCATCCCCTGCTCTGAATTTGCCCTCAGGCTCCTGTCTACCTGCCAATCTAGTTTAAACCCTTCCCAACAGCACCAGCAAATCTCCTTGTGAGGAAATCCGTCACAGTCCTGTTCAGGTGTAGACCATCTGGCTTGTACAGGCCCCACCTTCCCCAGAACCAGTCCCAATGCCTCATAAATCCGATGTCCTCCCTCCTACACCACTTTCCAGCCATGTGTTTATTTGCTCAATTCTCCTATTTCTATACCCACTTGCATGTGGGACTGGAAGTAAACCTGAGATTTCTGCTTCAGAGGTCCTGCTTTTCAATCTCCTTCCTAGCTCCCTAAAGTCTTTATCCCCTTTCCTACCTAAGTCATTAGCACCATGACCTCTAGCTGATCACCCTCGCCCAGAAGAATGTGTTGCAGCTGCTCAATGACATCCATGTCCTTGATAAAAGGGAGGCAACATACCATCCTGGAGTCACGCCTACAGCCGCAGAAACCCCTGTTTGTTCCCTAACTAACAAATTCCCTATTATTACTGCTCTTCCCCTCTTCTTTCTCCCCTCCTGAATAGCAGAGTTGCCTGTAGTGCCGTAAACTTGGCTCTGACTGCAGTCCTGAGAGGAACCAATACCTTCACCCGTATCCAAAACAGAAAACCGATTGTGAGCAGGACCCCAGGGGACTCCTGCACTACCTGCCTAATTTTCTTGGACTGCCTGGTGGTCAGCCATTCCCTTTCTGCCTCCAGGCTCCTAAGCTGTGGTGTGACCACCTCTTTGGATGTGCTATCTACGTAGCTCTAAGCCTTGCGGATGCGCCACAGTGACTCCAGTCACCGCTCGTGCTCCAAAACCCGGAGTTGAAGGTTCTGCAGCTGGTGACACTTACTGCATGTGTGGTCGTCTAGGACACTGGTAGCGTCCACAGCTTCCCACATATTACAAGATACACATTCCACACGACTGAGATTTCCTGCCATGGCCTTAATTTACTTCTCTTATTTCACTTTGGTTTACTTACGAAACTTTATTTTACCTGGTCTCTACTTAACTTTATTTCACTGTTGCCTGTGTTTACTTAAATGTAAGTAGCCCCTTCTGTTAAAAATAACATGTGCTTTTCTAATTCCCAGCTACTTGATGACACTCCCTGACAGCAACTTCTCACCAACCAATGAAATTATATTTCTCCTGTGATGTTAGATGCTAGGTGCTGCTGACTCCCGGTCCCAGGGTCCTCCTCTAGCAGGTATCAGGGGTAGGCAGGAAGGTGGGCTGAGGTTACAATCAGATCAACCTTATCTTACTGAAAGGCGGAGCAGGCTTGAGGATCGAGTGGCCTACCCCTGCACCTAATTCATCTGTTCACATGTATGTAAATGATAAACAGATTAAAACCTAGCCTAATACATGGGTAACTACACAACTAACCCCCAAATTGCATCCACCCACCCCCCTCACCCGGCCTCCCAGCTATCAGTCCCGCTGCTCTGAAGATCCGGGCGCACATTATCCATCATTCAAAATAAGGCTGACCTTCAAACGCACTCTTGAACAAAAATCTCTCCAAACTTTAATTACGTAAGGAAACACATGATCGCAAGAGTTAAGGAAATAAAACTAAAATGGCACTCGCTTTTATTCAATGTATCTTTGTAACCATTCCAATCACTACATTAAAGATTGTCCAACAGAATCAGAGGCTATCAGGGATTAATGGCCGCAAGGCATGGCTGAATGCTTGATTGAAACTGATACAGTTTCAAATTCCAGGTAAATCTTACTTTATTCCTTCTAGGTTTAAGTAGCAGGAGATTGTAGATGCTTGACAACTGATCAATTCATGGCAGAAGTTAACTAATTCTTAAAGGTTATGGAACTGGAGGATATGTTTAAACATTGATTAGAATCTTATTCATGGATCTCATGAAAACAATACATAAGAAACAAATAAGCCCATTACGGTTATTTGTCTTTTAATCTATCAGCCCCATCTATCCATTTTCTGGCCACTATCTTTTATATCCATTTGGACTGTCTGCTTTAACAGCTCTATCTGACAATTTATTACACATTTCAATCACACTTTGAGCCAAAAATGTTTCACCTGCCTTCTGTCCATACCTCTAACTTCATCAGCAGCTGGTGCTTCCTGGTATTTGAGCTCTACAACATGGTGGGCACTAAAACAGCACTGCAGTTTGTGGGAGCATGCTGTGCGCAAATTGGCTGTTTCACAACAGTGACTATAGTTTAAAGGACTTTCATTGGCTGTAAAGCACATTGGGACACCCTGAGGTCATAAAAGTTGCTAAATAAATGCAGGTTAATTCTTTCTTTGTTTTACGTTTCTTTGATTCTTTCAGGGGTGTGAGCATTGCTGGCAAGGCCAGTCTTTGAGGCTACCCATCTCTAATTACCCTCGAACTGAGTGGCTTGCTGGGCCATTTCAGAGGGCAGTTAAGAGTCAACCACATTGGACCTGGAGTCACATGTAGGCCAGACCAGGTAAGAATAGCAGATTTCCTTCCCTAAAGGGCAGTAGTGAGCCAGGTGGGTTTTTACAACAATCAATGGTAGCTGTCATGGTCACCATTCCTGAGACTTGCTTTATATTTAAGATTTATTAATTGAATTTACATTCCACCAAACTACCATGATGGGATTTGAACCCACATCCCCAGAGCATTAGCCTGGGCCTCTGTATTACTCCTCCGGTGACATTATCGTTATGCCACCATCTCCTCCTAGTCAACTTCTGAGAGGATCAGGTTTTAAAGAAAGGTGAAGGGTGGTGATTAGAGGTTTGCAAAGCAAATTGAAACATCTTACATGGTCTTTAACAAGTTGGAACAGTGTATGTGTCCGGTCTAATCAGATACTTACACCTGACATGGCTAATTGTGGGATTTTTTAAAATATTCATTTATGGGATGTGTTTCGCTGGCTAGGCCAGCATTTATTGCCCACCCTAATTGCCCTTGTTCAGAGGGCATTCAAGAGTCACATTGTTGTGGATCTGGAGCCACATGTAGGCCAGTCTAGCTAAGGACAGCAAATTTCCTTCCCTAAAGGACATTAGTGACAATCAGCAATGGTTTCATGGTCATCATCAGACTTTTAATTCCAGACTTTTATTAAATTCCAATTTCACCATCTGCCATAGTGGGATGCAAATATTATGCCGGATCTCTAGAATACTAGCCCAGTGACAATACCACGATGTCATGCTATCAGGCTCTGAAAAAATGACATTGACGTAAGCACTGGTTCACTGTAAAATTGGACGGGCGAGCTTAGGAGATTTTTTTTTTATACTTAGAATGTTGTTAGAGCATTGAAGGCCCCACCAGAAAGATATAATCCTTATTGGCATTTAAAAGAAAGTGGATAAATTGTTATGATCTGAAATGCCCTGCCTGAAAGGGCGATGGAAGCAGATTCAATAGTAACTTTCTAAATGGGGTATATCCCTGAAAGGGGGGAAAAAAAAAATAGTTGCAGAGCTACGGAGAAAGAGTGGGGAAGTGGGACTAATTGGATAGCTCTTTCCAAGAGCCGACACAGGAAAAATGGACTCAATGGTTTCCTTTTGAGCTATAGTATTCGGTGACATAACTTGATCAGCCTGCTGAAAATTTACTGCTAGCCCTTGAGTTCCAAAGATGGCTGGCAGCTTGAGCAGGATCGATTGAACAGTCTTTAGGCCCCGATTAATGTAACACAGGAGGATGGAATGCTTCCAAAGCCAACCGACCGGAAAGGAAGCCATGCATGGAGGACCCTGGGGTTAAAAGAAGGATAAAACCAAACTAAGTTGCCTGGCAGGTCATGTTCGAAGACCCATTGTTTGAAAGGAAAATTATTTTTACGTTTAAGGAAAACAGCTCCGAGAGCAGAGAGTGGGATCAATGTCCGCTGCAGGTAACTAAATCAGCTTTTGAGAGCGGCCAAAGGACACTGCAGGCAGGGTGGAGTTTAGGGTTTCGGGAAGAGCAATATTCTTTTTCAGCTGTTTTGTGAGTTAAAGGAAGATTGCATGTGCCATAGAAGAATTCTATGGGGCAGGTTTCAGTGATATATATATATATATATATATATATGGCTTACTCCTGCTCCTGTATTCCTATGTATATATATATATATATATATATACACAGCAATACAGGAGCAGGAGCAAGCCATATATATGTATATATATATATATATATATATATATATATATATAAAAGCCATCATTCATAACCATGCAAATAGGCAAATTAAGTGATAGAATAAGAAAAATCAAATTAAAGTTATAAAATCTATTCTTTTTCATTATATCTGTAGCAATTGAAAGTTTGGGTAGGATTTTGCCCTATGGGTCACGACCCTGATTTTGGGGTCAAATAGGGGTCACGGCCCCAAAAGAATAGCCTGGAAATGATTTTCCCAGTGACCAGAAGGGCGGACTTGCCATCCTTAGGCAGGTTCTCAAAGCTGGAGGGCCAATAGGAGTCCCTCCAGCTCAGAAGGAGCAGCAGCCTGCCATTCAGGTAAGAGGGAGAGAGAAGGCACTTCATTCTGATACACCCTAGTACGCATTTTAAGGTATAAATAGCCACAACGGCTGGGCCACCATTGTGGAAGGGAAACTTCTTCACAAAGTGCCTGTGGCTGCAGCTGTGGCCAAGCAGACACGGGAGGGCCTCAAGGCTTACCTGAAGTTCTTGCACCCAGGACTGACCCTGGAAGGCTGCTTCCAAGCAAATGGCCTAGTCCCTGGCGCCTTGGGGGGGCCAGCAGGCTGACTGGAAAATTCCAGTCAGGCTCTGAAATGGCCTTAATAGGCCGTGAAACTATTTCAATAGACTACACGTTGATTGCTGGTGCTAGTGTTGCCTTTCCGATCCCTAGCCTGCCTCTGGGAAAATGGTTTGATGGCAGGATAGTGCCAGCAACCTCCATGCCAGCCAATGGCACGAATATCTGCACACAACCACCCACCTCCATTATTGCCCCATATGGGGGCATAAATATTCCCCTTTACTACAATTCACTGAAACAAAGTAGATATGCGATAACTGTCTGTGTTCTATGCATCGCGTGCATGTGATTTTAGACAGTCTTTTAACTGAGTGCCCGAACTAGTTGGGAGGCTGCTTTACATTCGACTCTGCACCAACTGCAGGCCATTTGCACACACAAACTTGTACCAAGTGGTGAACAGCTGAAGCAGGGGTCCTCAATGGGGAAATGTTGGAGGCTGCTTCAAAATAGCCTGGAACATTTTCTTGCAGGGAGTTTTTAGTTGGGGCCAGGAGACGCAGGAACGTCCTGGGAAGCTTGCCGACTGCATTCTAAGGACAGCCCGGAATCTTGAAATGGTCCAGGAATGCAACCACTCTTACCATACGTACGAAAAAATTGAAAGAAATAAACCCACATGCTGACCTCTTTGCTGCATTGCACTACACTGGAATTATGGACGCAACATTGTTATTCCAAAGTTTGAAGAGTTCAGCTGGGCATAGTGGACATTGCACGAATTTAAAAGCACCGTTATGATAGTACGCACAGCAGAAAGACAAAAACACCAAACAACGTGGCTTCCGAAACACGAGAGGTCTGAAATTTCATTTGGTGACCAAGAGCTTTCCTCAGCTAGGTATGGTCATTGTAGTACAACTGACATCTCGCTGTAAATAAGGTGACGTTGTTGTTTAATAGACAGCAATCCATAGGAAAAGGAGGCAAAGTAAAGAAAAAATTGTCTTAGTTCATTTACCACCTTTAGTCTTGTTGCAGCTTTTTGCTCACATCTACACATTCACTGTGCCACCTAACTTGGTGTCATCACCAAACTTGGATATTCGGCTTTCTATACCTTCATCAGTCAAGATAAATATAAGAAAAAAGGAAGGCATTAATACAGATCCCTGGGGAAAACCACTCGTCACATTGTGTCAATTGAGTACACATCCACTATCCCCACCCTGTGTGCCCTCCCACCTAATCAATTCCAATGTCAATAGGTTAACAACAATTCAATGCACTCTCATTTTTGTTCACAGTCTCTTATATGTAACCTTATCAAATCCCTTCTGTAAGCCCATATAAATAACATCCACAGACCTACCAAGCAATTTTCTCCCATATATGAAACAAGAAAAGCAAGGAATCGCTTGCAATCACAAGGTATAGACAATATCAAGAGTGATGTGTCACAGAAAAGGGTACAGATGACTGAAGTGGACTAGGCTACTTCAGAACTAATAACCTCAGGGTGAATCCATTCATTCCCCCATTACCACTGATGAGCTGATTGATAGGAATTTAGTCATTAGTAATCAGGCTTCCATTGGGATACCAGCACTGATTTAACAACTGTACTTCTGGGACGGTGAAAAGACCATCGTTCCAGAGGAAAGAACCCGAACCTGAACTTTGAAGGAAAAAAAAACGATTTGTCTGACAGGAGACATCTAACGCTTTGTGTTACAACTTGGAGCATCCTAGAGACCTGCCATATCAAATTTCCCAGAAGATGAAGCAGACTCACTCAGGTGATGCAACTGACAGATCTGTCTGCAGCTACCATTTATTTCAGCCCCTTTTGGATGCCAGTCACAACATTGCAACATAGTCATGAACGTGGATTCGTTGTGACTGAAGTGTCTGGCAGCCCACAGAGGCAGTTTACTGAGAGAGAGGGGGAGCACTTTAGGTTGACAGCACTTTACCCTCCAGTGTGATGTTCTTCTTTGTAATTTTGTGCCATAAATACAATCTAAAAAGTTAATCAGATTAAAAGAGTGTCGTCTGACGGCGGAATGGAATGGCAAAATGAGGGTTCAAACTTAATCGATGCGGGTCTTAGCCAACAATGGAAGAATCAAACGGAGCCACGCTACTCCTTCACAGGGAAAGGCAGCAAGCCATAGAGATGATGGCGATGTGTTACAGTTCACCCGGGGAGTCTAAGTTGCTGTGATGTATGTTGTGGCCTGTGACTATGGATAGTGATGGCACAGTCTCCAATATTATTTCCATCACATGGCTAACCGGGAATTGCTCCAACTCCTATTGCCTACTATTGGTGTGTGTTGGGAAGATTTGCAGGTTGATACTCAACCTATTTGACCTCGTTATGAACGCGCCTTCCTTGGCCATCAAGTCCTGGCGTGGAACTTGAACCCAGAGCTTCTGGCTCAGAGGCGGGGACGACACCCATTGTGCTGCAAGACCTCCTAGCCAGAAAGGTAAACAACCCGAATTCTCTCTCAGGGTCTCAAATCAGCAGAATTCCTTACCTCCCTCATCCTTCCCTCCCTTCTGCAATTGGCAGGATGCCGAAACTTGGCATCAACTTGTAACCAGTTCCTGCATTTATCTCCTTTCCCCTTTCACTGGTTTGAATGTTGGTTGAATCCTGGCGTGTGTGTCTGTGTGTGTGTGTGTGTGTGTGTGTATATGTTTGTGTGTGTGTGTGTGTGTGTGTGTGTGTGTTGGTGTGTGTGTGTGTGTGTGTGTTGGGCTTGCCGAAACCTTGTCATCGAGGAATGAAAGATTAGAAACTGCACTTATTTCTGTTTTAGACAGCTTCACACCCAGCTGCTCAGCTGCTACCTTCTGCCCCTATTTGGATTGAAATGTTTTGATTTCAAAATTTCGTGGGACAGATTTTGCTGGAACAGAGAATCTTGTGGTATGTAGTATTAGGGTGTTTGGGAATGTAAGGGTTACTGTGGGACTGGGAAAATAGCACCTTCCACATTATGATGCAGAGAGAGTCACATGGGAATAGTACAGTGTAGTCATGAGTCTGGTAGAAGTCGGCATGAAGATAGCGCCTAGTCAGGACTGTATCCTATATATATATGTATATAGTTTTGTGCTATTAATAAACAATTATTGTTCAACCATACAAGCTTCTAGACCTCTTCATGAGACAACGTACAACCTTACAACTTGGTGTGATTATGAGAAAGGGAAAAATGCATCAGAAAGAACACGTTTGAAAAAAAAAATCACATCTGTAAAATCTCTTAAAGGAGTTCACAAACTGAAGGAATGAGACTCCACACTTTTCAAATGTTTACTTTCTAGGGAAAAAGAGGTTGTTTGGCAGACATTAACAATAACATATTGCTAAAAGGGTACTTACTAAAGACCATGTTCATTTGTCAAAAGTTCAACTGAGGCCTACCACGGCAAAAAGGTATATTTCCTGGGTATCCCAGGGCCTCAACCATAGTTCCCTCGACATGGGGAACAGAGAGGAAAAGCGGAAGATTTGCCCATGATCCTTCCTTCTAAATTTTGCTGGTCTTTCAAAATGGGACAGAATTTCACTAAAAGCAGTTTTTACTCCAATTTCCTGGGGGCCCCCACGGGGATCCACCCAAGTCACAGAAGATTAGGCCCTTGGTTTGAAATGTTAATGTTCACGTTGAACACACAAGATTAGAACCATGGGCATGGACTCTGAAACATTGGATTAAAGCTGTTAAGACACACTATTGTCTCAGAATGTCACAGTACCATTCATCTCTGTCAGCGTCGCAGTTACAGTGATACTTGGTATCCAAACAGCTCTCCTCCAATCCACAGGCACATTTCTGAACGCCTGGTGATGAACCTCCCCAGTAAGTTTGCTTCTCTTTGGTCCTCCCAATCCACCAGGTCAATGGTATCCCATCTGAAAGAAAATATAAATATATCATAGAACTTGACAACATATTTGGAATTTTATGGGTTTGAAACAATCTTAGGTTTTGAGGACAAAAATTACTTTGTTTAAAGAAAGGTATATCACAACTTGTTTATCTGTCTTTCCTCTGGACACAAGTTGCAAAATGTGCAAGCTGCATATCATTAATCCTAGACAAAACCTTTCTTCAAGCATGAAATGCACAGACGCTTAATCTTTTACAGGCAATTGCAAGAAACTGGAATGCAGCCAGATAGTGAAAATAAAAACAAAATGGTTGTGATTGTATGATCTCTTCATTGTATCAACAAATATGCAGAGATAAATGTTAAGAGCATTATCATTGAACAGTTGGTCTAATGATGTTTGCTCCAAGATTTTGTGCAACCTCTCATCATTAAAAAATAATTAAAACGCATTTGATCATCACCTAGGAACCAATATTTCCATTGTCTCTGGGGCTTTCTAATTACATAGCAGTTAGAGAACAGAAACTGGCCATTTGACCCAACTGGTTCAGTGTTTGTGCTCCACATGAACATCCCCTCACAATCTTCACCTCCTCCTATCACATTAACCTCCTATTTCTATCTTCCTCGTGTTTATCTAGCTTCCCCTTAAACACAACTATGTTGGACTCATGCGGTAGCAAACAACAAATACTCACCATTCTCTGCGTGGGTAAAAAGGCTTCTCTTGAAATCCCTCTTGGTTTTATTAGTGACTATTTCATATTTAGGACCCCTAGATTTGAACTCCTCCACAAGTGGAAACTTCTTGTCTATGTTTATTCCATTAAAACCTCTATAATTTTAAAGGCCCTTATTAAACCACCTTCTCCATATTCACTTTTCTAAGCAAAGAGGCCCAACAGTTCACTTTCTCCTGATAGTAATAACTGCTTAGTTCTGGTATCAATCCTGTAAATCTTTTTTGCACCTCCTCCAGAGCCTCTATACCCTTTTCATTCCGTACGTTGGTTGTGTGGTTGCCGGCTTCTGGTATGCGTGGCCTATCTCATCTAGAGAGAGACTGTGGACGGAATTTTCTGCTAGGTCCTGCCGGCGGGGGTCTTCCAGTCCCACCGAAGTCAACGGGGATTTGAATGGTTCACCGCATCTGACGTGGGGGGGAGCCTGCCAGAAAATCCCGGTCTGTGGTCTTTCCCTGGTGCTTGTTTCCAACTTGTTTATGAGCAAAATGGCCGGGATTTTCCAGGCCCACCTTAGCAGGTCCCACTTGGGGAGGGGTGGGGGATGCAGTGAGCCAGCCAAACGTCTACTGACTTGTGGCGGGAGTGGATGATCCTGATCCTGGCAGTGGGCGGGACCGTAAAATCCCGCCCTATGTATTAAATAGGTCACTGGGTAGAGTATGTCTCTCATGAGTGCCGACTGTTCCTTCTGCTCCACAGAGTCTCTAGTACGAGTTACTAGGATATTTAGCCTAGCTTTGCTGCCTTTCAATTCTTTTCCTTTAGAAATGAACCCAGTATTTTGTTTTCATTTTTATGGTTTGTTAGCGACATTCATGCCCCATGAACAATTTAAAGAAAACCTTGCCCACCTCTCTCTGTTGCTTGTTCTAATAAATCAATGAGTTTGTCGTATTCCCAGCTACTGTAGCATACAACCCAAGATGTGCGTCGGGACCCTGTGGAAACCTCCCCCTACCCCTCACCCGATGCTCCAGCGCTGTGGTGGATTTCTTTGTGGGGTTGTACATTCCGCGCTCCTGACGTAGCCGGGCTCAGGGGACCCAGCCAGAAACGCGGGGCAGCATCAGGGCACAGAAAAGTACACGTGGAGCGGCAACCTGATGATGACTGCCACTTCGTGGAAGATCCGGGCCAATATTTCCCATTGTTATTATATGGCCGGGATGGGAAGTTGAAAAGTTCACACACTGGTGCTCTTTGGGAGTTGGGGAACTTTGGCCTAGAAATTCAATCGCATGTAACCATCCAATATGCGGACCGGATGGGACCTGTTGGAAGTTTGCTACACACTATATTGGTAGAGGCAGAAATAGAGGCATTTACAAACAGGGAGGCCAAACACCTATTTATGGCCCTCCTTGTAAAATCAGGCTGCCCCAAACATAACCAGGCAGATAAGTTCAGGGAGACATGGTCCACATGATACCTAACCAGCCGTCCTTGCAGCTTGCCAGCAAAAAGAATTACTTAAAAATAGTTAAGTGAATGTGTACCCAGGAAGTAGAAGGGTGCTCCTCCCAGCTCCACCGAAGGATGAAAGATTATTGCTGGCCTCCTCGTAGCCCCCAGATCTTCCCCTCACTCTACCAATCATTGACCTCTTTCTTCCCAACGATTGCAGCTCTATCTCTACTGATCACAGCCCCAACTCTTTACCCAATCGCTGTCTCCCCATCCGGCCTGTTCACTCTCCTCCCCTCTTCCAGTAGCCCCATTCTTCTACGACCTACTTGCAGGTGGCATTGGCTCCAAGCTGCCTGGGCACACCATGTGGCTGCAACTCCTAGGTCTGATGTAATGGAGGTTGAAGGCCCAATACCAGCTGATTCTATTCATTTTGGCATATGTATAGTTCCCTATGCCCCGCTCACATGGGCAGGCTGCTGTGGACCAATTTCTAGGCCTCGTACCTAGCAATAGTGCAACTAATAAATTAACTGACGGTTTCCTTTGTTTCCTTTCTCATCTGATTTTGATAAAGGAATATCTGTTGAGGCAGAACATGCATTCAATATCTCCCAGCAATTCTCCACATAAAATAAACAACTGAGTTCTCATAGCTCTCTCCCTGGCAGCTAACTGACAATAGAAACAGAAAAGATATACCACCATAACGATGCTTATAATCAAGGATTTATTTGGTCTTTGCGTGTAAATGTCATGAAGCACATTTTGATGACATTTTTGATAGGTTTTTTTTTGGTCTTTGTTTTGTGAAGGCTCTTCAGCCAGCCCCCTGGTGATATTTAGTTATTGTTTATTTGGTTTTATATTTTGCTGTCTAGGCTAGTTTATTTTTTTGAAATGGCAAGTGTTGAAAGGAGAAAGCCCACAAGGTGTAGATTTTTTGTTCTGTTACATATGATCGAAAAGGGCCAAATGTTTGCTGGACTTTTGGCTTCTGGGCAATATTTATCACTCAAACAACATCACTTTAAAGTGCAGGTGATCTCAATGCCACCTACAGGAGTACGCTGTGCCCAAATTGGCTGAACTATTTCCTACATTACGATAGTGATCACACGTAAACTGTGCTTCATTGGCCATGAAGGGTTGGCAGGTGTACTGAGACCATGAGAGGCGCTATGTAAATGCACGCAAGATCTATATTTCTTTAAGGCTGTTTCCAAAATGAAATGTACCAACGGTCATACGGGGGGAAGGACAAGAAAATAAGAAAGAAGTGCGGCAATATAAATGTCAGTGCGGTGATATTGTTGTTGTCTGATATGATTTTGATGGGAAATACATTGTTTTGCTCAGAGCACTATGGAAACTGGAAAGGCCAAGTTTTATACTTAAATTTTTAAGATGTATCTGTTGAGTGGTAGCAAGATTATCAATATTAGAAAAAGGGCAAAGGGGACAAAACAAATTGAAGACTGGTTACCACAGGGTACCTAGATTCTTCAGACTTAATTGTAAAGCTTAAAAAGTTGGCCTAGCGCTGCAACTGGTGTAAGCCTATCATGTCAAGGATGAACTCACAACTCAATACAAAATGCTCAACTTCTGCTTGCAGGACTGTAGATACCCTGCTCATTGTGCATTGTTAAGTGACTAAAATCACTTTTCCATCGTCTGCTGAATGGTGTCCATATTGTTCTGTCACTTGGACCTGTGCATCGGAAACATTTTTTTGAGAAAAACTCACCTCTCTGATGAATGAAGCTTGGCTGTTACACTGAGATCGTCTGGCTGGCATTATTTTAACATCCATACTGTGTGCCATCTATTTGAAATAGGCCAGTGTCAAATTAACCATGTTTGGAAGAATTAACGAGTTGAGCTTTTGGTTTTGTTAGAATTTGGAGCAGGATATCCAAAGCTCAGTTCAAAGGCTAGGACACATTAGTATACAATACTATTTCAAAATTGTCACCAAAATGTGCTTCATGGCATTTACACACAAAGACCAAATAAATCCTTGATATAAGCATGGTTATTGTGGTATACTTGTCATGCTTCTATTGCCATTTAGCTACTAGGGAGACAGCTATGAGAACTCAGTTGTATATTTTATGTGGATATGACAATTAAAACATACATAAGAATGGTCAAGAATGAAAAAAAACATTAAATCCATGAAGCTATTCTTTCTTCTACCCTTTTCTAGCATTCAGTTGTATCTGGAACACACATTTATTCATTCACTTAATGTTCAACTTGAGGCCTTGGCTTTTTGCAGTGTCAATGTCTTATCAATTTCATTGTTAAGGTTTGCTACTGCCTTGTCAATTACATTGTTAAGATTAAGAGAAACTGGTGATGAATATTAATTGTCTTTGAGCATATATAAATAGGGGATAGCTGGGACACTGGGTTGTGTGTGAGGAGAGCTATGAGACTGAACAAGTCAAAAACTCTCTCAATAAAGAAAAGCTCTCTATCTTGGTTTCAGCGTCACCAACTGGCTGAGATCTTGTGAAAATGTAGCACAGGGTGAACACATCCAGTGGTGCAGGAAGCTACATCCTCCTCTTTATTTTAATAGGAACAGAGGAACATGGCAATGGAGGTAGACCATTCAGCCCCTTGAGTCTGTTCCATTAGATTATAGCTGTCCTGGATAGCCCCACTAGTAGAAATAGTCTCTTTTTATCTACCCTACAAACTCACTTTATCATTTTAAACAACTGTATTAAATCACTCATCAACAGAATGACTGCCATGCATTGCAACTCCCATCTGGTTATCCATTCTGACCCCTCCCTATGTCACATATCAATTAGAGAATGTTCCCTTTATTCTTGTGCTCCATTAATCAATTACCAATCCATATAACAGATGAGCTGCATATATTGAAGTGATGACATTAGTTAAAAACAGGGTGGACCACATGAAGGTTGTCATCTCGCAGCCCCAGAGTTAAAAATTGCTGAAAGAGCTTGACCACATTGAAGCCAAACCAAACTGCTGAAGAAGCAAACTCAAATCGCACAAACCTTTCTGGAGCTCCGCGATTGCTTTGAGTGAAGCAGGTTTCAACAAAAAGGCCAAATGTCACAAAGCCTGGCTGACACCAATATCACCAACAAAGAGCTGGTGAGTGATCCAACAGCCAAGCCTCCAGCGTTTGACTGCCATCAAAAAACAATGGCCCACACGCAACAGCATCCACATTCTCCATGCAGGGACATCACACCTCTTCTCCAAATGGAATTTCAATCAAAGTCCAGCACCTGACTGTAGTCACTGTTAGGAAGCAGAGACAGTTTAAGTAAGTTATATTTGTATTTGTGGGTGTTTGGAATGAGTTTCAGCTTTAAAGTTTAAGTTTGATTTGTATTTCTGTATTTGTGTGTTAAGAAAAGGTCAAGTTGAGTTTTAGTTTCACTTTAAATGATGCCTGCATTTCTAAAGAGTTTTATGCTACATAAGAGTAGAAAAAAAAACAGTGCTGTTGCCCAGCAACAGGGGTTCAGAGAGGCAGGCCCACCCAAACTCACAAAAACTAAAGAAAAAGCAGTTTTGAGTTGAAGACAGGCAGAAGCAGCCTAGAAAGGGCAGATAGCAAGTCCCGAGCTAAAGTTGTTTGAAAGTAGCTGCCAGAGAGAGACTGGAGTAAAGGGGCACTTAGCCAGTCCCAAGCTAAAGAAGAAAGTCCCCAAATCCAGGGGAGTAGAACAGGAGAAAGTCCCAAGAAGACCTTCCAGTCAAAGGAAGGACAGGAACCTGGAAAAGATCCTGTTAAGTGAAGTTAAAAGGGAGGAGCAGAGAAAGGCTTCAAGCTTTAAGAAATAAGGGCTTGGGAAAAGTCAAAAGCTCCAAAGAGACAACTGAAGGTCTGTAACTCTTTGCTCTGGACATGTGAAGCAGTGGTGTACTGTTTTACAGCTGAGTCAGTGAGAGAGAGTACATGGAGGACAGCTTGAATGCATGTGGCGACTCAGGGGAGAGGAACATCATAAGGAGAGTTCGAAACCTGGAGGTGAATCCTTGCGGAAGGCGTCTGAGAGAAAGTGTCAGTTTAGGAAAAGATTCCAAGGCGAGTTCTTGGAGAGTGGAGATTGGAAATCCTCATGTGAAAGACAGTTCAGTGGGACTGGTTGGCTCATAGTGTGACAGGCATCTGAGGGGGAGTTGATGAAAGATCCATAGCATCTGGTTGAGGTGGCATCTGTCGCTTGATTTTAGAGTGTGGTGTGTCTGACCACAAGTTACCTATTGGTTTACATGGAATGTGTACTTACTGTAGACATTAGAGTATAAGGTATTTTTTGTAACTGGTGTTATCCATACAAATCTGTATATATCTGTAAAGGTACAGTTGTGTGTGAAGGACTATTATAACATAGCTCATCTTTTCTTGTTAAATAAATGTTTTATTCTTTTGTTAAAAGTTCATCAGCTGACTCTGGTGACTCTGTTCAGTGGCCACTCTCCACGTACCTACACACAAAAAAAAATAAAGTTAGGATCTATCAAGCCAGGTTCTGCCCTAGGATCAGGCTTGTCCAGTAGTAACATCAGCTGGGATCATACCATCACCCAGATCAGACTGCTCACCAAGTTGGGAATGAATGTGGCTGATGGAAATATGTTGCAGGATTCAAGGCAATCTACCCCACAGCACACAGTGCTATGTATTGGCTGTCCAACTTAGGCTTAGGGCAGAATTTTGAGGCCGTTGGGTGGGCACGGTGGGTGGGCCCCAGACCGGCCGGGAAACGGTCCGCCACCCGCGATCGGCCCACGATTGCGATTTCACGCTGGCTGTCCAATTAACAGCCAGCCAGTGTGATAGATGCGCTGAAAGGCTCAGCACTGCTGGGGTGGGGGTGGGGGGAGGGGCGAGCGCTGAAGTCAGCGCGGGTGCAGGGGAGCGCACAATGGAAATTCCCTGAAGGCAGAGAGCTGCCTCGGAGCTGAAGAATGTAAAACCGTCACATAAAGATTTTAAAATGCAGCAAATAATTTTCACACGTCGGACTCGCTCACCCAAACATGTAGATTATAAAAACTCTGTTCAAACATTTTTACCTTTTAAAAAATATCAGAAACCTCATCCTGCCCTTGGATGAGGTTTCCTCAAAAATCCAAAGGCTGCCTGGCCAATTCACCCGTCCGCCAACCATAATGTTGGACGGGCAGCGAAAAATCCAGGTTAATTAATACTTCAATGGCCTTAAGAGGCCTCTTCATTGTCGGCGGGTGCGCTGCCGACTCTCGTGTGCACCCGCCAACCGAAAATCCGCACGAGTGTCCGATGACGCCGGGACACTCGCCCGACGCCATCGCGCACTATTTTATGCTCGGGCGTGTCGGGCGAGTGAACACTCCTAACCTTAGATTTGTTAAACTGCAAGATGTCATGTGCAAGAAGACTCATCCATGCCCCAGGATTCTATCCAATTTCCGAGTGCTTTCGAATTGTTAATAGTCTCTTATGAATATTTTACAGAGTCAAGATGGACAACACTCCAAGGCTGGGAGGTGGCTGGAGGGAGGGGTGTGGGGCCTTCTCCGGAAAGACCAGAGAACCAAGGCGAGCCTTTTAACTAGTCTGCCTCAGCGCTCGACCTCCCCCCACGGCCACCGATGTTCTGCTCCCGGGTGCACAGCGGGCCCGACTCCATCTCATACCCACCTCCCCAGAGTGAAGATCGTGCCCTTTCGGGGGGCTTTTCTACCGAGGCGGGTCCAGTGAGTCGGGAAGTTTGCCAACTCTCGCTACCCGCTTCGGTAGCGAAATTCAGAGCCTGGAGTTAACATTTCAGGTCAATGATCTTTTTAAAAAAAAATCTTTTTCTTGTTCCAAAAGTTGCTGAAGCCCTAAACCATTGATATGATACCTGAGTGAAGCACAAAGACAGGAAAAATATTTCTATTGGAAAGAATTATCCTACTTTTAATTTCCCTCAGATTTACAGCTATGTCGTTATGTAGAGGTGAAGCCAGTGGGTGGAGGCATTTGCTTGGTTACTGATTAACCGATTACTTTTCCTATTATCTTTCATTTAATCTGCTCTCCTGACAACAGGCCACAATCCATTTGAAATCTCACCACAAAAATAACAATTTTATGATCATCAGCTCAAACACGAAAGTCAAATGGTTAAAAAGAAAAAGCCCATCATGTCAATCTGGTGCTTGACATTCAACTCTGAGTTGGGTTAATCCATGCAAATATCTCTCTCATTGTTCTGGTATTGCTAATGTGCATTTGTGTTCAGGCATTTTGCATGCATTTCACTTCAGATAAACACATGCTTGAGCCAATTATAATTCTTATTTTCGAGCATAGTGCTCCCAGGTTTTAATAATTTTCATTCACTCCAGGTGTTTTGAATTTGAAATCCCGTCATAACCTTTAAAAAAAACATCTTGACGTGTCCTCCAATGACTGTGATATCGTTCTCATATTTTCAGACTATCAAATTACTTCCAGTAAAATAAATGTAAACCATGGTTTTTGTCCACACAGCAAACTGTGGTTTTTGTTTGTGTTAACATTGAAATGTCACTTCATGTAAATGAAAGTGAAAAAGTGGTTGCATTAATCCAGCGTCTATCATGACCTCAGGACATTCCGAAGTACTTTACAGTCAATGAAATACAGTCAAATTATAATCGCTGTTATACTTTAAGAAAAGCAGCGGCCAGATTGCCAACAGCAATGTCCCACAAACAATAAGATAACAATAATCTATTTTAGTGATGTTGGTTATCAATATTAACCAGGACACTGGGAAGAATTCCACTTCTCTTCTTCAAATAGTGCCATTTGGTCTTTTACATCCACTTCATCTCATCTACACCTCTGACACTGCAGCACTCCTTCAGTGCTGCAACTAAATGCCAGCCTAAATTACGTGCTGAAGTAACTGGAGTGGGACTTGAACCTGCTGCCAGGTGAGAGAGTGCTACCATTGAGTGACTAAAAGACCTGGCTTTATTTCATCCTGATTTATGCGTTTTTTAAGCTGAAACTTAACAGTGGGCTTTATCTTGTCCCTGACTCAAGATGAAACGTAACTGTCCATGAGATGATTAATGGTTATAATTAGACTCAGGCGTAAGTACTTTTGCAACACTGCCTTGTGAATCTGCCATCTTGTTGACATCTGCATCCAAGTAGAAAAGCAAAGTGGGAACGAAGGTTTAACATCTGACTGGATCCAAACCAAGAGTTAATTATTATGGCGCAGAAATTAAACACCGTTCCTGATTTAACTTTTCATTCAGAAGTAAGGTATGAAAGTTCAGTGCACTGTACATCAGGTAGAAGCTACTTTGCAGTGCATTGCCTACATCACTACAGTAGCTGCATTTAAAGTAATTTGTTGTGTGTGAATATTTTCTGAAGAGACATAATAAGGTGCTATATCCATGAAAGGTTCACTTTCCTCTTTCTTCATTTTATTGGAAATGTTATCATAGTTCTATTAAAATAAATGCCAAAAAGAGACCTTTATATTTTATTTTTATCGTGCAATTGTATGAAATGAGAGATTATTCAGACAGAAGTGGTTAGAATGAGTTGTTCTTTTCGACATCTTCTTTGTCAATGGCCCGGATCGCCCACGAAATGGCAATCATCGTCGGATTGCCACTCTACTCGAACTTTTCAAAGCTCCAGCGGTGCTACTCATTTCTTGCTGAGTCTTCCAAGCGCAGCTTCTTCAGAAATGCAGTGTATAGTCCCACGAAGAGCTCCACTGCAGCCTTGTAGCTTCGAGGGGAAGACAAGCCACGGCACCTTTGTACGGCACTAGCTGCAATGAGGTGGGTTTAAATGCCCAGTGAGAATGTTAGTGAATTGGTGAACAGATGAATGTGCGAATGGGTGCGTGGGTAAATGAGCGAATTGGTAGGGTGGAGGTAAGTGGGTGAGTAGGTCGGGTGGGTGAGGTAAATGCCAAAGTGGGTAGGGTAGCAGGTGTGTGGGGTGGTAGGTGGGTAGGGGCAGGTGGGTAGAGTGGCAATTGGACGAGGCGGTAGGTGGGTAGGGTGGCAGGTGCATAGGGTGGCAGGCAGATGGGTAGGGTGGCAGGTGGTTGGGTGGTACGTACATAGGGTGGCAGGAGCGTAGGGTGGCAGGTGGTTGGGTGGTATATACATAGGGTACCAGGTGCGTAGGGTGGTAGGTGGGTATAGCGGCAGGTGGGTAGGGTGGATCTGGTCAGGGTGGCAGGTGAGTGAGCTGAGTAGGTGGATGAGTGGGTAGTTGGGTCAGGTAGTCAGGTCAGGTGTTAGTCAACTCGGGTCATGGGGACAGGGTGGGGGAGGGTAGTCCGGTGGTGGGGCGGGGGGTAGTCAGGTCTGGTCAGGGGTGGGTAGTTGGGTGGTTTGGGATTAGCTTAGTCACGAGCGGTAGTCAGGTCGGGGAGGTTGTTTGAGGGGTCAGAGGGATAGTTGGGTCTGGCTGGGGGGGGTGGCAATCGGGTCAGCAGTAGTTAAGGGGGTAGTCCATATGTCGGGGTGGGGGGATCAGGTCGGGTTGGGGATAGTGAGGTGGGGTGAGTAGTCAGCTCAAGTTGGGGAGGTAGCCAGGAGGTCAGCATGAGGGAGGCAGAGTTGGGGGAGGGTGGCGGGGTGTGGGGGAGAGTCAGGGTGTTAGTTCTGTGGTTTCCAGGAGTTAGACGAGCATTTTACTGTTTAACATTTACTGAGTGATTAGCTCAGTCAGAGACTTTTGCAGAGGGTCCCAGGGTCCAGGGGAATTGCCCATCGGATTTTCAAGCTTCCTAGGCAATTCCCACAGAAGTCAGCACATCGCGACTTCCGTGGAGACCAGAAGATGTGGGCCAATGCCTCATTGTCTACTGGGTCAAGATTAAGGTGTGAAATGTTTGAAACCCCTTTTGTTGATACTTTTATGGTCTGTCTGATTGACATTTTTATAGGGTTGTAGGAACAGCAGAGTTTTTCAAAGAACATTTCTGAATGGGTGTTTTTTCAGCAGTTCCACACTTGCCATTGTTATTATATGGCTCTTAGGTTATGTACATAGTGCATGACGGGTGAATGTGCATGCAAGGGGCATGGCTTGGCATTGAGTTGGCATGGAGGGTAGATGGGGCCATGGGGATTGGGTACGGGAGGTGTAGTGGTGTGAGGGGTGAGGGCGAGAGGCCCTGTTTGTATCACAACTGAGACAAAGTCCCAGAAAACCAAGGCAGGCTTTCTTAACCGACCTGCCTTGGCACTTGTCCACCCCTGTGGACACCTAGGATTTGTTTCCGGGGTCAGCAGACCTAACTCTATCCTGCACCCATTCCGCCAGAGCGAAAATTGTGTGTGACGGGGTGCTTTAAACAGAGGTAGGTCTGCCAAGTCTAGAAATTTCCCAACCCGCGCCACTCACCTCAGGTTAGAAAATCCGGCCCTCAATCTTTTTCTTCTTAATTTGCGTAACAAAAAGCCAGGAATGAATACAAGAGTGAATGCTTCACGTATACTGCTCAAGGGTACATTCTTGTTCTGGTATCAAATTTATCAGTAACATCAGTGCACCTACAACATATCAAAGTGATAAGGCTCTCACATACTGCAAGTAAAGAGGAACATGTGAAGATCACGGGGACCACAATGTCTTGACCATTCAAATAGACTGTAATTGATGACGACTATCAGAAGACTATCAGAAAGGCTGCAATCTGTGCTGGGACATGAATAAAATGGGTTGTAGATTTGACCATCAGTTTCCACAGCTTTTGGTTGGGCTGGTCCTGCTGCCTATCTGAGGAGTGGTGGGCTAAAGGACGGGACTTTCTACATTGGGAGTTTCTATGCCCTCTGCCTTGCTAGGACCTGCGGTAAACTTGAAGGCCTGGAGTACTAATGTGAGAAAAGCATACTGCCTTCTTTAATTAAGGGCAGGAGTAGGCCTCAGTGGGACAAGACGATTATGGACACAGTTTGGTGTATCCATGGCAATTGGGAGGAGGGGTGTCCTCTTTATTTGACCCCACTCCTTGCTCAGCAAGCTAGACTGAATTTTACAATTCCAAGGTCGAGATGTGAGCCCAAAATATGCCCCTGGTGGACACACAGCACTAGGGGGAATGATCCGGTGTAAATGCTGAGAAGGGATTATGGGCAAGATTTTAACTCACCCAAAACCCTTTCACTTATGGAGAGTTAACATTAGGTCCATATAGGTCTCTGTACGATCAGCCACATTAAGTGTAGAGCTTACTAACTTTTGTCAGGGTCCATTGGGATCTCACCAAACACTCTTCTTGTGCCCCTTCTTGCTTTGTTTTTCTTCACTTCACTGTGAAGACAGTGCCTGCAGTGAGAGAGGTGTCACTGTAAACAACCATGTTCTGGGCTTGAGGACGAGTTTTGAATCATTTGGTTGAATGAGGCTGCCAATAAGGGGTGACTTATGGAATGCTCTGGCCTGAATTTTCACAAAGTCAGAAGAACTCTGCGCCTGAGCCCAAATGGCGCTGGAGCCCAGATTCCGGAAAACCTGAACCCAGCATCCATCATTTACAATGTGGCGAGGGAAGGGGGATGAGCGGGATGGGACATATTTTGCCCATTCACAGTTCACAGGGGCAGCTTCTTTAAAGAGAAACAATTTTCATTACTGAGGTTTCCAAAACACTACTCATGGGCTTTAGACATTTGAGGAAAAGGTCTGAACCTAGTGGAGTTTTTTTGGAGAGAAACATAGAAACTAGGAGCAGGAGTGGGCCATTCAGCCCTTCGAGCCTGCTCCGCCATTCATTATGATCATGGCTGATCATCCAACTCAATCGCCTGCTCCCGCTTTCTCCCCATATCCTTTGATCCCTTTCGCCCCAAGAGCTATATCTAACTCCTTCTTGAAAAAATACAATGTTTTGGCCTCAACTACTTTCTGTGGTAAAGAATTCCACAGGCTCACCACTCTCTGGTTGAAGAAATTTCTCCTCATCTCAGTCCTAAATGGTCTACCCCATTATCCTCAGACTGTGACCCCTGGTTCTGGACTCCAGGTAAGGTACTGTTTTGGGAAAGGTCAGGTATCCCTTTGGAAAAGGTCAGGTCCCCTTTGGGAGCAATCAGGCGCCCTTTGGGATTATTAAGTGTAGATATGAATGTGCATAAAAGAAGATAAGCTCTGTGGAACTGTCAAGCCATTTAAATCCCCAAGAACTTTAAATTTTTGAAAATAATTCCAGCCTGCGGTTGAAAAACTAATTGCTTGCTATTTCACTGTTTGTTGAAATAAAGATAAGATTAGTGCAGCTTGACAGCTTCTACCACCTATCATTATCATAGTGGGGGGCCTGTAAGTTCACGGTTCAATTGACAACGCCAAGTGGCTATAAAGATATGAGGTGTTTTTGATGGGGGGCTAAGAACACACGTTTTAAATACTTAAAGGGGATGTTTGTTTTATAAGGGATTAAGTACTTGATTTAAATGTTATTAATGAGAGTATTTTTTTAAATATAATGAAATCTGCAACCGGCACTTAAAACTTTATTTTATTTCATCTCACCATGGCTCCTGAGATCTGTCCATGGTAGATACTGTGAGTTGGCATAGAGGGTGTAAGGGCAAAGGGTGCTGGATGGAGGGAAATGCGTTGGCACTAGGTTGGCATAGGGGCCAAAAACAACCATGGGAATGAGTGGGTTCTTGGGTTAGCTTGAGTTGGCACTAAGTTGGTTATAAAGGCCCATGGGTGTGGGTAGAAGGGCATAGCTTAGCATGAGGGGCAATGGGGCTGGGTGGGGAGCATGAGATGGCATGAGTTGGCATGGGTGGGGAATGGGGAGTCTGTGGGTGGTGAATGGGTGTGAGCTAGAGGGCTGTATTTTGTTTTATTGTTTTTATTGTACAAAGTCTGAGAGCACCAAGGCAGGTCTTTTAAACAGCCTGCCTTGGCACCTGGCAGCCCCTGTTGCTGCCTCCACACTGTTTCCGGGAGATGTGGACCCGACTCAAGTTAGCACCCTGCCCCAACCCCCCCAGAATGAATATCCAAAGATTCTGGGCACCTTCCCCCAAGAGGGGTTTGCAGAGTTGAGAATTTTCCCGACTCTGCGCACCCGATTCGGGAGCAATAATACAATAATCTCTTCTTTCACACAGAGTTGAATCAGTCACAGGGCTAATTCAAACGGTGGTTATGATATAAAAAGACAAGCCAAAAAGAAAGACTTGCATTGATATAATACCTTTCACACCACAGAACATCCCAAAATACTTTGCAGCTTATGAAGTACTGCTGAAGTGTTGTAATGTGGGAAATGCGGAAACCAATTTGTGCACAGCAAGATCCCACACGTGATGATTACAGATAATCTGCTTTTGTGATGTTGGTTGAGGGGTAAATATCAATTAAAAAGGCCTACTAAGGCTATTAACAATCCAATTAATTTAAATGTTTTGCTGCCTGTCCAACCTTATGGTTGGCGGGCAGGCGAAAAGGCCAAGCGGCCTTTGCATGTTTTGCGAAACCTTATGCAATGGCGGGATGAGGTTTTGATCCGTTATTAAAAAAATATATATTTTCATACTAATTTCTGACATGTCCCTGCTCATGTGAAGAGAGGGGGATGTGGGGGGGAGAGACAGAGACAGAGTCACATGAGGGGACATGTTTTTTTTAACATCTTAAAATGCTTTATTTTTCATTTTCAAAACCGCTTATCTCTCTGAGGCAGCTCTGTGCCTCAGGGTGATTCTCTAGCGTGCGTGAAGTTGTGCGATCGCCCTCCTCCACGCCCCACACAGTCAGCACTGAGCACTGCCGCACGCGTTTCACTTAATTGGCCCGCCAACGTGAAATCGCGGTCCAGCCCCGATCGCAGGCGGTGGTCAGCTTCCCGACCGCTCCCGCCCTGACGAGGGCAATATTCTGCCCAGAGGCTGCTTCACTGAGCATTGCAGGCAGCCACAAGACGCTTACACAAACCAGGCTGTCAACCCCCATTACTTTCAGTTGCAAGTTGTGATTTGTTTTGATGTATCATGTCATAAACATCACTGCCCACGTAAATGGGACGTGAATGGGTTTTAAAAGAAAAAAAACTCACTCTTTTAACCATAAGCTCCAAAAATTATCCTAACATCCTAGAGAAGATATTTTGGGTGGTCCACTGTATAGTCCACGCCACACCAAAATGTTTGGAGTGGGTTATTTCCCTCTCTTTGTTTCAAACACAGAATTTCATCCTATGCTGATTGAAGCTTCACTGAAACTGCATGAAAAAAAAATCATGCAAACTCACTTAGCATTTATAGGTTTACAAATGGGCACTTGGTAGTACAGAGCTTGAGCATTTATAGGTTCCTGTCCCGTGATCTAGTTTCAAGATCCCAGACTCTAAACAGAAGTGTCAAATGAAACCTATGCAGGCTTGTCAACGCTAATAAGAGGTCATGATTATTTCAATGCAAACAACAGTCCTGAAGCAAACCCTTTTCAACAGCCAGGCACAAATTTCTTTAGATTTGATACGCTTTTTCCAAATGTTCTGCTTAAACATACCATAAGGTACGATCTGCAAAGTCAAACTTTCCACTTTCCGGCACCTTCAGCCAAACTATTACTTGGCACACCAAGCAGCAGCAGCTATGAGCCCAACGCTGAACAGAGGTGAAGAGGCTCAGGAAAGCTTTTGGACAAATCCGTCTTATCATTGAACTCGCACACTGACTATAAAACAACAAGGGATAGAGATTATTTCAAGTCAATGTTTCCTCAAAGGTCCATTGACCTGGAACGTTTCTCCCCCCGCAGGTGCTGCCTGATGTGTTGAGCATTGTCCAGCATTTACTGATTTTATTTCAGGTTTTCAGCACCTGCAGTATTGTCTTTCAGTCTTGTTGGGGTGGGGATCTAGTTTGCACTCGCACTTGAAAACTGCACTGGTTTGATTAGCCTTCAGGCTTCTGCTAAAATTCATTTGCATAATCACAAACTCGTCCATGAGCCAGTGCAAATGGACACTGTAACGAAAATAATCGATTATTTTTCTTCTCTGTAATAAGCGCTGCTTGACGTTGTTAAGGTAGCAACATCGTGCAGTTTTATTAATACCGCAGAAAATGGGTTTAGTAGCACAAATGAGCATTTGGAATAAGGGTGTCGAGTCCTTACTTTAAGTAGCCTGATTGAAAACCATTGAAACAAATTATACTGAACCATTTACTAGATTCATTGCTGTACACTAATCAATTTTTCAGTAAATTAGCCATTGTTTGACGTGAAAAATATTTTTAAAATGTGCCTGTGCACCAAAGAAAATGAACACAATTTGAAGAGCCTCCCCAAACTAAGCAGCAACGAGTGCAACCCCTACAATATCAGGCTGGGGCTCGTTTTGTTGGTAAGAGGGGCCTGATTCAGGTAAAATTAAATCTTGAATCAAAAGATCGTGGAAAACACGTGCAGGTGGTTTTGAGTGTGATTCACTTACATTTATACTTCCTCAATATTTTTCCCAAGTTCATACAAACGTACGAAATAGGAGCAGAAGTAGGTCATTCAAGCCTGCTCCGCCATTCAATAAGATCATGGCTGATCTGTTTGTGTTTCTAATTCCACGTTCCCATTTGCCCCCGATAACCTTTGATTCCCTTGCCTAACAAGAATCTATCAATCTCCATCTTAAAAATATTCAGTGACCCCCACCTCCACCGCCTTCTGAGGCAGAGAGTTCCAAAGTCGCACAGCCCTCTGAGAGAAAAAAATTCTCCTCATCTCTGTCCTAAAAGGGCACCACTTAATTTTAAAAAGTGCCCCCTAGTTCTGGACTCACCCACAAGAGGAAACATCATTTCCAGTTCAAGACCATTCAGGATCTTATATACTTCAATCAAGTCACCCCCCTCAGTCTTCAAAACTCCAGTGGAAACAAGCCCAGCCTGTCCAACATATCCTCATAAGGCAACCCACTCATTCCAGGTATCAATCTGGTAAACATCCTCTGAGCCACCTTTAATGCATTTACATCCTTCGTTAAATAAGGAGACCAAAACTGCACACAGTATTCAAGATGTGGTCTCACCAATGCCCTATCGGTTGATTCTGTCTAATTGTGCTGATATTACGAGCAGAAACAAGTGGAAACTCAATGCCCCACTATCTTATTTCTGCAGCCAGTAAGCCTTGCACATATCCAACCAAAATTAGGCATGTCAAAATGCTCCCAAGTAAAGGGATTATAAATAGACACCGTCTCCCGTTGGCTTTATATTATTGGAATTTTTGTTTTATGAACTTATACTCTCTGACATATTTATACATTCCCAACATTTTAATTGACCTTGTAATGGCTGATATACGTTATTAGCGTGCTCTCCAAACCACTGAAAAAGAAAAGTCTTTCAGTTTGATGGATGGTTTATCTGGTCTTTCTTAAACACCTCAAAAGCTTCCTATAAAATGAATTAATTCAAAACACAGTGACTTCTGGCTGTTGCTTTGTTTCAATGGTATTGGTTGAGTGATGAATGTTGATCAGGAAATTGGAAGAACTCTCTGCACTTCCTTAAATATTGTATTAAGATTTTCAATGTCTACTCACATGACCGGAAGGAACATAGGAGCAGAAGTAGGCCATTTGGCCCATTGAGCCTACTCCGCCATTCAATTAGATCATGGCTGATCATTAACCTCAACACCGCTTTCCTGTGCTATCCCCATATCCCTTGATGTCATTAGTATCCCGAAATCTATTGATTTCTGTCTTGAACATACTCAATGATTGAGCTTCCACAGCTGTCCGGGGCAGAGAATTCCAAAGGTTCACCACCCTCTGAGTCAAGAAATTCTTCCTCATCTCAGTCTTAAATGGCCTGCCCCTTATTCTAAGACTGTGTCCCCAGGCTCTGGACTCACTAGCCAGGGGAAACATCCTATCTACGTCTACCCTGTCACCCCTTGTAAGAATTTTGTGAGTTTCAATGAGATCACCTTTCACTCTTTGAAACTCTAGGGAATACAGGTCCAGTTTCCTTACCTCTCCTCATAAGACAATCAGCGGGCCCATATCATTCTCACAGGCCGGTGCTCGAGTGTCAGCCTAGGTTTAGCAGTAGACTTGCTATGCAGATACACTTTTTTTTTTGGCGGAATGCAGCTGAAATCGGCAAAACGGTGCAAAAGATTGTGGAATTTTACACGCAAATTGAGTTCCTGCAGTCTTTTGCACTCGTTGAGAAACATCATGCTAGAAACCAAAGCTGCCCACAAAACTGGCCATGCCCCCAAGATGAATTAATCACCATGGCAAATTTCCACTAATTGTACTCGTTTGTGGGTCTTTGACGACGGACAGGATATTAAGCTGGTTCCTTTGGGCGCAAGGGTACAAATATGCATGTTTTAAAATATTTTAAAAGGCTTCTTTTTACATTTACTAACAAACTGATGAATGTACCCCAACATACCTAGCAAATGGTTCCATGCATTTTTTAAAAATCAGTAATTTAAAAGGTGGTTGACTGACACTGTGACTAGGAATGTTTGCTTTTTTGAGAGAAACCCATTTGCACCCAGTCACCACTCTTAAATATATAATTAAAGAATATTTCTTAAAGCTTTCTTAAAAAGAAATGCAATTTAAAACACTGTCCGATTGCAGCAATTGATGGCAGATTTAACATTTGACAATATGCAAATGAGCCTAAACAGAAACTGGAGAAAGAAAAGCACCTCTCAAAACAGGACCACTTTCGCAAACCCTTGGTGCTCAGGTCAACAATTGCATCCAAAGTGGAAACTCTACCCCCTTTACTTAAACCTAGCAGCGGACCGCCATTTTTTTGACCCAAGAGGAGACCAACTGGGGAAATTTGACAATTTTATTTGCCAATATACCGTTTGATGTGCAATCAGATTTGTTATGTTAGCAGCGATGTGAATGATCCCCCATACCTCAACATTAATTAACATTTTCTACAGAGCTCTTGGCAAAGGTGCCTGCGGTGAGTCCGCTCTATTCTGAGTCAGAAGATTGGGTGTTCAACTCCCAGCCCAAGCACTTGAGGGCAAAATCAAGGCTGAGACTCCTAGTGCAGTACTGAGGGAATACTGCACTGTTGTAGGTGCCATCTTTCAGATGGGACATTGAATCCCTGTCTGCCTCTCATGCCTCCTGGCACTATTTTGAAGAAGAGCAGGAGAGTTATCCTAGCTAATAGATATAGATTTTCATTCTTTCACGGGATCTGGGCGTTGCTGGCTAGGCCAGCATAACTGCCCTTGAGAAGGTGGTGGTGAGCCACCTTCTTGAACCGCTGCAGTCCATGTGGCATAGGTACGTCCACAGTGCTGTTAGGGAGGGAGTTCCAGGATTTTGACCCAGCGACAGTGAAGGCAACATGATATAGTTCCAAGTCAGGATGGTGTGGGTCTTGGAGGGGATATCCATCACCCAATAATACCAAGAAGGGATTGTCTGGTCATTTATTTCATTGCTATTTGTGGGAGCTTGCTTTGTGTAAATTGGTTGCCGCGTTTCGTACATCACAAGAATGGCTACATTTAAAAAGTGCTTGGTTGGCTGCAAAGCACTTTGAGACATCGTGAGGTTGTGAAAGACACAATGTAAATGCAAGTTTCTCTGTTTTCCTAATTTGCCTATCCTCTGATAATCCTGTTCCTTTATTTGCAGCTCCTGTTCTTTTTAAAGGATGATGAGTGCTATTCATGTCATGTGATCCTCTTTTAAATTTAATCGCATCATCAAAAATTTTCCCCTGCATCAAGCAAATGGATCACTGGGCCATAGCACCAGGTTAATAGAACCAGCTTAAAAGGTAAATGAATCATCTTCAAAGTGATAAGTCCGAATAAATCATCAGACATAAATCCAACCTTGGACTTTACGTAATCCTGATAAAGCCTCTGGAGCGTTGCTCTAATGGTTTATGATATTCTCTGGCTCCATTGATTGGATGGCTGTCATTCAGAGGCATTCATTATCCTTGTGCCATAGGTACTCTTCCCTTTTAAAGGGGCTTATTACGAGAAACCCTCACGGAAAATCACTGATCGGAGTTGAACTTGCAGGTATCAGCATGGACTAGGCTTTAATCATTTCTGAAATATCCCAGATGAAAACATCCGGTGAGCACAGAATTCAATTTTATGAGTCTGTGGAAATGATTCCATTTGAGATGCAGCCCGAAAGTGTACTCAGGTGCACCTGAAAAGTGAACAAACATCGCTGTCAATTTAAAAAGCAAATTGCTACAAAGATGATTATCCACTGCCCCTAATCTATATTCTCCTTAGCTTTACTTCTGCTTATCTATTCTTTTCAGACTATAGAATCACAGAATCTTACAGCACGGAAGGAGACCATTCTGCCTGTTGTGCCTATGCTACCCCTTTGAAAGAATTGTCCAATTTTGTCCCATCGCCATCTTTTATCACCCACAACCCTGCAAATTAGCTATCTTCAAAAACATCTCCAATTGTCTTTTGAAATCTCCTATGGATTCTGGTTCAGCCATCCTTTCAGGTAGTGCATTCCAGATCTTAACAACACTGTGCGGAAAATATTCTCCTCATTCCCCTGTAGCTCTTCTGCCAATTATTTTAATTCTGTGATCTCTGGTTACTGATCCACTTGCTAGAGGAAAGTGTATCTTCTACACTTGCTCCATCAAAATCCCTCATTAATTTGGAATATCTCTAAACACATAATCTTCTCTGCTGTGGGTAATATATACCCAGTTTCTCCAATCTCCCTACACGCCAAGATATTGTAAAATTTAGAGAGGGGGGGGGGCGACTCTATTTGACTTACAGATTTTAAAAAAATGAATAACATTTGTCCCTCCATGCCTGCTTATATGATTCATGTCGGGATACAATCTGACCAACACCACAACCTCATCCAAGTCGGCATTTGACATGTATAAGCTTAGATAGAAGGTGCCAGCAGCCTATTCAACTAAAAGGGACAGGATAGCAGAGTCTGACCCTGTCTACCTGCCACAGCTCACCTGCTGTTACAACACTCATCCATTTCCGTTCATTACCTCTCAACTATTCCAATGGTCTCCAGGTTGCCCCCTCTGTAAACCTGAGCTGAACTAAAATGGTGCCATCTGTATCTTAATAGAAGAAAGAAAGACTTGCATTTATATAGCACTTTTTACGACCATTGGACATCCCAAAGCACTTTGCAGACAATGAAGTAGTTTTTTTTTGAAGTGTAGTCACTGTTGTAATGTAGGGAAAGCTGCAGCCAATTTGCGCACAGCAAACTCCCACTAACAGAAATATGATACTAATCAGGTAATCTGTTTTATGTGATATTGATTGAAGGATAAATATTGGTCAGGAAACCAGGAATATTTCCTCCTCTTCTTCAAAATAGTGTCTTGGGATCTTTTACATCCACCCAAGCAGGCAAATGGAGCCTTGGTTAAAACCTCATCTGAAAGACTACATCTCCAACAGTGCAGCACTCTCTTAGCACTGCATTGGAGTGTCAGACTTGATTTTTGCACCCAAGTCCTGGAGTGGGACTTGAACCTGGAACCTTGTGACTCAAAAGCAAGAGTACTAGCAACTGAGACACGGCTGACACCAATCCACATTATAATTTACCATCACCCCTGTGCTCGCTGGCATACATTGACTCCCAGTCTGGCAATGCTTCAATTTTAAAATTTCCTTCTTGTTTTCAAATATCCCCATGGCCTCATCCATCCCGATCTCTGTAATTTCCTTCAGCCCTATCTACATCCCGGGAATTGTCCATTCTCCAGAAACTCAAACGCTAAGCGCAAGGACAGCAGACATATGGGAACACCACCACTTGCAAGTTCCCCTTCCAGCCACACAACATCCTGACCTGGAACTATATCGCCGTTCCTTCACTGTCGCTGGATGAACATCCTGGAACTCCCTTCCTAACAGCACTGTGGGTGTACCTACGCCACATGGACTGCAGCGGTTCAAGAAGGCAGCTCACCACCACCTTCTCAAGGGTAATTAGGGATGGGTAGTACATGGCCTAGCCAGCGACGCCCATGTCCTGTGAGCAATTAAATAAATTAAACCCTCCAAGATACTTGCGCCAGATACCTGCGCCACTCAAATTTTGGCCTTTTGAGCATGCTCGATTTTAATATCTGCACCACTGATGGTTGTGCCTTCAGTTGCTCAGGCCCTAAGCCCTGGGAAATCACTCCCTGAACTTCTCCACCTCCTTCAAAATGCTCCTTAAAACCTACCTCATTGACCATGCTCTTGGTTACCTGTCTCCTTATGTGGTTTGGTGTCAAATTTTATCTGATAATGCTCTTGTGAGGCACCTTTGTGTATTTTACTACATAAAAAACATTATATAAATGCAAGTTGTTGTTGCTGTCTATATCTAGACAGTTAGTATATATGCACATTTTTTCAATTGGAGTCACTCCACAGGGACTGGGTCTGGGAGCTTTGCTTGATTTTATTCATTCTCCCTGGTCCAAGGGGAGCAGCAGCCAGGAGGAACAAACTGACAAATAGCTGACAGCATTGAGTTCAGCACAAACAAGGGTCAGTGAGTTCTGAATTCCAACTGTACGCACTGCATTGCAATGCCCAGTGCTTTCTAGGCAATTGATGGCTGATGCCATCCATTCTGTAGGTGTAATGATAGTGACATATTCATTGCAGGTTTATTGGGTGATAATGAACAATTGTTTACAGCTTAATACGATGGGCAGGGTATGGTCTAATGCTTAAAGCACATTATTAGCAAGGGATATGGTTTGGCAGATTGCTTTAATTTAGCAAATTCAGGAGAGTCAAAATTATTTGTTCATGACAATGTCAACCACGGGTGACAGATGATGCTTTGTGTTTGGAATTGAGTTCACACACACACACACACACACACACACACTATACATAACAATAACTTGCATCTTTTTAGTGCCTTTGCACTATAAGACCCAAGTCGCTTTACAGGGGCATTATGCCAGAAAATACGATACCAAGCCATTTAAGGAGGGATGAGGGCAAATGACCAAAAGCTTGGTCAAAGAAGTAGGTTTTAAAGATTGCCTAAAAGAGGAAAATGAGGCAGAGAGGTTTAGCAAGGGAGTTCTAGAGCTTAGATCCCAGAAACCTGAAGACAGGGAGGGGGGGGAAATGCAGCAAACCATTCAATGGTCCATTGATTTTTGCGGGAATGGAAGATCCCGCCAATGGGAAGGGCCAAATGGTTACCAATGGCGGAGCAATTAAAATTAGAGATGCACAAGAGGCTAGAATTAGAGAGAAACACACCCCCCACACACACACATACACCCACATGTATGTATACACATGCACAACAAATATACACACACATACACGCGTTTCCTAAATGGATACCTGAAGTTTATTTGGGCTTCTCCACAGTATCTCTTGTCTTGTGTTCTGGAAAGTTGCGGCAAAAAGGACAAATTTTAAAACAATTCGACGTAAAATACACACTCTTCTCGTTAGGTGTTAAACTGACAGATTGTGCGTATTCTGTCTGTGGGAAGCTATGAATATCTTTGTTCATAAAGCAATTAAGTTAAAAGTTGCTTTGATGGTTGAAACAGTTTGAATCATTAATACATGCAAATTGATTCAAATAATCTTATTATTTTTGAACACTGAATCATTAGGGGAATCAATTGAAGGGGTGAAACTCCACTGAGGGAAAATCAATGCAGGAAATGGCAAATTGCAGATAATAACAGCCCACCTCAAAAGCTACAACATACGTTAAGCCCCCAGTTCCTTTAGTTGAAAATAAGTGGTTGCAGCATGAAAGGAATGCCTTGGCATAAATCAACCCACTGCTGTTAAATTTCAGTCAGGGTCCAGAAACCTAACTTCATGGGAAATTGGAATTTATGTCATCTGCACAAAGCACCTCACCTTAAAGGTTTACCAAGGAACAAAGCTGATGGTCTCACCCAAATGTTTTATTCCTTACCAGGCATCTGGCTGAGATCTCTGTGGGCCCACTGAAGGAGAGGGAACACTGTCTGCCACTTTGGGTTTATCCTGTTCCTAATCACAGTGACACAGGACGAAAAGCTGACCAACATGGCTGCTCCAACCAGGTGAACCCCAGGCCCCCCCATAAGGCCAAAGGTCCAAGCAAGCAGCTCTGCTTTGTTCTCCATAGGATATAGTTACCATCTCCCTCAAAGGCTGATTACCTTTCCGGACTTTCATCTGTGAACCTTCTGTAGGCTCAGCAACGGAGCTCACGAGTGAACAGATGTGGGAATCATTGACTAGAACATTGATGCCACGGGCGGAGCTCCCAGCAAATACAGGGGGTGGACAGATGTGCTGCAATTCCTATACTTGCTATCAGGCACTATTGCTCTGATGAGGTGCGAGCATCCCAGTCTTTCAGCATTGCAAAGAATTACATAGCTTGTACAGCACAGAAACAGGACACTGAGCCCAATAGGTCCATGCTGGTGTTTATGCTCCACATGTGCCTCCTCCCACTCTATTTCACCTCACCCAAACAGCGTAAGCTTCTCTTCCTTTCTCCCTCATGTGCTTATCTAGCTTCCCATTACAGGTTTCTATGCTATCCACCTCAACTACATCATGTGGTAACGGGTTCCATCTTCTAACCACTCTATGGATAAAGAATTTTCTCCTGAATTTCTTTTTGGACTTATTAGTAACTATCTCATATTAATTGCCCACAGTCTTGGGATCCCCAAAAGTAGGAACATCTCCTGTATGTCTTCCGCCAGGGCCATTTGTCTCCAGAACTCATTACAGCCTTCGTCCAATCAAAGGCAAAGAGTTGAATTTCAAACATGAGGCGAGATTGTGTGCCCTTGACCGAATGTGGCATCAAGGAACCCTAGCAAAACTGAAGTCAATGGGAATCAGGGGAAACACTCTCCACTTGGAGTCATACCTGACACAAAGGAAGGTGGTGGTGGTTGTTGAAGGTCAATTATCTCAGTTGTAGGACATCACTTCAGGAGTTTCTCAGGTTAGTGCCTTACACTCAACCATCTTCAGCTGCTTCATCAATGAGCTTCACTCCATCATAAGGTCAGGAGTGGGGATGTTTGCTGACAATTGCACAATGTTCAGCACCATTCACAACTCACTGAAGCAGTCCGCGTTCATATGCAGCAAGGGCAGGACAATATTCAGACTTTGGTTGATGAGTGGCAAGTAACATTTGTACCACACCAGTGCTAGGCAACAACCATCTCCTCTTGATGTTCAATGGTATTACTATCACTCAATCCCCCACTGTCAATATCCTGGGGATTACCATTTTTTAGAGTAAAGGGTTAACATCAGGAGGGTCTGATACTGATGTAACTGCTGATGCAACGATGATGCAATGTCACATGATTAAGTAACTTACATCTGGTGGGAAGCAGATGTTTTTTTTCATTCATTCACAGGGTGTGGGCCTTGCTGGTTGGGCAGGCATTTATTGCTCATCTCTAATTCCCTTGAGAAGGTAGTGGTGATACAACCTCTTGTAACATACTGAGATGTACATAGATCTATTTATAAACAAGAATGGCTTTTATAAATAACAGTCTATGGTAGCACTCTTGCAGTACCAGGCAAGCTCAAATAAAACCCCATCCAGACCCCAAAAGCAAGACAAAACACCACTGACCAGAAACTGAAAAGGTCTAGCCATACAAATACTGTGGCTACAAGAGCAGAGTAGAAGCTGGGAATTCTGCATCGAATAACTTACCTCCTGACTCCAAAAAGTCTATCCACCACCAAGAAGGCACACGTCAGGAGTGTGATGGAATGATATTCGCTTGCCTGGATAAGTACGGCTTCAACAACACTCGAAAAGCTAAACACCACCCTGAACAAAGCAGCCCACTTGACTGACACCCCAGCCACCACCTTAAACCTTTCACTCCTTCCATCGCTGATGCATCATGGCATCTGTGTGTACCATGTATAAGATGCACTGCAGCAACTTATTAGGGTTCCTTCAACAGCATCTCCAAACACAAAACTTCCACCACCTAGAAACACAAGGGCAGCAGATACATGGGAACATCACCACCTTCAAACTCCCCCACAGGCCACACAGGACCCTGGCTTGGAACTATATTGCTGTTCCTTCATTGTTATTAGATCAAAATCCTGGAGCTCCCTTCCTAACAGCGCTATGGGCATGCCTACAGCAGATGGACTGCAGCGGTTCAAGAAGGTGGCTCACCACCACCTTCTCAAGGGCAACTAGGGATGAGCAGCAAATGCTGGCCTAGCCAGCGGCGCCCACATCCCGTGAAAGAATAAATAAACGGACCTCGATCCGGTTTCCCTTCTTTGTTCTTCATGAAATAGGGAGCTTCAAATTTTAACCAGAATTTCACTAGAATACAAAAAGTCAGGCCCTTAGCTGAAGAGAATTTTGTGCAACAAACAAACATGAATATAATGATTGTTCTTCAAATCCCTGATCTGCTTCTCCAATTCTGACATATTATCAGTTTTTTCATAGAATTGTTGAGTTTTACAGACTCTGCTTTTCCGAAAAAAAAACTGGTTAAATTTGAAAACGAATTATAGATTAGAATCTTTGTTACTTTGAGCTTTGCCTTAGAGTATCTTAACTTTTACAGCCACAATATTTAAAATATTTGAAAGGCAAAATATGTAAGGTACTTCACTATAAAGGTAGAAAATGGCTGTCCATGTTATCAGATGGATTCTTAATGCACTCATAGCAAATTACTGCCAGTTAACAACAGATCTTAAATAGAATCCTAAAAAACTTACAGCACAGAATGTGGCCATTCGGCCCATCAAGCCTGTGCTGGCTCTTTGAAAGAACAGTCCCGCTTAGCCCTTTTTGTCCATACTGCTGTAAATTCCATATCCTCTAGTACCTGTCAAATCTTTTTTTTAAATTATTGATAGAATCAGCCTACCTGAACTTTTCAGGTGGAACTTTCCTGATCCTGACAGCTCTGAGTAAAAATATTGCTCCTCATTTTGCACCTAGATTTAAAATCATTGCCAAAAGATCTATGACCTCTGATTATTGACCCACTTGCCTTGATAACAATACCATGTGTAACTCCTAGCCTACACAAAGGCCAGGGTTTCCTGGTTGGCGAGCAGGGGGCGAGGCCCGCTCGCCGACGGGTAAAATGACACGGGATGACGTCGGGCGGAACTCCTGATGTCACCCCCCTCTCCCCCCCCCCACCCATTTCAATTTTCAAGTAGGCGGGGGCTCAGCAGAATCAGCCAACTGAGGCCATTGACAAACTCATTAAAGTAATTAGTGGACCTGCCTGTCCAACCTTAAGGTTGGCGGGCAGGCCGGGAGCCCTGGCGGGCATTAGAAAAAGCATGAAACCGGGATGAGGTTTCATGTAGGTTTTAAAAAATGTAATACAAGTGTCTTTGAAGGTGATGGACATGTCCCAACTCATGTGACAGTGTCACTTGCGGGAACATGCCAGGGAATTTTTTTTTTCTATTTTTAAGATTTTTTAGTGTGGAGCCAGCCTCCCTGAGGCAGCACTTAGCCTCAGGGAGATGAGTGCACTCTTGCGTGCCCATGCGCGAAAGAGCGCACTCTCGGTTCAGGGAATTCTCCCTCCCGTCCGCACAGGGATCCTGGCGGACATCACACTGGGCAGGCCTTAATTGGCGCGCCCACGTAAAATGGCGGCGTGTCCCCAAACAGGGTCGCCGATAGGAGTGACGCCGATTGGAGGCATGCCTCCATGCACCCACTCCTAAACTACACCCCCCACCGCACCCCCGACAAAATTCTGCCCATAGTGTAGTCTAATTATTCAGCACAGGCCCCCATACTGGAAATTGGTGATAAGCCAAGAGTCCCCAAATATTGGCATTATGCTTATAGTGCAGCAGCATCCTAAGCACAGCAATGGCAACAATGACAATGTGCCAAGTGTTTGGATCAGTTGGCAGCATTCTTGGATCTTAATTGGGCAGTTGTTGCTTGAAGCCCCAGTCCAGGACCAGGTGGTGTAATAAACTGAGGTGTAATAGTATCATAACTGTTAAAGCCACAATATTTAAAATATTTGAAAGGCAAAATATGTAAGGTACTTCGCTGAAGAAGAACACCTGGCGAACTTGGAAGAGGCATTGAAGCATTCCTACAAGTCGGGGTACGCTTGAAACGGAAAAATGTATCTTCCAAGCAAAAGAAGTGAGTTTCCTGGGTCATAGGGTCGACTTGCTGGGCATTCACCCAGTAGAAGACAAGGTGAGAGCTATTCGTGAGATGCCAGCCCCGAAAAATGCCACGGAACTCAAGTCCTTTTTGGGAATGGTTAACTATTACGGTCATTTTCTCCCAAATTTGTCAATAGTACTGGCTCCATGATACGGGTCACTCAAGAAAAACCACAGGTGGACTTGGCAAGCCCCACAACAACAGGCTTTTACAGCACTAAAGCAGTCACTACAATCATCGGCCCTGTTGGTACATTTCGACCCAAAGAAAGAGTTGATTTTAACATATGATGCATCCCCTTACGGAGTAGGGGCAGTACTCTCCCACTGGATGGCGGATGGCTCCAAACTGCCCATTGACTACGTCTCAAGAACACTCAGAGTGGCAGAACAAAGATACTCATAAATAGAGGAAGAAGGCTTAACCATTGTATTTGGCATTGAGAAATTCCACCAATACATCCATCGTCACCACTTCACCATCGTATCCAACCACAAGCCACCACTAGGCTTGTTTGGGGAAGATAAGGCAATATACCCAATCGCCTCGGCATGTGTCCAAAGTTGGGCACTGATTCTAGCTGTTTACGAGTATATTTTTATCCACTGGCCAGGAAGCCAGATTGCCAATGCCGATGTACTGAGCCGATTACCTCTAAAGGACAGCAATGTGAATGTCCCCATCCCTCAAGAACTTGCCTTGTTATTAAACTTTCTGGATTCATCACCAGTGAATGCCAAACAGATCAGAGAATGGACAGACCGCGATCCAGTTTTGTCTCACGTCAGGGAACAAGTCTTGCAGGGATGGTCGAACGAGCCAAAGTCGGACGAAATGAACCCTATTTTAACAGGAGATATGAGCTCACGTGCCAGGATTGGATTTTACCATGGGGGCTGAGAGTTATTGTGCCTCCCAGAGGAAGACAACCATCATTGATAGAATTGCATAGCGCTCACTCCCCAGCATTTCCAGAATGAAAGTGTTGGCGCTCAGCTACTTATGATGGCCAGGGGTGGACATTGGAATCGAAAACATAATCTAGAGCTGCGTGCAGTGCCAACAGGTTCAGAAATTGCCTCCTTCTGCTCCACTGCATCCTTGGGAGTGGCCAGGAAGGCCACGTTGGCTATGTGGGGCCTTCTTTGGGCACAATGTTCCTCTTACTTATCGACGCTCACTCCAAGTGGATGAATGTAGACAAGGTGAGATCACCCACATCTGCTGCTACCATAGACAGACTGTGTCAGAGTTTCGCGATACACAGTTTACTCGAGATAATAGTGTCTGATAATGGAATGGCATTCACTAGCAGGGAATTCCAAAGATTTAAAACTCTCAGTGGCAGAACACATGTCAAGACCTCGCCATACCATCCTGTATCCAATGGCCCAGCGGGCAGTCCAGACTTTCAAGGCTGGAATGAAAAAGCTAGATGGGGACTCGATAGCAACAAGGTTATCATGCTTCCTGCTCAGCTACAGAACCACGCCACATATGACCACTGTTACTGTCCCTGCAGAGTTATTAATGAAGAGATGTCTCAGGAGGCAGTTAAGCCTCATAAGGCCAAATTTAGAGGGGAAGGTAGAGTGAAGTCAGGAGGCACAGTTGTGAAAGAAACTTCACTGTAGGATAAACTGCTTTTGCAAAGAACTTTGGAGATGGGCCCAAATGGCTATCAGGTGAAGTCAATGCAGTGACAGGACCCCTGTCCTACCGTACAGCGGTTGAAGGCCGGATAATCAGGAGACATGTAGATCACCTCAGGAGAAGGGAAACAGATCCACAAGAAAAGGTGCACCAAATATTCCCGTTGGAGTTGACACCACAGGTAGAAGGAGCTCCTCTTGCTTTTGACGTACCTCCAGAACCTCTTGAGCCTGAGAGTTGAAGAGGCAAACTTAGGGGTTCTTACTGGGGAGCCTAGTGGACAGATAGCTCCTGAGAGGGAGGCCTCAAACAAACCATTCAAAGTCGCAGAACTACGATGGTCGACACATTTGAAAAAGCCTCCAGAGAGACTAAATTTGTAAATAGTTCATTTTTGTAAATAGTTAACATATTGTAAAATGTACTTTCAAGTAAAGGGGGAGGGATGTGGTAATCAGAGGTATAATACACCTTTAATAAAATGTGAGCAGATTGACCATGTGACTGTAAGACCAAATAGCTGTTTAGCGCCGGCTACCATGTTAATGTTAGTCTAGAGTAGGGTCTGGTTGGAGAAGCACCCATCATGTTAGTGCCCTGTTGTCTATGTAAATAATAGCATGTGAATTGGTCTCTGCATCTGCAGACAGATAAGCGTGAGACCGGTTTGCGAGCAAAGCAACCACATAGTAAAACATAACATGTGGGAAATGGAAAATCTTACATATATTAGTGAGCACTCAAAAATGGCGAGGATGTTCAAGGCCACAGCACAGTCCCATAGCTCAGGGGATGTTTAGAAATTACAATAAGCTAAATTTTCATTCACATATTGCTATCTATTAATCTCCACCTAGCACCTAGCAAATAGTGGCCTTACAACTAACCTAGTGTAGGCTGTGCGGTATTATTTATTGGTGATTTAATTTTAATCTGCATGATGAAAAATTAATGGATTCGTCAAGTCTTTGAGAACAGTTTGGCTCTCCCACTAGCCCATTATAAACAATTACACTGGCCAGAGGGGATTTAAAATCCCAGTGATAGACAAAACAATTGCTTGCTGATAAATAAGGCATGATTGCACAAAGTAGTGATCATGGTCCCCTTCCCTTCCTCCCCTTCTCTCAGCTCATAGCAAAAAGCATCATTAACTGACCTTGCACATTCTACCACCTGGCAAAAAACTGAAACCCAGCTGGGAGGAGAGTTCAAAATATCCAGCTCTTCCTTGATTGTCAGCTATGAAAATGAGAGGCATTGGGAACTCTAGATTCTCTGACAGGCTGTTTATTGACTACCTCCTAAACCTAAATCGACTGACGATCGATCACCTTTTTTAAAAAAAAAGGAATCAAGATTCTTTTTTGGGTCCACCGTAACTGCATTTGCCAGATGAAAGGAACAATTCTGTTGGGATGGTCGTCTATCAAACTGAGGACTGTGCTGAATGTAATGTGCAAGATTCCCACTGCTAAAGAGGGGCGGAGTGGAAGTGGGCAGTTAGTCAAACATGAATGAACGCAGAGGACAGCAGAAAGCCAAGAGCACCTGGGCTTATAGCATGCCGGAAATTGATGACTGAATGTAACTGACTAGGTGGAGATGCCATCTCAGTTTGGAACCTTCATTAAAATGATTGAATAACTTACACTGATCACTCCTGGTTTGCAGAGATTATTAATTTAATCACTGAAGACTTTTTCTTGAAAGCAACAGGCAGATTGAAACTGTTTGCCTGTGCAGTCCAATATTTTTGACCTACTCTGTGCAATGCCAAGAAACAAGTACCCAGTTTGGCTCAGCCTGGCAAGTCCCCAGTGCCTGAGGACTCTGAGGGTCAATTTACGGGGAAATAATGGAGAGGTTTAAGGTTCAGCAGCCTCAAAATCTTAAACAAGTTAATAAACAGTGAAGAAAGGGTAACGTTTTGGAATGTTATTTGAAATTAAACATGTGACTGCGGAATAGTGTTGCCAACTCTGATTTGATGCATTTGGATTTGATTTGGATGTGACATTTGATCACAGGGCATTGAATCACAAGACACTACTTGCACTGATGTTTAATCACAACATTCAGTCACATAATATTTCCCTACAGTCCGCATCTTTATGTTATTGCATTTAACTTAGTTGCGTGCCTAAATATTGAGCTCTAAATAAAATATTTGACTTTTTATGTTTTGCAGTAGGATGAATAGCACAATTTACAAATGAAAGAAAGAATACAGAAGAATAAAAGGATTTAAGGATAAATAATGAGAACATTGGAAATAGGAGCAGGATTGACTAGACCTTGAGGCTGCTCTGCCATTCAATAAGATTATGGATGATCTTCTACCTCCACTGCATTTTCCCATTTATCCCCATAACTCTTGATTCCCTTTGTGTCCAAAAATCTATCGATCTCAGTCTTGAATATGCTCAATGACTGAGTCCTCTGTGATAGAGAAATTCAAAGATTCACAACACTGACTAAAGAAATTTCTCCTTATCTCAATTCTAAATGCCTACTGTGGTAATCTCAGGTGTAATAGAGCTTTAAGAGAATGTGAGCAGATTGACCATGTGACTGGAAGGCCCAATAGTTGTGTAGCGCAGGCCACCATGTTAATGTTAGTCTTGAGTAGGGTCTGGCTGGAGAAGCACACATCATGTTAGTGCCCTGTTGTTTGTGTAAATAATAGCATGTGCTTCATTTCATATTGGCCTCTGCATCTGCAGTATATTGTAATCGACTCACCTGCCGACAGATAAGCTTGCAACTGGTTTGCAAGCAAAGCAACCCCATAGTAGAACATAATAACTGGCGTCGAGGCAAAACATGACCAGTCGACGACGCCAAGGGAACTCAACTGTAGTGAATCAGCCGTGGGTTGCAGGCCAATTGTAAGCACAGCCCTCACCATAGTCATCGAAGTTACCTCCCTCCAATATGCCACAATTTGGCTGCATCGAACCATTTGATCAGACCACCGATGACTGGTCACATTATATTGAACGCCTCACATTTTTCTTTTTGGCCAGCGACATATCGGGGGAGGAGAAGAGGCGAGCGATCCTCTTATCAACATGTGCCAGTAAAACATACGGCCTAATTCGTAGTCTAACGGCACCCAACGCCCGAGATTCCAAGGGCTTTGATGAGTTGGTGAATCTTGTGAAAAGCCACTTCCAGCCGAAACCCTCGGTAACAATGCAGTGTTTTAAATTCAATTTGAGGTGTCGTGCCCCTGGAGAGACAGTCACTTCCTATGTAGCAGCCTTAAAACAACTGACAGAGCACTGTGAGTTCGGGACATCAATTAATGACATGTTGAGAGACCGATTAGCGTGTGGGATTAACGAAGATGCCATTCGAAAAAGGCTGTTGTCAGAAACAAATTTAGACTTCAGCAAGGTGCTGGAGTTGGCGCTCGCAATGGAGAGCACAGTCAGGGACTCAGAGGAAATCAAGGGAGTACAAAATGGCGCCGCCCATCGCATCGGGAGGGAAGCACCGGTTAGAAATGGCGCGGTAGCGCAGGGCTCAGCAGAAAGGCGGGAAACTGCCTCCGTTAACAGACCAGCAAAAAGCAATGCCTTAATGGATAAAAACCACATTTATAATGGCAGCATTGGATCCAGACAGCCTACAAATGGACCACAATTTAAAAGAACCTAGTGTTTCTACTGCCATCGCAATGAGCACATTATGCAATATTGTAAAGAAAGGTTGAGGCAAAAAGGCAGAAGTCATGAAATTTATACAACGGAGAAACCAAAAGAAACAGAGTCAAATATTTACTTGCTACACAACTTAAAAATGGGTAAAACAGAGCCAATCTACATGACAGTAGAAGTCAACAGAAAACCCAATCGAATGGAGGTGGATACAGGCGCATCCACAACAGTCATGGGGGAGCACACGTTTAAGTATTTGAATGGAGGAGGCCACTCACTAAAGCTGGGAAACTCAGATGCTAGGTTAAAGACATCTACTGGTGAAGACATATGAGTAAAAGGTATATGCACGGTTCCAGTACAATATAGAAGCCATATGCAGATCTGCCCATAATGGCGATAGCAGGCAGAGGACCGATTCTCCTCGGAAGAAATTGGTTCGTGAGCAAAGCGACCCCAGGGTAAAACATAACACCTTATCCCGAGACTATGCCCCCTAGTTCTAGATTCTTCAACCATGGGAAACAGCCTCCAAGCATCGACCCTGCCAAGCGTCAGATACCGAAGCAGTCCATGTCCAAATGCAGCAAGACCTGGACAATATCCAGGCTTGGGCTGACAAGTGGCAAGTAACATTCACACCGCACAAGTGTCAGGCAATGACCATCTCCAACAAGAGAGAATCTAACCATTGTCCCTTGACATTCAATGGCATTACCATCACTGATTCCCCCATTATCAACATCCTGGGGGTTACCATTGGCCAGAAACTGAACTGGACTAGCCATTTAATAAAAGCAAAATACTGTGGAAAAGTCATGAGGACTCGAAACATTAACTCCATTTTTTCCTCTCCACAGATGCTGTTAGATCTGCTGAGTTTTTCCAGCTTTTTCTGTTTTTGTTAGCCATATAAATACTGTGTAGGAAGAGCAGGTCAGAGACCAGGAATCGTGTGACGAGTAAATCACCTCCTGACGCCTGTCCACCATTTACAAGGCACAAGTCAGGAGTGTGATGGAATACTCCCCATTTGCTTGGATGAGTGTAGCTCCCACAACACTCAAAACGCTTGACACCGTCCAGGACAAAGCAGTCCGCTTGATTGGCACCGCATTCACAAACATTCACTCCCTCCACCACCGATGTACAGTAGCATCTGTGTGTACCACCTACAAGATGCACTGCAGGAATTCACCAAGGCTCTTTCGACATTCCAAATCCACAACCAATACCATCTAGAAGGACAAGGGCAGCAGATAGATGGGAACACCACCACCTGGAAGTTGCCCTCCAAGTCACTCACCATCCTGACTTGGAAATATATTGCCATTCCTGTCGCTGTCGCTGTGTCAAAATCCTGGAACTCCCTTCCTAACAGCACTGTGGGTGTACCTACACTACATGGACTGCAGTGGTTCAAGAAGGCAGCTCACCACCAGCTTCTCAAGGGCAACTAGGGATGGGCAATAAATGCTGGCTTGGCCAGCGAAGCCCACAGCCTGTGAATGAATATAAAAAAAGCCTTCCAGAAATTTAAACATTTCAATGAGATCATCACTCCTTCTTCTAAACTCCAGGAAATATAAACCCAGTCTACTCAATCCCTCCGAGGGACAACTCCTCATCCCAGGAATCAATCTAGCAATGTTTGAACAAAACTACTTCTGTGATGTTGCTACAATATCAACAGCATTAAGAAAAATGAAATAAATTCCATTGATGCAACAAAAACATCAATATAAATAACTTCTAACTAAAGTTTTCATGCAATTTTATGGCTTTTCTCGGGAGACAGCAAGTGAAAACAATAAATAAAACTGAAACCAAACCTAATTCAATTCACTGATTACTGCATCCAACACTGAAGCCCAGTTTCAGGCAAGTGAGAGTCAGACATTAGGGAGAGGCACCAAAGCTGCCTGACTCCCGTATAAAACACATTATACTACAGCAAACATCACAGGCCAACATGAACTCTCCATCCATCTAATTTGTGTTTCTAGATCCCCAAATTTATTTTTCTCTCTCTCTCTCTCCCCTCTGCAATTTAGGGAGGTGGTGGTGTATTGGTATTGTCAGTGAACTGATAATTCAGAGATTCCAGGTTAATACTCTGGGGATTTGAGTTCAAATCCCACCATAGCAGATGGTAGAAGTTGAATTCAATAAAAATCTGGAATTAAAGTCTAATGATGACCATGAAACAATTGTCATAAAAACCCATCTGGTTCACTTATGTCCTGTAGAGAAGGAAATCTGCTGTCCTTACCTGGTCTGGCCTAAATGTGACTCCAGATTCAGAAGCAATGTGGTTGACTCTTAAATGCCCACAGGGCAATTGGGGATGGGTAATAAATACTGACCAAGCATTCCATTAACAAATGAAAAAAAAAGTTTTTCTTCCCCCTTCCCAAGTTCATATTGTGACATCAATCTCCCTTGCCCAGTTTGTGTTCCTTCCCTTTTCCCAGTTGTGCTGTCCTCTTCATCCTTTCCAAGCTATGCTGTTCTCTCTCTTTTTCCTTCTCCCCAAATTGTTGCTCTCTCTTTCTCTCCCTCCCCAGTTTGTGTATCTCCCTCTCTGTTTGTTTCTCTCTCTCTCCCTCCACTCCCTTCCCGAGTTTGCGCCTCTCCCCCTCCCTGTCCCAGCTAGTGTCTCTCTCCCTGCTGCCCCAGTTTGTGTCTTCCTCCCTGCCCCAGTTTATGTCTGTAACCCTTCCCGACCCATATGTGGATGTATCTCTCTCTCTCCCTCGCCCAGTTTGTGTTCCGCTCTCTCTCCCTCCCTCCCCAGTTTCTGTGTCTCTCTCTTCTTCCCTCTCCCAATGTGTCTCTCTCTCACTACGTCCCTTCCCATATTGGTATTTATTTTTCTCTGCTACTCCCTTCCCTCACTCTCCTAATCTCAGCTTCACAGCACAAGGAGGTTCCAGGCCATTTTCATTAGCTTCAATGCTACCATCTTCACAAACAGCACTGAAGCAGTATGATCCCTATAGTAAGGGGGCCAACTGAGTGCAGACAAAGAGAATTGGCTGAGGTACTGTGAATGCAGCGACCACATATATGAGGACCGTTTCTCCTGCGTTTCACCTGGCCACTCCAATAGGGGAAGGTTTGGAAACTCTCTAGTGGAATAACATGGCACCCTCAGATTTGTGAACAGCAAATGTAAAACTAATGTCAGGAGAAACTTCATGAGAATGAAAGACATCCCAAAGCGCTTTACAGCCTACTGATGCGTCTTCATTATTGTAATATATGAAACACGGCAGGCAATTTGCCTATAGCATAGTCCCATAAACAGCAAGGAGACGATGATCGTTTTTTTTAGTAATTTTGGTTGAGGACTAAATATTGGCCAAGACAACAGGGAAAATTCCCCTACTAGGCTTCAAAATATCATCAAGGGATCTTTTATGGAGCGGGCAGGTTGTTTAATGTCTCATCCGAAAGATCGCACCTCACCCAATCTGGCTGTTCTGCATTAGAGTATGAAGCTTAGATTTTCTGCTGGCGTGGGGCATGAAGCTACGACTCCTGACTCAGAGTGGAGTGTGCTACCAACTGAGCCACAGTTGACACCAAGAATAACGAGCATAAAATGTGGGATTTTGGGAGCAAAATTGGAGAAAAAAAACGATGGATGGAGTTCTGCAAATAATACAGCATGCGGCATGGTGTGAGATCATGCACTTTGGGAGGAAGAATGAGAAGGGGAGTTCAGAATTAAATCATACAATGTTAAAGGGAGCGCGGGAACAAAGAGACCCGGCAGCGAACAACATATGAATCTTTGAAGGTAGCAAGAAAAGTTGATAAAGCTGTTAAAGAAAAGCATATGGGATCTTGAGGCTTATAAGGAAAGGCAGAGTTCGTTATTTTGGTGAAGATGTGAGAACACAAGAAATAAATGCTCTGTTAATAAGGCACACCTGTTTGAAAGTCTGATTTTAGCAAGCCACTTGAGTTTTTAATTGCTGATTCCCATCATTTGAAACTTGCCTGGAGATGCAAACACAGACACCTGCAGCTTTAGCACTCAAGCTCTGATTGGGAGTAATTTTTGTGGAGCAGCATTTGTGGGCTTGATGCACACGCTTCCACTGAAGGTGTGGAGTGTGCCAGCTGACACACAGTGGAACGTTTCAGGATGATTCAGGGATTGAGGGAGATGTGGCGTTCTTATAAAGACATAAGTGCTAGAGCTTATTTGTTGCATAAGGCACAAGGCACCACCAATCACTCATAAGGGATTGGGTAAACACAGTGTGAGCTCATTTATTAAGACTAGGCACTTGACACCAGTCTTACATGGTTGTATAGCTTGGAGGTATTAGGAGCTGTGTTGTCTGCTCTGCTGTTTACAGCAAAAGTGAAAACACACAATACATGCATCATTTCCCTTCTAGTGTTGTGTACAGAGACAGGTTCACATCTTTAAAGGCATGGTGATATGGTGCACAGGTTCTCAGGAGGGGGAGGACTTCCCCCTCGTCGGGTGGGCTTGACAGACGGGCCCGGGGTGGGGGGGATATGCAATGGTCCATTGCCCGCGATCGGGCCCCGAACCTGGTTTGATGCTGGCTGGTCAATTAATGGCCAGCCAGTGTGAATTGCGCACTGAAATGCTTAGCGCTGCCTGGGTGGGGGGAGGGGGGGTGGGGGAGTGGGGAGGGGGGGTGGGGGAGTGGGGAGGGGGGGTGGGGGAGTGGGGAGGGGGGGTGGGGGAGTGGGGAGGGGGGGTGGGGGAGTGGGGAGGGGGGGTGGGGGAGTGGGGAAGGGGGGTAGGGGAGGGGGGAGGGGGGGTGGGGGAGTGGGGAAGGGGGGTGGGGGAGTGGGGAGGGGGGGTGGGGGAGGGGGGGGTGGGGGAGGGGGGGGTGGGGGAGGGGGGAGGGGGGAGGGGGGGTGGGGGAGGGGGGAGGGGGGAGGGGGGGTGGGGGTGGGGTGGGGGGGGGCGTGAGGAGGGTGAGCACGGAAGTCGCTCACGAGAAGTTCCCTGAAGGCACAGAGCTACCTCAGGGAGCTGAAAATTTTTCACGTGAAAAATAGTTTTTCTAAAAAAGGAAAAGACGCCCTTTCATTGTGACCCCTGTTAGACATGAGATTTAAAAATTTCTATTTTATTTTTAATTAACATTGGAAACCTCATTCCGCCCGTGGATGAGCTTTCCTCAAAAATTCAAAGGCCGCTTGATCCTTTCGCCCACCCGCCCACCGTAATATTGGACGGGCCAGGGAAAAATTCAGTTTGATTAATTGATTAACGGGCTTAACGGCCCTCATAATTGTTGTCGGCGGGCGCGCTGCTGAATCCCGTGTGCTCCCGCCGACCGAAATGTCGCACTGGTGTGCGATGACGTCAGGACGCTCGCCCGGCATCATTGCACGCTATTTCAAGCTCGTGCATGTTGGGCGCGCGCCTGCACACCGAGGTGAAGATTCAGCCCCAGGTGTGACGCTGGAGGTTTTGGTGAACGGGGTCCAGACAAGGGAGGTTTTCCTGTACCACAGTGGAGGGAGGGAAGGGGAGGTTGGAGCCTCCCATCACTTCCTGTCCCTACAGCAGCTGTTGCTGCTTTGTCCGGCCTTGTATTCTCCTCCCATTCCTCATACAGGCTAGCGGGGTCCCCTAGCGAGTTGCCGATCCACAAACACTCCCTCTAAGGTGTTGAATAAGGCACAATAGCACAGCAGTAACTTTCCAGGTGAAGAGCTCAGGGAATTTCTGGAATAAATATTGCTGCCGTGTTGGTGAAATCTCAACAAGTCTCGGAAAGTCTCCTGAGATGTTTCAAAAATCCTCTTCAAACCTCCAGCAGCAAGTGAACAGTAAAAGTGATATATCTTTAAGCAGCACTCACAATCCTCTGAATGACTTGCTTACTCCCAATCAGCTGGTTGCTGTTAGGAGAGACCATTAGGCCAACTGTTATCTACTGAAATGCCATGCAGCCTTTTTAACAAAAGTTAGAAGTCAATTTAAGGGACAATCAGCCCTTCAGTCCTCAAAGTGGCCAGCCATACCTAGAACAAGCTTCAACTCATTTATCAAGATGGTAGCTTGAGTTAAACACAGGTTAAACTGCTGATTCTTTCAAGGGTCCACCTTGGTCATATCGAAGACTCTTTACCACTTGAAGGGCCCATCGAAAATAGCCTCCCTGGAGTACAGAAGTAAGAAAGTAATGATAGACATTTAGAAATCATTGATTAGGTTTCAACTGGGGTATTGTGTCCAATTCTGAGCTTCACACTTTAGGAAAGATGTCAAGTCCTTAGAGAGGGTGCAGAAGAGGTTTACCAGAATGGTACCATGGATGAGGGACTTAGTGGAGAAAATGTGACCAGATTGTCAGGAAATGTCTGTTAGAGAAGGAAATCTGATGTCCTCACCCCATCTGGTCTATATGTAACTTCAAACCCAGAGGAACGTGGTCATGGGTTTGGAAGATGCTGTCTAAGGAGGGTTGGTGAGTTCCTGCAGTGCATTTTGTAGATGATTTTACTGCTGCCACTGTATATCAGTGGTGGAGGGATTGAACGTTTGTGATTGGCACCTCATCCACAAACATTCACTCCCTCCAACACTGACATCCAATAGCAGCAGTGTGTACCATCTACAAGATGCACTGCATGAATTCACCAAGCCTCCTTAGGCAGCATCTTCCAAACCCACAACCACTACCATCTACAAGGACAAGGGCAGCAGACACACGGGAACACGACCACCTGGAAGCTCCCCTCCAAGCCATTTACCATCCTGACTTCACTGTCGCTGGGTCAAAATCCTGAAACTCCCTAACAAGTACTGTGGGTGTATGTACGCCACATGGACTGCAGTGGTTCAAGAAGGCAGCTCACGACTACTTTCTCAAGGGCTATTAGGGATGGGCAACAAATTCTGGCCTTGCCAAGATGCCTAGATCCTGTGGACAAAAAAAAAATATATATATAGCTTGGTTTCCCCTCATCAGTTATGAAGGTAGGTGTTTGCTGGTGTGGATATTCATGTATATGTAGGTTGGCGGAGTTTTTGATGAGACGCAACTTGAGGTGCTTGTCGATTCAGGAGAATCAGGAAGAAGGTCAAGAAATTTACGAACAAGGGTGTCAAAAGATTGGCATTCTCCAATTGTTTCCAGTTCAAATCGTTGCTTTCAGCCCCCCTGCCGACTCCAGCTTGTCACTTCTGCACTCGCCATACGAACAATCTTGGGCATCAGCAAACCAGCACAAGTCAGTTAACTACCAGTTTGGCAGCGGTCCCCACTTCTCTTGCCATCAGTCAGAATTTTTGATTAAAATTGATAGCTCAATAATTAAAACTTACTTGCAGCAGCACATTAGCTGTTCTTGGCTGCAGCAGCTGCAAAGACTGCTAACTGTAATTTAGAAGTCTCCAGTACAGAAGGAAAAGCAGGTGTTACACTTCAAAGAATGATGGTTTAGCACCAAACAAAGCCTTTTTGCAGTTATGGTCATGGCAGCCGGCCAATCACGTCTAACAACCCTGCATCTGCTCTCCGCTGCTACAGTGCTAATGCATATGTAAGCTGGGACTAATTAGTCTGCACTGTTAGAAGGAATAAAAACAACTATAACAGCAAAACGAGAGGATCAGAAGATCTTGAGAGAGCTCCCCAGCCGTACAAGACTTTCCATTCCAAGGCTACACTGAATAAACTTGTATTTCTTGTACTGTCGGTTTTGTTGCCTTTGCTTTGTTCATTTATCACAAGGTAAGGCAATTTGTTGATCACCTTTCATTAGTTTCAAAGGACTGTAAATTGTAGACTGAAGTAATACCTTATCTGAAGGGTCATTGCTCCAAATCTAAGTACTGAACTGAAGTGCCAGCCTAGATGATGTGCTCTAGTCATGAATCAGGGCTTGAACCCACAACCTCTTCACTCAATAACGCGTATTTATACAGTGCCTGAAGTGTAGTAAAACACCCCAAGGTGCTTCACAGTAGCATGAGAAAGTAGAATCACTGTGCCACATAAAGGACAGGATTTTATGGTCCCTCCCGTCCGACGGGGTGTTACGGTTAATGGAGGTTGAAATGGCTCGCCACATTCGCTGGGGACAGGGGCGGAGGAGACACGCCATGGCGGGGCTGTAAAATCCTTGCCAAACAGATATTCAGGATGGTGATCAAATGCTTGGTCAAGGAGGTATGCTTGCAGTTGCACGTTAAAGGAGGAAATAGAAGTAGAGAGGTTAAGGGGTTTAGGGAGGGAATTCCAGAGCATAGGACTCAGGCAGCTGAAGAATCAGCCACCAACAGAGCAACAATTAACATTGGGAATGTGTAAGAGGCCAGAATTGAGGGAGTGCAGAGATCTCGGAGGGTTGTAGAGCTGGAGGAGGTTACAGGGATAAGGAGGGGCCATGGAAGGATTTGAAAACAAGAATAACAATTATCAAATCATTTGAGAGGGAGCGACCAATGCTGGAAATTGAAATTTGACATTTACACGTGCTATCAAAATAGGTTGGCTTCTATTTCAGGACGGTACGTACACATATATGAAAGTCTTACATTGATAAAGCACCTTTCACATCTTCAGGATGTCCCAGAGCAAATAGTTTTTAAAGACAAGCACAATGAACCTTCTGTATGATAAAGTTCAGGAGTCGAATTTCTGCATGGGTGCTCCCGATCTCCCAATGCAAATTCAGCAAGAACCCCGAAGAAATGGGATTAAACGGACAATTTGTGCCACATTTCCCTACCCTCCATTGAATTTATGATGGGGGAAAATCAGGAAAACCCCTATGGAAATTCCAGCCTGGAACCTTGTGCACCTTGTGAAGGAGGCACTTTGGTTTTGGGGCTGCTAAAGTAGCCATGGAAACAGGATATCGTGAGGACAGAATAAATGTTTTGTTATCACTCAGATGTTGGCCTTTCCTTTGCCTCCAGTACCTTTTATGCTAAACTGTGGCTAAATGCGGTAACTATAGGGTTGGCGTTGGATGTCACGTCAAAATCGCTTTCCCTATTGGTTAAAAAAAAGACCAGACCTATGAGGAAAAGATAAATTTTACTGTGATGTGACAGAAATATCATGGGCAGAATTTCATGTTCCTCGCGCCCAACCCGATTTGGCGTAAAATAGCGTGGGATATTTCGGTCAGGGCACGCGCCGGAATGGGCAGAGCACCCGACGGCAGTTAAGAGGCCTATTAAGGCCCTTGATCAACTAATTAAAAGCGATTTTTCGCTGCCCGTCCAACCTTACGGTTGGCGGGCAGGAGAATCGGCCAGGCGGCCTTTGGGTTTTTTAGGAAACCTCATCCACGGGCGGGATGAGGTTTACAACAGTAATTTAAAAAAATAACTTTCGGGCATAATTTTTATTATGTTTTTGCTGCCGTTACTGAGTTCTATGTCGGGTCATGTTTTTTTAACATTTTTAAAATCTTTCTTTTCGATTGTACAATTCTTCAGCTCCCTGCAGTCAGGGAGCTTTCAGTGCGCCCTCCCTCGCGCATGCGCAGACTTCTGTGCTCGCACTCATCCCGCCCTAACTCTGGCAGCGATGAGCCTCTCGGCGCGACTTTCACGCTGGTTGGCCGTTAATTGGTGTGAAATCGCAGTCAGGGGCCAATGGCGGGCGGCGGACTGTTTCCCGGCCTTTCCAGCGCCCACCCGCCTGCCATGCCCGCCCGACAGCTGGAAAATCCTTTCCGGTGATCTGGAAACTTGATCTGGGGGCTGGCAACATTTTGCACAAAGGTGGCGTCAAATCTGATCAGTCGAGGTCTTGCCCGGGATAGAATTCCACTGTCGGTCTGGTTTACAGGAAGGGATGCAATAAGATGAGAACAGGACTCATTCCAAATTTATCCTGTGAGGAGGGTTTTACTTATCTTTGATTTCCACAGTCCACGTCAAGCTCATGTAACCATTAATATTAAAATTTAACGTACATGATGTCCCTGGACTATTTTGCCTTGCCCTTTAATTTGTTTTCCGTTGCACGTATTTTTTTACCATATGTTTTAAGATATGCAGAGTTCAGAATGACGCCACTTGCTGCCTCCTGGGAAATGGGCCATCAATCCACAAAGATATTAAAAGATCCCATCTGCATCTTCCTGCATAGGGGAAACATAACACAGCTGGAGCGACAGCGCCTAACATCTGCTACCTCAAACCGTCGCACTGTCCTCACTCATTTCCTTAAAGTTGCTGACTGCCTAGTCCTAGTTGGTGTGGCTAGGATCAATAACCAGGCTGCTTCGGCTGTTGGCTGTGAAGCACCTCAGCTGCAGGTTTTCACAAAGCTAAACAATTACAGGCCCAGTATTGCCAAGCCCTGTCCTTCCATTAGTGATCTCCTTGCTTTGAACTCTTGTCTTGAGGAGCCCAATTTGTAGAGTTAGAAGGGAAAAAGGGTGGACTTTTAAAGTCATGCCTGCAGTGTTTCTCATATTGAGGGTCAGGTAGACCCCACAAGCACAATGGAAATACTTTCCAATTTGCCACTTGTCCTTCCTGGACTAGATGTGAATGACAATATATCCCCAAACAACTGCTTGGATCAATGAAAGAATACAACTACACAGATTGGTACTGATCCCGTCATGATTAAATAGCTCATTGACAAATCACCATCCAGGCACAGGAGAGGTAACCGAAGAACAGTCGATGCCCACAAACGGATAACCCTGTGCAAAATTGACTGATGGTGGTCACAGACAAGGACCAGTGGAATGGTCACTGGCAATTACTGAATGAAGGGATGAGAGAGAAATCAAGTTGGGATGGGTGAGAGGTCCAGGGATTCTCTTCACATGCTACGATCCAGAAAGGCCGCAGCTAGGGACTGCATGAAGGCCTTGGCAAGTGCTGGGAATGCCTGGAGGTGGGGATTTCCAGAAGATGAGGAGGTTGAGATAGGGTGGGGGGGAACGTGGAGGCCCAAGGACTCACTGCGGGGTCTAGCAAGAGCACTCCTGCTTCTCCGGGCTCACTCGGAGTGCAAAGAGAAGTTTTAAAACGCCACCTTTTTGGACCTTTTGATTTCTCCCGCCATGTCGGGGGGGGTCACACATGACGTGACTCCAACTGTTGGCATTAAAATTGCATTGAGACATCATTGTGCATTTCAGTTTTAAGTAGGCCCCCACTTGACTTTAGTAGCAGCCTAGTTCAGTGCCTGAATCAGTAAATATTTTGGCAGGTAGAAATGTAAAATTAGTTTCGGGAGGGAATTTCAAACTGCAGCTTTTGAATCCTGGCCTGAACCATTTTGCCCACTGTTAGGAGGGGGTGGGTGGGGGCTGCGGTGCAGGGTTGTTTGGTAAAACCAAGACCACAGTGTCTAGTAATACAAATACACAGCTAGAAAGAGAGTTAAAACTATACAAACAAAACATGAATAACTGAATGATCAGAACAGCAGGAAGTATAAATGACTGAAGAGATTTGCTAAATTACTGAATGAGATAAACACAGGATTAGTGGTTTGTAATTGTGTGGGTGTGCACATTTTCCAACCATCGGTCAGCATTGTGAAGTTAAGTTGAGCTATTATATATGGGTTTTCTACTACCTACTCTTATTAAATTAAAACAAGCTCAGCTACCTCTGTGGTACCAACGTGTGCCATATTGCTGTAGTGTGGGTGAGAATCACTATCATTTCATATTTTAAGCTGCTCTGAGGGAAAGAATGGATTGAGAATTGGAGCTACAGTGCCAGCAAGAAAGTAAGGGAGCATGGAAAGAGTTTCAGCCTGGTCCACGCATCAGATTGGTAATGATATGTGAGCAGGGCAGACTTAAAGCAGTGGATAGTTGATGATAACTGGCAAGATATGCAACAGACTGTGAAGATTGAACAGTGAGAAACAGAGACAAGGATAATACAAAAATCTACAAGACCTTCTGGCAATTATGTTGTTTACATGCATTGGAGAGGTTTTTATTTATTCTTTGTTGGGATGTGGGCATCTCTAGCTTGGCCAGCATTTATTGCCCATCCCTAATTGCTGTTGAGAAGTGCATGTGGTGTAGGTACACCCACAGTGCTGTTAGGGAGGGAGTTCCAGGACTTTGGCCCAGCAACAGGGAAGGTACGGCGATATAGTTCCAAGTCAGGATGATATGTGGCTTGGAGGGGAACTTGCAGGTGGTAATGTTCCCATGCATCTGCTGCCCTTGTCCTTCTAAGTGGTAGAGATCGTGGAAGGTGCTGTCATAGGAGCCTTGGTGAGTTGCAGCATTGCATCTTGTAGGTGGTACACACTGCTGCCATGATGGAGGGAGTGGATGTTGAAGATGATAGATAGGGTGCCAATTAAGTGGGTTGTTTTGCCCTGGATACTGTTGAGTTTCTTGAGTGTTTTTGGAGGTGTACTCATCCAGGCAAGTGGAGAGCATTCCATCGCACTCCTGATTTGTACTTGTCGATAGGCTTTGGAGAATCAGGAGTTAGTTACTCATTGCAGAATTCCCAGCCTCTGCTCTTGTAACCACAGTGGTTATAGAGATAGCCCTGTTCAGTTTCTGGACAATGGTAAGCCCCAGGATGTTGACAGTGGGAGGTTCATGATTGGTAATGCCATTGAATGTCAAAGGTTAGATTCTCTCTTGCTGGAGATGGTAATTGCTGGCACTTGTGTGGCGTGAATGATACTTGCCACTTATCAGCCCAGAATATAGGGTAGAGAGAGGAGGATTCAGGCTGAAGAATAAAGGGGATGAGTTATGAGGAACTATTACACAAGCCTTATCTCTATTTTCTAGAACAAGGTTCAACAAAGAATTTGTTGACATTAGAAAGCAAACAATGAAGTGAATTGAGAGAATGAGACTCCTCCATATTTGGAAAATTAATTTTTCAGGGCCGGAGAGGTTGTTCAGCAATAATTATCATGTATAACGCTGTTAAAAACTCACTTATTCCTCAATTCGTCAGCACTACCTTTATTTGCCATTTCTAGTTTAGGAACTAGTGCACAAGTAACTCAACTTCACGCCAATACAATGATTTTAACGCCGAGCCTATTAGTTAAGGCTACAAGTGCTCCCTGTGGGACAGTTTTACGTCTGACAGAAACCTCTCGATTTCCACATTTAACTGCGCAAAGGCCTAAAGTTTCTGTCCGACTTACCCTGTAATAATGGTGATAGCCTCACCATTATTGTTTTACTGCAAAGTCTAGGATTATGTCCTCATGACAGTAAGATAAACCCAAAAAAAATTCCTCCAAGGTAATAAGTAAAATAGTCATTAGAGAAAAAAAAATCTTCACACAATGGCAATTAAATGTTTGAAATAATGGACCAGGTAATGAAACAGAGCGGGAGGAATAAGGACATTTAACTTGGGGTGATACAGTACTGGATGGATAACTGTACTTGAAGATAACGATATAGAATTCAGATACAGTCCGTCATGATCTAACTGAATGGTGGAACAGGCTCGAGGGTCTGACTGACCTACACATTTATCGATGGAACAAATGGCCCTAACTCGTTCTTGACTCTTTGTATCTTTGTTGCACTACTGCATCGCAATGATATTCCTGTGCAAAATAATTACATCACGTGTGCTTCCCATACCTCCATACAATGCAAACATACTGTAAGACTTTATAGTCTAACCAGAATTTGGAACGCTCAATGCAATGTTTTAATTACTTGTAAACCGAATGAACAGCTGTCAGGAATTTTAATTTACTCAGGATTCTCAACATTAGATCCCCATATGTAGCAGTAATTAAATCCAGCACATGTGGAAGATAAATTAAAGAGCAGATTGTTCTTTAGTGGACATCTCAGTTAATAATGAAACTAAACACAGCTGTGCAGACCGCCACAGTGATCACAACACAGACGTTATTAAGCGTGGGTCAGAACGGTTTATCGCCAATGGACATAATACAATTCACTGATTGCACAGTCAATGTACTTTCAATAAGTTTCAGAAAATCTACATACTAATGAGCACCAGGGACTAGAGTTTTCAGAGAAATGCTGTCAGAACTAGTTTGAAACATTGTGTAAGCAAATTGGGTGTCATTAGGTAGGAGGTGGGTTGCATTTGTATTCTTCATCCTCGCCACTTGCCTATTCAAAGTCAGTACCTTCAGATCACGGCCACAAATAGGTTATGTTCCAATAGCTTTCAGCAAATGTTCACTGACATGCTTGACCACACCAGCCTCCTCCCACATCACTTCACTCTTGTCCAGCTGGGTGGGGCTGCACTCAACTGGCTCCATTCTAATCTAACCAGTCGCACATAGCCAAAGAATGACCTGAAATGGCTTCTCTTCCTGTTTCCATTACCTCTGGTGTCCCCCAAGGATCTATCCTTGGCCCTCTCCTATTTCCCATCTACATGCTGCCTCTCAGTGACATTGTCTGAAAACATAGGGGAGGATTTTCCCCCTTTTGGTGGGGCGGGGGGGTAATGCGGAAGCGGGCAGGGGCGGGCGCAAACCTGGTTGGCACCCCTGATCAGGTCGGTGCCGCCATTTTACGTGGGCGGGCCTTAATTAATTAAGGCCCGCCCAGCATGACGCGCGCCCGGAAGCGCTGAGTGCTCCCTGTGCCTCGGAGATTAGTTTAAGTTTTAAAAATTTAAATAAAGAAAATGAAAAATTTTAAGGCATATCCCCTCATGTGACGGTGCCACACAAGCTGGGACATGTCAGTGAACTTTAATGAAACACTTTATTTAATTTATAAACTCTTCATGAAACCTCATCCCACCTGTGGATGAGGTTCCATGGAAAACGCGAAGGTCGCCTGGGTTCTTCACCTGCCCGCTGACCTTAAGGTTGGACGGGGCAGCTTTCTCAATAGGTTTAATTAGTTAGTTAATGGCTTTAATAGGCCTTTGATAGTTTGGCGGGCATGTAGCCGACTCAGCTGTGCGGCCGCCGAACTGAAAATCGAAATGACATCCTGCTTCATCTGCCACACTCTCATCATTAATTGCCTAACTCATCCATCCTCACAGCATTCTGCTTCCCATGCTAATTGAAAATAGTTGTTATGCAGTTGGACGATTCTCCACTGTGAGTAAACAACATTATTTTTTCCTGCCTTTTCTTGATATTTGTTTTGATTTTTTTTTTCCTCCTGGGCTTTGCTCTCAACAGCGTTACGGAGGTCAATTTTTATAATTCCAGAAGATTCTGGGACAATCTGGGACGGTTCTCAACTTTACCATAAATTAACACTGTCAAAAAAGATTATGTGGTCAGTCATCTCATCGATACATGTGGAATATTGCTAAGCTTAAAATGAAGATCAAGTTCCCTTATAAACCAGCATTAACTACAGGCAGGATTTTCACTACCAGGGCGAGTAGCTTAAGTCAGGAAATCTCCCAGACACGCCTTGGTTTAAAGGACCTCGTTAACACCCAATTTTCGCTCCAGGAGGCAAGGGTGAGATAGAATCGGGCTTACCAGCCCCAGAAGCACATTACAGGGCAGGTGGGTGCCAATGTGGGCTGATTAGAAGGTCCGCCTCGGTTCTCTGGGACTTCGTCCCAGTTGTTTTAGAAGCTTTTAGGCCCTCCAGCCCTCCCTCCTCACATCCCCTCACTGCTCCACCCACACCAAGGCCCCTCCATGCCACCTCATGCATCCCACCCATGTCCCCTCAAACCACCATGGCCCCTCATAACTCTGTGCCATCACAATAGTCGCTCATGTGGTATTGACCGTGGGAAGAACTCAGGAGCCATGTGGAGATGAAAAAAAACTCACAATCTAATACAGCTCTCACTCATACACAATTGATATAAAAAAAACCTCCCATTCATGAAATATTTTAATTCCCCTCAAGTATCTAATCTGTTATTAAAAGAAATTCTATTCAGTACCCACATCAAAGACAGCTAATCCTTTAATAGCCTCTTTAAACTATCAAACTGCAAAATCAGTACCCACCAGTGAACTAAGTGATTTTGAAACTCAGCCAAGCGTTCATAATGTAATAACAGCTGTAGTAACAGCCCTTGGGAAATGCCAAGAAAGGACTTTACTGAACTATGGAACTGGTAGCCATGCTTTTTTTACAACCTACATCAGGTGGCCTGTCATTCAAAACAGTCCAGCAAATTTTTTTTTACTCTAACTGACAGCGTAAGCCTCTTTTTTTTTCCTGTTTGAAGAGCTGGGAATTTAAAACGACTTCAGATATTGGCACTTAAACAGGACTTAAACGCCCTTCAAGAAGACTTAAGCCTGCTCCATCAATTTGTTACTCCCGCATTGCAGGTTAAGGCCCTGAAACTGTGAAAATTGGGTATTTTGGAGCACAACACTAATTCCAAATGGCCTTGCTGAGTTCGGGTGTGTGATTCACGCCCCACCCTTTTCCTTGCCAGTAAAAATTGGATCTGTTGGAAATGGAGGTGGGACTTCCACATCCAGGTCCCACCCACCATTTTTTAAAGGTCTCCAGCGTTGGCTCAACTCCATGACAATCTGGACCTCCACTTCAAAAGTAACTCATGGGAGGGTCCTGAGATTGTGAAAGGTGCTATTTAAAAACAAGATTTTCTTCCACTTTTTGAATTACACAATCAGAATACACTACAGTCTGGTATAATAGGGCTAGAGTTTCTTCTGGTCATGGCACTGTGAGCAATTAGTAAAAATGCTGTAAGAGAAACATGTTGAAACACAGAACAGAAGATATTATTACGTGTTTCTTCTGTTCCTGCACATACAAAGCCCTCAGAAGCTCATACACTCAATGTTGCTCTACATGTCAATGTAAAATTATCTTCTTTTCCCGCATCTTGAACTGAAAGCATTAACTCCTCATCTGGTTTAGCTCCACGGGCTCCAGCTGCCCTTCAGAATCTTGTCTCAGTGGCCGTCTTCCATGTGTGAACTTGGATTGTGAGTGACAGGCTATTTGACTGCAGGGGCATTATAAGAAGCCTGATATTTGTCTTCATCTGAGATATTTGCTGATTGGCGATCAGGAGCGGGAAGTCTGGTTGGTTTATTTTTCCCCCTGTCTACCAGAAGTCAGCTGAGGTGCCCCACCCCACACATCACCCCCTCCACAAACATCCCCCCACGCCCTCCAGCCATTACCCTCTGCAAACCCTCAGTCAACTTAGTGCGAATTATGGATCAAACCTTGAAACTCTAGTTCTGTATGACTCAACTGCCAAGGTTCCATGAACCAAGCTGAAAATTAATGCTGAATTCAGGACTATCACACAAGCTCAATGGAGCAAAACAAGTTCATTAGCAAGTAATGAGCCAACTGAAAAAAAATTCAATAAACTCTGTACCAAAAGTAACAAAAATCTTCAATGAAACAATGCAATGAATAACTCAACATGTGGCTATGTAGAATGTTGTTTAGGAATAACCAAATACAATTTTGTTTGTTGGCAGATGTTTTCAGTCCCTCAAACCTGTTCTGAATTCAGTTAAATCATTGCTTATCTGCATTTTGACTCCATCCATTCACCTTGGTCCCATGACTGTTAATAACCTTGCCTAAAAAAAATCTATCAATCTCAGTTTTGACAGCAGAAATTTATAAAGTGCCCCAAGTACTCTACTTATAACTGTTGTCAAATAAAAAAATAAAATCTGTTGAACTTGTGAGACCTTCATATTGCTAGAATTACAAAAGAGCTGAATGGACATTAATTGTGATGGGTCTCAGCACAGGAACATCATTGATGTAGGTCAGCGTATGAATTCTAAATTCACTAACTGAAATTGGAAGTTCTCCCAGCCCTGATTGCTGGTACGAACTCTCCAAAGCGCCCCCCCCCCAAAAAAAAGAACATTATTATCTGCCTTTGATTCAGAAATTCAGAACGATTTCTTCACCATGTTCACAGGGAGAAGATTTTAGCATAAATACTTCATACTACCGATGATTCCAAAAGCTACAGATATTCACCTGGCAACTAGATGAATAAATTATACCTGAAAACCTGCCTGGGACATTTTTCATGAAATTATTATAGACTACAGCTATTGCTCGATTGTTAGGATTTAGAATGTGACTGCGCTTTGTAGAATTGATCTGAGAAGTGAGGCGAATAGAAATTATCTTTTTTTCCCTTCAATTTTTAAGCAGAGTTTATTCTTACTGAAGTTAAGAAAAATGCTAAGAGTTCCGGCAACATTGCTAGGGAATGAGACAAAGAAAGTTTTCAGGGAGCTGACACAAGTGCATGAGCCAAATGGCCTCCTACTGGATTGTCGGGTTCAGGGGTAGAGCTCTTCCAGTCTCCCACCAAAACTTTGGGAGAGTTGGCTTAGAAGGACAGTATTTCTGCCTATCTGTTGCTGAAGTTACGTCGGGAGATTGGGTAAACCGTTATGGAAATTTTAGACATATCTCTCTCAAACACAAGCGCAGACTGCAACTCTAGGGAAAAAGGGTACGTTTATACAGTGCCTTTCATGACCACAGTATGTCCCAAAGTGCTTTACAATCAATGAATTATTTCTGCAGTGTCATCACTGTTGTCATGTAGGAAATGTAGCAGGCAATGTACACACAGCAAGCTCCCACAAACAGCAATGGGTTTATTCCCAGATCACCTGTTTTTAGCGGTGTTGACTGGGGGATAAATACTAGCCAGGAGACTGGGGAAAGCTCCCCGGCTCTTCTTTGACATTGTGCCATTAGATCTTTCCGAGAGGGCAAACGGGGCATCTGTTAAACGTCTCTTCCAAAAGGCGGCACATTCAATCGTGTAGCACTGGAGCGACAACCTAGATCTTGTGCTCAAGTCTTGAACCCACAACCTTCCGACTCAGAGGTGAGGCTGCTAAAAACTGACACCAACAGCATTTACTGCCTGATGCTCTGATGACACCAGTGGTGGATCTGAAAGAACAGAGAATGAGACCCTTTTCTTGTTGCTGAAATCAAACTCACTGTACAGCCCCCAACTCTTAACTTACTCATTTCCTCAGACTTCAGTCGTGTCACAACTTACATCATTTACCTGATCTTCTTTCTCAACCTTATCAAATTCGATGGTGCTCTGTCCTTTTCACCTTGACTCGTGGGTTAGAAAACATTATTTTTAAAAGATAAAGTCCATTCTTGTATCTGTTTAAAATGGAAGGGGAACGTGGGTATTTCTGTCAGAGAGAGCCAGCACAGGCTGAACAGGGCTCCTGTGGCTGGTAAAATTCCAGGGTTCTACCTTTGAATACTACACTGCTTCCTCACTCTTATTTATCAACTCTTAATCGGAGTTTTAAAATAAGGAGAGGGCACGCCTCTCTCAATTCTCCCCCGGGCAATCGTTGGACTTTTGGAACCTGACGGATTGTGAGGTTTGGGGGCAGCAAAACCACGCGTATGAGCTCCTGTTTAGATCCAAACATGAAGCCTCCCTCCCAGATCAGCTTTCATGGCTTCGGAAATGACCCATCCCTGCACTGATATCGGAGGCTCTTACGATGCCAGATCATATTTGCTCTTTATGATGGGTTGTGCGCTGCAGCCATTATTGATTTTGACATGGTCCTTGAGTCTGGGGATTTTGCATGAAATTATAAATTGTTGCTTGGTAACCGGCCCTCATATGGGGTTTACGTTAGTTATACAGGAGCATGATGACAGTGCATCTTTTGTTTTTTCTATTCCTAAGTTTTGAACGTTGTGATTTAGACTCAACGTGGCATCATTTTAAACGCTCAAAGCAAAATGTTGCAAAAATCTGAAGCAGGAACTAAAAACTCAGCAGGTGAGGCCGCGTGCGTGAAAAGAGATGAGGGGGTGAGGAATCGTGATGGTTCGTTTCCAGCTGCAAAAGCTGACAGTTCATTCCTAGCTAGCACCCAAACTGGGAGGCCAGAGGCTGGTCGGAAATTGGGCCTAGGACTTCCTTATAGGAACACAGGAAAAGTGTACCCCACCCCCCACCCCCACCCCCTTGATACAATGAGATTGTGGCTTATCTGTGGCTTAATTCCACATACCTGCCTTTGCTCCATCCCTCTGAACGCTTTTGGATAACAGAAATCTAACAATCTCAGATGAAACTTACAGAATACTGAAAGGCCTGGATAGAGTGGACATGGGGAAGATGTTTCCATTAGTAGGAGAGACTAGGACCCGAGGGCACAGCCTCAGAGTAAAGGGAAGACCTTTTAGAACAGAGATGAGGAGAAACTTCTTTAGCCAGAGAGTGGTGAATCTATGGAATTCATTGCCACAGAAGGCTGTGGAGGCCAAGTCATTGAGTGTATTTAAGACCGAGATAGATAGGTTCTTGATTGGTAAGGGGATCAAAGGTTACGGGGAGAAGGCGGGAGAATGGGGTTGAGAAACTTATCAGCCATGATTGAATGGCGGAGCAGACTCAATGGGCTGAATGGCCTAATTTCTGCTCCTATGTCTTATGGTCTTATGAAAATTAACAATTGGCCGAGTGTCAATTGCTGTTTGTGGAACAGGGCTCCAAACTTCTACCATCCCTTTCAGCGTAGAAGTGTTTCCAAATGTCACTCCTGAACAGTCTGGCTCTAATTTTTATACTATGTTCCTAGTTCTAGACTCATTAAACAGTAGAAATAGAGTCTATCTCCCCTACCTGTTCCATTTAATATCGTGAAAACTTTGATCAAATGGTTCCTCACAACCATCTAAATTCCAGGGGGAGGATTTCCCCCTCATCGGGCGGCCGCTTGGCGGGGGCGAGCGGGAGTGGTCGAGCTTGGCCGTGATTTCACACGGTGGGGGGGCAATTAAGGCCCCAACCAGCGCAAAATGGGCGCTGCAGCGCTCCCTGTGTTTGGGGGGGGTAGGCGGGGGGCAGGGAGGAGGGCGAGCTGGCAAGTTCGCGTGTGAGTGCAGCGAAAGCACAGACTTGTCTCAGGGAGAAGAAGATTTTCAATAATTAAAAATAAAGTTTTTAAAATGTTAAAAAAAAGGTCGCCTCACGTCACATGAGCAGGGACGTGTTAGAAATGGGTTTGAATTTTTTCTAATGACGGATCGAAACCTCGTCCCGCCCGTGGATGAGGTTTCGCAAAAAATGCAAAGGCCGCTTGGCCTTTTCGCCCGCCCGGCCACCGTAAGAATCTTGTAGAGTTAAAACAATTAACTAAATCCGCCCACCGTAAGGTTGGACGGGCAGCGAAAAATTTTAATTCAATTAGATTTTTAATGGCCTTAATAGGCCTGTTAATTGTCGGCGGACACGCTGCTGACTCCAGCGCGCGCCCACCGACCGAAATATCGCTCGAGTGCGCGATGATGTCGGGACGTTCGCCCGACGAGTGGAACAGTCTCCCCCAGGGATAGAACCCTGGTTTGTGCGATAAAAGCAAAATACTGAAGCTGCTGGAGATCTGAAAAAAAAGAAGAGCAAGTACTGGAAAAAACTCAGCAGCGCCTGTGGAGAGAGAAACAGAGTTAATGGAGAGAATTTTCTGCTTGTCGGGCAGGCGGAGCTGGAGTGGGCGCAGGTGGGAGCGGATCCAATCGCTGCCCATGATCGGGTCCTTGCCACCATTTTACATGGGCGGGCCAATTAAGGTGTGAATCGCGGCTGCCGAGGACAGCGGGAGTGGGTGGGCGGTGGTGGGACTGCAATGACCAGCGGGTCCAATGGCGACCCGGTGACCTGGTTTAAAAAGCTCCTGCAGCCTTTCAAAGGCTGTGGATCACGGCCAGTGGAAGGACTCCCCACAGCGCTGCTGGTGAGCAGGCCAGGCAGGAGGGTAGGGCAGGGGGGCACTGTGCCCCTCGTTTTTCTGATGCTTGCTTTGCTGCCCTCCTCGAGGAGGTGGCAGCACAGCAGGAGGCCCTCATACCCCAGGATGGGAGGAGGAGGCCCCCCCCCCCCACATAAGCAAATGTCCTGGGAGGAGGTGGCGGAGATGGTGAGCTCCCCGCGATGTGGTGCGGCGCACCTGGATCCAGTGTCGCAAGCGCTTCAACGGCCTGTTGGGCTCGGGAAGGGTGAGTACCGTGTTGGCATTGGTCACTTAACCCAGCAGGTAGGCTTTCCCCCTGGTACCCTCCCCCAACCCCAAGTCTGAGTGTAGTGACTGCATTGAATCATTGATGCCATGTGTCCTTCGCTGGGTGGGCCATCAGATATTGCCCATGCCGAGGTCACCCTGAGAGGGTGGTGAAGAGATGGGTTCTGCCCCCGCAGCATGTGGTACACTGAGACCCACATTACTGTTTTGGGGGCAACCAGGAGAAGCTGCACCTAGGCGCAGTGCTGGAACTCCAGGACATGTCAAAGTCAGGGGGGGGTGAGATGCTGGGAGGGGAGCTACAAGGTGGCATTGGCACCGATCGATCTGCTGCCCTCTGCGCTCCACGTGCTTGCGCCTCCGTGCTATGGAAGGTTAGACCATGTGGTGCCTAATGTGATGTTGGCAGCATTTGGCCAAGGGGGAGGGGGGCGGATGGGGATCAGGCCTAGCATCTTTGCGTGAATGTTCAGCAGCAGTGGGGTGAGAAGGCACTGGAGCCCTGTAATGTCCCACTCTGGTTGGAGTGGGCCGTCTGTGAAGAGATTCCAGGTACAAGTTGCACTAATCGATGCTCTTCTCTCCTTTCCAGGAGCAGAATGCACATGATGCCGCCGAGCGGGCGAGGACTGGCGGTGGGCCGGCACAGTTGGCAATTCTCAGCCGCTTCGAGCAGGAGGCCCTAGATTTGGAGAGACGCCATGCACCCAGGTTCACCGGTGTCGGTGAGGCTGGGGTGCCACGGGCAGGTATGTTTGCCCACAGTGAGGTCACCATTGTTCTCCCAACAGCCATGGCAGTGCTGAATGTTCAGTGATTGAAGTTTGCAACATGGCTTGACCAACGCTTATGGAAGGATGAGCGCATTATGATCCGGGGGACAGGGATGCACATTGACATTGTCCCCACATTAACTGATCCAATCTCCTTGTTCTTCCTTTCAGCATCATTGGAGCAGGGCCAGGAGGAGGAGCAGCAGAGGCCCCCTCTCACACCTGAGGGGCCTGAAGTCTCACCAGCATCACACCATCTCTGCCAGGCAGGCACCAGCGCAGATACTAGCACCTCGGTGGGAATTAGAACATCGGCTAGTGTCCTTGGGCACAGCGGTGAGGGCACCTCACAGTCACTGGAGGAGCTGGCAGAGACAGAGAGTGCCCATGGCGCCAGCAGTCGGAGGACTGCAGGGGACCAGGCACATGCTCAGTCGGTGCCTGATGATGTACCTCTGGAGTTGTCTGCGACGCAGCAAATGCAGGAAATGCAGCAGGATGTGTGGGAGCATCTGGTGGAGATACATGAGGCTATGTTTGGCTTGGTGCCCGTGGTGAAGGAGTCTACGAGAACTATCGCCAAAGCAATGAGCCTCATGGGCGAGCTCCATGCGTCCTCCATGGAGAGAGTGGCGACTCTCGTGGAGAGGCTCCTCCAGGAGACCAATCAGGGCTTCCTGATTGGACCAGCAAGCCCTCACATCGGCATTGACCTCAGCTGGTCATTGTCAATGTGGGAGATGGTCTGGGCACCAAGTTTCCCAACTTGGTGCCCATCTATCCACCGTGAGCAGGGAGGTCCGGAGCGACCTCACGTCGGTGCAGCAGCTGCCTGTCGTCTCTGCGGGCTCCTCTCAGGGCGCTCCGGATGAGGGTGGCAGCTCCTCTGCCCCTCTGCCAGTGATCAGTGCATCCGATGAGGCTGCGACGACTGGGGAGATGCCAAATATGGAACAGGCAGCTCCCTCCCAGGCAGGGCCAGCACAGGCTCCACAGGCCAGAGGACGGTCGCCAGGATCATCGAGGCCGACAGGACAGCAGAGTCAGCAGGCTGGCTCAGATGGCACTCCCAGCGAGGGGGCAGCACCAAGACGCAGCACCTGAAAATGTAAAAATTTGGCACCTTAGGCACACCATGGGTTTATCACTGGTTCTTTTGTGTTGGCCCGAGATGAGGTCTTGGAGCTGGTGTGATGTTTAACACCTTTGTCATGTTGTTTCCTTAAGTTTCTTTGGTTGTGATATTAAATTCAGACATGTCACCGTGGCTGAGGGTGCCTCTTTTCTTCTGCAGATGGATGTTTCCAAAAATGTTATGAGTGTTTTGTGGGACACTCAGCTTTATTAACAAGGCTCAGTTAACGTTCCTATCCAGGCAGATTTTGCACTCAGGGATTGAGTATGGAGCCTACAGCCCAGGTTTGTCCTGGGGGTCCATATGTGGTGTTCTAGCTGAAGGTCCATTGGATTAAAGCCTCCTGGGCATCCCTGCCTCCCTGGAGTATGCCCGGGTCAGTGTCTACCCCCTCAGCATTTCCCTGTGCAGGCTCATCCTCGGACTCACTGTTGGACTCTTCGTGTGCAGCCGGAGACACTGCATCAATGTCTTCATCGTCCACGGCATCCCCACTTTCCAGCGCAAGATTGTGGAGAGCGCAGCATGCAACCACTATCACTGAGACACGATCTGGGGGGTATAGAAGAGTGCCCCCTGAGCGGTCCAGGCATCGGGGGCACATCATGAGAAGACCGATGGCTCTCTCCACCACAGCCCTTGTGTAGGTGTGGCTCCTATTGTAGAGCTGCTCAGCCTCTGTTCTTGGATGGTGGCGAGGTGTCATGAGCCACCTTCTGAGGGGATAGCCCTCGTCACCCAGCAGCCAACCATCCAGCCGAGCCGGAGCACTGAAGAGCCCCGGCACCTGGGAGTGTCTGAGGATGTTGGCGTTATGGGAGCTGCCTGGGTACCTTGCACAGACTTGTAGAATCAGCATCCTGTGGTCACACACTATCTGCACGTTCATGGAGTGGAAGCCCTTCCTGTTGACGAAGGCACCGGGCTAACCTGCTGGCGCCTTGATGGCCACATGTGTACAGTCTATAGCACCCTGGACACGGGGGAAGCCAGCAATCACTGTGAAGCCTCTGGCTCGCTGTGTCTGGCTTGCCTGGTCCCAACAGAAGTGGATGAAGGTCAATCCACATCTGAACAGAGCGTCTGTAACCTGCTTTACACAAGTGTGGACAGCTGATTGGGAGACTCCGCAAAGATCACCCACCGAGACCTGGAAGGAGCCAGAGGCATAGAAGTTGAGGGCAGCCATGGCATTTGGAGCCACTGGCATGGGGTGTCCACCCACACAGTTAGCGAAGATCTCAGGCCCAATCATCTGACAGATATAGTTGACTGTCTCCCTTGAGAGACGGAGCCTCCTTCAGCACTGCACCTCAGACATATTGAGGTAGCTGCTTCGCTGCCTGTAAACCCTGACAGCAAGATAGTGGCGTCTTCTGCGGCCCCTTCCACCTCTTGGCCCTGCACCCCTTGTGCCTGTACTCCCAAAGGTGGCTCCCTTGAGGCTGAATGTGCACTCCTAGCCTCCTCCCCCTTCTAGCCCTCCCTTCCGCCTCAGAGGAGGTGCCTCCAGTGGAGAGTTCAGCTCCCATTCCCAGGCTAAGGGAAGGCTTCCTGAAACCTGCAGGCCCAGAAAAGATTCCTCACTGCAGAGTGCTGACCTGAAGGTTGTGAGTCCAGTCCAAGCAGCTGGTGTGTGTTTTAAAGTATTGCAGATCACACAGGCAAGTATCAGTAACTTTGAAAAATCAATATTCGATACAGCACACTCGCAACCCCACTGAGCCCTCTTATCCCACCCGTGGATGGGGTTTATACAAATGTGTCCTGCCCACCTGCCCGTCTGCCCTTTGTGCCCGTGCGCCAACCTGAGGATTGCACGGATGCCAAAAAAATCACCATCGATTGGTGCTCAAGGGCCTTAAGTGGCCCATTAATTAATGGCGGCACGCATCAGAGGTCAACTCGCGCCCACCCAATGAAATATCACGATGGCGCGCGGTGACTTCGGGACACTTGCCCGGTAAAATCCTGGCCTATGTCTCTTCTTTGGAACTGGATTATGTCAACTCTCCTCATGGCTTAATTCTTGGTAATCCATATATCATTCTGGTAAATCTACACTGCAAACCCTCACAGGGCAATATATCCTTCATAAGGTGTCGTGACCAGAGCTACTCACTGTACTCCAGGTGTGGTTTAACCAGGGCCCTGCATCACTTTTACATCTTTGTATTCTACAATAGATATAAAATCCAGCCTTCCATTGTAATTACTGGGATGGGTCCTAGCAACTATCATGTCTCCAGAGGAAGTTTACCCACCCTGCTCCAACCCAATTTGTCTCGCCAGCGGCAGCTCCTGGTTTGCCCTGGAAGGGAGTGGCAAAAGAACCAGATGTGGCATGAGGAAAAAGTTGTGGTTAGGATTTGGATTACATTGGCAGTTAGTGTGATGAAAACACATTCAACTGTAGCCTGTATAACAGAACTGAATAGATGCTTGAAGGAGAAAAAATAAATTGCACATATATATGGGGAAAGAATTGGGGAGTGGAACTAACTGGACTGCACTTCAAAAGATCTGGTGCAGACTCAATTGGGGTGAATGGTCTCCTTCGGTGCTGTGCTGTTCTATGATTTTACAATCTATTTTCAGCATTAAAAATGCCTACCCTCTAGTCCGGTGGATCAGTCTGCTTATTTATTTTTATCTAGGAGAGGTCTAGTTGATTTAGTCCCTTGGGAAAACATGATAAAATGTGCTGATTTTGTTCAAAACATTCTGTGGTGTGCCTTTAAACATGAAGGAAGCATAGAAAGAATATTAAAATGGGCTATCTAATATCAGTAACTTTTGCTTTGTTGAAAAAGTCACTTTGCCTTGATTTTCTGCAATGTCTGAATGCAATTGGGCTTAGTTGAACCTTCTGGTTAATTGAGATATATAGAGAAAGAGATGGAGAGAGATAGAGATAGAGAGAGAGAAATCGAGAGAGAGAGGTAGAGAGAGAGAGATAGAAATAGAGATAGAGAGAGATAGAGAGAGAGCTAGAGATAGAGATAGAGAGAGAGAGATATAGAGAGATAGGGAGAGATAGAGAGAGAGATGGAGATAGAGATAGAGAGAGAGATATAGAGAGATAGAAAGAGAGATGGAGATAGAGATAGAGAGAGAGATGGAGAGAGAGATAGAGGCAGGCAGGCAGGTAGGTAGGTAAATAAAAAGTCCAAGCACAGGAGAGGGAAAGCACAGCACACAAAGGATATTCAGTAGAGCTGCTTAGATACACACTGTAAAGTGCCTCATCCCCCCTGACACCTGCATTAAGTGTGTGCTCAAAGCTGGGGGATTTGGCAGGTATCTCCTGCAGCTTTGGAACAAGCCCATCACAGAAACACACGAGGCTGTGGTTACTGTGGCTGAAAATGACAGGCATTCCTGTTGCCAAAGTGGGTCACATGTTTGGTTAGCATATATAGACAGACCCCGTATTAAATTCCAGGTGCATGTTGGGCATGCCTTCTTATCTAGGGTTCACCATAGTTCCTTCCAAAGCGGCGTACAATGATTGTTGTTTGGGTCACAGGAAGGGATAACTGATTCAGCACAGTTTAAAAAAATCTCTCATAGGCTCAAATAAGTTTCTCCAGCACACAGTGGGATAATATAGCACAGAGGCAGCAAACACCAGCTATACAGAAACCTGAAAGGTGGCAATGTAACTAAACAGCAAAGACCTTGACATCATGGAAAAAGCCTCCAAGGTAGCATCTACTTTCACACATCTTTAGATTGCTGTTCTGTTGTTTAGAAGTGTCATGAGCCCACACACTCCATTCCGTTCTTTGCTCCCACAATGAGCTAACACGTGACAAATGCTTACATATCATATGCATTTGCTGATGGTGTGGGGGTAGGGAGGGGGCGCTGGGTGAAAAATCACGTCCCTTGAATTTGTGTGAGGATGAGGCCTCAATGCCTCAGGGAGCAGGAGTCTGAAAGACCAGGGGACCTTTTTCTATCTATTTGTTCATATCAAATGATGTTATTTGGACTGCACCACTGTCACTGCACTTGGTTTGAACCAGTTTTGCACTGACTGCAAATTTCAGATCCCCAAATAAGTCCTGGACATTCTAAAAAGCTATAACATAATTCAGTGATTTAAATAATGCTACAATATCATGAGAGCAAAGCCTTATAATTTTGTGACAACATCAAAATCAGGCCTCGTTACTCCTGTTTTAGGGTTCAAGTTTATTTTTGTTTACTGCACCAAAATGTTTTTGTCATTTATGTTCCACACCTTTTGGTTTCACCACCATAGCTCATTCAAGTTCACTGAGAGCAAGATAGCTCCACATAGCAGGAGAACGAGATGAAGCAGTTATCTTGTTTCATGAGACAGAGGGAGAAAGATTATACAGGAGTGAACACAGGCAACAACGGAGTGTTCAAATTATGTCAAAAAACACAGAGGCTCTACCAAAGTAGAGCACTCACCAGGCAACATTGTTCTTTAAAATATTTACATGGATTTGGTAACTTTGTGTTACTCAATGCTCTGTCCGCAGAGTAGGAAGTAGCTCCATCTGAAATGGCCAGTAATCTACAGTCACTGAGTCACATAGGTGAGGCTGCAGTGATAGTGGACCGTGTGATTCATATTGCAGTGATAAGGCACTCACTCTATTTCACAGCAAGTTAACAGGCAAGTAGCTGCATACATTCTAATAAGAATGAGTAACTCAGTGGAGTCTGGCTAATGCATTTATTTTCATACCTATCTAGGTTTGATTTTCAGCTTGCAAGTATCTATTTTTGAATTTTCTCATCTCTTGGTGGTTTCTAGCTGGGGAGTGGTGGGCCGGGATGGATCAAAGCTGTTCAACATTGATGTCCAACAATATGACATGCTCATGGATGTAGCGTGATAAAACATAAGCAAGATGGTTTAAGGTGAATAGGGAATAAAATGAAACATGGGAACACACACTGGGAGAGCCTTACAACACAACCTTTTCTTTTGGTCTAATTTATCATACAGGTATCTCAATGTCAGACCTTTAAATTCTCACAACTAAAGCATATTTTTATCTCTGCCCTTACCGGGATTTATCTTCAGCTTCACTATCAAAGGCAAAATAGTTCCACCAGATGTAAAATCAATCCTGAGACCATCCCCCAGTTCCTGACGCCAGAGTTATGACAATGGAACCAATGAGAAAGGGGGTAACATCAGCATGGCTCACCACCTGAGGCTGTTTTCATCACACATCCATTTTAGCTCCTTTGGAATTGATTGCTAGAATGTAATTGCCTCATTTGGGATGGAAAGTCTCTAACATTGGAAATATTATATTATACAATTATTATCATAATACCTTGTACTTGGCACTGTAACTTTCACTGTATTATGTTATTAATGATCTATTGCTGTTACCATATTTTGGGATGTATTATTGATTGTCGTTTGGTGGTAGAGAACTTGAGTATCACTGAAAAAACAGACATGTCTAAGCTTTTCATCTTGCACTCATCAGGACACTTGCAAGAATACCAATATAAGAGGAAGACAACAATTTATACTGTATATGAAGACAGTGCTGATTGAACATTGTCCAAGGCAATGCCACTTGCCAACCAATCAGCACTGTCTTCATATACAGTATAAATTGTTGTCTTCTCCTTATGTATTATTGCTTTAAATGTAATTCTCTATTGGTTTATGATATATTGGTATATCACAATTAGGAAAGTATTACTGTAATATTACTAGGTACAGATTATTCCAATTTCTTAATTCTTTCATGGGGTGTGAGCATTGCTTAAAAGGCCAGCATTTCTCACCTAACCCAAATTGCCCTTGAACTGAGTGGCTTGCTAGGCCATTTCAGAGGGCAGTTGAAAGTAAAACACATTGCTGTGGGTCTCGAATAACATGTGGGCCCGACCAGTTAAGAAAGGCAGATTTCCTTCCCTAAAGAACATTAGTGAACCTGGTGGGGTTTTATAACAATTGATGATAGTTGGCATGGTCACCATTGCTGAGACTAGCTTTCAATTCTAGATTTATTAATTGAATTTAAATTCCATCAGCTGCCATGGTGGGATTTGAACCTGTGACCCCAGAGCATTAGCCTGGGCCTCTGGATTACTAGTCCAATGATGTTACCGCCACACAACTATCTCCTTCTATTACTACTATGAGGACAGCATGGTCACTAACATTTTATTATTGCTGTAACAGACACATTGTTCCTCTTGGGACTCAGTTGTGGTCTGGTGTCTGGGACTGGTGTGGTGAACCAAGTATACCAAGAAACCCAGCTGCAAAATACTGTCCTTAACTGAGATCCACCCTTCAGTTCTCCCCAGGCATTGATTTGCAGGTTTTAAAGGAGCCATTAGAACGGAGGCGAGACACCCACGAGACAGGACAGTGGGAGACCAGGGTGACTTGCATTACATTGCCTATCCTATCACCACGTCAGAGTTTAGCCTGGACACTGGCAGGGCCGAGAAACTAGTGTTCACACAGCACACATGAGATCATAAGTTACAGAATGACATTGAGAATGTTGTTTCTTGGTATTGTCATGGTAAACAAATACAAGTAAAGTGGAGCTCATTTTTTATATACAGATAACGAATTTAATCCAGCAACAGAGCCAAAAAATAAGGCCTCAATTAGCTCACCTGACAGCAGCTATCTTAACCATCTGGTCCAGTTTACAAATGATGGTCAATCATGTGGTATATTAGCAACTCAATAATTATGAAATCTGGACCTCCTCCAGCTTCAGAGAGTAATGTTCTTCAACCACTATCTATCTTATTCTGAAATATGGATCAACAAATAATTAGCAACATTTTTCCAGCTGCTATTTGTTACCTACATGTCTTCTTGCAAGTAAATAACACCCAAGGACGTTATCATGTGACAATGTTATCTAGATAGGCAGGCCTGCAAGAAATTGTTTCTTTGGAGGTCATTCAGTATTATATATATTAGACCAAATTTATTGAGGTCGAGTTTCCACTTTGGCCAAAAATTGTGCTCGAAATTGTGCCTGTTTCAAAAAATATTTATTTTCCCATTGAGTTCCTGTTCAAAGCTATTTGCACATAGCCAAATGAAAAATCTGCCTGGTTCCAAAATAATTGGGCAGAGTTTTAGTTAAAATGTAATTTTAAAAATTGCTTTAAAAGCACTCTCTGATACACTGAAGATTATGGAAAACTATCTTCTGATTAGATTGGGATACATTAGTCAGTTCCTCGGCAACTTTTAAAAAAGAGTTCCTTCAAAATGAATCCATTTGTGGAGAGAGAAAGTAAGTGAATGGGCTTTTCATGGAATCGGGGAGAAGAATGAACTCAGAGAAGAATGTATAATGAGGCTTGGCTGAGAGCCCGGACATACATTAGTCTGCTAAATAGCTGTGCCCCAGGTAAAACATTGTTGATTAATAGCTCTTGCTCCATGATCTATTCTGTCAATTGCACAACTTTTATTTACACAAGATAACAAGGTTTCAAGTACTTGCAGTTTCTGCTAGTGATAATTTAAAGGGTCTGGATGGTTTACACTTTTTTTAGGGCTGTAGTGAAGGACTTTTTTGTAAAGAAAGTAGAAGTTATGAATAAATGACTTTTTTTAAAGCTTCCTCACACATCATATTGTTACTATAGGGATCATTGGTTCTATACGGAGTGGGTGAATGGGCGTGGAATTGTCATAGCTTTGGCATGGAGAGTAAAGCTTGGCATGGAGGAGTCATGGCAGATAGTGGGCCATAGCTTTGTATGAATGGTATGAGGAGCCAAAGGGGTTGGGTGGGGGTCATAGTTGGCACGGAGAGTGTGAGGGGCCATGGTGGGCGGGTGGGGGGACATGAGTTGGCATGGATGGGGAATGGGGGTTGAGGAGATAAGAGGGGTGAGGGCTAGAGGGCTGTTCTTTGTTCTGCTGTTATTATTACAATTGGGACCAAGTCCTAGACCAGTCAGGTAAGCTTCTTAAAAAGCCCACCTCGGCGTTTGGCCACTCCTGTGGCTGCCTCTGAGTGCCTTCCAGGGGCACTGGGCCTGACTTCAGTTAGCATCTGCCCCCAGATCAAAAATCCCATCTTTAAATGGCACTTTCTCCTGAGGCAGACATGCCAAGCCAGGATATTTCCTGACTCTCGCTACCCGTCTCTAGGATGAAAATCCACCATAAAGTTTAAAGTCTCCATTCCGAAGAAGATTTATAAGTGGTCTCAAAACGTCAACTCTGTTTCTCTCTCCACAGATGCTGCCAGGCCCTCTGAGTTTTTCCATCAATTTCTGTTTTTATTTCAGATTTCCAGCATCCATAGTATTTTGCTTTAATTGAGTATCTATTTGTGCTTTGCTCCCAAAAGCTTAATTTTTGGAGTGTCCTTGAAGATCTGCAAATGAACATAATTAGTGGAAACTCTTAATGGTGATTAACTCACCCTGGGGGCATGGTTAGTTTTATGGTCAGGGTCTGCTTCCAGTAGAATGTTTTTTTTATATTTGTGCAAAAGATTATGGAATCTTGAGTTGCAACTGAAATTCCATGACATTTTCACCCCTTACAGCCGATATTGAGGGAATTGCAATGAGAAATTGTTTGAATTGAATCTTCAGGATAACATCTGAGACTGGTGCAGTTAAAGGCAGAAAACAGTTGTTCAACTCCCTGTGCTTTGGAGCCTTTTTGGAGTTGCAACCTAATTCGGCCTTCCTTTTTTTGGCAATTTTCCTGATGATAGCAAACCTCAACTAGCTCCTGAACTATGGTCTATTGGGCTTTGGGAATATTACTACAACTTTCCCAAATGACCATTATTCAAGTAGAAGCTTCGGAGTTGGCTGTCACCTGGCTGGTTGGCCCTGGGCCCAATGGTAACCTCACCCAACAATTATGCAAGTATGCACCCAGTCAGGGGCCACTGGATTGTGACCACGACTGGTAACCATGTTCGGTTTGCCTCACTTAATACAGATGCAGTGAGCTGAATTACCATTGCTCTAACAGAGGTCAGCTGTATCAATGCAGATCGGAGACCAAACCAGAGACTTTCCGAAACCTCACTTACTGCCTGAATAAACCTACTGGATCATCAGGGAGAAATAAGTTAAGGTTGCAAACTCACACAACACATTAATTAACTTCTATCAATGCAAGTTTAAAAGAAAAGCCAATTCTTACAATTTATTCATCAACATTCTAGTGGAGAGGATTCATGTTTACGGTACTTCATAAATGTAAATTTTCTCCATTTTGGGAGTGGATGGAATGGCCTTATTACACCATCCCTGGGTAAACTCACCAACAACAACTTGGATTTATATAGCACTTTTAACGTAGTGAAGCACCCCAAGGCACTTCACAGGAGTGAATTCAGACAATATATGCCACGGAGCCATGTAAGGAGACATTAGGACACATGAGCAAATGCTTGGTCAAAGAGGTAGGTTTTAAGGAGCGCCTTAAAGGAGAGAAAGGCACAGTGGTTTAGGGAGGGACTTCCAGAATTTAGAACCTGGGCAGCTGAAGGCACCACCACGAATAGTGAAGTGCAGGAAATCAGAGATGCAGACGAGGCTAGGAACGCAGGGAGCTCAGATCGTCGTAGGGTTAGAGGAGGTTAGGGAGTTAGTGAGAGTTTCAAACTTAAGGAAGAGAACTTGAAATTTGAGGCATCATTTGACCTGGAACCACTGTAGGTTAGTGAGCACAGAGGTCCTCACACTCAGAATCCGCGATGAAAGGGTTATCAGAGTTCAGAGATGAGGCTACAACAGAGTAAAGTTGGATCCCGTATCTGTCTGCATCACCCCATTGGGATTGATGAAGATGCTTTTGGTTATTAACCAGTGCAATTAGAATTTCAGTATCTCTGTTCTTCTCTGTTCCTTAAACCTCCCTTCCCCAGAGACTTTGACTAGTTCTGGGGTATGATTGTAAAGACAATCCTTTGCTAACTTAACAATATGTAAGACAATGGCTAAATACATCAGGCTAAGAGCTGACGACTGTATTCTGACCTTGTCTAGCTGGCTAAAGCAATATAGGCCAGGATTTTTCCCTTGTTGGGCGAGCTCGGCGTGGGCGGGCGGGAGTAGTCGGGAAGCTGGCCGCTGACTGCAAACAGGGCCAGACCACGATTTGATGCTGGCTGGCCAATGAACGCTAACGCAGTGTGAAACACATGCAGCAGCGCTTAGTGCTGCCTGTGTGAGGGGAGGGGGGAGGGGCGATTGCGCAAGTTCACACATGCGCGCAGGTGCGAGTTGGAAAAGCTCCCTGAGGCACAGAGCTGCCCCAGGGAGATGAAGAGTTTTGACAATGAAAAATAAAGATTTTTGAAATGTTTAAAATGCATGCCCCCCTCATGTCTGTCACATGAGCAGGGACATGTTAGAAATTAGGATGAAATTTAAAAAAAAATTTTTAATGACAGATCAAAACCTCATCCCGCCCTAGGATGAGGTTTTGCAAAAAATGCAAAAGCCCCTTGGTCTTTTCGCCTGCCGGGCAGCGATAAATTTAAATCAATTACATTGTTAATGGCCTTAATAGGCCTTTTAATTGTTGGCGGGCACTCTGCCGATTCCCGCGCATGCCTGTTGGCCGAAATATTGTGCGGGAAGCTCGCCTGACGCCATCGCACATCATTTTATGCTCAAGCGGGTCGGGTGCATGCTCGCCCGCTCAGTGAAAAATCCTGCCCATATTGTCCCAACTCTTGCAAACCCTAGCTTTGCACAAAGTTAGTCATTGGCTTTCTTCTCACAAGAAGCATAATAACATCTGCTAGCAGAACTGGAAACTCTGCAAGGATGACTGATAACCTCAAGGCAGTCTGCTGTCTTGCAAAAAGGACGGCCATGTTGCTCTCGATACCCAAGTATGATGTAAAAGGGTCAGTACTGCTCTGCATGGAAGGACATCTCTGAGTTACAGGGCTGTTCACCTGGTCTGGCCATCCTGCATCTGATCAACACAAGATCTAAAATAGAAGCACCGGGTTGTATATCTGCTCACTAATTAAAATGTAACTGATTAATACTTCGTATAACGCTGTAAAGTACAATTGGCTGTAGATTTGTGCCATTTTGGAGTACCAATAAACTCTGCTGCTCAAGAGGAAACTCATTGTCTGAATCTGAATCCATAGTCACCAATCTTTGGAAAATGAGTTGCTGACATTTCTATTCACTTGCAGAGGTCAGCAGAGTCTATCCCACACTTGTCATCATTTCAAATGTACTTTCCGCCAAATCGAACGCAACTATCGAGAAGCTACATCACTGTTTCAGCATACATGGCCTACCCTGAATGTGCAAGCTTTACTGTGTATGGCATGGTTACATTTCTGATTACTTTGGTTCCGCACTACCTTCCCCCTCTAAATTCAGAAATACCAAGTGTAAACACGCACGCAGATGGCATTTCATTAATAACTCCAATGGTGTTGAACCCGTAGTTGAATGTTGTGTTGTACAACAACTTAAGAGAAACCGGGAAAATCGAGATTCCAGAGTGCCTTCCGATAACTTTTTCATACCAGACTTAAAAGGTTGACCACTCGATAAGGGATGCCAAGGGGCTGTTTTAACATGGCCGATTCTATTCAGATCCATAAATTTCTGAAACTCGGTGCTGGTAAAGGCTGTGCCATTATCAGAAACGACACGTTCAGGTAGGCCGTGTATGCTGAAACAGTGATGTAGCTTCTCAATAGTTGCGTTCGATGTTAGGCGATTTGACTTCATATATATCCATCCATTTTGAACGTGCACCTACAATTGACAAGAACCTGGTACCTAAGAATGGATCTACATAATCGATGTCTGAAGAAGGGTCATACGGGCTCGAAAGATCAACTCTGTTTCTCTCTCCACAAATGTCGTCAGACCTACTGGGTTTTTTTTTCAGCATTTTCTGTTCTTGTTACACTTAAGAAGATCGCTTTCCACTTTTCTTTGGCAGTGATTTCATTTGCTACAAAGTAAAATATGAGGCGCCCAACATCCTGGCTCCAATCTTCAATATTAGCATCATACGGGTCCAAACAGTGGTATGGCTGGTGAGTAGTTATTAAAATTCGATTGACTCACAGTAACAGGGTGAGGTGCACAGTCGAAGTTCATTTTACCCTCGTCGCCAAGTGTGATGACTCGGTGGAGCAGGCAGGTTTCATAAAGAAACAGTAGAACTTTATCACGGAGACATCTAGGAGTGCCTGCATACTAGCCCCGATCTCTCATCCAACAAACTCCGCCCCCACCCCCTCAGATTGCCCGTGCTAAGAGCTCACTGGTCGAAACCCCCACAGTACATACATGACCCGTGATTGACAGGAGGGCAGGACAATATATGCATTTACCACATGGTCTATGTTCTGGGTGAGCTGTACACTGCATTTATTCTGTGGCTTTCTCTGCTTATTGGAGATTTTGAATGAATAGAACCTCCGGAAGTGTCCGGTCCTCCCACATCGAGCACTCTGCTGGGCAGTCTTGCCGTCTATACAGTTTCGTTGCCCCACAGCCTAAGCATGTCAAGATGGCTGCTGTAGGGTTTCTCACGTTTTTGGCCAGTTTGGCGAGCTTCCGTGTGGGCAGGGCTACCTCGTTTGGGCCTAAATGGTGAGTGGGCATCTCCAACGCCTTTGTGTGTCGGCAGGAGAGTGACTGATTTCACTTACACGGTTCAGTTTGACTCGTGCTGTGAAATGGTCAATCGAGTGTATGATCATCTTTCAAGGACCCATTTGCAACAACTAGCTACTGTGAATGATTTGGTAAGAAGCGATTTCACAGATTCCCTGCTTTGTGGATCTATGGTTGAAGCGCGTTCACCTGGCATCGATGTCCTATTTTGAAGTAAAAAATGCATCAAGGGATTTTAAAACAGATTTGAAACATGAGGGAGTTTCTTCTACGCCCTGCCTGAGAAGGATCTCATGGGCTATAGGCCCTGTGGTGTAGAGGAAGGAGCTAACCCGATGTTTCTGCGATTTGGTGAGGAGACCCGAGGCTGCTTGGTGCCTCAAGAGGTGATCTCATCATTTCTTCCAACATCAGCCTCTGTGCAGGTCCTCAAGACTTTCGAATGGGTGGGGTAGGGGCAGTGATTGCACGTCAAGTGCCGCCATCACTACCTTTTTCTGATGGCCTCCTGCTTAGTTACGTTTGCAGGTTGTCGCTCCGAATAGGGTTTGTTGCAGTTGTGGGCTGTGAGTGACCCACCAATGGCATCAACTCTTGGGTTAGACTGCTGTCACCACCACTGCTGCCGTGTTTCATATACTAGTGACATGGTGTATCTTATCTAGAGGGACAGTAGTATGACTTAGAAGGTTACTTCAAACCAGTTTATTTACACTATGTACAATATATACAAGGTGGGCTACTGAGTAGGCACACCTACCCTGAGTGCTGCCTCCTCAGTCTGCTGTACAGAGCCCGTAGCACGTGACTGTTGATGTCCCTATTATGTCATGGCCTACATCACTCCTGACTATTCTATTAGCCCATTACACAACAAACATCATCCACCATCGTTTTGCCCACTCCCTTGGTCTGTCTCCCTTTGCAACTGACTGTTCCCATTTCCACAATTTACACCGGCTCTCAACTTAGTGCCATCTACAAACCTGGATGTATAACTTCCTATTCCTTCAACCATGTTATTAATGTATATGATTAGGCACAAAGTTACCATGGAAAACAGGAAAATAAACCAATGCATAATGTGAAATATAAGACAGAAGAGGACCTGCCAGAAATTTCTCTTTAGGCAAAGCTGAACCATGCAATCTTCTCAGGTTGAATTTTTTTTGGACACCTCACCACCTGCCTCCCCGCCCCCCGCCCCCAACCCACCACCCCCCACAAACACCACCAAATATTGGGAATGGAGGCCGGAGGGAGCAGGGCCTGTAATACCAGACCCCTCACTCCAGGCCAGCCATTTGGAGGGAGGGGAGTGTGGAACCCAGGAAGGCTGCCCGTCCCCACAAGGTGGGCGGGCAATTAAAGGAATGTTTGGAGCTCAACTGGAGTTTTCCAGTCAGCCTCCGGTTTCCAGGCGCAACAGGTTCAATTGCCTGTAGGTGGGTACACAGTGGCAGGTTGGGGTGCCAGCAATACAGGCAGGCCTCCTGGCCCTCCCTGCCTGGGTGAGGGTACAAACAAAGGCCACCCATGAGAGGGGCTCCACCTTCCCCCGACATACACCGACGGCCTGGCTGGCTGCTTTTTCCGTTTCTTTAATCAAAGTCTTTAAAATGTGGCTAAGAGGACACCCTCTCGGTGAAGTGCACTGGGAATTGTATGAAGCTGGAAGGCCTCTGTGTCATGTTATTATATATTAATGCCTTAGACTTAGTTACTATACAAGACACAAGGCACCAATCACTCATAAGGGGTTGGGTAAACGCATTGTGGGTTCATTTATTAAGACTAGGCACATGAACAACTACACACAGGTTTAAAGCTTAAAAGCATCAGAGCTGTGTGTATGTGCTCTGCTCAAAGCAAAAGTGAAACTAAGACTGGATCACATGCCACATTTCCCTTTTTGTGATGTCATGCTGATAGTCCTTAAAGGCATACTACAATACACCAATTGGCCCTCCAGGTTTGAGGGCCTACCCTCTACCCTTAATTTGATAGGGAACCTGTCTTCATGCCAATTAAGGGCTCATGCTTGTGAAAATCTTCACTTTAATCTGTTCCCCACCAGAGGGGATTCTGATCCGTAAACAATCCCGGCTTCTGTTTCCTGCCTCCATGGTGAAAATTCAGCCTCGTCTCTTGATGTTAACTCATTAAGCTGACAAGTCATTAATGGTGACGTTAAATGTTCGGAAGGTTTGCAGTCCAAGCATAAACATGACCTCTCTACCGACTCATAAAAGACATCCCTCTTATATTTTTTTAAAAAGCTGCATGTTAGCGCAGCTGCCTTGTATGTTAAGTACTTCAGCTGCACTTGTAGTACAATGAGGTGATTGGGGGAAGTAAGGCTGCCAAACGCTATGGATCTTGGCTTCCTCGAATTCACAGCTTATAGTGGCCGGAAATCAAAAATCAGCATCCTCACATCTGTGGATGCTAGAAAGTTAAATTTCATTTAATACAATTATCTTTGCTCCACAAAATCCAGTGACAAACAGGGGCTGAATCATGCACACATATCCACTGATTCATTCCTATTTGTTCATGCAAAAGGTGACAGAAACATTGAAATATATGGAAAAGAGTCTGTAACATCGACTGGACCTGAAAACTTTCAACTCGTTTTCATGCCGCCTCTTGTTGCATATTTTATTTCTCGAATTGAGGCAGAGATGACAGTAGTTTCTATGTCTGTAACAGGTTTTATTCACAGTGCTTTAAAATGTCTGTTCCACTCTATAGCTCCAGCTTCCAGCTCACTCTACAACTTTCTTTACTATGCTCTGAGTCCACACTCAGGCTTAACCAATCAAGCACAGTGAGCATCAATAGGAAACATGTGAACATAATCAAACACAGAACAGTTGAACACTGCACCTCTCAAATGAATATCCAATTCTTCCTTCAAGGGTAGAATTTTTCATATGGTGGGCGGGCTCTGTGGGAGCGGGCGGAGGCAGCTGCAGAGCCAATCGCCGCCTGCGATCAGCTTCGCGCCGCCATTTTACGTGGGCAGGCCAATTAATGCCCGCCCAGCACAGAGCTGCCTCAGGGAGATTGAATCGATATTAAAATTATTAAATTAAAGGTTTAAAAATGTATTTAAACATGTCCCCTCATGTTGTCCCATGAGATGGGACAAGTTTTTACATTTATTGCGGGACTGCGCGATGACGTCGTTTCATGTGTCAGCGTGTCGGGCCCGCCCCCACACGCCGACTGAAAATTCCTGCCCCAAGTGTTCCACGCTATCAGAACCGATGAATGCCTCTCGACCTGGAACGTCGGGATGATTGCTCGAGTGGGCGCTGGGACTCTGGCGTTGAGTCTATAGGGGGGGGTCCTGAGGTCCACCCATGTCCTTAGCACACCCGCCAGCACAACCTTCTGGCAGGCGGGTAAACATCAGCGAATGAACACGCTGCACCTCTGTCCAAATTCCCATTCTCCCCCGCCTCCTCCAAACCCGCATCCCCCAGGTCCAGGAAGATCCGACCCATTAAACAGAAAGTGCTGGGAATACAGTCAGAACTTGAAAGGGAATACCAAGGGTCATAGTATGGGTATAAACCTTCAAAGGAACCCTTGTGATAAGGAGTTTTCTCTAAGCCATTAACCAGATGATGACCAATGACTTGTCTATTTACACCATTTTCCCTTCTTATTCCAGATCTGCAGTATTTTATTCTTATCTATTTTATATTTATTACTTTAGATACAGGCTGTTATTGAAAGAATGTGAAGTGCTACACTGTGCTGAAAATTAATTGATATGCCCTTTTATCAATAGTGCAATTTTTATTCTGTATCTGGTGACAACTGGTTTTAGTTTTTTTGAAGAAAACAAAAGCTTTAATATTGATTGATTTACACCCAAGAGTAAAATGCGCATTTGGGGGAATTACTTTAAATTAAAAGGTTGATTCCTATGTTCAATCCTTTTCTGCTAAAATGTTTAGTTTCAATCCTGCATGAAATCAAGGCTCCAGGTAAATATTTTTAAGAATTTCAGGACAGAAGGTTGTGGCAAGTCACCAAGGGCTCAGAAATACAGCCAAGATCAATCTTCTTTAAATTCGTTTGAGACTTATACAAGTGCGATCAAAATGACTCTGCACATTGAGAGAGTCATAATTTTTAGTTAAGCTTCAGTTTGCAGGAGGAAGTTTGTAAAACAGGAGCAGGTTCACAAATGTTATCATACATAATACTGCTATCAATGATTAATGCAGTTCGATATCTCTCAGCAGCTGATGGTTAGGTACACTAAAATATAAAGGAATACTTTAAGGCATTAAAAACTATTTTTTTTTCTCCTGAGAGTAGGAGCTCAATCGGGTGACTTGTTATTTACTGTTTGACTGGAACATATTAATTACAAACCACATCAATCATTCCTTGCTCTTGGGACAAATCTCTAATGTTTACGCATACCCTGTGAAGCTGAAAGGCTGTTAGCAGACTGAAACAACAAGCTGACACAATGATTAGTAATTGCATCACATTTCTTACAGTTCTTGGTATTTAGCTTGAGTAAAATCGCCAGCATTTTCAATATGGACCCACATTTCATTATGCTGAACCACAACAGCAAGACAACAGTTATAATGAATGGCTTGGCACCATAATCTCTCATCTGACACGTGTCACTCCGTGTGCCATGTAAAACAGAACAGCAAGCTTTCAATAATTACTCGGGTAAGCTGCTCTATTTATCTAATTTGTCTCCCAATGTGTTCAATTACACGAAATGTAAACCAGAAGCTTGTGGTAAACTTGAGGGAGGTTTCGTCAAAGGGAACACAGTCACAGAGCAGGGTGAAGGCATAATAACATAAGAGCATAATAAACAGCAGGAGTAAGACCCCTCGATTTAATACCTAATTTATTTCAATGCGACCACAGCTGATCTTCTTCCTCAGCAGCACGCTCCTGCCTGCTCTCCTTAAGCCTTGATTCCCCAAGAAACCAAGGCAGGAACTTTCCGGCCCCTCCCACCATTGGGATCTGCTGGCCCCAGCGAAGTCAATGGCTTTTGAATGGCCCGGCGCGTTTTCCAGGCCGGGCCCCGCCATAACGGGACCAGAACGTTCTGCTCCAAAGATCAGCCTATCTCAGTCATATTCAAGACAATGCTATTGGCTTTTTAGGAAGAATTGGAACTCTATTTGCCCAACTTGCAGATGTTTTATCTCTTCAGTTGTCTTGGGTTGCCATGGCAACTGTTTGACTCAGGTGACTGTATCTTAAATGTGTGCAAATTACATTTCATCGTCCTGATGTTATAGTTGGTCTGTAGAAAACCCAGTGAAGACCCAGTCAGGAAAGGAGGAGCAACATCTTGCAAAACAGGTTTGGGCTTCTGCTGCCCTCAGGACCCTTTGAACTAACCCCACTGTCCCCACCAGGTGAGGTGTGAGTGACTGCCCTTGACATCCAGGCAGCATTTGGCCAAGTGTGTCATCAAGTAGCCCTAGCAAAACTGAAGTCAGTGGCAACTCTCACTGGTTAGAGTCATACCTAGCACAAAAGAAGATGGTCCACAGAATCATGGGATTCTTACAGCACAGAAGATGACCATTCAGCCCATCATGTCCCTGCTGGCTCTCCGAAGGAGCAATTCACATACTGCCTCTCCCCTGCACTCTCCCAACATCCCTGCACAACTATAAAATTTAGAAAATGCAGGAAAATTTATGGCACAGAAGGAGGCTACTCTATCCATTGTGCCTGTGCAGGCCAAGAAACGAGTCACCCAGCCTAATCCCATTTTCCAGCACTTGGTCTGTAGCCCTGGAGGTTACGGGACTTCAGGTGCATATCCAGAAACCTTTTAAATGAGTTGAGGGTTTCTGCCTCTACCACCCTTTCAGGCAGTGAGTTTCAGTCCCCTGCCACCCTCTGAGTGAAAAAGAAATCCTCATCTCCCCACTTTTCTTTCGACCAATCACTTTAAATTCATGCCCCTAGTAATTTACCTCTCTGATAAGGGAAATAGGCTGTTCCCATCCACTCTATCCAGGCCCCTCACAGCCTTGTGCACCTCAAACAAATCTCCCCTCAGCCTCCTCTGTTCCAAGGGGAACAGCCCTAACCTATCCAATCTTTCCTCAGAGCGGCAATTTTCCAGCCCTGGCAACACCCTCACGAATCTCCTCTGTATCCTCTCGAGTGCAATAACCTCCCTTCTGTAACAAGGTGACCAAAACTCAATGCATTACTCAAGCTGTGGCCTAACTAAGGTTCTATATAGCTTCAGGATAACCTCCCTGCTCTTTATGCCTCGGCTAATAAAGGAAAGCATTCCATATGTTTTCTTAACCACCTTATCGATCTGTCCTGCTCCTTTTAGGGATTGTGGACAGGCACTCTAAGGTTCCTCATTTCATCTGCACCTCTTTGTATCCTCACATTTATTGTGCATTCCTTTCTTGCGTTTCACTTTCACAAATGCATCATCCCCCACTTCTTTGGGTTGAATTCCACGTGCCACTTTTCTGCCCACCTGACCAGTCCATTGATATCTTCCTGCAGTCAACAGCTTCCCTTCTCACTATCAGCCGTGCGGTCAATTTTTGCGTAATCTGCAAATGTCTTGATCATGGCCCTTACATTTACATCTAAATCATTAACATATACCACAAAAAGCAGGGGACCTGGTGCTGAGCCCTGCGGAACCCCACTGGAAACATCCTTCCAGTCACAAGAATATCCATCAATCTTTTGTTTCCTGTCACTGAGTCAGTTTTATATCTCGCTTGCTACATTCTTCCATGTGGAACCTTGTCAAAAGCCTTGCTAAAATCCATGCAGACCACATCAACTGCACTACCCTCGTCAACCCTCCTTGTTACCTTCCTCAAAAAATTCAGTCAAGTTAGTCAGACACAATCTTCCCTTAACAAAACCATGCTGACTGGCCTTGAATACTCTGTGCCTTTCTAAGTGACAGTTTATCCTGTCATTCACAATTGATTCCAATAATGAGCCCGCCACTGAGGTCAGACTGATTGGCCTATAAATACTCAGTCCATCCCTTGCTCCATTTTTAAACAAAGGTGCAACGTTAGCATTCCTCTAATCCCCCAGCACCATACCTGTATCCAGTGAGGATTGGAAAACAATGGTTAGAGCATCCATTATTACCCCCCCTGGGTTCTTTTAACAGCCTGGGGTACATTTCTTCCAGCCCTGGTGATTTATCCAATTTCAAGGATGCTAATCCCCTTACTATTTCCTTTCACTTATGTTTATCACATCCAATATTTCACACTCCTCCTCCTTAATGACAATGTCTGCATCGTCCCCCTCTTTTGTGAAGATAGACGCAAAGTATTCATGAAGAACCATACCCATGTCCTCTGCCTCCACACATAGGTTACCTTTTATTTATTTTATGGGCTCTACTCTTTCATTAGTTATCCTCTTACTCTTAATGTATTGGAAAACATCTTCGGTTTCTTTGATTTTACTTGCCAATATTCTTTCATGCTCTCCCTTTGTTTTCCTATTTTCCTTTTTGATTTCACCCCTGCATTTTCTGTGCTCCTCTTGGCTTTCTGTAGTATTGTGTTCTCAGTGTCTACTGTAGGCTTTCCCGCTGCTCTGACACTGATTTACCATTGAGTAGCTGTTTCCAGTCCACTTATGCTAAATCATTCCCCAGCTTAGTAACATTGGCCTTACCCCATTTTAGAACTTTTAACTCCTGTTCTATCTTTGTTTTTACGTTAAAACTAGCTGAATTATGATCACTACTACCAAAATGCTCTTGCACTGCCACTCCTTCCACCTGCCCAGCTTCATTCCCTAAAACTAAGCCCAGAACCCTGCCCTCTCATGTTGGACTTGCTACATACTGGCCAGAATATTCTCCTGAATGGACCTCAAAAATTCTGTTCCCTCCATTTGTTTCACGCGAAAACTATCCCAGTTAATATTGGCGTAGTTAAAGTCCTCAAGTATTACTGCCCTATTGTTCTAGTACTTCTCGGAGATTTGCCTACATATTTGCTCTTCTATCTCCTTTTGCATTTTTGGGGTCTATAGTACACACCCAGTGGTGTGACTGCCCCCTTTTTTTTGTTCTTCAGCTCAATCCATATGGCCCATTTGCTGACCCTTCTAAACTATCATCCCCCCTCACAGCAGCAATTGTTTCTTGGACCAGAATTGCCAGCCCACCTTCCTTTCTCATTGCCCTCTATATCTCATCTGAAAACCCTGTAACCAGGAACGTTAAGATGCCATTCCTGTCCCCCTTTAAGAGATGTTTCTGCAATAGCTATGATATAACACTGCCACATTTCTATCTGTGCCCTCACCTCATCTGCTTTACTTTTTTATACTCCTTGCATTGGAATGTATACTCTTGAGCACTGCAGAACTCTTTTTCGTTTTATTTTCTAACCTTTGTCTCCTCTGCCTTCCAGACTCATGAAGCAATTTTCTGCTTTCCATTTCCGTTTCTGATCTTGTCCCACCTGAATTCACCCTAAGTTTCCCATCCCCCTGCCAAACTAGTTTAAACCCTGCCCAACAGAACTCACAAACTTCCTCGCAAGGATATTTGTCCCAGCCCTGTTGAAGTGTAAACCATCTGGCTTACACAGGTCCCACCTCTCCCAGAACCGGTCCAGATGTCCCAGGAAACTAAAGCCCTCCCTCTTACACCATCTTCCCAGCCAAGCATTCAGCTGCTATAACCTCCTATTTCTATGGTCACTACTGCATGGCACTCATTTGGAGATTATTACCTTTGAGGCCCTGCTTTTTAATGTTTTTCCTTAAACTCTGCCAGCAGGACCTCAATCCCTTTTCTACCTCTGTTGTTGATGTGGACCATGACCTCTGGCTGTTTGCCCTCCCCCTCCAGAATCTCCTGCAGCCACTCAGTGACATTCGTGACCCTGCCACCAGGGAGGCACCATCCTGGATTCATTTCTGTGGTTGTTGGAGGTCAATCATCTTAATTCCAGGACATCACTACAGGAGTTTCTCAGGTTAGTGTTTTAGGCCTAACCATCTTTAGCTGCTTCATCAATGTGCCTCCCTCCATCATAAGATCAGAGGTGGGACCTTCACTGATGATTGCACAATGTTCAGCACCATCCGCATCTGAATCAGTACCGTCTGAATCCTCAGATACTGAAGTAGTTGTGTTCATATGCAGCAAGACCTGGAGGACATTCAGACTTGGACTGATAAGTGGCAAGTAACATTTGTGCCACACAAGTGCCAGGCAATGACTATCTCCAATTAGAGAAGATCTAACCATCTCCCCTTCACATTCAATGGCATTATCATCACTGAATCCCCAATACCAATACACTGGGGGTTACCACTGACTAGTAATTTAACTGGACCAGCCATGCAAATACTGTCATTATAAGAACATATCAGAGGCTGGGAATTCTGTGGTGAGTAACTCACCTTCTGACTTCACAACACAGCCTATCCACTATCTACAAGGCACAAGTCAGGAGTGTGATGGAATACTCTCCACTTGCCTGGAAGAGTGCAGCTCCAACAACACTTAAGAAGCTCGACACCATTGAGGGCAAAGCAGCCCACTTGATTGCCACCCCATTTACCATTTTAAACATTTACTCCCTCCACCGCTGATCCTCAGTGGCATTAATGTGTACCATCTCAAAGATGCACTTCAGCAACTTGCCAAGCCTCCTTTGACAGCGTCTTCAAAACCTGCAACCTCTATCAATGAGAAGGATAAGGGCTGCAGGTGCATGGCGACACCACCACTTGCAAGTTCCCCTCCAAGCCACATTCCATCCTGACTTTGAAATATATCGCTGTTCCTTCACTGTCACTGGGTCAAAATCCTGGAACTCCCTTCCTAACAGCTAGGTGTGTGTACCTGCACCAGATGGGCTGCAGTGGTTCAGGGCTGTTCCACAGTACCTTCTCAAGGGCAATTAGGGATGGACAACAAATGGGGGCCTAGCCAGCGACATCCACATCCTGCTGCATGTAACAATTTCCTTACATGTCTTAATGGGCTCCACTGTCCGTTCTAATTCACCTATGAAATGGAGCAGTCAAGTGAACTCCACTTCCTTGAGGTAATAATTGAGAAATCTGCCAGGGGATTCTCTGCCACGGTCTACCGCAAGCCTAACTTCGCTGGCCAAAACGCACACTGGGATTCTTACAGTTCCACACACTATATGATTGGTCTTATTGGCAACATTGTAAATAGGGCCCGATCCATTTGCTCATCACGCGAGCTTGATGCTGAAATAGGGAGCATCAAAGGCATCCTGCAGGATAATGCCTACTGACTCTGATCAGATCATTTTGCACTGTATCAAACGGCATAATCCAGCTGCTGTTCGCAACGTTTAGGATATAGACCATACCCAACAAACCCGTGCTTGCAAAACTCATGGCCTGAATCTTCTGGTCAATGTGTGGGGGTGGGCCTCACTCGCTGACGCGTAAAATGATGCGCGGTGACATCGGGCGTGCATCCCGACATCACCGCACGTAAATTCGATCTTCAGTTTGGCGGACGCGCACCAGAGTTGGCTGTGCGCCCGCCAAATTGTCAAAGGCCTATTAAGGCCATTTAACAACCAATTGAAAGAATTAACAGAGCAGCCCGTCCAACCTAAAAGTTGGCGGGCAGGCGAAGAGCCCAGGCGGCCTTCGCATTTATCATGAAACCTCATCCACGGGCGGGATGAGGTTTCATGAAGGCTTTATAAATCAAATAAAATTTTTAATTAAAATTCATTGACATGTCCCAGCTCACTGTCACATGAGGGGACATTTCTGAATATTTTTTTTTCTACTCTTTTCTTGAAGTTTTCATAATAAAAATAATCCCCATGAGGCAGCTCTGTGGCCCCAGCTCTCCCTCCTCCCCCCATCCGCACAGGGAGCTCTTAGCGCTCCCGGGCATGCGTCACGCTGGGCGGGCCTTCATTGGCCCACCCACGTAAAATAGCAGCGTGCAGCCGGCGAACGGCTGCCGGCTATGCATCCGCTCCTGCCCAGCCCGCACGACGGAGAGAAATTCTCCCCACAGTGTCTAGCATTATACGTGATTCCGCGATTGGACAACATTTGCGAAACAGTTCTCAATGTGCAAAGAGTTACGCTGACAACCATTTTAATATGATCAGTTGGACTCGCAGTGTGGCACATTTGTGTGTACTGGAACCTACATATATTAATACACAGGGCCCTGTTATTTGTCGACAGAAAGAACATGTACACACGTTACACCTGTTATAGCTAAACATAATAAGTGACAGCCATTCGCTGACTCATTCCTCAGAGCAATGCCTTGACCAATCAGAGTCAAGCTGCCTGGTTTCAACTTCAAATAACGCTTGGTAGCTAACTGTCAGTCACCATCAGTGGTGCATTCTACATGGCAGTGCCACTTGCCAGCCAATCGGCACTCACTTCACATACAGTATGAATTGTTGTTTTCCCCCTTACATCGGTATTCTTGCAGTTTCCTGATGAGCGCAAGGAGAAAAGCTTAGACATGTCTCTTTTTTCAGCAGTACTAAAGAATAATTTAATAAAAACCCTGTGACTTAACTAATTTATGGCCTGTTGGTCTCTAAGCCGCCTCATTTTCATAGACTCAAAACTGCGATCTGCTGGAATTCCACAAATTTCCTTTTGTGATGTTTGTTGATTAAATTTATTAGTGGCAATTTCCAATTTGATCTCTGCCAAGTAGAAAATTTGAGCTTTGGATGAAATTATTTTTTGGCTTCTTTTCCAGAAGTCTAGCTTTTCTACCTTATGTTTATTTTTATGGAACTTTTTTTATATTCTGCCCCCACCTGACTAGGTAATTATTCAAACAATGAAAGAAGGACTTGTGTTTTTATACAGCACTTTGCACAATCTCAGGATGTCTCAAAGCACCTTCCAGTTGATGAAATACCTGATTAAGTGTTTTAGAGCAGGAAATGAGGCTGCCAGTTGGCACACAGCAAAATCCCAGAGACATCAAATGTGATAATGGCCAGATAATCTATTAGGTCAGACAGCTAGCTGGTAGTATATTCACGAGCACCAGTGATAAAAATGACTGAAGCCTCACATTGCAGCTCTCGGCTGAGTGTTTAGTGTGCCCCATTGACTGCTCACCTGAGAGTTCACTCTCTCTTTTCATGGCAGTTCTATTTCGATCTTGTATTGCAAGAAACATTATAGCCAAGGCTATGTGCTTCAAACAGTACTTCATTGGTTTAAATCACTTTGAAATGTTCTGAGATCATGAGCGGTACTATACGAATGCAAGTCTTTCTTTCCTTCTTAAAATGACTACATGGTACATCTCCCTGTCATATGAACATATGGACATAGGAACTAGGAGCAGGAGTAGGCCAACCTCAGCCCTCCAAGCCTGCTCCACCATTTAACTAGATCATGGCTGATCGGATTGTAACCCCCTGTTGATCCTGATAGCCTTTCACCCCTAGTTAAACAAGAAACACTCCACCCTGTTCTCTTGCCCACATGTCTGTCCTTGGCTTGCTGCATTGTTCCAGTGAAGCCCAACGCAAACTGGAGGAACAGCACCTCATCTTCCGACTAGGCACTTTACAACCTTCCGGGCTGAATATTGAATTCAACAACTTTAGATCTTAAACTCCCTCCTCCCCCCATCCCCACCCCGTTTCTTCCCCCTCCCTTTTGTTTTTTTTCAATAATGTATATAGATTCTTCTTTTCCCACCTATTTCCATTATTTTTAAATCTACAACTAATACCTTGTCAGTCTTTCCACCTCACCCCCACTAGAGCTGTACCTTGAGTGTCCTGCCATCCATTCTTAATTAGCACTTCTCTTAGATAATATCACCACCTTCAACACCTCTTTGATCCTTTTGTCTATGACATCTTTTGATTATCTGCTCCTATCACTGCTTGCTTGTCCCCACAACCACCCCACCCTCAACTTCTTTCCCCTCGCCCCCCCACCTTAAACCAGCTTATATTTCACCCCTCTCCTAACTATACTTCAGTTCTGTTGAAGGGTCATGTTGGACTCGAAACGTCAACTCTTTTCTTCTCCACCGATGCTGCCAGACCTGCTGAGTTTTTCCAGGTAATTCTGTTTTTGTTAAGAATCTATCTAGCTCTGCTTTAAAAACATTCAAAGACTCTGCTTCCACTGTCTTTTGAGGAAGAGAATTCCAAACACTCACGATCCTCAGAGAAAAAAATTCTCATCTCTGTCTTAAATGAGTGACCCCTTATTCTTAAACAGTGACCCCTAGTTCTAGATTCTCCCACAAGAGGAAACATCATCTCCACATCCACCCTGTCAAGACCCCTCAGGATCTTAAAGATTTTAACTGAGTCACCTCTTACTCCTCTAAACTCCAGTGGATACAAACCTAACCTGTTCAACCTTTCCTCATAAGACAACCCGCCCATTCCTGGTATTAGTCTAATAAGCCTTCTCTGAACTGCTTCTAATATATTTACATCTTTCCTTAAATAAGGAGACCAGTACTGTACACAGTACTCCAGATGTGGTCTCACCAATGCCCTGTGCAACTGAAGCATAACCTCCCTACTATTGTATCCAATTCCCCTCCCAATAAACGATAACATTTTATTAGCTTTCCTAATTACCTGCTGTACCTGCATCCTAGCCTTTTGTGATTCACCACTTCTTTCAAGACCCTAAGATGAAGTCCATCAGGACCCAGGGATTTGCCAGCCCGCAGCTCCAACAATTTGCTTGATTTTACTTATCTGGTGATTGTAATTTTCTTGAGTTTCTCCCTCCCTTCTATTTCCTGATTTACAGCTATTTCTGGGATGTTACGTGTACCTTCTACAGTGAAAACTAATGAAAAATACCTGTTTAATTTAAAAATACCGCCCCTACTTTCCCTAGTACTGGTGCTAGTGTCCCACAAACTGGAACCCATACCAGTCCTTCTTTGAGTCACGCATTCTTTTCTCTATTCCTATTTGCCTTATGCCAATTTGCATGTGGCTCAGGCAATAATCCATACATTATTACCTTTGAGGTTCTGCTTCTTAATTTGGTGCCTAGCTCCTCATACTGCCTATGCAAAACCTCCTTCCTTGCCCTGCCTATGGCATAGGTACCTACATGGACCATGACAACTGGATCCCCTCTCTCCAAATTTATGTTCCTCTCCATTTTATTTTCTGCAATAACCTTTGATGTGGCAAATGTCCTGTACCCTGGCTCCAGGCAAGCAATACAGCTGTCTGTGCTCTCGCTCTTTGCTACAGAGAACAATGTCAATCACCCTCACTACACTGTCCCCTACTACCACTACATTCCTTTTTGCTCCCCCCCGCTTGACTGGCTTCCTGTACCATGGTGCCATGGTCAGTCAGCTCATCCACCCTGTAGCCCCCACTCCCATCCAAACAAGCTGAGAGAACCTCAAACCTATTGGACAATTGCAGAGGCTGACACCCTTGCACTCCTGCCCTCTGCGTCCCCTTACCTGCCTCACTCACAGTCATAACCTCCTTTCCCTGGCCAGCTTCCAAATCCTAAGGGGTGTGTCTGCCTCCTGGTACAAAGCGTCCAGGTAACTCTTCGCCTTCCTGATGTGACACAGTGTCTGCAGCTCAGTCTCCAGCTCAATGACTCTGAGCCGAAGCTCCTCAAGGCACAGGCACTTTTTGTAGATGTGTTTGCCTTGGATCACACTAGTATCCAGGAGTTCTCACATGCTGCAGCCATGACACATCACCTGTCCTGCCACCTTTATGTGCTTTAACTAATTAAATGGGAAGAGGTATTTGCTGAGTTTGAACTCCTCTACTCCCAACTATCCCGCCACAAACCAGCATCCACTGAAGACGCTGAATCCTGGAAAGTGCGCCTAGCTGATCTTGCCGCACGGGTATCGCGGGATTCCAAACGATCAGTCCAACTTTCACATACAACATGAATGTCTTACAGCATTGTGAGGCCTTAAGACCAACCTGGACATACACATCAATAAACCTGACAAAAGGGCGAGAATCGTCATCCTTATCAAGTGTGACTATATCAAAAAAAAACACCATTCTTAATGACAGGTCCAAATTTGTATCCATCGGACCTTCCGCTCAATGTGGCCAGTCTTGCTCGAAGTAAGCTAAAAAAACGCTTGCTGAACTTGTGTAAGAGCGATGAGCTACCTCGTGATATATATGACAGGGTTCGTCGTCACGGTTTGCCATGTCCATGTATGTATGGGCTGCCCAAGACCCACAATGGTGATGTCTCACTATGCCCTTTCTTATCTATGACCGGTTCTGCACAACATGAATTGGCCAAATGGCTGGACAAATTGTTATAACCAGATTTGACCAAGTTTTCCACATTAATGGTGAAGGACTCCTTCGCGTTTGTGAAGGCCACACAGGACTTGCTTATCGATAGCAATGCTGTGTCAATGCGCTCATTTGACCTTGCTAGCCTACTCACTCACTTAAGGAAGCCATAGATATTTGCACTGCAGCACTATATCATGGCGATCGAGACCTGCCACCATTGCGTAAATCAGCATTCATTCAGCTTATGAACTCGGCACCTCGCGCAGTTGAGTTCAGCTTTAATGACACCATGTGTGGCCAAATAGATGGTGTTGCCATGGGATCCCCTCTGCGACCCAGTTCTCGCAAACATCTTTTTGGGTTTCATGAGAAACGTGTCTTAGATGGAGTGACACCTAACCTCCTACCCCTTACATATTTCTGATGTGTGGATATGTTTGCCATATTTAAATCCACAGCTGCAGGTAATAATTTCCTCGCATGTCTTAATGGGCTCCATCCTGCATTCAAATTCACCTATGAAATGGAGCAGTCAAATGATCTCCCTTTGCTTGAGAAATCTGCCATAGTCTACTGCAAGCCTACATTCACTGGTTAATATGTGTGTTGGGAATCTTCCAGTTCCACAGTTTATAAGATTAGTCTCATTAGCAACATTGTAAATAGGGCCCAAGCCACTTGCTCACCATGCAAGCTTGATGCTGAGATAGGAGCATCAAAGGCATCCTGCGAGATAATGGCTACCCTGATCAGATAAGTTTGCACTGTATATCACGCAAACTCATGAACGGGCCTAAGCCCATCACTTTCGGTCCAGTCTACCTCAGATTACCCTGGAAGGGCAAGATACCTCAAAAATTTGAGCAACAGGTGTAGCTACTGTTACATGCAGCTACTATGCAGTGACAACATGAGTGGTATTCGCCACTAACAGGATGCTGCCGTCAAGCCAAAAAGACGTTCTGCCTATCACCCAAATGAGTAATGTGGTATATGAATTTCAGTGCCGGTGTGATGCTAGGTATGTAGGCCGTACATCCCAAATACTGGCAGATCGTATCAAATGGCATGTAGCAGCCAGTGTATGCAACAGACAGGGTATAGACCGTACCCAACCATGCAGTGCTTGCAAAACTCAAAACACAGTATCCAACATTAGATGTGATTCTGCGATAGGACAACATTTGCTAAATAATTCTCAGTGTGCTAAGAATTATGCTGGCAACCAAGTTAAGATTGTCATTTGGGCTCGTAGTGTGGCGCATTTGCGAGTACTGGAAACTACATATATTTACATACGTGGCCCTGTTTTTTTCAGACATAAAGAACATGTACACACATTGTGCCTGTTTCAACTAAACAAAATAAGTGACAGCCGTTCACTGGCTCATTCCTCAGGGAAATGCCTTGACCAATCAGGGTCAAGCTGCCTGGTTTAAATTTCAAACAGTGCTTGGCAGTTAACTGTCAGTCACCATTACTGGTGCTTTCTCCATGGCAACGCCTCTACCAATCGGAGTCCACTTGCCAACCAATCAGCACTCTCTTCACATACAGTATAAATTGTTGCTTTCCCCTTACACGGTAATCTTGTGAAGTGTCCTGATGAGTGCAAGGCGAAAAGCTTCGAACTGTCTCTTTTTTCAGCAATATGTGAGTATTTATTTAATTATTTAATTCAATTATTTATTTTATTTTATGTATTTTATACATCTAACCACAAAATCCTGTACTATTTTGAACCTTAGGAACAAAATAGACTTACCCATTTACCAGATGCTTACCAAACAGCTGGCTTCTTCCCTGCAGTAGAGCAAGAACCAATTCCTGCAGGGTGAAAAAATTAGTGAAAAAAAGCAAAGGGGGCACCTCCTTCCTCTCCTCACCACCCAACATCCCCAGCTCACCAAACCCGCACACTCCGTTAAAGTTGCACTCGATGCTGGTTGCACTGAGAACGTCTGAAATTATGGCCAGAACTTTACTGACCGTTCATGGCGGGGACCGGGCCGTAAAACGCGGCGAGCCGTTCTAAACTCCATTCAATTCAGCGGGACCGTGAAATCCCGCCTTCGTAAAATTCCACCCTGTACGTTCGGAAACAAAGGGGCTGAGCCCGGGTACAGAACCAACCAGCTTGAGCTCGCTTCCTTAATTAGCTATTTCAATTTCTGCCAATGGATAGCTTCTATCTCCCCGTTTAGGCCTTTGGATGAGACCTAGAATTTAAACAGCACTTGCACTGAAATGTTAAATTTCCACAATATTAGATTTTTAGAGAGAGATTTAAGATTCTTCCCTCAAATCACCAGTACTCTCACACTCTGCTGAGGCAGTGCTCTGTCACAACACATTGGCATACCAATTCATTTTGACGCAATAGCAGAGCTGCCAAGAAGTTTCCTGTTTGCAAGATGGAGCACGTTGCTGCATTTACTTGAACAGAGCGGCCTGCGAATTCACGTGCAAACTCAGGTTAATTAAGCGGTCATTTCCTATGGTAAAATTACCCCCAAAATCCCGAGGGAGGCCCAATTCGGCTACCGCTAAATATAAAGTCGCAGGAAAGAAATGAAACGAGGCTTCGAGTGGAACGAGTTCAGATTCCTATGCAACTTCCAGCAGATATGGGCAAAGGACCAATCAGCCATTTCCCCAGCCCAAGTGTAAAAATTCACTCGAGGTTCCGAGTATAATTGCAATTGGAGAAAAAAGAAAATATAAAAGCCTGCTGTCCTCCACTACAGGTTTTATTTTCCTGAGATCTGATTAAAACGATTGCTGCTGCTGGTGTTACTTTTTCCTTCTAATCTCTGCCAGACAGGAAAACCCGAGTTCGGCTGAAACAATCTTTTAGCTGTTTTTTTTTTCCCCCTGAAGATCCAGGTTTTCAACACTTTGTTTATCTTAATGGATTATTTTCCCATGGTTTTGAAGGGGATGCAGGAGCAGAAAGACCTGGGTGTATATGTGCATGGATCATTGAAGGTGTCAGAGCAGGTGGAGGAAGCAGTTAATAAAACATTTAGTATCCTGGGCTTTATTAATAGGGGCATAGAGTACAAGAGCAAGGAGGTTAGGCTGAATTTATATAAGACACTCGTTAGACCTCAGCTGGAGTATTGGGTACAGTTCTGGGCATCACATTATAGGAAGGATGTGGACACATTGGAGAGAGTGCAGAAGAGGTTTACAAGAATGGTTCCAGGGATGAGAAACTTCAGTTACGAAGATAGATTGGAGAGGTTGGGACTGTTCTCCATGGAGAGAAGAAGGCTAAGAGGAGATTTGACAGAGATGTTCAAAATCGTGAGGGGCCAGACAGAGTAGATAGGGAGAAGTTGTTCCCGCTCATAAAAGGATCAAGGACGAGAGGACACAGATTTAAAATGATTTGCAAAAGAAGCAAATGTGACATGAGAAGAAAGTTTTTCACACAGTGAGTGGTTCGGGTCTGGAATGCACTGCCTGGAAGTGTGGTGGAGGCAGGTTCAGTCGAGGCATTCAAGAGGGGCATTAGATGATTATTTGAATAGAAACAATGTGCGAAGGTATGGGGAAAAGGCAGGGCAATAGCACTGGGGCATAATGCTCATTTGGAGAGCTGGTGCAGACAAGATGGGCCAAATTGCCTCCTTCTGTGCTGTTAAAATTCTGTGATTAGTTTGGGACAGGCTTGATGGAGCAGCTGGTCCTTTAATGCCCGTCATTTGCATATGTTCGTATTACAGATCTCCTTCAAGGATGGAAAAAATAACGTATTTAAACAGCTTTCAAACGGCACTGAATCCCCGATTCCGTTCTTATTATCCTATCAATGCCTTTGTTTTTGTTCATTCTGAGGAAAGCATTGAAATATTTACAAGCTGAATACAAATTACTTTGTTGTTGTGTCGAAGCTAAAACGTGTGGAATTAGACAAGGAAAAGCTTGATTTGATTGCTGAGAAAAGATTTCGGACCTGCTTCTTTGAGGCCCATTACTCCTGCTCTGGAAGTGAAAATGATGGCTGGCCTTATTTTATTTTGCTACATGTTTCCTTCAAACAACTGAGTGAGTTTAATTGCTGCCTAATCAAACTGGCTGACACTAGAACAATAGGCACGGGTACCAGAACTGAGAGGTTACAACTAATAGGAAAGACTGAACGAGCTGGGCTTTTCCCTGTTACAAAGTATTTACAGCATGCACACAGGCCATTCAGCCCAACAGGTCCATGCCCTTGTTTATCTTGTTGTTTATCAGTTGTACAGGGCCTCGGTCAGACCAAATCTAGAATGCTATGTACAGTTTTGGTCCCCTTACTTAAGAAAATATATATTTGCGTTAGAAGCAGTTCAGAGAAGGTTCACGCAACTGATTCCTGGCGGGGGCGGGGGCGGGGGCGGGGGCAATGAGCTGGGGGCAGTGTTACCTTTTGGAGAAAGGTTGGACGGGTTGAGTCTTTATCCATTGGGGTTTAGAGGAATGAGGTGATTTTATTGAAACTTACAAAGTCGTGGGGGGATTTGACAGGGTCGATGCTGATAGAATGTGTCCCCTTGTGGGAGAGACTAGAACTATGGGGCACAGTTTAAAAATAAGGGGTCTCCCTTTTAAGATGGAGATGAGGAGAACATTTTTCTCTCTGTGGAGTTCTCTTCGTCAGAGCGTGGTGGGGGCAGGGTCATTTAATATTTTTAAGGCTGGGTTAGGTAGAGTCTTGACGAACAAAAGAGTCAAAGGTTATGGGGGATAGGCAGGAAAGTGAATCTGAGGTCACAATCAAATCAGCCACGATATATCAAATGGCAGAGCAGGTTCAAGGGACTGAATGGCCTACTGTTGCTCCTAATTCATATGTTTGTATGTATGTTCGTATCTTCATCCCGAGCCTCCCTGCACTGCTCTTCTTCAAACTCTATCAAAATATCCTTCCCATTTCTCATGTGCTTTTCTAACTTGCCCTTTAAGGCTATTCCACCTCAACTACTCCCTGTTGTGGTAGGCACATTCTAACCACTCTCTGGGTAAAGTAGTCTCTCCTTGTCTCACTATTGGAATAATTAGTGACTAACTTCTAGTAAGACTTTTTTTATTCTTTCACAGGATGTGAGCGTCACTGGCTAGGCCAGCATTTATTGTCTACCCCTAACTGCCCTTGAGAAGGTGGTGGTGAGCTGCCTTCTTGAACCGCTGCAGTCCATATGATGCAGGTACACCAACAATGCTGGTAGGAAGGGAGTTATAGGATTTTGACCTAGAAATGGTGAAGGAACGCCGATATAGTTCCAAGTCAGGATGGTATGTGGCTTGGAGGGGAACTTGCAGGCGATGGTGGTGTTCCCATGCATCTGCTGCCCTTGCCCTTCTAGGTGGAAGTGGTCGTTGGTTTGGAAGATGCTGTCGAAGGAGCCTTGGTGACTTGCTATAGTGCATCTTGTAGATGGTAGATACTGATGTCACTGTACATCAGTGGTGGAGGAGAGACACCTTTTCTATGTCTACCGAATGTCAGGAAAATATAATAATTTTCATAATGTTATTGGAACTTATTGTAAAGTAGGAATAGTGTGTGTGTGTGTGGGGGAGGGACTTAATTGAATTAAAGGCAGCTGGTCTGAAGGCTTTGATGTATCAGAAGACAAGATAGGTTTGAAATGTTAAATAGGTAATCATGGTTGAAGTTGTAGAATATGAGGTGTAAAAGGAAAATTTGCATTTTTCGATTGACCCGAGCAATGAATTTCAAAAAGGTGATAAGGTGTTACACCTAGGCTAGGTGCTACAACAGAAGCTAAACCAAACAATGTGTTTATTTTTCCCAAAGCTTACTGATAAAATTGGTACTATGAAAGATTTTTATTATTAGAAAATTAGTTGAAAATACATATTGGGACAATGGGGTTTACAATGAAAAGGGAGAAACATGTATAGAAGAGATGAGATTATATGTAAGGAAGGAAAGCATCTTTAAGATCTAACCCAAATGTGAAAAGCCTCAAGTTGCTGTCTACAAGGAACTGAAGCTGAGGAAAAACTCACTTTGAATTTGACTGTCCAGGGTGTATGCTTTGCCTGGGTCTGTTTAAATCTATTTTGTTTTTACCATTGCCTTAATGGAGGGGTAACTGGAAGTTAGATTAACCAGGGGAGCTAAGAGTTACCATAGTATTAATTTGTAGACCTGTGTATGTGCTTAAAATTATTTCTTTTATTAATAAATGTTTGATTTAGTTTTGTAAAAACACTCTAAGACCCGGTAGACTTTTTACTGCTGAATTCAAGGCACGCATCTCGAAATAAAAACACAAATTGCAGAACATTTGTATTGTTGTTCCAAGTTTCCCTTTGGGATTTGAGCAGCTTAGCATTTACCATTTGCTGTGCCATAGCAAGTATCAAATGTTTTCATAATCTTGAAGACCTCAACCAGGTCATCTGTCAGAATTCACTTTCTTAAGAAAAGAGCGCTAATTTGCTCAATATTTCCTGACACATATAACCTCTCAGTTCTGGTATCATTCTAGTTAATCTTTTTTTTTTGCATCTGTTCCAGTGCCTTTATATCCTGTTTGTAATATTGAGGCCAGAACTGTTCACAATACTCTAAGTGCAGTGTAACTTCTCTGCTTTTCAATTCTACCCCTCAAGAAATGAACCACAGTGCTTTGTGCATGTGTTTTATTTTTATGATCTTATTAACCTGCATTACTGTGTTTAATGATCTGTGCATCTGTAGCCCAGAGCCTTCTGTTCTTTAATTCCATTTAGACACTGAGGGCTGAACTTTGTGGTCCAGGAAACAGGACCAAACGGAGGCAAGATGCCAAAAAATTTACCACCGAGTAGTGCAGGCAGAATCCCACCTCCATTTCCGCCGGCAGCCATTTTGGGTGGGCAGGGCCTTGGAGACAGGAAGCAGGCCTGCTCCTATCGAAAGGGCCAAGGTCAGACCTTGTAGGGTTTTCATTGGGGCAGCCAGGCTTCTAAAACCCACTGCGACCTTGCCCAGTAAGAACAGGTGGGAATGGCCATGGAGGTGGGAGACAAAGCCAGGAGACTTCTTGAAAGATAAGTTGGGAGGATTTTTGCAAGCAAGTTAACAGTAAGGAAGTTCTGGGGGCAACGTGGGGGGTGCTGCAGAGGATCGACTCCATAGAAGGGCCAAATTTTTGGCAGGCATTTATTTTGATGGGCCTTCTCTCACAGGGCCCAGGAGGCTTATATCTGCATTTTTAAGTTCCGGTGACTGAGGCTCAGGCCTGTTGCCAGTACTTATAAGGGATCATTGAACTCTTGGAAAAAAAAATGACGCCAAGGTGGGCTCTTCAGCGGGTTCGCTCCGGGGCTATCCCAGCTCGGATCTGCTGGTTAAGATGGCAGACCCGCCTCTGGCACAAAGTGGGGCCTTGCACTGGGAAAATCCCATTTCCTGGTGGCCTGGCACTTGAGGCGGGATCGCGATGCGGGATAGTTCCTGCCTCCTGATTCCGGCCTCCAATGGCAAATTCCAGCCCTAATTTTCCAAGGATTGTGCTACTTCCTTATCTTTCTTACTTTAGAAAAAGGGTTGAGGTGTGACTTGATAAAATACAATTATGAAAGGGTTTGATAGGGTAGACACAGAGAAGATGCTTCCACTTGTGGGGGAAGCCAAAACTAGGAGCAGAATATTCCCACTTTAGCCCTTGCTGGAGTAAACTATCACCCTGCCTCCCTGCTCCCAGACTAATCAGGGAGGGCAGGTGGGATCACACATCCATTCTGTCAAAGGAAGGACTTCTAACTAATGGGACCACAGCTCTGGTTACAAGGGCACACCACCACTTGGACTTCTAAAGCTGCAGAAACCAATGGAATGCAGAGGAGACCTGCAAACATTGCCCTTAGGTCTCTCACTCATACCTGGAGGTCTTGATGGGGGATCTGATGGACTGCAGTGAATTGAAATCTCCCAAGGAGCAGACGGCAGTTTCTCCAACCTGGAGACAGTGCACCGAGGATCAAGGGCCACAGGAAGCCATGAGAGATGAGCAGCGTCACACTTTCAGGTGCCAAGCCCCACACTCTGGACCTGGCATTCTCCTGCAAAGCGTTTCTCAAGTCAACACATATTACAGCTCATTCCTCTCACTGAAGGCACTTCACCCTCCCAACCTAACAGCCAACATACACACTCACACTCAACCCGTTGCCCTCTTGCAACCATTTACCTCACAGTGATCCTCTACAAATGGTGTCCTTCCCTCCTCTCCACACAGGCTATTATGAATACTCACACCTCTCTACTTTGCTTCTTGCAGGGGAAGAGAGCGTACTAGTTGGCAAGAGGTGGGTGACCCTTCGTGACAGGTACCTTGCTGGCCATTGGCAGTGCTTGCCCATCTGCTTTATTGGAAAGGACGTCTTGTGCCAGGGGGCCTTCAGATGTCAGCAGTGACCTACTGTGAGAGTTTGATCCTCCTGAGGTACTGGCACTGGTACTCGCATGTTGAGAGAGCTGATCCTCTGCCTGCTGACCTGGTGCTACGGGTCTCCCTTCCTTCCTACTGGATCTCAGTGTCCATCGCATCAGCCTAGTGGAGAGGCATGAGGCAGGGGCAGCTGGTATGTCTGCGGGTGTTGGTTCTGCGGCTGCTTGTGGCGATGGTGTGACTTCTACTCTTGTTCCTCAGCAGGGGTGAAAGATGGGGAAACACAAGCTGCTCCCATGTCGTGGTGAAGCAAGGAAGTGTAGCTGAAGGCGACTGAAGTGCTGGACATGGTAAGGGCCTATCAAGAAGGTGGCAGTCACCTATCAAAGCACTCTGGGAGAAGAATTGCTTTGAACAGCAGCCTCTCAGTGGCCAGGGTTGCAGCTCTTCAGTGTAACTGACCAAAGCCTTTCCAGCTTGTCAGTTTCACTGAAGAAGTTCATCCTGCTATGCACATGGCTTTGGTGACCTTGGCAAGATGCTGGCACAGTATGGAAGCCATGCACTGTTGGGAAAGAAAGATGCATGGGCGGCGGGGTTCCCCACTGGACTCAGAAACTGCCATGGGGAAAATCCAGGAGAGGGCGGGATGACCGACCCAATGTCACTTTCTGGCCCCTTCCCACTCCACAACCCGCCTCCACCAGGCTGGGAAGATTCCGCCCTAGGGGGTCATAAGCAAAAGTTAGTCACCAATAAATCCAATTGGGAATTCAGGAGAAACTTATTTTCCCAGAGAGTAATGTGAATGTGGAACTGTCTAGCACAATGGAAAACATTTAAAGGGAAGCTAGATAAGCACACGGGAGCTGAAGGCTGACAGAGCGAGATGAAGTAGGAGAAGGTTCAGGTGAGAATACACACTGGTTCGGTTGGGCTGAATGTGCTGTTTCTGAAGTGTAAATTCTATGCAAAATTGGATACAAGGCCTCATTGAAGCTTTGATGGCTAAATTGCCGAGTCAGGTCATATCTTAATCTGCTTGTTTTTACTTATGTGTCAAGGTTACCATCAAGGTTGCCATGAAACAGTAGAGCACATATTGTACCCTTGTGATTCTGATTGCAGACAGAAGATGCTGGGGCATCTTTGGAAGATAATGGGAATTTAAGAACCAACATGCCACTCTTGCAATGGTCCTAGCACGGGCACAGACGTGGGAATAGCTGAGCCATGCATTACTTCAGATATAGCTAGCACATTGGCATAATGAAGGCGGACTTAAAGGAAAAGAAAATATCATTCCCAGGCCTCAGGGAAAAATAATCTCACTGAGCATTTGTATGTTAATGAGGAAACAAATCTATATTCCTGGATGAAAAGAATTTAATGAGGGAAAACTATTAAAAATATTGAAGCATATGTTGCCTGGTTTCTTTCTTTCAATGTTGCCTATGCAGAGAAACATCATGGAGTTTAAACCTCCCACTTACGGATACCTATTTTCACTGATGTTTTCATTTGCAGACTATTCAGTCACTACTTAAGGACAACTGAAGCTTTATTGTCACGGATTAACTTAATGGGCTAAAACTGTTCAGGTCCAATTTTACATCCAGTTAAGCGAGCGTAAAAATCTGGCCCAGTCCCTTCAGATCACAGTTATTAACTGGTACAAACAGTGCCATGACAATGCTTTCTCAGTGAGCATTTATGTGGGCTGAACACTGCGACAAAATAACTTCCATAAACTAATAACAGAGATATTGCAATTTCTCAAGATCTACAGCAACCATATTATTGCTATATAGCCCAATATTGGCCACATCTTGCACCATTTTGACAGTCTTTGCAGCTTCAGTATATTTATCCCAAAGGTAGGCACTATATATTTTTCATTGACTCTTGCAGGACTATGTTGAACAAATGTCAAACACAAGTTGCCAATCCTCATGTGCGGATCTAGATACGAAGTGACTGTAGGCTATTTGGTCATGAAAGGCATCACAGCTGTGCCCAATCCTGTATTTAAGGGATGTCTGCACCATCGCTTTCCAGCTGCTGTAACTGGACAGCAGTCAGAAAATTACACAGTGTTTAAAACACAGACACAGGCCATTGGGGATGACTTCTCTGTGCCAGTGTTACACGAGTCTACACGAGCCTCCTTAATTTACCTAACCCGATCAGCATAACCTTCTACTCCTTTCTTAAGGATATAGCAGGAGTGGACCATATGACCCGTCAAGCCTACTCCGCATTCGATACGACTACTTTTCTTCCTGCTCCCCATATCCCTCAAGCCCTTGTCTACATTCCCCTGAAATCCATCTATGTTATTCACCTTCGTTATTTCATGTGGTAGCAATTAGCAGTGCAATTATTTGCTGACTTTCCCCCACCTAACCTCCCGTCCCTGCACCCCCTTACTTGCAGAAGTGCAGAATCCAGTTGTAGCATGCAGCAGTTGCCACAACTGAGACCATATTATGTGGTTTATGTTTCTACCATGCCATCAAGAGGGGAAAGGTTAACACTAATGTGAATCTTGGAGTCTTGACAAGTGGCGAGCACTGATCACAATGCTGCAGGTTGCTCACTCCCCAGGTATCCTTGTCCTTGATTATGAAGAGAGACAAGAGGTGATCTAAATTTGGTTCCATACTTCGATTAGAATCACCTTTACACCACCGTGTCATCCTCAAGACAGGAGTTGACACTGCAGAGTTCATCCCAAAACTAACTCGGCATCACATTTCAGTACAAATTTGACCATGGATAGCAGACATACACATCTTCCAGAAAACTGAATCCAAACATCCAACACTGGCTGTAAATCAACCTCAATACATCTTACTTGATGATGGAAAACTAGTATGTGCACCTCAAAGACGTTACTGACTGGTAAAGAAATAGTAAGAATCAATACCAATAGTGTCCTGGTCAATATTTAACCCTCAATTAGCATCACAAAGAATCAAATAGTTTGTTTGTGAGGGCCTGCTGTGCGCAACTTGGCTGCTGCGGTTCCTACACTACAACAGTGACTACACTTCAACAGTACTTCATTGGAACATACAAACATATGAACTTACGAGTTAGGAGTAGGAGTAGGCCACTTGAGCCTTGAGCCTACTCCACCATTCTTAAAAAAAAACACTTGTGAAAAGCGCTGTAAAAATGCAAGCCTTTCTTCCTTTAAGAGCAAGGGCAGGAGACATTGGAGCTTCACAAAATTTAAGACTAATATAGCTTTAATTTCCTTTGTGCACAATTTTAATAAACCTAGTTAATAATTTGCATAAATTACTGCCTCTACTATTCAACATGGCATCAATCCATTTGTTTGAAGACCGTGCTATGAAAAGCCAGCCGGCAATGTACTGGAACCAAAAACAGCCAATAGTGATTTAATATCACTTGTTATACGCACTACTCCAGTCAATTAACAGATGTCGGATTTATTTTAAACACAAAATAATTTAGTATTTAATCAGTTTTAAAGAAGTCAGCAATTGCTTTAAGTACCTATTTGATTTTGTAATTTATGGGTTAAATAGCCTGTTTCTCAATGTAATAGAGTTAATCAGCCCAGGGCCTTACATTAAACAGCCCATTAGGCTCCATAGCTCAAAAAAAACCCTGCAAAATATATTGAGGCTCTTTTTACAGAGCAGTGCAGTGATGTAGGTCAATACTGGGTGAGTATGCTGTGCCACGATGGATCCTGCAATCACTCCTTATACAACGAGGGGCTTTTTGACATTGGCTGATGTTGTAAAATGGGCAATATCAGATCAGTCAGCTGTTGACACCTCTCTCGCAATTTTTATTCTACTCAAGTCATAGGAAGAATAGATAAAGGATTTCTGATTCAATAACGCCTGTTTTACAATATCACCCAAAGTCAATGCTACCTCTCCCACCTCAAGATTTATTTAATCTCCAACATATCCTCCAGAAAGGGGTCACAGATCAGGACAAGAAATCAGAAGCTGAGTTACCTTCGGACACTGAAGCTAATGGTGGCCTGGACATATAGTATCCAACCAATAAATTAGGCACAGATAACTGAGTAGGGTAAGAACCAAATCATTGTTTTAAGCTAATGACCAGTTAAGTAGCTTCTGACTTTGTGTGTAAGTACAAAAGGAGAAGAAGCCAGCTCCCAAGAAGGGAGCCAAGAAAGCCTTAAAGAAACCGTCAGCAAAGAGTGGCAAGAAGCGACGAAGGTTGAGGAAAGACAGTTACTCCATCTACATCTACAAAGTGATGAAGCAGGTTCACCCCGACACCGGCATGTCCTCCAACACCATATGCATCATGAACTTGTTCGTGAACGATATTTTCGAGCGCATCGCGGGCGAGGCTTCCTGCCTGGCCCATTAGAACAAGCGCAGCACCATCAGCTCCCGGGAGATCCAGACCGCTGCTGCCCGGGGAATTGGCCAACCACGCCGTGTCGGAAGAGACAAAGGCAGTGACTGAGTACACCAGCTCCAAGTAAAACTCTACAACGGCCTGAAAAACATTCAAAATGAGTGGTGGCAAATGGCAGCCCACCCGACATCTCTTTCGGTTTTTATTTTAATTTGACTTCAAAGTTCACAAGTTGACATTATGGGCAAAAAATTTTGGCTTAGCGGGCGGGCGCGTGCCCGACCCACTCGAGCCTGAAATGACGCGATGCGACGTCAACACATAGTCACACGATAGGTTGGTCGGTGGGCGTGCGCCAGAGTCGGCAGCGCGCCTGCCGACAATTAAAAGGCCCTTTAAGGCCAATACGTAATCGATTAAATTAAATTTTTCGCTGCCCGTCCAACCTCACGGTTGACGGGCAGGCGAAAAGGCCAAGCAGCCTTTGCATTTTTTTGGGAACCTTGTCCATGGGCGGAAGGCGTTTCCAAAAGCGAATAAAAATAAAATAAAAGTTTTACAATTGAATTAATATCATGTCCCTGCTCATGTGACATGAGGGGACATGTTTTATTACATTTTTATTTTCTTCCTTTAACAACGCTTCATCTCCCCTGAGGCAGCGCTGTGCCTCAGGGAGATTACGAAGCGCTCGATCGCTCGCGCGCACGTGCGAAGTTGGGGCTTGGCCCGCTTGCCCTCCTCCCCCCTCCCCACACATGCAGGGCTGAGCACTGCCGCTCGCGCTTCACGCTGGGCGCGCCTTAATAGGCCCACCGGCGTGGAATCGTGCTGCGGTGCCGATCGCTGGTGATAGTCGGCTTCTCGACCAGCCCCGCTCGCCCCCACCAATGGCAAAATTCCGCCCTATGTATTCAAGAATAGGTTTCCAAAGAGGTAACTGGGCCTTGTACGGTGGCACTGAAATCCCCCAAGGCCATAAGACCATAAGACATAGGAGCAGAAATTAGGCCAATCGGCCCATCTCATGAACCTCCTCTGGACCCTCTCCAGGGCCAGAACATCCTTCCTGAGATACGGGGCCCAAAATTGCTAAAAATATTCTAAATGTGGTCTGACCAGAGACCCCAAATTGCCTTTATTTTGAAATTTAAATTAATTTTGGCTAGAAAGACAAAATTATTAGTCAATATCAAAACATCAGAAACTGCTCCAAATAAAGCGTCAAAAATCAAAATCAAAATTTCTGTCAGAAGGAGTGCTGCTTATTTTCTTGCTAGAAGTTAAATGTCCAATCTTTAGCACGCACAACTCCTTCAGTAACTTCCAGATTTACAACAGCAGATTTACAACTTTGCCTTATAGTACTTTCTTAGGGGTTGGTAGCATAGTGATTATGTTACTGGACTAGTGGCTTGGGCTAATAATTTAGCAACACAAATCCCACCATGGTAGTTGGGGAATTTAAATTTAATCGGAATAAAATATTACTCTCAGTGGTCACAGTGACGACAGGATTGTGTTTCTACGGTCCTTTCAAGAAGGAAAACTGCCTTCTTTACCTGGTTTGGCTATGTGTGACTTCTAAACCAGCGCAATATGGCTGACTCTTACCCACCCTCAAATATTGCTTAGTCGAAGCCAGTCAGTTGAATTAGAAAAAGTGACTCTTTTACTCAAGGGCAATTAGGGGTGGGCAATAAAGGTCAGTGGAGCCCAGTTGCTACGAATGAATATGAAAAGCTTTAAGCTCCCTCACCCGCACACATCATTTAATGTGAGCAAACATTGGGAGGGATGTGCAACTTTACTAGGGCAAACTTGTGTCTTGTTGCACTTTCAGTCTAACTCCTTGGCCCAAATTTTCCAGGCAGTGGCAATGCTGTGTGCATTGCCGCCACCCACAAAGATTTTCTCAACCGACGCTACTGCTCATTTCTTCCGGGATCTTCTGATCCTAGCTGACTCAGAAGTGGACAGCGCAGCTTCTCCCATGTAACTCCAGCAAACAGAATAGAATCAGGGGAATGCCCCCTTTTTATAGCAGTAGCTGTCAAATTCTGGTAAGTATTTAAAGTCCAGTTTTTTTTTCATGGGTTAGTGAATGGTTGACTGAGTAAATGGGTAGGTGGGTGAGGCGGGTAGAGGGTGAGTGGGTAGTTGGCAGAGTGGGGAGGTAGGTGGGTTGTGTGGGTGGTTGGGTGAAGGGGTAGTCAGGTGATCAGGGGGTAAACAAGTGGTTGAGTTGGCAGTCAGGGGGATAGTCAGATGGGGGGAGTAGTCAGGTTGGGTGGGGTTTAGTTGGGTGGTCGAGGGTGAGGGCGGATTTGAAGCAGGGATGGTTGTGTTAGGCAAGGTTTTAAACTGTCTAACATTTCCTGGGTAATTATCACGCTAAGTATCTAGCCTAAGTCTTCCCCCTCTAGCTCAGATTTGGAGACATTTGTTTAGGGTCCCATGCAGGGAATTGCATGGGAAGTTGAAATCAGAAGTTTAAACTTCTCAGGAAGTTCCCGCATAGGTCTGCAGGTCAGGACTTCCACAGGGTCCCGATATGCATCTGCCGTCGTATGTAGGGTCTCCGATGTTCCGGAGACGGGAGCATTTGGGCCACTGTATTCCGATCAGTGATAACGTTTGAGGACATCTTTAGTTGGCAGTTTCTTGATGGAAGGGGGAAGGCTGTGCCTGTTTAATTCAACTTTATTGGCTAGCTTTCTCAACTTTGTTAGCTTGGCAAGTATAGGGATCCTTATTTGAACACAGCAAAAAATTACTTCACAAGTAGCAAATTACATGCATTACTGCATCTAAATAAATGTTACCCATTGATTTTATGTGGCTTAATACTTCCCTTAAAGGAACAGACAAAGCAACCTCATGCAGACATGTTAAGTGTATATATGCTGATATTGCACAATAATTATTGAGTTGTGAACAATGAGAAAACAAATCCTCATTTATGTAACAATGAAATACACCATCATTAGATTAGTGCCTAAGAAACAATAAACCACGTGCAATAAAATCCAAACTGACTGGCCTCGGGATGGAATGTAGTATTTGTGCCACCCCCCTGGTGCCAGCTGCCATTTCTAATCATATAAGGGAAGCAGCTGTGTTGGAAGAAACATCTACTGCACTGCAGTGGTAAGAGCCAATGAAGACTAAGACAGAGGGAGCAAAAGAAAGATGAATACTTGGACATCCATTCAGATTACAATTTTTGCAGGCAAAGACAAAAATATTACCAAAGGACATAGGTTCTGGCTGCATTGAGAAAAGGAGATTACTCAGTCATAGCCACACTGCTCTACATTCTTAGCTTTTTGCTTTGAATAATGCCAGGAGTTGGCTAGTGTTGTCTGCAACAGGTGCTTTGCTTCGGTTCTTGTACCAAGTCAAATGCGGTCTTTAGCTTTCTGTTCCGATTAATTTGGGAGAGATGGCTGATGGCTGCTACTTAACCTTTTTAAAAATGAAGCCTTGCTGGTCAGGAGGTACCAACACTAAATTTTTGATGACGTTACCAGGGCATTGAGATAAGAAGGAAAAACATTGTGATTGCTGGAAGTCCCAAATTTAAAGAGATAGCGCTGGAAATACACAACAGGCCTCCTAAACCTCTCTGCCTTTGCTCCTCCTCCAAGGTGCTCCGTCTTTGAGCAGACTTTTGGTTTCCTGGGATAATGTCCCTTCCCTTGATTTGTTTTCAATTTATTTGTCTGATTGCACCCCTGCGAAGCACCTTTGGCTATTTCACGACATTAAAGGTGTTATAGAAATGCAAATGGTGGTTGTTATTGTCAAACAATCAGCATATGAAAGAGGAATGCTAAGGTCAATATTTTTGTTGGATCTCTAGTTGAATAGATGTTCAGTAAACTACAGTTCTGATGAAGGACTATGCCCAAAACATTAGCCTTTCTTCCTCTTTCAATATTGATTGGCCCCTTTGCCTCAGGAAATGGTTCTCCCAGTTCCATGCTGAACTAGAACTCTAAATGAAGCATTTATTTTATTGAGTATCATGCAGAAACAAAGATAGCATTCCTAGTGCACTGCATTCACTAGACTGACCTGGTTGAAAGCAGATCCTTGGAAATAAGTCATACGGTGGAGAAGAGATAAAGAAAGTGTTGTGTAGCCATTTGATTCATTGGGATTTTTTTTGTTGTGTTTTCCCTGGCTGAATCACAGCCTGCACCACATAAGGATGGCTTGGCCAGAAACAAAACTGTTGTCTTAACTGTTTAAATGTGACTACATACTGGCATGAATAATATATCACTTCTTGATCTCTGTTGAACATGACTCATTTTAGCCAACATGGGATCAAACAACGATTCAGAAGTGTGAAAAGCTAAATACAAAGGATACACCCCTGACAAATATAGAGCAGAAACAATGAGCAGGTCGTCACCTTCCGGAATGAAAACAGACCTGACAAACAAATTTTCTCTAAATTAGGGAACCGTTAACTACGATATTTGGATTGTTTCATTCAACAATTTCAGCTGTCCTGAAATAACCAAAAGTCACTGACAACAGCTGAAAACCAGGAGGTAGGAATATCAAAATCTCCAGGAAAATTACACTGTCTCACAAAAGAATGAAAGAGGTGAATGGCTTGGACTGCGGAAGCGTACAGGAGAGTGGAAGGTTCCAGAAAGGAAGAAGTCAGTATATTAATTCTGGTAGCCCGAATAAAGTGTCAACTATGGCTCAATGGGCAGCATGTCTGCCTCTGAAGTGAGTTGGGGGTTCAAGTCCCACTTGAGCACACAGCTGAGGCTGACAATCCAGTTCAGTATTGAGGGTGCCCTCTTTTGGATGAGGTGTTAAAACAGAGGCCCGATCTCCCTCTCATGTCAATGTGAGAGGTCCCATGGTGTTCTTTTGCAGCAGCACAGGGGAGTTCTTCTTGGTGTTGGCCAATTCTTATACCTCAACCAACGTCACTAAATAAAAAAAAAGATTTTCCAGTTATCATCACGTTCCTATTTATGGAACCTTACTATGCGCAAATCGGCAGCTTTGTTTTCAATTTTATGGATGTAACTACACTTTAATTGGTGACAAAGTGCTTTGGGATATCCTGAGGTCATGGAAGGTACTATACCAAAAATAGGGCTAGCACTCACAGTGCAGTGCTGACAAAACGCTGCATTGACTTTCAGTTGAGGCATTACATGGACGCTTGGTACTAGATATCATGGCACCACTTTGATGCAGAGCTGGGGAGTCATCCTGTGCATCATGGCCTATATTATCCCCTAGCCAACATCACAAAAACAGGTTACCTGGCCATTGTTGTTTGTGGGAGCTTGCTATGCACATATTGGCTGCTGTGTTTCCTACATTAGAACAGCGATTGCACTTCACAGGTGTATAATTGGTGTAAAGTCCTTCCGGGTATCCGATGGCCAAGAAAAGCACTGTATAAACGCAAGTCTTTCTTTTTTCTTTCAAATTCTTTCTTTAGAAAACAGAAAAGCGGTCTTGCACTGATACTATGATGTAAAGTACAACCTGTCTCCTAGAAATATGACCCCATCTTAAAATAACAGCAATCTATTTTTCCTCCATCGCCTTACCACCGTTTAGAAATTGTGCACCAAATGCTCAGCGCGGAGCAATTGGTCACATTCTCTGAAGAGCTGCTGCCTGCGAAATAGAGATGTGCCGCGTGCTAATAAGCACGAGTTACTACAACGTTAAACAAAGAGAAGCTAGGGACCTGCGTGCTGGCAGTCGTAGGATATGCTGAGATGACTGAGAGTCAAGAATACACTCCTTGCTACCCACTCAAGCGAACTGAGCAATCAGTGGGCATGGATGTTTGAGAGAGGAAACCACAGGTCACAGAAGTAAAAAGAAAATAACTGTTTTAATTGAAAATGGAATGCTGACATTTAGACCTTACACACATTTGCAGTTGCAGATGCATTGTGCTAGTTACTAGTGGTTTATAACCGACATGAATGGAAGACTAATGATTACAAAAAAAATCCTTTGGTGAGGTTTTGCTGTGGCAAATGTGCTTAGGTTTGAAACATTTGCTATGGAGGGAAATACAAAGGGATGACACTGCATGAATCATGGAAAAGAACGAAAGAGCATGGCAGAAAAATGTATAGGATTTGTTTTACATAGCACCTTGTCATGTTAAAGTGTCTCAGCGCACTTTACACAAGAAATTACTTCAGATACACCCCCATAGTCTGTGAAGAATGGCAACTAAATTGCCAACCGTTGTTCATCCTTTTTAAACCGTGACAAATTAAATACAATTTTGAGCAGCTGGATTTCATCTTAATGCACCAGCATTTGAGTCCATTTGACTCAATCAATTGGTTTATCCAGACCATGAAGGATTGCTATAATTGGTGTTACAAGAGGACAGAAGATGAATGACTAAGCTTAGCAGGAGACTAGAAGAGCCCTTGCTCTTCAAATAGTTCCATGGATCTTTTCTGTTCATTGAACAAGCATAGAAGGGCTTGGTTTAACTTCTTTGATGGAAGACAGCACTTCCAAATTTGTTTTTATCTCTGAGTTAATACAGTACGGAAGCATCAGTTTACATGACATGATCATGCCCTGGAGAAAGGCTTGAACTCATAATCTTCCAATTCAGAGACAGGAGCTGCCAGGTGATTCAAGGTTAAGAACAAATTGGGAACCTTAACCATCAAATACTTGCATTGATATGTGCTGAGATTTTAACTCATTCAAAACCCATTCACTTAGATTTAGAACTGGGTCCATAGCAATGAAAGAGGTGCAATTGTGAATGCTTTGGAGTGTAGAAGCGCACAGAAGAGACGAAAATATAATCATTTTCATAATATTTTTCTGGTTTGTTGTAAAGTAGGTTTATGGGTGTGAGTGTAAGATTCTATCTGAGTGATATCATTACTTTTGGAGTCAGGTAGACTGCAAGCTTGCAATTATCAAAAGAAGCTAGGTGTAGAAACGTACTTAAAATGCCTATCAATAAACATGGATAGGGCCTTAGCATGTAAGGTGTGAAGGAAATTTGAATTTTTAGATATGTGAAGGGACTGTTTGGATTTCAAAGGGATGTTAGTGTATTTATTTTTCCCAAAGGTTACTGACAATATTGGCAACATGAAAGTTTTTATATTATGGGAAAGGTATAGTTCCAAAGATATATGGAACAATGGAATTTACATATTAAAGAGAGAGAAATATATATAAAGGAGAATGGAAGGCTATGTTGGGGGCCATGTAAGATCTAACAGGAATGTGTGAAACAGCCTTGAAGAAGCCTCCAGCCATTTGTACATAAGTCTGCTGTGTCCAGTAACTGAATTTGGAGAAAACCATTTGGAATTCTATTGTCAAGTTGGCACTGTGTTAACTTGCTGGCTTTTAAAAAAAATCTAAAATCTATTTTGGCCTGTTGCCTTAAAGGGGGTGTGCAATTGGGAGTCAGGTTAACTAGGAATTTTAGGAGTTATTATAGTATTAAGTAATCGTAGTCTTGTGTATGTGCTTGAGACCTTTTATTTTGGTAATACATATTTTAATTTTATTTTAAATATCTCTAAATGTCTTAGTGGACTCATTATTTCTGAATTCAGCGTACACATCTTCTCACAATAAATACAAATTGCAAAACTGTTGTGATAGCGCCACCAAGTTTCCCTTGTTGATTTGGACCGCCTAGCACATATCATCTGCCACATCATAACAGGGAGATTCCAGAAAGGAAGAAGTCAGTATATTAATTCTGGTAACCCAAATAAAGTGTCAACTATGACTCAATGGGCAGCATGTCTGCCTCTGAAGTGAGTTGTGGGTTCAAGTCCCACTTGAGCACAAAGCTCAGGCTGACAATCCAGTTCAGTATTGAGGGTGCCCCCTGTTGGATAAGATGTTAAAACAGAGGCCCGATCTCCCTCTCATGCCAATGTGAGAGGTCCCATGGTGTTCTTTTGCAGAAACACAGGGGAGTTCTTTATGGTGTTGGCCAATATTTATACCTCAACCAACATCACTAAATAACAAAGAGATTGTGCAGTCATTATGACATTCCTGTTTGTGGAACCCTATTGTGTGCAAATCAGCTGCTTTGATTTCTATGTTATAAAAGCAGCATCGTAAAACATCCCAAGGTGCTTCACAGGAGAGTTATCAAACAACATTTGACACCAAACCACATTAAGGAATATTAGGATATATAATCAAAAGTTTTGGTCAAACCGGGTAGGTTTTAAGGAGCATCTTAAAGGAGGACAGAGGTGGAGAGGGTCAGGCAGGTAATTCCAGAATTTAGGGCCTAGGCAGCTAAAGACACGTGGCTAATGATGGACCAATAAGGTCATGGATGTGCAAGAGGCCACAATTTTATAGCATGGAAATCTTGGAGGGTTGTAGGGCTGGAGAAAAGGAGGGGTGAGACCATGAAGGGATTTCAAAACAAGGACGACAATTTTCAATTCAAATGATGTCAGACCAGAAGCCAATGTAGGCCAGCGAGCACAGGAGTGATGTGTGAATAGTATTTGCCTTAAGTAGCTGAGTCTGGAGGTAACAAAGGCATGCATAAGGGTTTCAGCAGCAGCTGAGCTGATGCCAGCAGAGTTGGGAAATAGTACAGCTGCCTTCCTGCAGCCAATTTCAATGGTTGAGTGCCTTAATGGTCATGGCACATCCTGATGGCTAGGAACCTAGAGTAGACCATTCATCCCCTGAAGCTTGTTCTGGCATTCAATGTGATCTTGCGGCAGAATATTAAGCTCGGCGGGCAGACGTGCGCCCGACCCGGCTGAGCATAAAATGACGCGCGATGACGTCGGGTGAGCATCCCAACATCGTCGCGTAGTTCACGATATTTTGTTTGGCAGCATGCCCGCCAGCAGTTAAACGACCTATTAAGGCCATTAAAAAGGTAATTAAATTCAAATTTACCCTGCCTTACGGTTGGCGGGCAGGCAAAAACGCCAAGCGGCCTTTGCACTTTTTATGAAACCTCATCCATGGTGGGGGGGGGGATGAGTTTTCTGAATGCAATCAAAAATAAAGTAAAAATTTTACACTTGAATTAAAAACATGCCCCTGCTCATGTGACAGGGTCACATGAGGGGACATGTTTTATGACATTTTTATCCATCATTGTTATTATCCTCAGGGAGATTGAAGCGCTCTTTCATGTGCATGTGCAAAGTTTGCACTAGGCCAGTTCGCCCTCCTCCCGCCATCCACAGAGGGCCGCTCGCGTTCCACGCTGGGCGGGCCTCAATTGGCCCACCCCCGAAAAATCGTGATGCGGTACATCGGCTTCCCGACCGCCCCCACCGAGCACCCTCCTCCAAGGGCAGCGTCCTGCCCATGGCCCTTGGTAAAAGCCTCTGAACCTCAGGTTTAAAATTGTTAATTGATTGGGCTTTTCCTTCTTTGTGTGGGAGGCAGCGCACACTTTGACCAAGCTTTGTATAAAGCCGGGTTTCCTACCGTCCTTCCAAAATACCCTGGCTGGGATTTTCAGCTTATACTGTTTCCTGGGGTTGTATCTTTCGGTCGGCGAGTGGGGGCGGGACCCGCTCGCCGACGCGTAAAATGACGCGGGGTGACATCGGACGTGCGTCCTGACATCACAGTGCTTCATTCAGACTTTCAGCTCGACGGGCCCGCACCCGAATTGGCTGTGCAGCCACCGAACTGTCAACGGCCTATTAAGGCCATTAACAATGTAGTTGAAGTCATTACTGGACCTGCCTGTCCAACCATAAGGTTGGCGGGCAGGCCTGGAGCCTTGGCGGGCTTCTGAAAAAGCCTGAAACCTCATCCACGGGCTGAGGTTTCATGAGGAATTAAAAATCTTACAGCATTTTAAGATACAAGTTATGGACATTTCCCGACTCACATGACAGTGTCACATGAGGGGACATGGCAGGGAATTTTTTTTTTCTCAGCTTTATTTAAAGTTTAAAATGTGAGCCGATCTCTCTGAGGCCAAGTGCGCGAAAGAGCGCACTCCCGGCTGAGGGCATCCCCCACCTGCACAGGGAACGCATAGTGCTTCCTGGCGGACGTCACGCTGGGCGGGCCTTAATTTGCTCGCCCACATAAAATGGCTGTTCGATCGGAAGCCTGCCCGCCCACGCCCACTCCCGCACTTCCCCCTCGACGGAGGGGGGGGCGAAATGTTGCCCCTGGTCATAATTTTCCCCACAAATGCCAAAGGTTTCTCTCTATCTACCCTAACAATTCCTTTCAAAATCCTAAAAAACCCTTATCAAGTCACTTCTTAACTTTCAGTGTTCCAGGGAATCCAAGGCTAGTTTATGTAATTTCTCCTCGCGATTTAACCTTTGGAGCCCTGGTAACATTCTGGTGAATTTGTGCTGCACTCCTTCCAAGGTCTTTCTAAGGTGCAATGCCCAGAACTGTACACAGTGTCCAGATAATGGTCTAATCAGGGCTTTCTATTGCTGTGGCAAAACATCATCCCCTTTATATTCTAGTCCTCTAGTTATAATGTCCAACATTCCAGCAGCCTCCTTGATTAATTTTGTACCTGATAACCTTTGTACATGGACCCCCACTGTTCATGGCTTTTCACAATTTAAATAATACTCAAACCTATCCTATTTTGGTCAAAATAGTTGATTCGCACTTAATCCTTTAAAATCCATCTGACACAGTTGTGCCCACTCACTTAATCTAGCTCTTTGTATGCCCCCATCTACATTACTCACTGTCTCACCAATTTTAGGAACGTTGGTAAGCTTGAATATATGCCCTCTATTGTGTTATCAAAGTTATTAATGAATATGGTAAATTACCAAGGCCCCAACTCAGATCTCTGTGTGACACTACTTGTCACATCCCTCCAATTCAAGTGCATTTTCCCCATTCTTTTTCTCACCATTTAAACAATCTCTTAACTGGGCCAATAATTTTCCTTCTATTTCATAAATTTCAATTTTAGCTTTCTGTCTGTTGCAGGAATCTTATCAAAAGTCTTCTGGAAGCTCATATTAAATACATAGGGCAGAATTTTGCCCTCGGATGGCGTGCGGTCCCCACCGGCTCGGCGGTGGGCGGACAGCCGACGGGAGCCGCTGCCATTTTGAGTGGGCGAGCCAATTAAGGCCCGCCCAGCGGCCTGCCCGACTGGAAGCGCAATGCTGTCAAAGTGCGCTCTTTCACGCATGCGCACTGCTCCCTGAGACTAAGTGCTGTCTCAGGGAGATTAGTGACAGTCTAAAAAACTTAAAAAATAGAAAAATAAAAATATTATTAACATGTCCCCCTCATGTAACAATGTCACACGAGATGGGACATGTTAATAAATATATTACATTTATTAAAGTTTTTAAAAAGGAACATGAAACCTGATCCCGCCAGTGGATGAGGTTTCATGTATTATCAGAAGCCCGCTGGGGCTCCTGGCCTGCCCGCCAGCCTTAAGGTTGGACGGGCAGGGCCTTTAATTACTTTAAGTACTCTGTCAATGGCCTTAATTGGCCATTGACAGGTTGGCGGGCGGACAGCTGATTTCGCTGTCTGCCCGCCTTCTTGAAAATTTAAAGGGACCGGGATGACGTCAGGGGTTCCTCCCATCCTCCCGACGTCATCCCACGTCGATTTCCCATCGGCGAGCGGGCCCCGCCCCCAAATCGCCAACGAGAAAATTCTGGCCAAAGTGATGATTCCGATGTCTCCTACTTTAGTTACAAAAAATGTTCAATTCAGTTTCTTAGACATGAGCAACACCTTATAAATCCATGTTGATTCACTTTAACCAGTTTAAATTTCTCTAAGTGCTCTACCATGCTGTCCTTAATCATAGATTTGAATAATTTTCTCACAACAAATGCTAGTAAATGGGTCTAATATCCTGGGAACTCTCTCATCCTTCTTAAATAACGGAGCTACATTTGCAATTTTCCAAACTAAGAGGGTAATTCCTAAATCCAAGGAGCTTTGCAAGGTCATGGCTAAAGATCCTGCATTTTCCTCACCCACTTACATTAAAATCCTGGGGTAGAAACCATCAAAGTTTCCACTTTGGGCACAAATTGCATCTAAGTTGCACCATTTTAAGAAGTCTTTTTTTCTCAACTTTCTATTCAAACCTATTTGCAGATTGCCAAACTCAAAATTTGTCATGAACCACCACATTTGGGCTTTATTTTAAAGTGTAATTACTTTTTAGATGAAATGCTGCTCTATAAAATGTATATACCAGGCATATTTAAAAATGGTACCTTGATGCAACTTCATTAACACAACTGAAAATGAGTTCATCACAAATGAAGTGTTTTTAATAAAAGTGTCAACTTGTGAGTAACCTGTTCATTTTTAAAAATTGTACAGAGACAATGGCTAGTTATATTGGGGTAGAGTAGTTAGTTGCTTAGCAAATTTAAAAAACAGTACCTTAAAAAAAAGTTTTTAACAGGTTGAATGTGAAGTAGTTCAATCTGAAACCAGAGTGTTAAATTTGAACAAAGGAGGCTATGAAAGTAGGACAGAAAAATTGGCTGAGGTAGATTGGGAAAGTACATTAAAAGGTATGATGGTACGTAGGGAATGGATGGTCTTTAAATAATTATTACATAGTTTACAGCAGCTACACATTCTTGAGTATTGCTAAAAAAAAGAAACATTTTTTGTCGAATCATCAGGACAATTCACAAAAAAATACTAATTTCAGGGGAAACACACATTGTGCCCCACGGTGAGCCCAATTGGCAATCTTAAATTGGTTGTCAGCATAATCTGTAGCACACTGGGGATTATTTAGCAAATGTTGTCCAATCACGGAATCACATCTAATGTTGGACACTTTTGAGAATTGTTATTTTCATGCAAATTGTCCTGATGAGTGCAAGGTGAAAAACTTCGACAAAAATGTCTTTTTTCAGCAATACTCAAGTTCTGCCCTACCAAATGACTAAAGCGATACATTCCTTCAAGGCACAAAAACCCAAAAAGAAAAGTCAGTCAACTGTGGCTAACAAAGGAAGTTAAGGATTGTATAAGATCAAAAGAAAATTCCTATAAAGTTGCCAGAAATAGAAGTAAACTTGAGGATTGGGAGTATTTTAGAATACAGCAAAGGAGGACCAAGGAATTGATTAAGAAAGGGAGAATAGGATATGAATGTAAACCAGCAAAAGACATAGAAACAGACTGTAAAAGCTTTTATAGCTATGTAAAAAGGTAACGTTTGGCTAAGACAAATGTGGGTCCATTACAGGCAGAGTCAGGAGAATTTATAAAGGGGATTAGAGAAACGGCAGAGAAGCTAAATGATTACTTCTTCACTGAGGGCGATACACAAAATCTCCTAGAAATAGAGATCAAGGAACTAGAGAGAAAGAGGAATTGAAAGAGATTAGTATGAGTAAGAAGGTTGTATTGGAGAAATTAATGGGACTGAAGGTTGATAAGTTCCTGGGACCTGATATTCTACATCCCAGAGTGCTGAAAGAGGTAGCTGTGGAGATAGTGGATGCATTGGTGATCATCTTCCAAAATTCTATATATTCTGGAATGGTTCCTGTAGATTGGAAGGAAGCAAGTGTCACCCCACCATTTAAGAAAGGGAGCGAGAAAACAGGTAACTACAGACCTGTTAACCTTACACCAGTAGTAGAGAAAATGCTAGAATCTATTCTAAAGGATGTGTTAAATGGACACTTGGGGCAGCATTTTGCCCTTGGTAGGGGTGCTCGGCTGGGCCGCCCGCGATCAGCACCGCACTGCGATTTCAGGCTGGCCGGCCAATTAAGGCCCGCCCAGCGTGAAATGTGATGGCAGCTGCCTGTGTGGAGTTGGGGTGGAGGGAGGGAGGAGGGTGAGTGGGGGGAGGGAGGAGGGCGAGTGGGCCGAGCTCGAACTTCGCGCTTGCGTGCGAATGAGCGCTTCATAACCTCCCTGAGGCACAGAGTTGATGAAGAGATATTTGAAAAAATAAATAAATAAAAATGTAATGAAACATGTCCTCTCATGTGACTCTGTCACACGAGCAGGGACATGTAATTAATGAAAAAGTAAAGTTTTTATTTGCTTTTGGAAACCTCATCCTGCCCGTGGATGTGGTTTCCAAAAAAATGCACAGGCCGCTTGGTCTTTTCGCCTGCCCGCCAACACGTTAGGTTGGACAGGCAGCTAAAATTTTAATTTAATTCATTACTTAATGGCCTTAACAGGCCTTTTATTTGTCGGTGGGCGCGTTGCTGGCTCTGGTGCGCACCCGCCGACTGAACAATCGCACAACTGCGCGTTGACGTCGGCACACTTGGCCCATGTCAACGCACGTCATTTCACGCTCAAGCGAAAATTCCTGCCCTTGGATAATAATGATCTGATTGGGCTTAGCCAACATGGATTTATGAATGGAAATCATGTTTGATGAAGCTGCTGGAGTTTTTTGAGGATGTTACTAACAGAATTGATAAAGCGGGGTCGGTGGATGCAGTATAATTGGATTTTCAGAAGGCTTTTGATTAAGTTCCCCACAAGAGGTTGGTCAGCAAAAGTAAAGCACATGGGATAGGAGGTAATATACTGGCATGGATTGAGGATTGGCTAACAGACATAAAACAGACAGGAATAAACACATCATTCTCGTGTTGGCAGGCTGTGACTGGTGGGGTACCGCAAGGATCAGTACATGGGCCCCAGATGTTCACAATATATATCAATGATTTGGTGGTAGGCACCAAATATAATATTTCCAAGTTCATGGATGACACAAAGCTAAGTGGGAATGTGTTTTGTGAAGCAAATGCAAATCGGTTTCAAGAGGATTTGGACAGACTTAGTGAGTGGGCAAAAACATGGCAGATGGAATATAATGTGGAAAAATGTAAGGTTATCCACTTTGGTAGGAGAGATGGATACGCAGAGTATTTCTTAAATGGTAAGAGATTAGGAAGTGTAGATGTATAAAGGGACCTGGTTGTCCTTGTCAATAATTCACTGAAGGCTAACATGCAGGTGCAGCAAGCAATTAGGAAGGCTAATGGTATGTTAGCCTTTATCGCAAAAGGATTTGAGTACAGGAGTAGTGAAGTCTTGCTTTAATTGTATAGAACCTTGGTTAGGCCACACCTGGAGTACTGTGCGCAGTTTTGGTCCCCTTAACTTAGGAAGGACATTATTGCCATGGGGAGAGCGCTATGAAGGCTCACCAGGCTTGTTCCCCCCCAGAATGGCAGGACTGTCCTATGAAGAGAGATTGGGGAGACTGGGTCTTTATCCTCTAGAATTTCAACGAATGAGAGGTGATTTCATTGAAACCTACAAAATACATAAAGGGATAGACAGGGTAGATGCAGGTAACATGTTTTCCCTGGTTGGGGAGTCCAGAACCAGGGGACACAATTTCAAAATAGGGGAGAATCCACTTAGGATTGAGATGAGGAGAATTTTTTTCACTCAAGAGGGTTGTGAATCTTTGGAATTCTCTACCCCGGGGGCTGTCGAAGCTCAATCATTCAGTATGTTTAAAGCAGAGGTTGACAGATTTCTAAATGCCAATGACATAAAGGAATATGGGGATAGTGTGGGAAGCAGACATTGAAGCGGATGATCAGCCATGATCGTACTGAATGGTGGGCTGAATGGCCTACTCCTGCTCCTATGATCCTAGGTGCCTACTGATGTCCTTGGGCCAAAAGAACCAGATTAATTTTTAGGGCTCCTTAAAGACCCGTGAAGCAGTGCAATTAGTGGAAATTCCTAAAATGAACTTGCGTAGGTGTGGCTGTCTTCTAGGGCAACTTTTTTCTTTAAGTAGTCAAAGAGATCGTGAAAACTCGATTTGTGTTGAATGTAATTTGCATTTAAAATTTTGCAATCATTTGCACAGTTTATGCCGATTTCAGATCAATCGTGCTGAGGAACATGGTGCAATCCAGTCGAATGCTACCCCACTGGCTCAGAAAGCAAACCTGTGCAACATTCATTGGTTCTGACTTTGCTCCCTTATTTTCATTTGGGCATTCCCATCTCAAACTGCATTGACTGAAGTCACTCTTTACTGCTTTATTGACTGTACATATGGGTATCCATGGCAAGGCAAATAAATAACTTTCTTCATTCCCCTTTCTAATCAGGTCGAGCTTAAATCCCTGGAATGAAACAGCCTAACATAAGCTAAATGTCAGCATGTTTATGTTAATTGCAGAAAACAAATAGCTGGCCAAACCCAGCACCAAAATTGAGAACTATAACTCGGCTGAATCATAATTTGGTCCTGTGTTGGCAAAAATAAAGATGTGCTCAACAAGGATCAAGGAATACTGCATTAAGCTTGACAAAAGATAAGTAAATGAAAAAGGCTGCATGGTAATTATGCATTTACACATGCTCTTGATTCCCCAGTTTCTCAAGTGGGGTTACCAACGGGATCACGAGATTTGTTATTCCCATTGAATGGTACCTTTCTCACTGTGTGACAAACAAAGGCTTTGTAGCATCAATCAGCGGCCAAGTTTTGAATTGGAATATGAGCTCTTGAAGTAAAGCACAACAGTGATTATTATTTTAATTGAAGCATCTATCATTAAACAAACAAGAGCGCTGAAGAATGACGGGCGAATTATGCAACCTCACAAAATTGCCTCAGGAGGGAAAAAGAAATGAAGTTAACTTGTTTAAACAGATGGCACGTAAATGAATACTAATAACCAATGTCCCTTCTAAATTTGTGTGCAGCCTCTTCATTTGAACGTATGGTACCTTTAAACCTTATTGCATAATCATAGCCAGGCACGAGCAGTATCTTATTGTGGACAACTTGTGAGCGGCCTGCGTTGGCACTTTCCAGTTGCTGTGCAACTGCGCATGTGCAGGGAACTTTGTTAAGAGTTAATATTGAGGAAATAATTATTCTCAATACTATGCATAGCAACACTATAGCAATATTCAAAGAGAAGATGTTTGTGATTTTGTACAGTGGCCAGTGATTTCCTTTCCCACTTTCACTAATGCAGGACACAATGATAGCACATTTTTGGACTTTCAAAAACATAATGCAAGTGGGTATTTACAGACTCGTAAAATGAGACAGCATGGAAGGAAGCCATTCAGCCTGCCACTCTGATCCTGGCTCTTTGGTAGAGCTATCCGGTTAGTGCCACACCCTGCTCTTCCCCTCTAGCTTTGTCCATGTACTTCTCTCCAAATATTTATCCAATTCCATTCTGAAAGCTATTCTTGAACCTGCTGCCAGCACCCTTTCAGATAGTGCATTCCAGGTCACAACAACTTGCTGTATAATGCGTCGAAAGGGGGAAGATCAACTCTGCACTTTTGTGCAGCATTGTGACTTCTGTAAAGCTGGCAAATCAGCAGATTATGCTAGTTTTGAAGCCCTGCCCCCTGTTTCTTTTATAGTGCTGCTGTATAATGTCTGGACATCTTCACTAAAACAGGCAGCTCAGGAGCAAGGTTAGCAACCCTTAGCCAAGGGAATCAAATATGGACAGTCCGACAGCAATTCTGCAATGTGTGTTTCTACTAAAGAAATCAAATTATCCACCAATTAATTCCTTTAATTAATCAAGCAATGTAAATATCACAACAAATTGCAAATTTCATACGAAGAAACTGAATTATCAACGAAAAAAATGGAGATAATGGAATCTTAGTAATCAGATCATAACATATGTCACGTCAGCACATTGGAACTGCTTGAATTGTTCGCCATGGTTTCCAGCAAATTCTACAAGGCTTGTCTAGTTAAGACTTACTTCAAAAACTTTCACTTGCATCCCTTTATAAAACTGCCTGCCTGTCTTAACAGTGCAAGTTGGAGGGGTTTTAGAGGACAGAGCTATGTATAGAGCATTTAAATTGGTTGGAATAATGCTAGATAAGCATAATTATAGCTCAGCAGGATGGCGAAATATGTATGTTTACTGAAAACTACACCGCGCAGATATCTTAATCAATTTTAACCCCTTCTTGCTTTATTTTGAGGAACAACACAGTTATTAAGTTACTTTTAAGCCTTCCAATGTCCAACTGACTGCATACAAGGTTATTAAGTTTTCAATAACAAATAGCCCATTGCCTTCTGTCATGTCCATAAGACATAAAAGAGGTCATAAATTGTGTAAGTCAAACCTTACTTTCTGCTTATTTAAAACTGCACTTTTCTGGAGCAAAAACATGGCTGTTACAGTCACATGATTTGCAAGTTGGCTACAGTTCTGGAAACTTCCAACAGTAATTACAGGACCAAGCTCATCCCTCATCCTTGTAGAATCTCATACTTATCATTTTGGACCCATTACAATCAATGAAACAAGGGAGGCGCAGGCGGTATGTCTCCCAAGTCTGGACTTATAACAAATAGAGAACCATCGAAGATCATTATACCAGCGGAGACACCACGTATCTCCTAAGGTGAATAATGGATTTTGGCCAGAGACATAGAAACTGATTGTTAACCTGAAACTAACTCATCAATGGGCAACACCACATAACCTAAGCTCCTTTGGACTTTGGAAAGTTTTAATATTATATTCCTGGACTCCCAAGGCAGTCTGCTGTTAATATCTAGCCTGTCAACACCAAAGCAGGACTCTAGGCTGACAACCAAGGCTGCCTCAAGTCTAAACCTCTTTGAAGCCTGGTTCCCTGGACGATTCTTGCCACCGCCTGCAGAGCAGACCAAATCTCCGTATACCAACCTCATCTTGCTGTATCATCACCAACTCGAAGAAATTTGGCAACTTCTGTTTTCAGCTAATGGAACCAGCCTGAACTTTAGCTCCTACATGAAGGAACCCTCACTGGACTCTGACATTCATGTGAATTAATATCCGTATCTTTGTTTTTTTCTGTTTTAAGTTTTTCATAGTTGTAAAACTCTTTTCTTCCTATCTCCTTGTGTGATTGTGTGAGAGTATGTGGTTGCAAGGACCATTCACTGGGTTTGACAGTATGAATATTTAACACAAAAGAGAGTTTGCTGAGAACCACTTTAAAATTGACTGCACAAACAGGGGGTTTGAGGAAACACACCACAGCCTATTTTAAAAATCAAAACACCTCTCCTTAAGGACAAATGGTGAGAAAAATAAAGGAGTTCAGTTTGCCTCTTTCCCCTGTCCATGCTACTTGCATTTCTGAGCTTTGTTGCAAAAGTGGTGCAGTTCTGACCTTGAGAACCGGAATCGAGGTCAGAAGTCAGAATCACTGGAGTTATGAGAACATAGAAACTGGAGTGGATCACTCATTTTCTTGATCCTGTCCTGTCATTAAATAAAATAATGACTGAACAGTATCCTAATTCCATCCATCTGCCTTGGCTCCATATCCTTTTTACCCTCGTCTAGTAAAAAGCTATCAATGTCAGGTTTAAACAAGTGAAGAGGGCACTCAGTAGAGCGCATACCGCTGCCATGCTTGGTTAACTCAACATTATTACAATTACATGGCTCTCCCTTGAGGCTTTTCCCTGCCTGGCTGATGCTCTGTAACTAAAAGGCTGAATAAATAAATTATTTTATTAAGAGCTTCCATCTCATTGAGGAGGCTTCAGGCCAATTCACATCCAACAACCTGCTCTGAAAACTCTGCTCACATTTTTACAGCTGTGATAAATTCCACCACAGGGGCGAAAACAATTCCTCCTTTCAATTACCTAAGCAATTATTCATTGTGCTAGCACCTACTGCTTTTTGTTAGAGAGATTTCCACAATTCTACCAACCATTAACCTCACTTCTGAAAGGCCTGTCTCTGCATTTAAGGTTATGCCTCTTTGTTCTAGACTCTCGCACTAGCAGAAGTCTTTATCTACCACATCAATTCCTTTCAAAATCCTAAAAATCCCAAGCAAATCACCCCATAACTTTTTATATTCCAAGGAATACAAGCCTCAAGCTTTACACAATCACAGTTTTACACACAAGTACAAATAACACTCAGAAGAATGCAAGACCATGCTTTGCATTTGTTAAATTAGGTATATGTCACTCCTTCAACTCTGTCTATTCAGTACACTGAACCACAGATGGTTGTGTGCTGTAGCTGAGAAACACCTGCAATAAATATTATTATCAGAAGGAAGCTAACTACATCAAACCAAATGCTCCATTGAACCATACCCTATAGCATGAGCCATGTAGATTGTTGCTAATGAGCTTCATAAATTACATTTCTTCAGCAACTGATGCAATACAGCTTGGTCCTTGCACTTACCAGGTGTGTTTAAAAGGCGTGACTTTCTGCAATGGTAGGACACTTCCTGCTCGCAGTAGTCCATGTTGTTAATCATGGCCTGCAGCTGCTCTGTGTTAGCAGTGTAGCTCAAGTGCACGAGATGAGGTTTGCCTGAACTGGAGCCTTGGACCTTGGTTAGCTCTGTGTTGTTGTGCTGTGTTACAGTCCATGTCTTATCTTCTGTTAAAAGAGTAAAAACGAGATCAAAACAAAACACAAGGCCACAGCAACCCCCCACCCCGATCTAATAATGCTTTGGGAACATCTTGTGAGTTTATAGAGGCTGCAGTTGGGTCATTGGTATAAATAACGCCCTCTGTGTTCTTCAAACTCACTCCATCTCTTCTACACTATAATATGTTTAGCTATTGACGTTCATAACCTCACCAAACCCAACTTTTTGATTAAATAATTATTGTTCCTTCAGACAAAATGTTTGTTTGCTTAATGCAGCATATATTAGACCTATATTCTAAGATGAATGAGCAGAATGGGATGCACAATTTACACTGGTCCAACAACTGAGGTAAACACAGATTTTTGGGCCTGGAATTTACTCTTAAGGATTTATCTTTCACTTTGAGCACTGTAAATTATTCAATTATCCTTCTTACACGTGAAGGATTCACCCAGAACTTGCGTGGCATGGCAATCGCCGTCGGATTGCCACTCTGCTCCTTTTTACTCACACTGGAATGGAGCCCCAGTTTTCTTACCCGGGCTTTCAACCCGGGCCTGCTGAGAAATGTGCAGCACAGTAGTCCCGGAGTCCTTCCAGTGCAGGGCAGCAGCGTCAGGGCAAGTGAAGTCACGCCCCCCTTTTACAGTGCTAGCTCCTGTAAAGTGGATAAGTTTAAAGGTCCCAGCCTCCTAAACAGGAGAGAAGGTAAGCGTGTAAGTGAGTAGGATGGGTCAGGGGAATTTGAGGTGGATGGGATGTGGGGAACGGTTGTCGGGAGAGGGGGTAGGATGGTTTGGGGTGTAGTCAGGGGTGGGGGCTAGTCAAGAGGTGGGGGTAGGGTGGTTGGGGGTAGTTGGATGGGTAGGGGTGTAGTCGGGTGGGTTGGGGTGTAGCCGGTGGGGTGGGTTGCAGTCAGGGCTGGGGTGAAGGGTAGTCGGGGGTGGGGGCTAATTGGAGTGGCAGGGGGTAGTCGTGGGGCGGGGAGTAATCGGGCAATGGGGAATCAGGTGGTTGAGGGGGTGGAGGCGTAGACGGGGGCTGGAGGGGCGGTTGGGGGGGTGGGGGAGAGCTGGGTTGGGTGGTCGGGGAGAGTTGGGGGATGGGGAGGGCAGGTGGAGGGTGGGGGAGTAATGATGGGGTGGGGCTGGGTAGTCAGGGGGTGTAGAACAAAGAACAAAGAACAAAGAAAAGTACAGCACAGGAACAGGCCCTTCAGCCCTCCAAGCCTACGCCGATCACATTGCCCGTCAACTAAAACATTTTGCACTTCTGGGGTCTCTATTCCCATCTATTCCCATCCTATTCATGTATTTGTCAAGCTGCCTCTTAAACACCACTATTGTACCTGCTTCCAACACCTCCTCTGGCAGCGAATTCCAGACACTCACTACCCTCTGCGTAAAAAACTTGCCCCGCACATCACCTTTATAGTTTTCTCCTCTCACCTTAAATCTATGTCCCCTAGGAATTGACTCTTCCACCCTGGGAAAAAGCTTCTGACTATCTAAAGTTGGGGGTTGGCAGGGTAGTTAAGGGATGGGAGGGTCAGCACCATAGTTACCCAGGAGTTAGAAGTGATTTCAATCTTTCTAATTTTTCATGGGTAACTAGTCTGCTAAGAGAATCAGAACCATCCGAAGTCTCTGATTTAAATCCGAGTTTCAGATAGTTCCTGGTGCAGAGTAATTGCCCATCGAAAGTTCAAACCTCCCAGGCAATTCCCATGCAGTCCTTGCCTGAAGACTTCCAGGGTGGCGGGGAGGTCCCCACATCTTCTGGGGTACCTCCAGGGTATGTCCCATCCCCTCCCCAACAAGGAATGGAAGATCTGGGCCATTATTTCTGTGATCGGTTTTACAATGACAAGATTATCACCAAGTTTCTTCTTGAGGACTGGGGTGAGCAATATTATTCATCCTAGTTGTTCACTGCAGAATTATTGAATAAATGGAGGTGTAAGGGATGACTGTTCTTCAATACACTAATGTCTGGTTTCCATTTTAAATGGTTGCTGCTTTTAACCCCTAAATTATGAAAAAAAGAGACAGTTAACCAGATTTCTAAAAGGAACTTAGGAGAAGGTGGAGCTCATTTAGGGCGGGATTTTCAAGCCTCACCCACCACTGGAATCGTTTGGTTCCACCGATGTCAATGGACTTTTGGCCAGCATTCTCCACAGCTGCTCCTGCCACACCAGGGCCAAAAAATCCCAGCCTTAGCCTCTGATGCCCAATCCACCATATAATTAGGTTATGGCTGATCTGTGTTTTAACCCCATTCACCATCTTGGTTCCATAACACTTATTAGGAGGGGGAGATGATGGTGCAGTGGTATTGACGCTGGACGAGTAATCTGGAGGTAATGTTATGGGGACCCGGGTAAGAATCCCACCATGGCAGATGGTAGAATTTGAATTCAATAAAAATCTGGAATTAAAAGTCTAATGATGACCATGAATTGATTGTTGCAAAAACTCATTAGTTCACTGATGCCCCTTTAGGGAAAGAAATCTGCTGTCCTTACCTGGTCTGGCCTACATGTGACTCATGACCCACAGCAATGTCATTGACCACAAGGGCAACTAGGGATAGGTGATAAATGCTGGCATGGCCAGTGATGACCACATCCTATGAAGAAATAAAAATGCCTTACAAAAATCTATCAATCCCAGTTTTGAATTCCTCAATTGACTCACAGCGTCAACAGTGATTTTTGGGAAGAAAGTTCCAGATTTCCACTAGCCTTTCTGTGAAGATATGCTTCCTGATATCAACCTGAATGACCGACTTCTAATTTTTAAGGTTATGCCCCTTTGGTCTGAACTCCGCCCCCCACCAACACCTCACACCAGAGGAAATAGTTTTTCTCTATCTATCTTGCCAACTCCTTCAATCATCTTAAACACCCCAATTAGATCACCCCATAATCTTCTAAATTCAAGGGAATATGGGGTCGGAACAAGTGCCAGCAATGCCAGGTAGCATACAGGGCTGTACCAATGCCCTTCATTAAATAAGAGTTCTGTACGTTACCTTTAAATAAAAGATTTGCACTGAAATTCTTTCTTTAGCTGATTCTTTCTTTTCCTGTTTCCACCCTGCAGAGTCCCTGCAACCACCTAACCTCAGCAGGGCAGCGATATGACCACTTGAAACAATCAGCATTCTGGTATCCAAACAAGTGCAGTTGATGAGCTAGAGGGTTTTATTTCACTGTAGCTGCAGTGTTAGGATATACTCAAGACAGACAGTGTTGGGGAATGAGATGGAGGAGGCTTGGAATTCAATATACCAAATCAAGAGTTTGGGATTTAGCAGAATAATCAAGTTGCATGACATTAATGAAATACATTTTAATCGGCAATGAATAGATGTGATGTTGGTTTAAATTTAACAGGGTTTGTCCTGACGGTTTGATAGAGGTGCTGAGATAAATGATGTTTATTTTCTCTCTCTCAGGCACTTCATCCTTTCACAGGAAAAGAGAAATCTGAAACACGAATGAGAAATATCCTATCTATCATAAAAAAAGTTAAGCTAGTTAGTGTAGGACATCAGTTCAGTCACATATTAGATATTTTACACTGTTGGAGTGATGGGCTCTTTTATAAGGACAGGGGCGCCATACTTTGTAATGCACAATGTGTTCTTCTGCTAAAGGTGAAGCAGTGTTCCTTTAAGACCACAAAGTTTAATTATTACACAGGTCAGTCAGGAGTTAATTATTTGGTGAGGCAACTGTGCAAATTTGGACTTACCGTTTAAGGAAATGTGCACTGGGGAATGCTTCTGGGCTCTGGCCTTCAGGTCAGAAGCACCCAGGAATAACCTTTTGATTCTTTTAAATGCTTTGCATCCGTAACAAAAGGTGACCATTTTGACAGGGAATTGATGGGATCAGGCGATTTGACCGATTTTACTGTTCACTGTCCTCAGTGAAAAGTAAAATAATATGAGCTGCAAATTACTTGATCAATCCAATCCTGTCAGTTTTCCACAGGCAGGTGAGGCTAAAATTCCCATGGAAATATTATGTCTCCAGCAGAACATCTTGTCAGGGTAGATGCTGAGAGCCTGTTTTCCATGGTTGGAGAGCCTAGAACTAAGGGGCATAGTCTCAGGGTGAGGGGGTCGGACATTGAGGACGGAGGAAGAGAAATTTCTTCACTCAGATGGTTGTGATCCCTTGGGCAAAATTTTCCACCCGCCGGGAGGGGTGAAGTGCGGGAGTGGGCGGTCCGATTGGCGCCCCCAATCGGGGGTGCACTGTCATTTTTCATGGGCGGGCCAATTAAGGCCCGCCCAGCGGGACATCCATACGGAAGCGCTAAGCGCTCTCTGTGCTCGGGGGTGTGGGGGGGGGGGGGTGCGGGGGGAATGGCAAATACGGAAGTGCACTCCTCGCGCATGTGCACCAAGGAGCGCTCCGATCTCCCTGAGGCTAAGTGCTGCCTCAGGGAGATCGGTTCCCAAAGTGAAAAAGTTATTCTTTTGAAAATTTAATTTACCATCCATGTCCCCCCCAGGTGACAATGTCACATGAATTGTGACATGGACATAATTTTAAGTTAAATTTAATCTTAATTTTTTAATTCAGTCATGAAACCTCAACCCGCCCGTGGATGAGGTTTCCTGCTTTTTCGGGTGGTCGCCAGCGCTCCCGACCTGTCCGCCAACCTTAAGGTTGGACGGGCAGGTCCACTAATTGCTTTAATTGCTTCTTGAATGGCCTCAATAGGCCGTTGACAGGTCAGCGGGCACACAGCTGACTCGGCTGTGCCCCCGCCTACCTGAAAATGCAAACGACGTGGGGTGACGTCAGGAGTTCTGTCCGACGTCATTCCGCGTCATTTTACGCTCGTCAACGGGAAAATTCTTGTCTTTGAAATTCTCTACCCCTAGAAGGGTTGTAGATGCTCCATCATTGAATATATTCAAGGCTGAGGCTGATAGATGTTTGAATTCCAAGGGAATCAAGAAACATGGGGATCAGGCAGGACAGTGGAGTTTAAGGCTGAGGTTTAATCATGGATTTTATTAAATCGTGGAGCAGGCTCAAGTGGTGGTCCACTTGCTTATGATTCTTATGTTGTTATGAAAAAGTGGATGCTGAATGCAACTTTTTGTATATGTGTGCATATGTGAGTGAGCATGTTAAATGAGGGAGATGAGAGAGGGAGATAAACATGAGACCGACCGAAGGCAACATTTGTCTCAGTTTGTTGTACCGTGAAATTTGCATGCAGATTAATCTAAGCTCATTACTGCTGGCAATATTCCAAAAAAAACAATGATTCTTTGGTACTGTTTCAGGATGTTTCATGTTTAAATATATTCCATGGCTATTTGCTGAAATGGTAGTACAGGACATGAAAGCACATCTTTCTCCTGCGTTTGCGTTTATTCAATAACTTGCACACTACAAAAAGGCTGCCTTCCATTTTCTCAGCAGAATGTTAACCCAATGGATGGTGCAGAACCCTCCTCCTTCATCCTTACAGGGGGCAGAATTTTGCCTTCGGCGAGCAGGGGGCGGGGCCCGCCGACATCATCCCGGCCCTTTTAAATTTTCAGGAAGGTGGGGGTGCAGCAAAATCAGCTGTGCGCCCGCCGACCTGTCAATGGCCAATTGAGGCCATTGACAGGATCAATTATACAATTAAAGGACCTGCCCGTCCAACCTTAAGGTTGGTGGGCAGGCCAGGAGCCCCAGCGGGGAATAGATAAAACATGAAACCTCATCCACCGGCGGGATGAGGATTCATGTAGGGTTTTAAAAAGTTTAATAAAGTTATTATGTAAATTATGAACATGTCCCACCTCATGTGACATTGTCACATGAGGGGGACATGTTAGGGAATTTTTTTTTTCTATTTTTCATATTTTTCAAAGTGTCAGCGATCTCCCCGAGGCAGTACTTAGCCTCAGGGAGATGTGCGCTCTGTCCTGCGCATGCGCGAAAGAGAGCACTCTCGCTTTTGGGGAATCCCCCCTGCCCGCACATTGGCCCGCCCACGTAAAATAGTGGATCGGTTCCCCGCCCGCCGGAGATTGGGTCGGGCCCGCTCGCCCGACAGGCAGAAAATTCTGCCCCCGGGTTTCTGTTTAGTGCAGAGCCTACAGCTCTCCCTCTACCCAACTCAGAATCCGGTGTATAAAAAACATGGGAATTGCAGGAAAGTAATGGTGAAGGCCAACTGAATGTTGGGTCTGTAAATCTGCCATTAAGACAAGGGCACTTGATCCATGATAACAAACCCCAGATGATCAAACCTACATTCTTCTGACAATCCAGACCACACAGTTGAGTCCAGCACGCAATGGAAACCAACGTCCAAGAGCGAATGCAAAAGGCAGAAAGTGCTGCATCCATATCACTCTATCTCTCTCGACAGGAAACCTCAGGAATTTGAGTGTGCCTTTTGCAGGACATAAAAGGATGGTGGAAGCAAATTCAATAATGACTTTTAAAAGGGAATTGGGTATATAATTGAAAAGGGAAAAATGTTTGCAGGGCTGTGGGGAAAGAATGGTGGGAGTGGCACTTCTTCGAAGATTCAATACAAGTGTAATGGGCTGAGTGAGCTCCTGTTGTGCACATTGTGCTCTAAGAAAGCAAAAAACAAAACATTCCCATTAAAATGAATTTAGCTACAAAGGCCCAGCTCTGAGATTTTGCTCAAGTCTGAAAGATAACAGGGTGAACTATGTAATGTGTGTAGGTCGTGTAAAGCTTACGTTATTAGTTGAATAATCCAGAGAAGTTGGACTAATAACACAGAGAATATTCAAATTACACTATGCCTGTTTGAGAACTGAAATTCAGTTCTAGAAACACAGAAAAAAAATACTGGTATCAGTAAGAGTGACTCTGAAAGCTGTGAGATTGTCATTACATCCCAAACGATTCACTGTTGTCCTTCAGGGAAGTGTAATGAGAGGGTTAATCAGACTGTCCCGAAGTCCACTAATGTTAGACTGCTGTTGATTTCTCTTTGTGGTGCAACAATTTTAACCTTTAGCTTTTGTCTATTAAGCAGGAAATTAAAAGTCAATTTAGGTGACATGGCTGCTGAACTGTTGAACTAAGCCTGACTGTAAAACAATGGTTGGTTTAATTCCTTCAGTCAACCTCATCACAAATTTAATGCTTCATATATTTCAGAGGACTTTAATATGTTAGTTCTGCATAAGGAAACATCCACAAAAGAGCATACTTATTAGGATGAGGTGATTAGTAGAAGTTAGAAAATTAGAAGTTTCACTTTGTGGAATCAAGAGTGACATTTTTGATGAAGTTGGGAATTGTACGTGTTCAGGTATTGGCTATTAATAAGGAGTAAGCTAATTAAAATGCTCCATATACTAAGTTGTAATATGTAATGTAGAGTTTTTGGATTGTCCTGTGGAGGGAATAAGAAAAAGATACAAGTGGCTGTTGGAACTGATAAGTTAGATCTGTAAGGTGATATAAAGCCATGCTTTATTCATTTATTGAGCTGAAGCCACTGGTTGAGTTTTAAAAGACTGAACAGCATTGCAGTAACTTAAAACAGCAGCTCTTAAGATGGAAGAATGTTAACATAGCTGTTCCCTTCAAATTACAAAGCCATTGTAACGGAGCCAGACAATCTAGAAGAACCCATCAGAGATAATCACCTGAGAGGAATGTGAATGATCCATCTGCTGAACCATTCATAAAATGTCCAATCACTTATGTATTCAACAGGCTGTGGGCCAAGACACCAGGCACAATCCCTGCAGATAACAGACCCTGGCTGAGAAGGGAACTCTTCTAGCCATAATCAACTCATGTCTAAACTATGGATCTAGAATCAACTTGCTATGACCATCTTTGGGTAACTGGTCAGTTGGTGAGAAAAGATCACGTGATGATCTTTGTGTTTAAGAATCTGCTTTTCTATAAGCCAGTCAGAAACAGAAGAAGTGACACAGAAGAATAAGGAACCGGAGTGGGCATGCTCTTTCTCTCTCCATCCATCTTACAAGCTAGAGCCCTGCCTATTAGTTGACCAGCTGCACGTCATGGACAGCGCCTAAAAACCAACTCAGCAGCTGCTGGCTCCAGAAGACCAAATAGAAATTGTCAACATCTATAAATCATTCTATTGCAGAACTTGGAAAGATGATTGAGCCCAGTCTGAAACCATCTAAGACATCATTTACCAAATCTGTATATAATTGACTTTTTTTGGACTTTTAAACTACTTGATTCATCCTCCAAACTTGTAACGTATGTATGTGTGTGTGTGTGTGTGTGTGTGTGTGTGAGTGAGTGAGAGAGAGAGAACTCTTGAATGCATGTGTGTGTGAGAGTTGGAGCATTTTTATTATTTTCATTTAGATTGGGTGTTAAGCAGAATAAATACTATTCTCTTTTTGAAAAACATTACAAGAAAACCTGCATGTCTTTCACTGTCACAACACATAAACAGTTGAACACTCACTGAATTGACAAGCGTATTCTGAAAAAATAACCTGTTGCAGTCAACCGAGGGGTGGAAAGAGAGGGTAGCCATTCTATCCCTTCCATCTGACTGTACCAAAAGGCACAAGATACCGAGCTCAGGACTGTAACACGTTTGAGTCCCTGAGTAAACATGCAGCATTTGGTTTTTGGTTTAAGTATTGCTTGACAAATCCATGAACAGCTGGCATTCAATGTTTATGAGCCCTATTGATTTGAGGTGCAAATTATAATTAAGAACACACCTATCCTCTCTGGACGAAATCTGCTGTCCTTCTGCGGTCCGGATTATGTCTGATTTCAAAGCCATGCCAACGTGGTTGATTCCTAACTATCATTTGAAGTGGACTAATAAGCCACTCAATCGTACCAAACTGCTAGAGAGAATGCAGCAATTCAAGGGGGCAACCCATCACCCACTTCTCAGGGCAACTGGGAATGGGCAATAAATGTCAGCCCTTCCAGAGACACCTATATCCTGAGAATGAATTGAAATCTGGTAAAGACTGGACTGAAGATTTCTGGGTTTTGTTGAGCAAATGCTAGGGTCCATAGAATGGGAAAAAACTACTCCCTGTGCTAAACTAGGGATAATTGCAGAGACCAGAGATTAAGGACTTTCATATAATTGCAATACTGGCAAAAGGAAGTTTAAAGTTTGATATTTTATTATAAAATCAATCAGCATTAATTATTTGAGGGGAACCAAACAGACTCCAATACTGTGCCAACTCATTGGTTAATGTTTGACCTGTCATCTGTAGTTTGACATGTTAAACTGCTCATTGATTCTGTAAGTCAGCAGTAAACTGTGAGCTCATGGTCACTTGAGAACACTGGCAACCTGAATGGTTATTGTTCTCAAAAAGCTTAACATCCATAACATCTTTTTCCAGCGCTCGAGCACAAATAAAATCAGCATTCGCTTTTTCGTAAGAACATAAGATGCAGGAGCAGCAGTAGACTGTATGGCCACTTGAACCTACTCCATCACTTAATAGAATGATGACCATAAGACCATAAGACATAGGAGCAGAAATTAGGCCAATCGGCCCATCGAGTCTGCACCGACATTCAATCATGGCTAATAAGTTTCACAACCCCATTCTCCTGCCTTCTCCCCGTAACCTTTGATCCCCTTACCAATCAAGAACCTATCTATCTCGGTCTTAAATACACTCAATGACCTGGCCTCCACAGCCTTCTGTGGCAATGAATTCCATAGATTCACCACTCTCTGGCTAAAGAAGTTTCTCCTCATCTCTGTAAAAGGTCTTCCCTTTACTCTGAGGCTGTGCCCTCGGGTCCTAGTCTCGCCTACTAATGGAAACATCTTCCTCACGTCCACTCTATCCAGGCCTTTCAGTATTCTGTAAGTTTCAATCAGATCCCCCCTCATCCTTCTAAACTCCATCGAGTATAGACCCAGAGTCCTCAAACGTTCCTCATATGTTAAGCCTTTCATTCCTGGGATCGTTCTCGTGAACCTCCTCTGGACCCTCTCCAGGGCCAGAACATCCTTCCTAAGATACGGGGCCCAACAATTGCTCACAATATTCTAAATGTGGTCTGACCAGAGCCTTATAAAGCCTCAGCAGCACATCCCTGCTTTTATATTCTAGTCCTCTCGAAATAAATGCCAACATTGCATTTGCCTTCCTAACTACCACGCCAACCTGCAAGTTAACCTTAAGAGAATCCTGGACTAGGACTCCCAAGTCCCTTTGCACTCCAGATTTCTGAATTCTCTCCCCATTTAGAAAATAGTCTATGCCTCTATTCTTCCGACCAAAGTGCATAACCTCACACTTCCCCACGTTGTATTCCATCTGCCACTTCTTTGCCCATTCTCCTAACCTGTCCAAATCCTTCTTCAGCCTCCCTAACTCCTCAAAACTACCTGTCCCTCCACCTATCTTTGTATCATCTGCAAACTTAGCCAGGATGCCATCAGTTCCTTCATCTAGATCTTTAATGTATTAAGTGAAAACTTGTGGTCCCAACACTGACATCTGCGGAATTCCACTAGTCACCGGCTACCATCCTGAGAAGGACCCCCTTATCCCCACTCTCTGCCTCCTGCCAGACAGCCAATCTTCTATCCATGCTAGTACCTTGCCTCTAACACCATGGGCTCTTATCTTACTGAGCAGCCTCCTGTGCGGCACCTTGTCAAAGGCCTTCTGGAAGTCCAAGTAGATAACATCCATTGGCTCTCCTTTGTCTAACCTACTCGTTACCTCCTCAAAGAATTCTAACACATTTGTCAGGCATGACCTCCGCTTGATGAAACCATGCTGACTTTGCCTGATTTTACCATGCACTTCCAAGTATTCTGAAATCTCATCCTTCATAATGGATTCTAAAATCTTACCAATGACCGAGGTCAGGCTAATCGGCCTGTAATTTCCCGTCTTTTGCCTCACTCCCTTCTTAAACAGGTGGTATACATTAGCGATTTTCCAGTCCTCTGGGACCCTCCTTGACTCCAGTGATTCCTGAAAGATCACCACTAATGTCTTCACTATCTCTTCAGCTATCTCCTTCAGAACTCTGGGGTGTAATCCATCTGGTTCAGGTGATTTATCCACCTTCAGACCTTTTGCTTTCCTAGCACCTTCTCCTTGGTAATGGTCACCAAACTCACCTCTACCTCCCGACTCTCTTGAACTTTGGGGATGTCACTCGTGTCTTCCACTGTGAAGACTGACGCAAAGTACCTATTCAGTTCCTCCACCATTTCTTTGTTCCCCACTACTACTTCTCCAGCGTCATTTTCCAGTGGCCCAATGTCCACTTTTGCCTCTCTCTTACCCTTTATATATCTCAAAAAACTCTTGCAATCTTCTTTTATATTACTGGCTAGTTTACCCTCATATTTAATCTTCTCCCTCCTTATTTCCTTTTTTAGTTGTCCTCTGTTGGTCTTTGTAGGCTTCCCAGTCCCCTGGTTTCCCACTGCTGTTCGCCACATTGTATGCTTTCTCTTTAGCTTTTATGCTGTCCCTGACTTCCCTTGTCAGCCATGGTTGCCTCGTCCTCCCTTTAGTATGCTTCTTCTTCCTAAGGATGAATTTTTGCTGTGTCTCCCAAATTACTCCCAGAAACTCCTGCCATTGCTGTTCCACTGTCTTTCCTGCTAGGATCATCTCCCAGTCAATTCTGGCCAGCTCCTCCCTCATGCCTCTGTAGTTGCCTTTATTCAACTGTAATACCGTTACATCTGATTCCAGCTTTTTCCTCTCAAATTGCAGGGTAAATTGTATCGTATTATGGTCACTTCCTCCTAAGGGTTCCTTCACCTTAAGCTCCCTTATTAAATCTGCCTCATTACACATCACTAAATTTAGAATTGCCTGTTCCCTAGTGGGCTCCACCACAAGCTGCTCCAAAAAGCCATCTCGTAGACATTCCACAAATTCCTTTTCATGGGATCCACTACCAACCTAATTTTCCCAGTCTACCTGCATATTGAAATCCCCCATGATCACTGTAATCTTGCCTTTCTTACACGCCATTTCTATCTCCTGGTGTATCTTGTGCCCCACATCCTGACTACTGTTTGGAGGCCTGTACATAACTCCCATTGACTAAGGGAGTACTGCACTGTCAGACGAGGTGTTAAACTGAAGTCCCATCTGCCCTCTCAGGTAGATATAAAAGATCCCATGGCACCACCATTTATGAAATACTTTTGACTTATTGTGTCATTGTTGTAATGTAGGGAAAGTGGCAGCCATTTTGTGTATAGCAAACTCCCGCAAAGAGCAATGTGAAAATGAACAGAGGGTGGAATTTTACACTGGTTGGATTAATCCCTCAAACAACATCACAAGAATAAAACAGGTCATCTGGGCTGAATTTTATGACCCCGTTACGGTGGGAGTGGGCTGTAAAATGTGGAGAGCGTTCACAATTCCATTGACCGGGAAATCCCGCCAGCGTAAAATTTCGCCCTCTGCTCGTTATCGCATTGCTGTTTGTGGGGGTTTGCTGTACACAAATTGGCGGCTATTTTTCCGACATTACAACAATGGTACAATAGGTCAAAAGTATTTTATTGGCAGTAATGCCAAAGTGTTGTCTGGCGGTTGTGAAAAACTCTACATAATTGCAAGTCTTTACTTTTCATAAGTAGTTAACAGTGTCCTTAAAGTCTCCTCCAAGAAGGACAGATGATAACAGATTTTATGTCGAACAGTTAGCATTTGCCTGTGTGCGCAACTGATTAGTACCGATGAGTACTGAAAGTGATCTTCATTACCAAATCCTGAATACATACAAACAGATCAAATTGACCAGCAGGAAAAGGCGCTCTGGTCTGCCTGCCACATCATGATGGCTGGAGCATTCCCTTACCACACACTCCCACTAGTTATCTAACTAAAAGTTAAGTTCGCAGAGGAATATCTGCATTGTAGGTAGAGTTTTTTTAATTACTCCAATTGAGGAGGAAGGATTCTAGGAAGGGGATAAACCAAGCATGGTTAACCAAGGAAGTTAAGGACAGTATCAAATTGAAAGAAAAAACATACAATGGGGCAAAGATTAGTGGTAAGCCAGAGGATTGAGAAAGTTTTATAAACCAACAAAAGATGACAAAAAAATAATGAAGAGGGAGAAAATAAGCTTTGAAGGTAAACTAGCAAGTAATATAAAAACAGACAGTAAGAGCTTCTTTAAATATATAAAAAGGAAGAGAGAGGCCAAAGTGAACATAGGCCCCTTAGAGAACGAGGCCAAAGAAATAATAATGCGGAACCAGGAAATGGCAGAGGAGCTGAATAATACTTTGCATCAGTCTTCACGGTAGAAGACACTAATAGCATTCCAATAGTGCTAAATAATCAAGCGGCAAAAGAGGGGGAGGAAATAAACACAATAACTCACTAGAGAAAAAGTACTAGGGAAACTAATCGGGCTAAAGGCCAATAAGTTCCCTGGACCTGATGGGTTGTATCCTAGGATATTAAAGCAAGTAGCTACAGAGATAGTGGATGCACTGGTAGGAATCTTCCAAGAATCCTTAGATTCTGGAAAAGCCCCAGAGAACTGGAAAACTATCAATGTAACACCTTTATTCAAAAAGGGAGACAAAAAACAGGTAACTATTGACCAGTTAGCTTAACATCTGTCATTGGAAAAATGTTAGAGCCTATTATAAAGGATGTAATAGCAGAACATTTAGAAATCCATAATATAATCAAGCAGGGTCAGCATGGCCCTGAAGGGAAAATCATGCCCGACAAATTAATTAGAATTCTTTGAAGAGGTAACAAGCAGGATAAGTAAGGAGGAACCAGTATATGTAATACATTTGGATTTCCAAAAGATGTTTGATAAGGTACCACACATAAGGCTATTTAATAAGATAAGACCCCATGGTGTTGGGGGTAGTATATTAGCATGGATAGAGGATTGGCTGACTAATAGAAGACAGAGAGTTGGGATAAGGGGGGGCATTGGGATACAGGATGGCAACCTGTAACTAGCAGAGTGCCACAGGGATCAGTGCTGGGGCCACAGTTATTTACAATATATATTAATGACTTGGATGAGGGCAGTGAATGTACTATCGCCAAGTGTGCGGATAACACAAAATAGGTGAGAAGGCAAGTGGTGAGGATGACACAAAGAATGCAGGAATTTCCATTTAGTGTGCGGGCACACGCCCGACACGCCCAAGTGTGAAATTGCGCGTGATGACATCGGGCGAGCGTCCCAACGTCCTTGACGATATTTCAGTCAGCGGGTGCATATGAGAGTCAATAGCCAGCCCACTGATAATTAAGAGGCCTATTAAGGCCATTAATCAATTATTTAACCTGCATTTTTCGCTGCCCGTCCAATTGTTGTTGGGTTGTTGGGTGGGTGAATCGGCCAGGCGGCCTTTGGATTTTTGAGGAAACCTCGTCATCGGGTGGGATGAGGTTTCCGTAATTAAATTTTAAAAAATTAAAAGATGAGGAGGAATTTCTTCACTCAGAGGGTAGTGAATCTGTGGAATTCTTTACTGCAGAGGGCTGTCGAGGCTGGGTCGTTAATTATACTCAAGGTTGAGATCGACAGATTTTTAATCAGAAATGGAATCAAGGGTTATGGGGAAAAAGCAGGAAAGTGGGATTGAGGATTATCAGATCAGCCATGATCTCACTAAATGGCGGAGCAGACTCGATGGGCCGAATGGCCTACTTCTGCTCCTACATCTTATAGTCTTACAAGAATGCAAACGCTTAATGTTAAATACATAAAATTTGGTTGTTTTCATTTGCTTTGCTTGACAGAAGTTTCAATTTGTTTATTTTTAAGGGGCTAGTGCATATGTTAAGATACCAGGATAAGGAATATCATATAAACATACTAAGCTTCAGCAAAGAGCCTGTTTGTTTAAGGTGGTGAAACTGGGACACCACTGTCCCAATGACATGGTGCAGACACTGGGTAAGATAGCCAGATCCACCAATGCTTCAATTTTAAAAAGCTCATCTCCAAGTTCAAATCGTTCCATTGCCTTGCCCTCTTTCTATGTCTGGAACCTTCTCCAGCCTTCAACCCTCCAAGAGCTCTGCCTTCTTCCAACTCTGGCCCTTTGTGCTTCCTCCAATTCTTCCCGCCATTCACATCCATACCTTCAGCTAGGTTATAAGCTCTGAAATTCCTTCCCTAACCTAAACTTTTCCACTTCTCCACCTCTTTCTCCCCCTTTACGTCACTTCTCAAAAACTGACTCTAACTGCACTTTTGGTCACATGCCCAATACCTGTTTCTTTGACTTAATGTCAATTATCTGATTGCAGTCTTGTGAAGTTCCTTATTAAGTTTAACTATGATAAAGGTGCTGTTTCAATGCAAGTTGGTATGGTCACATAGTAAATATGCCAATGTTTAGAGCGCCCCTAAAAGACTCCACAATTGGCCCAATTCAGTTCAATTTGAACAATTTAATTCCTTTCTCAGCATAACAAATTGAAGAATTATTTATGTTTAATCTACAAAGTAGAGCAATCCATCTTCAGCAGCACAAGCTCATCACTAAATGATAGCTCTTATATTTCCTAGTGCTTTTGAAAGAACAGGGAACTACGGCTATCTCTAATTGTGTATCACGTTTAGGAGTGAACTTTCAGACTTCACATTAACCTAAGCATAGTCAAGGCTCTATTTTCAATTATTCCAAACTTTATAAAGCAATGCCTTCCAGGCACTGATTATATACATGATTATAGGCTGAGATGTTTATTATCTCTAACAGACATTTGCTTTGCTGACTCTGTTTTTACCGTTGCTCAGATTTATAGATCTATACATTAAAAAAAAACAATGCTCCATCGATGCCCAAGCAAGCTCATTCCTTGTGAGTAGCTGAGTTATTCAGAGCAGGTCGTTCCTAGGTTTGATCCTATGTGCTGCGCTGAGACAGATGATGAAGAGTAGGTGTATCACAATTGACCTTATTACCCTTGTGTGGGAAGGTGAACGTTAGTCCGAGCACAAGGCAGCTTTGGAATCTTGAGTTTCCCTGCATTGCATCTGTATTGGCCAAATTGAAGCTGTGCTTTGTATTAACCCACTTGAAAATAAATACACGACAAAGCTGCATTTAATACACCTTTCATGACCACTGAATGACTCAAAATGCTTTACAGTCAATGAAGTACTTTTGAAGTGAAATCACTGTTGTACTGTAGGAAACACAGCAGCCAATATGCGGACAGCAAGCTCCCACAAACAGAAATGTGTTCATGACCAGATAATCTCCTTTTGTCATGTTGATTGAGAGATATACAGTGGTCAGGACCCCAGGTTCCCCTCCTCTTCCTTGAAATCTATTTACATGAAATCCTTTACATTGACCTGGATCCTCAGTTTAACATCTCATCATTAACGACAAAACTCTAACAGTTCAGTATTCCCTTGATTTCATGCTCAAGTCCTGGGGCAGAATTTTACACATCGGCGAGTGGGGGCAGGGGGAACTCCCGACGTCACCATGCCCGATTTAAATCTTCAGGAAGGCGGGGATGCAGCAAAATCAGCTGCGCGCCCGCCAACCTGTCAATGGCCAACTGAGGCCATTGACAGGGTCAATTAAGTAATTAAAGGACCTGCCCATACAACCTTAAGGTTGGCGGGCAGGCCAGGAGACCCGGCGGCAACTAGAAAAAACATAAAACCTCATCCATGGGCGGGATGAGGTTTCAATGTAGGCTTTAAAAATTTTTAATAAAGATTTTGTAAAAATTATGGACATGTCCCAACTCATGTGACATTGTCACATGAGGGGACATGTAAGGGAAATTTTATTTTTCTATTTTTGTCTTTTTTACATTTGCAGCCGATCTCCCTGAGGCTGCACTTAGCCTCAGGGAGATGAGTGCGCTCTTTCATGTGCATGCGCGAATGAGTGCACTCTTGATTTTGGGAATCCCCCCCCCACCCCCGCCGCCCACATAGGGAGTACATAGCGCTTCTGTGCAGGTATCACGCGGGGCGGGCCTTAATTGGCCCGCCCACATAAAATGGCGGCGCACCTCCGATCGGGGGCACCGATCGGAAGCGTGCCCGCCCATCAACTTCCCCCCACCCCTGGCGTGGGGAAAATTCAGCCCCTGGAGTGAGACTTGAACCTGGAACCATCTGATTCAGAGGAGACAGTGTTATCCACTGAGCAAGTGCTGACTATGAAAGTCATCATGGAACAAGAAAAGGTCACTCAAGCCTGATCCTTCCACAGACTAAGCATGGACTCTGCCCAAACTAGAGGGGAAAGGGTTTATAAAGGTCCCTGCATCTCCTCCACCCAAATTCCAAACTAGCAAAACTCAACAATACCTGTCGAATGTATAATCTTGCATGTGACATGATAAAATTCTTGACCTTGATGCACATTTGCAAGCAATACTTCAGTTCTGCATGCTTCAATATATCTTGCATTATTAATTCCTCTTTGTACCATGAGTGGGTTCTCACATGAAGACCAACTGTTATAAAACTACCCTGTGTAAGGGACCATTGCTATGCCATTAATTTCTCCCCTCAGATCACTTGTTCCTTTGCTAATCTTTCTTTTGATGAAAGCAACTTCAAAAAATATTCAATTGCACTCACATTTAAAGCCATATAATTGTTACGATATGCAATTACAAATTGTTTTCACCAATCATTCTGCCCGTGGCTTAATATTCATGAGATTCATTACTAAAACTGCAATAAATAATACTTTTCACACTTCAGAATTACAACTGGTACAATTATGACCTTTAAACATTTTAGTTTACATCCCATGGTAACATGCCCTGAGACCCATCTGTTAATACCTACAACTGACTTTTAAATATTTATAGTACTGGATTTAATCTATTCTGCAAACTGAAATAAAACGCTTCATGTCGTAGGAATAATTTTAAGTGCAAATTGCCAAATGGGTCTCACTTACAAAACCGATTGCTGTATTTGTGGACAGAACGTCCGCTCCAGGGCTACCCGGTTTTCGGTGAAAATAGGGAAGAGAAGCCTATTTCTTCATTTCCACCAGTAATACCTTCAGCATGTTTTCCTCTCCCCTGCACTGTCAATGACTTCTGCCCGTCCCTTACTGTCCATCCCACCGCACGGAAATGACAGCAAGGGAGTGAGACTTGGGATCCGGACCACTTTCCTACCTTGCCAGGCATTGGAAGGGAATGTCCTCTCAAGTTGATGTACAAGATCCGATAGCATTATCCGGAAAAAGAGTAGGGGAGTTTTCCCCCAGTGACCTGGTCAATATTTATCCCTCAACCGTTGGTTGCTATTTTTCCTGAATTACAATGGCGACTGCATTTCAAAATAAATACTTCGTTGCTGTAAAGCACTTTGGGACATCCTGTCAAAGGTGCTACCTAAATATAAATCATTCTACTTTCTGCAAGGAAGAAGCTGAAGATCGGTGGGGGTGGGGGTGCGGGGGGGCGGAGGGGTGTTGGTGTGGATGTAGCAGTTGGAGTAATCATTTCAATTGATGAAAGATTAAGCAATTTAGTCCCCAGTGCCTCTCCCCAAGACCTCACGCTGCTGCTAAGCTCATTAATGTTGTGTTTCCTTCCATCCTTCAAATACAAACCCAGCTGTGGCTCAGTTCATAGCACCCTCGCCTTTGAATCAGAAGGTTGTGGGTTCATGTCCCACTCCCGGAAACCAAGAACTGTGAATGTACTCGAAAGAGTTACATGCGATCTGTTGATAACTCGAAAGAGTTACAAACCCACCAATCACCCGATCAGGTAGGACCGGTAAACTATGTAGAGAGTTATTTTATCTGAAGATAACACTAATATATGCACATTACTTGAGAGCTCCTACTAACACATCTTGTTTGGTCAACAGATTATCTGGTCATTGTCACATTGCTGATTGTGGGAGCTTGCTGGTTACAAATTGACTGCTATTTTTCTTACATTACCATAATGCCATTCCAACATTCCAACTCTGTGTCACATGATATGTGACATCCTATCCTGCCTGACGATGTATACATATTATGGGCATACCCACTTAATAGCATGCTACAACAGTTAGGAGCTGATTTGAAATGTTGAAAAAGTCTTAAACCTCGCTCTACCCATTTCAGGTTCTGCAGCAAATACCCCACTGCACCAACATGGCATTCTCCTCCCTGGCAATGCTGGACACCCTCTGAGGAGTGGAGATGCTGCTAGGGGACTTCCTTGCATATGTAATTCACTGCAACCCAGAAAAATGGGATCCAACCAATGGCTGGAAGTTCTGCACTTTCAGCAATAATCCCACAATTAAGGAAAATTCACCCCACTGCCCCAACATTCTCAATTATGAGCTTGTCTTAGCTTATTGTGCATCACATTGCTTCTGAAGCATGAAATATTGGTGAACATTGTCACTAATGGGCCACATTTTGTGCTGCTAGTAGTGGCGACACATTCCAGATATGGAACCAGCTCAAATTTGGGTTAACCATCAACCACACTTTTAAATTTTACACTTATATTTTCAGGCATAAGGGCCCTCCTCTTGAATCACAAATACTTAATGAGGAGGCCCACATCATTTTGAAACTTGCATGGAACTGATTTTTTAAAAAATATTTCTGAACATGAAACCTGTGGTAAATGCTGAGTTGTTCAAATCCCAAAGGGAAACTTGATACAACTATCACAGCTATTTTTGTAATTTGTATGTTTCGAGATGCAGACTTTGAGTTCAGTAGTAATAAAGACCACTGAGCCTTACAGATTTTTACAAAACTAGATTAAACATTTATTAATAAGAGAAATGATTTTAAGCACATAAATATGTCTAAAAATTACTACTAAAATAACTTCTAAATCTCCTAATTAGTCTGACTCCTGGTTGCGCCTCCGTTAAGGCAACAGTGAAACACAAATTATAAAAGATCGGGCAAAGAAACATGATACCCTGAACAATCTAATCCAAAGTGAGTTTCCTTAACTTCAGTTCTTTGTAGACAGCAGCTTGAGGCTTAGATGCTGAAGGCGTTTCACACTTATTAGATCTTAAAATGCCTACCCTTACACACAGCCTTTGCTCCATTGTACATATTTTCCCCTTTGAATGCAAATTCCTATTGTTTCACCATGTCTTTGGACTTAGCCTCCCTGATCATAATAAAAAAAAATCACAGTATCAATTTTACTTGTAATATTTGGGAAAAATAAACACACTGGGCAGAATTTTTCCGTCGGTGAGCTGGGGGCGGGGCCATCTCACCAATGCGAAAATGATGCGGGATGACGTCAGGGGAAACCCCCGACATCATCCCACCCCATTTAAATACTCAGGATGGCAAGCAGACAGCGCGATCAGCTGTCCGCCCGCCGACCTGTCAATGGCCAATGGACAGGGTAGTTAAACCATTTAAAGGCCCTGCCCGTCCAACCTTAAGGCTGGCGGGCAGGCCAGGAGCCCCAGCGAGCTTCTGAAAAAACATGAAACCTCATCCACCAGCGGGGTGAGGTTTCATGTCTGTTTTTAAAAAGTTTAATAAAGTTTTTGTGATATTTATTAACATGTCCCATATCGTGTGGCATTGTCACATGAGGGGGACGTGTTAATAATTTTTAAATTTTTCTATTGTTAAAGTTTCAAACACTGTCAGTGCTCCCCCTGAGGCAGCACTTAGTCTGACAGTTGGGGAATCCCTCGCCCCTCGCACAGGAAGCGCATAGCGCTTCCCGTCGGGCAGGCCGCTGGGCGGGCCTTAATTGGCCCACCCACTTAAAATGGCGGTGGGGCCCATTTCGGCAGTGGTGATCGACTGCCCGCCCGCCGCCGAGCCAGTGGGGCCCGCCTGCCCCTCAAGGGCAAAATTCTGCCCACTGTTTTTGAAGTTCACCTGGCTGGGTGACATGTTTCACCCCTCCTTTGAAAACAATCTAGACTGGTTTATTTAAAAATGCAAATATCCTTTTACACCTTACATTCTAAACTTCCCCCATGTTTACTTACTTAACATTTCAAACCTAGCTTATTTTATGTTACATCAAAGCCTCCAGACCTGCTGCCTTTAATCCAGTTAAGTCTCACACGCACACGATCACAGACATATATAGACACAGATCCCACTATTTTCCAATAAATTCCAATAACATTATTATATCTTCCTGACGGTAACAGTTATGAGGAGAATTTTCTCCCCGTTGGGGACGTTGGATGGGAGCGGGCGGGGGCAGGCGCGCAGCCGATCGCCACCTGCAATCAGGCTGCGAGCCACCATTTAACGTGGGCGGGCATGACGCGCGCCCGGAAGGGCTGAGCGCTCCCTGTATGGGCGGGGGGAGTAGGCTGAGCCGGGGCCTGCGCTCTGCACAGAGCTGCCTCAGGGAGATTAATCTGATTTTTAAAAATTTTAATCAAGAAAAAAAAATTAAGACACATCCCCTCATTGACAGTGTCACATGAGCTGGGACATGTCAATGAACTTTAATAAAAACTTTCATTCAATTTATAAAAACTTCATGAAACCTCATCCCGCCCGTGGATGAGGTTTCATGATAAACGCGAAGGCCGCCCGGGCTCTTCGCCTGCCCCCCCACCCCCCCGCCGACCTTAAGGTTGGACGGGCAGCTCCGTTAATTTTTTGAATTGGTGTTTAAATGGCCTTAATGGGCCTTTGCTAGTTCGGCGGGCGCGCAGCCGACTCCAGTGCGCGTCTGCCGAACTGAGGATCTGAATGATGCGCGGCGATGTCACCGCGCTTCATTTTACGCGTCGGCGAGAGCGGGGTTCGCCCCCACACACAGGCTCGAAGATTCTGGCCTGTGACTTTTAAAAATGGTTTATCTAATCAAAATTATTCTACTTCTAAAAAATATTTTGAGAACATTTTTAATTTTGCGAAATCAATTACGTCGACGAAAAATGTAATTTTCCAGTGCCCTTTTTCCAATGCCTTTTTACTGCGGCAACTTTACTTCCCTAGTTTTGTGGTGCATGTTGAGTGTAAGTCACGCCCACACCTCCCTGCCTTTTTCACATGAACTTGCCTGAGCTGCTGGGCCTTGCTTCCCTCAAGGCAGCCAAAATTCTTATCCGCAGGATCATGGTAAGCCTGTGCGGAGATCTATTTGACATCGGCAGTGAGCGCCGCCACTCGTCGCAAAATTCCGACCATATTTCTCTCTGTCAACAGCAAGAACTTGCATTTATACAGCACCTTTAATGTACTAAGATGCCCCAAAGCGCTTCTTAGGAGTGTTAGCCAACATAATCTTTCTGCTGAAGGGCCATGAAGGCTCGAAACGTTAACTGATTTCTTCTCCGCCGATGCTGCCAGACCTGCTGAGTTTTTCCAGGTAATTCTGTTTTTGTTTTGGATTTCCAGCATCCGCAGTAGCTTTTAGCTTTTTGTTATAATCTTTCTTGTCCTTCTCAATTTCCTCTCTATCACTAAAGGTAATGCCATCCTGAACTTCCATCTACTTCTCCCAAGGTGCAAATAAGCTGCTCTACAACTTTTCCTCCTTCCATGTCCTGACCATGCCAAATTTCCAATCAAAACTGATGCTTCTTTTCTAGCTCATTCTTTTGCAAAACTGAGCAATAGTTTAGCTCCCTTCTTTTTCCAATCCACAGCAGTTTTAAAACCTAAGGCTCATGTCACCTCGTCCCTTACTACTTGACCTCATCCTCTCGCCTTCTCTCTTTTAACCTGTGTGGCGACTCCTTGGCCACCGTGTGGGTTTCTCAATTTGAAAAGTTCAGGCGTGTATCACTGAGCAATTGTCTTCTATGGCCAGTGAAGTGGTTAATGCCAGATGTCTGCATGCATCATTAAAGCAGTGCTTGGAATCTAAATAAAAAGTGGTTTGTTTTGTTGCCTCCGAGCTGCAGTGGATTTTTTTGATATGTCATACTTACTTTTTCGGAGGCAGGAAACAGTGTCAGATATTTGATGCAGCCTGTCACTTCTACATTATGTCAAAGAGGCAGACTTTCTTACAGTGCCTGTAGCCATCATCACTATTCCCATTGATATCAATTAGCAGGAAAAAGTGCAAGCTATTTTCCTAACGTATGCCTCCAGCTAATTGCATGCCGTGTTCCAGCCCAACATATTCCATATTGATAAGGATTCAGATAGTCAGGGTTCCCTTATCAACAAGCTTAGGTGGAGGATCAAACTCCGTGCTCCTGGACATCAGCAAAGTTTAAAAAAAATGAGTGAAAAAGGGTGAATACATTGAGGAGTTATTAAGTTTTTAAAATTCTTTTGTGGGATGCAGGCATCGCTGGCAAGGCCAGCAATTGTTGCCCATCCCTGATTGTCCTTATACTGAGTGGGCAGAGGGCAGTTAAGAATCAACCACATCGCTGTGGATCTGAAGTCATATGTAGGCTAGGCCAAGTAAGGATGACCGATTTCCTTCCCTAAAGGACATTAGTGAATCAGAGTGTTTTTTTCCAAAAAAAAGTGACAGATTTACAGTCATTATTGTCAAGAAGAAGTTAATGTCTATAATGTCATTGGAAATTATTTTTTAAAATAGAGTTTAGTGGTCTGTGTCTACGGGAAGAATTTTCCCGTCGGCAAGCGGGGGCGGGGCCCGCTCACCGACAAGTAAAATGCCGGGTGGTGACATCGGGCGGGTGTCCCGACACCACTGCGCGTCATTTAGATTGTCAGTTCAGCGGGCGCACAGTCGCATCGGCCGCGCGCTCACCGAACTGTCAAAGGCCTATTAAGGCCATCAACAAAGTAATTAAAGCTGTTAAGTATGCTGCCCGTCCAACGTTAAGGTTGGCGGGGGGGCAGGCGAAGAGCCCAGGCGGCCTTCGCATTTTCCATGAAACCTCATCCACTGGCGGGATGAGGTCTCATGAAGGGTTTATTAATTACATAAAATTTTTTGTAAAATATGAATGGACAGGTCCCAGCTCACGTGACAGTTTCACACGAGGAGACATGTCCCCTTAATTTTTTTTTACCTTTATTACATTTTTCAAAACATAAACTAATCTCCCTGAGGCATCGAGATTTCTGCACTCTTTCGCGTGCGTGCAATATCCTTCCCCCCCCCCCCCCCCCCCACCGGCACCGTCTGCGCAGGGAGCGCACAGCACTTCCGGGTGTGCGTCACGCTGGGCGGGCATTAATTGGCCCGCCCTAGTAAAATGGCGGCATACACCTGATCGGGGGCACCGGTCAGGTTCACGCTCGCTCCCACCCGCCCCCGTACAAACCACCGACAGGGGGAAATTTCTGCCCTATGTGTGTGTATGTGTGTGTGTCTTAATTGGATTAAAGCCAGCTTGTCTGGGTGCTTTGATATATAGAAAGAAGTATGTTTGAAATGGTGATTAGATGAACATGGGGAAGTTTAGAAACATAGGTGTCAAGGGGGCAATTCGCATTTTTAAATAAAACATTCAAAAGAATGGGTGAAATCTTGCACCTAGTTAGAAGATGCCAAGCAATGTGTTTTTTTTAGTTAACTAATAAAATTGGTGAAATCAAGGGATATTATTGTTGGAAGAGGTAAAATTAAAAAAACTCGTAATACAACGGGAAAATTACATTCAAAGGAAAAGCTAGATGTAAACAGAAAGGACATTGTGTGTAAGGTACAGTCATTTTAAGATCCATCAAGTGTGAGAAGCCTCCAGCTGTAAACCTAAAGTCTGTTTGCAAAGAAACGACTAGCAAGAAACCTCATTTTGAATTCGTAAGGTCAAATGTGCTTTGCCTGTGTTTTTAAAAAAAATCTATGCATCTTACTTTGCCTTAATGGGGGTGTATATGAGAGTCAGATCCGTTAGTGGATTTTTGTAGTTATTATAGCAGTAATTTTGTAGACATATGTATGTGTTTACAATTTTCCTTGTATTAATAAATGTTTAATTTAGTTTTAGATAAAAAAAACCTCTTTAGACTCAGTGGTCTTATTACTACTGAATTCAAAGCCTGCATCTCGAAACATATAACTTGCAAAAGTGGATTATGACAGTTGTTTCAAGTTTCACTCAGGGATTTGAGCAACTCAGCCTTTACCATTAGCTGTGTCATGATAATATTGTGAAGATTCATGAACTGAATTTAAATTCCACCAGCTGCTTTGATGGGATTTGAACCCATGCCCCCAGAGCATTAGCCTGGGGCTCTGGATTACGAGGCCAGCGAGATAATCACTACATCACCTTCAGCCCAAATTAATAGCAAGTTTGCAGTTTGAAATCTCTGCAAAGGAAAGGAAAGCCTGATTTCAACATAGTCACGGTACTGGGAGGAGGAGTAGATTCTAGAATAGCACATTTACAGTTTCAGAGGAACAAGGGATGAAAATTCACTAGAATACTGACCAAATGCGTGGCAACGAAAAGAGATTTTTCAGCGGGCAGGGCAGCTTCTCCATCGCGTGATGATGAGTTTTCCTACCAAAGAGTGTGAGCAAGATGCTTTCTCAATATGGGAGCAATGCACATATAAATTTCAAAATTTGAGCAAAGGGCAAAATTGTCCTAGATTTGCGCTAAGTCCGGTCGCGGGGAGTGAAAAAAGCCGTTTTACCTGCCGGCCTCAATGGCGGGTTTTCGCGCCATATTGCCCCATTCCTGGCGGGTCCCTCCTGGTTAATAATGTATTCATGGGAAACACTCCCGGTTGCTGTTGGCGTGGGCTTGGGCTTGCCCATTATGGCGTGACCTCAGCGTTTCCATGCTCCGGGTGCCATGTTTAAAGCGCACCAGAGCGCAGCCTACTTTATGTCTCCAGACTGGGACGGCTCCAGGTGACAGATGGTCTCAAAAGCCAAGAAAATGGCAGCCCCCAAATTCAGTGACACCTCTCTGGGGTGCCTGCTGGACACTGTGGAAGGCCGCCGCAATTTTCTCTACCCCCACTCTGGCCGCAATGGGGGCCCACCAGAGTCACCAATCCGGCCTGGGAGGCGGTCAGCGCCACTGGACCACAGAGGAGGTCAGCCATCCAGTGCAGGAAGAGGATGAATCATCTCATCCATTCCACCAGAGTAAGTCAACCACCTCATCACTCTCAACCCACACATTCACAAACCCATCACAGATCCACAGGGATCTCACACCTCAAGCGACAACACCACTAACTCTCACACACACCCTCACCTCTCCATCAGGCTCATATCCTCTGGAGCTCGCGTCCTGATCCACGCAAAACACAAACATTTCACGCAGCACCATGCATCCTGCTCACACTATCTCCACCTGTTTGCATGCACCGGAAGCTGGTTCACAACAGCAGGGAGAGGTCCCAGACTGGGGGTGGAGAGGCCCACATTAGACCCCTCACTCACTTTGAGGAGTGTGCCATCGTGTTGACTGGCGAGGACGTGGACCATGCCTGTGGCGACAGTGAGGTCAGCGGCAAATACCCATATGAGGATCCTGTACCACATCGTCCCTCTCTCAATGCATCTGTGAGTGCTCTCTCTCCTGCTTTTGACTCTGCTGCCATGCACTAATTATCTTTACTTTGGTTCACAGGGACTCTGCCAAGCAACTGATGCCCTCAACCAACCAGTCCCTCAGCTCCATCCAGGTCCTCACCTCCAGCCAAGAGGACACCTCCTCCATTGAAGAGCTGGATATAAGCAGCCTGGAAGACCCATCGCAGCGCTTACCCACACCCTCCACCAGCGCAGAGACACACACCTCGGTGGGACCGAGATCTAGAGCAGGCTCAGGTTCACAATCTGGTGGTCATCACACTGACACATGTCTGCAGCAGGAGGAGGCTGGTTCATCGGAGCTTACCGGCACTCGGAGGACTGCTGAGGAAGAGTCGTTTGTGAGGTCTGAGTCAGATGATGAGCCTCTAGATTCAGCCTTCCAACTCATCATAGAGAGTCAGCAGAAGGCAGGGGAACATCATGCAGAGCTGTTGGAAGCCCTCAGTAGAGTGGCATGCAAGTCGGAGCAGTGTGTCTGCCTGGTCTCTGATGAAGTGTGAGCGCATGGAGGTCTGTGTGGGAAGGATGGCAGACACCATGGAAACCCTGGTCCAGCAGAACGAGGAGATGCGCTCAGACCTGCACTCCATTTTGTAGCCAGGGGTGAGCCCCTGCAGTGGCAACGCGAGAGGGAAACGGGGCACCGCGACATCGCTCCAGGTGCTCCTTCCCCTTCAGGAGTCAGGCCAGTGCCCTTGGCTACCTGAAGGAAGGAAAAGCGGCAGCTGGACAACCCTGGGTCATCCTCTCTCTCTGAGTCCCCTTTTCCTGTGACTCCCCTCACCCTCGTCCTCTGTCACCTCAGAGGGAGCAGCTGGCCCACAGGAGGACAGTCAAAGCAAGCTGGGGCCCTCAAGTCCTCGGCTCTCCAGAGGACACATAACAAAGTCAGAGGCAACAGGGCCAACCACTGCACAGGCTGCCTCTGCCCCTGCTGCGGATGTCAGGGCAGCACCTAGAAGAAATGGTAGGTCTCGTAAAGTTAAGAATTTCTGATCACAAGTGGTTGCATGGGTGAACACATTTTGCCACTTTATAATCTGAAAATATATTCACTTTCACTCAACAATGGGTGTTGTTGTCTTTCGGATTCATTGACAGGCTTCGTGAGGCCTCCCACCGCATTCCCCACCCCTACACTAGCAGTTCAGTTACACGCAGCTGAACCGCGAGTGATTCTGGAGGGAGAAGTGTGTGTGTGGCAGGGCCTTTCGTAGCCTTGTGTAAGCGCTCTCCCACGCACGCGGAGCCTTCATCCATCACACTCATCTCACTGTCCCGGGCATTTTCAATGCTGCCTGCTGGAGTTCTCTTTCAGTTATCCATTTGAGCTGGCCTGCATCTCCGCCCACCCACTCGTTGTACTGCTATGCAGCACATGTGCCCATCCAACACGAGGCTCCATTCACTTTCGATTTTGACGACAATGAGTGCAGTCAAGCTTTTCATCAGCTACCCCTTCTTTTCCCCATCCCAGTTACTCATGTCCTTTCCCCCATCACTGTCAACCTCCCTGGCATCACCTTCCACCTCCCCACCATCAACTACCAACCCGAGCCCTTGTCTTTCCAAAATGTCCAGGTGAACGTGCACTTTCCCTACCTTCCTGAGAATCCCACCCCCAACCACATTGACCTACTCAACCTCCTCCATCCCACCCCCAGGGTCCGTGTCTGCCTCCGAGCCCCACCAACCACCCGCGCCATCCCTTCTCGCCATATTGTCTCCTTGCCCCACGCCATGAGGCCTGACACCAACAGGGCCGGAAAATTCCGGCCAAATTCTCTCAGGAGTTTGAATGAACTCTATTGTGCCTGAAAAAAAACCAGATTTTGATAACTTCTCTGTGGTTTTATAACTGTCTGTGGATTGTTCTGATTGAGCTCAATTTAAGTTTTCTTTTAATTTGGGTTTAATGCAAAATTACTATAATAGGTATTAGGACACAGTGAGATGTTGAAATGCTGTTTATCTGGCAAGTGAAATGCCAACCACCACTTTCTAGAATGATCTGTCCTATTTCGGATGCTGCTAAAATGGCAAAATGTCTCATAGTTCATTGGAAAGTTGACTGTAATTGAAGCATTTACACGACTTCGAACAAACAGGGAAAGGAAAAAAGAGACGTGAATGGCGCTCGTGCAATACGAGCTTCCATGCCTACAAAGACCACATATACAAAAAGTCCTAGGGCAGTCAACAAGTCACGATGGGGATTAGTATTGAAGTACCTCAGATACATTATGTCGTTGGTGAACGGGTAAAGTATCAAAAGTGCCACGCTGGGGTGATCAGCAGACACCACAGCCAGTCATTAATGGTGGACTGAGTGTGTCCCTTGCTGTATTGTGAAGTAAAACTGAAAAACATTGAAATTCCAGCAAGGTGAGAGGTTAGCTTGGGCTGTTAGTCAATGTGGAACAGGTTGGCCAACAACACTTTTGTAGCATGCACGAGTGGTCCTCCTTCACCTTAGTGGGCTGCAAGATTGAAATGGGGCATGTGCACTAACCATGACCCCAAGAATAATATTAAATGCATTTAATACATGCCGAATATTTCATAACGAATTATAGAAAAGGTTCCACCCCTCCATCATTTTCACATGGTCCATCTCTGACACTTCTCTTCCCTTCCTTGACCTCTCTGTCTCAATTTCTGATGATAGACTGTCCACCAATATCCATTACAAGCCTACCGACTCCCACAGCTACCTCGACTACAGCTCCTCACACCCCGCTTCTTGTAAAGACTCCATCCCATTCTCTCAGTTCCTTCGCCTCCGTCGCATCTGTTCTGATGACGCTACCTTCAAAAACAGCTCCTCTGACATGTCCTCCTTCTTCCTTAACCGAGGTTTTCCATCCACGGTTGTTGACAGGGCCCTCAACCGTGTCCGGCCCATATCCCGCGCATCCTCCCTCACGCCTTCTCCTCCTTCCCAGAAACATGATAGGGTCCCTCTTGTCCTCACTTATCACCCCACTAGCCTCCGCATTCAAAGGATCATCCTCCGCCATTTCCGCCAACTCCAGCATGATGCCACCACCAAACACATCTTCCCTTCACCCCCCCTGACGGCATTCCGTAGGGATCGTTCCCTCCGGGACACCCTGGTCCACTCCTCCACCACCCCCTACTCCTCAACCCCCACTTATGGCACCTCCCCATGCCCACGCAGAAGATGCAACACCTGCCCCTTCACTTCCTCTCTCCTCACCATCCAAGGGCCCAAACACTCCTTTCAAGTGAAGCAGCATTTCACTTGCATTTCCCCTAACTTAGTCTACGGCATTCGTTGCTCCCAATGCGGTCTCCTCTACATTGGAGAGACCAAACACAAACTGGGCGACCGTTTTGCGGAACACCTGCGGTCTGTCCGCAAGAAAGACCCAAACCTCCCTGTCGCTTGCCATTTTAACACTCCACCCTGTTCTCTTGCCCACATGTCTGTCCTTGGCTTGCTGCATTGTTCCAGTGAAGCCCAACGCAAACTGGAGGAACAGCACCTCATCTTCCGACTAGGCACTTTACAGCCTTCCGGGCTGAATATTGAATTCAACAACTTTAGATCTTAAACTCCCCCTCCCCCCATCCCCACCCCGTTTCTCCCGCGCCCCCCCCCTTTTTTTTCAATAATTTATATAGATTCTTCTTTCCCCACCTATTTCCATTATTTTTAAATCTAAAACTAAAACCTTGTTAGTCTGTCCACCCCACCCCCACTAGAGCTGTACTTTGAGTATCCTGTCTTCCATTCTTAATTAGCACTTTTCTTAGACAAATATCACCACCTTCAACACCTCTTTGACCCTTTTGTCTGTGACATCTTTTCATTATCTGCTCCATCACTGCTTATCTCCACAATCACCACACCCTCAACGTCTCTCTTCCACCCCCCCCCCCCCACCCACCTTAAACCAGTTTATATTTCACCTTTCTCCTAACTATGCTTCAGTTCTGCCGAAGGGCCATGAAGGCTCGAAACGTTAACTGATTTCTTCTCCGCCGATGCTGCCAGACCTGCTGAGTTTTTCCAGGTAATTCTGTTTTTGTATAGAAAAGGTTTTCAGTTTTCAGTTTCCTCCAGATTTGGAAGCTGTCAAGCACATTGGACAAGAACCTACCAGAAATTTTGCTATGTGAGACGAATGGCTTGTTTCATTATGTCTCTTACCGTTGTACTTCTTTTGGGACTAACATCACCTCGTTGCAAATAAGCAAAATGGCTTCCCTTTCTGTTCAATAACAAAATTATCCAGCTCCCAACTCTCTTTTATCATCCTGCCACCATCATTGATTTTCCTCTTTTTGGCTACTACTTCTTCCTCTGTACTTTTTGATTTTGTGCTTGATTCTCTTTCTTTGTCACGCCGCTTGAACACATTTTATAATTAGGGGCAAATTAAATTACTGACAAAAGTAATGTGAAAAAAGCGCAACCTCCCACGTCCACCGGTGCCGTAACCAAGATGGTCTCCCGGAACAGGGCAATTTTGCTAACTGTGCTTGCGTGCCCAGAATTTGCGGAGCATGCCGATTGAACCATAGCAGCGCTTTGATTGGACACAGAGGGAGCGCACAGCTCTCACAGTCAATGCTGTGTGCAATTGGCACACACCTCACTTCACGTGCCCTTGCTTTGCGTGTGTATCATTTTAGTAATACCGGTAGGAAAACAAGACTACGTGGACGGAAACCAGCAGAATATGGAACCCTGTGCACGGGCAACGGGTAACAAAATGCCTCATGAGCCGCACTCAGAACCCTGATAGGCCGCGTGCAGCCTTTGCGCCGCAGGTTGCCCGCCGTGGAATTGCTGGGTTTGGGAACAAAATTCAAATAAAATGATCTACCACAAGCATATTTTTATTTCAGATTTATTTGCTCAGGGTCATTCCATTTCAGTTATTTTCCCCAATGACAACAACTTGAGATTGATTCCAGCAGGTTGAAATTTGATTTCTCTTTCAGACCATGAAGGAGCAGGAGATTTCCTTCAGGCCAATGTCAACTCACAACAAAACACATGCCTACTGCTCTTTGGATCTCTCTGCGTGATGAGATTTGAGGGTCTAGTTGCATAACCTTGCCATGGCCCTGATCATTACCTTGCCTCAGCAGGAATCTCCGTGAGAAGTGAATGTCAACTCTGTTATCATCAGAATCATAAGCAGGGGCCTCTATATATTCAGCAGCAACAAATTGCATTTAGATAGAGCCTGTTATGTAGTAAAATGTCCTAAGGCACTACACAGGAGCATTGCCAAACAGAATTTGGTACCAAGCCTCATACAGAGGTGTTAGGTCGGGTGACCAAAAGCTTGGTCAGAGAGGTATGTTTCAAGGACCATCTTAGAGATGTGAAGAGGCAGAGAGGACAGGGAGGGAATTCCAGGGTAGAAGGCCTAGGCAGCTGAAGGCCCTACAGCCAATGGTGGAGCAATAAAGATCGCGCATATGGAAGAGGTCAGAATTGGACTACCAGAGAGATCTAGGAAAGCATAGGAAGTTACATAAGTAGAGAGGGATGTGGCCAAGGCGGGATTTGAAAACAAGGATGGGAATTTTACAACATATCGGAGTTTGCCATCAATGACTAGCTCAAAAAGCAAAGTCACCTCCAGTAATCGGAGCCCCAAAAATAACTTCAAACGTTCTGAAACATTTTCAGTGCTGTTGCCCAGTCATTTGTCCCATCAATTTGTAGGAGCAGATTTCATTTATTCCACAAAAAAGATTAATTACCACAGAAAAAAATGTTCTGGTACTGAATAGTTTTCTGGGCCCGCCCTGTTTAAAATCAGGAGTACGGAAAGTTAGGTCAGGTTTTATCAGCCAATGAAAACAACAGGCTGCAAGTTCTAGAAATGCTTAGCAGAAACATCTTGAAGACAGAAAAACATAAATAGGAACATATGAAATAGGAGCAGGAATTGGCCATTTGGCACCTTGAGCCTGCTCCACCAATCAATATGATCATGGGTGATCTTCTAACTGAGTTGCACCTTCTCAGAATGGCTGGAGTTTTGTGCCCTCACCCATGGCGAGTTTGGTGACGGGTAGGCATCCCAGCACCTTCCTGCCTCCATCCTGATTAATTCCAGGGTGGGAAAGCCCGTGGACATTCTTCCCACCCTGCCATCAATTGAGGCCCTTAAGTCGGCAATTAATGCCCACTTAAAGGCCTCATCTCATCGCCATTGGTGTGAACCCAGTGGTGGGTGGGAGGGGGCCCACTGGGGAGCACGACAAGCAAACCCTTGGTGTGTTTGCTTGCCGGATATGCAGGGATGCATTGCTCAAAGGCATTCAAGGGACCCCCTCGGGGAGCCCAAGAAACCCGGCATCAGAGCTGAGGGGAGGGACGGCCTGCTGAGAGACCGGCCCCTGCCCTTGCTGCCAACATCCCTCCCGCCGCCCCCACAACTCGCTTCCCACCATTACTCACCTGTACTTCGGTCCGTCATTCACCTGGTGAATGTAGTCCTGGCAGCAGCCACTGCCTCTTACAGTGGCACCGCTGAATACAGAGGAGATGCTTGCCTCTGATTGGCCAGTAGCTCTTGGCGTGTGGGCTTTGTGCCACTGGGCACCTTGGTCCTGGGGGAAGGCCCACAGCTGGCATGTTAAATGCCTGAGTGGCACAAAATGTGGCGGGCCTTGCCAATAAGTGACAACATGGGGCTCTCACTGCCTCTGCAGCCAATGGCCAAGACCCTAATCATCTTCAGAAACAGTCTCCACTGTTACCAAATCTCTTGATTCCCTTTGCTTCCAAAAATCAATCGATCTCTTATTTAAACGTATTCAATGAATGAGTATGCACAGCTCTCTGAGGGTACAGAATTCCAACGATTCACAACCCTTCTGAAGACCTTCTGAATATGTCAAGATCTTTAGGCGCAAGTGAATTAAATAAAAGGAGGCTACATTCCTATTTCACTGTCCTCCTTCCATTTTCTTTCATCTTTCTTCGGAGATGCACTGCCACACACGACCAATGGTCTCCCACCGATCCTGTGAGCAAATACACAATCTATTATAGTTCATCAGGCTTCATCCACACTCTCGTGCTGAATAATCCATTGCAACTGAGGCAATGATGGGATGTCACAATGAACCCTAGCATCCCTGGATAAGGGTGAGGGATTTCAGTTCTGTGGAGAAACTCCAGAAACTGGAATTGTCCCTCTTAGAGCAGAGGAGGTTCATGGGATTGGGGCTAGGCCAGTATTTATTGCGCTTGAGAGCTGGGTGGCTTGCTAGGCCATTTAAGAGTCAACCACATTGCTTTGGATCAGGAGTCACATGTAGGCCAGACCAGGTGAGGGCGGCAGATTTCCTTCCCTAAAGGACATTAGTGAACCAGATGGGTTTTTATTGCAATTAACAATGATTTCATGGTCAAATTCCAGATTTTTAAAATTGAATTCAAATTTCACCATTGAACCCGGGTCCCCAGAGCATTCTCCTGAGTCTCTGGCTTAGTGGCCCAGTGATAATACCACTACGCCATTGCCTCCACTAATAGAGGCATTCAAATTACAAGGAGCATTGATCAAGGAGGTGGGGAGAACCTCTTTCCACTGACATGGGGGTTGGTCAGCAGGCAACTCTTTGAGAGGAAGGAAGGCTATAATTTGTACCAATCAGAGCTGACCAGTGGGAAAAAGTGAACAAGAAGTCTTATGACTTGAAAAAGCAGGGATAGTATAGAGTAAAAAATAGCATCTTGCCCTAATATCAACATTAAGAGGATATATGAAATATATTTTTAAATATTATGTTAATTCCACAGAGCTCCTTTGTCTAAAAGGTAAGTAGGGCTGCTTTTTTTTTAATAAGAATTTAATTCTGATTGGCTGGTCTGGAAGCTAAGGTGCGACAGGCACTCCCAGTTGCCCTAGTCTCCTTGACCTGGTGGTATTTCTGGCTCCAGAATTACCACAAGGCAGGCGTGCTTCTCTAACCTCTGATAACAAGTTGTGCCTGTCAGAGGTTGGCAAAGTGTTGAGGGATGGAAGAGAAAGTCAGTGCTTTGCAAATCATTCCTAATAGGGGCTGTACATGGCGCTTGCAAAACCTCCTCTTTTGGTTTTGCCTCAGTGTCCCTCCACTAACCTTTGACTGTCAGATGCTAGCATCCACAGACAAACCCCTTTTCTTGCAGTGCAAATAGCTGGAACAAATTATGGAAAACTCTACTGAGCCAAAAAAAAAAACCTAGCCCAATGCCTTAAAATCTGGAGTTCACTCCCTAAGCCTCTCCACTCCATTAAGCCACCTCTTGCTTTCCTAATATCACCCCATATGATTCAGTTTCAAATTTTGTTTGATTTTGCTCCTGTGAAACACTTTGGGACATTTCACTATATTAAAGGAGCTATACAAATGCAAGTTGTTGTTGTTGAAAACCAGGTTGTTGTTTAATAAATCCGTAATTAGCATCTTGTCTTCTTCTTGATTGGCTCACTTTTCCACACACACTTTAGCATCAAAACAAGTGTGGAAATCACCCTGTTAATATTTAATACCAGTCTTCTCCTTGTTTACTGATATATATATATAGATTTTTTTTTACTGCACTAGGATACAAAAGGCTCATGGTTATGTTACTGGACCCGTAATCCAGACTAATCATTGACTATTAATCCAGATAAAGTAAATTCAAATCCCACCATGGCAGTTTGAGGATCTGAATTCAGTTTTATTTAAAGTCTAGAAAGTAACTTAAGGCCACAAAGCTTTTGGATTGTCATGGAGAAATATAAGGAGGCCTGCCATCCTTTAGCCACTGTGGCCTGATTGTGACTCTAGTCCTACACCAACACTGTTGACTCTTAATTACTCTCAATTGCATTGTCACTTTTTCAAGACAACTAGGGATGTGTAAGCCAATGTATTATTTACTTTATTTTAACATATTAATTAGTTTTTAACTATATAACTGTTTCTTTATTTCTTCCATATTAATTAATGTAGACCAGTTGTGGTGTAACCCTATGGGTGGAGTCTGTCTCGTGGTGATAACATGGAACAGAAAGAAGAACTCAGACCGAAGATATCTGAAGAACTGTACTGAACTGCACTGTGGGCTCAAAACCCAAAGCATGATGGTCAATTTAGTCAGGTCAAAGCCTTGCCTGAATTAGCAAGATCGGCAAAATGAGTTAAACTATGCAGGAGAAAGATGGACCCCTTTTGTGCTCATTAGAGGTAATAAATGAGTCTGTCTGTACCAGCCTGAGGAAAGATAACAGTGTCAGAGATAACAAAGTGGAGTCAGGCTGGTTCTATTCCTTCAAGCATGACTTTGTGAGAGACCCAGGACATAAGAACAGGGGAAAAGACACTGATGTAATTGAAAACCAATTAAAAGCAGGTATTGCCTTATAGGGCACAGGGCCATAGGAAAAGAAAAAGGTATAAAGGAAGAGTCCACAGACACATATTTGTTGCAGTGGTTTAGAGTGGTTTGGTCAATCGCTCAGAAGACATAGAGGATGGAGGATGCATGGAGGATTTCTCATTGGATACGGCACTGAGACAGACTCCAGCTCACAGGGATGCTAAGCAACCGGTATTATCATGAGTAATTACTATTGCTTAGTGGTTTAATAAAGCTGTATCACCTTTGGTGGAACCTCATCCAAGTTGTGTGTCATTGCTATCCAGGGTAGAAACAGAATAACCTTTAGACCAGGAAGGGGGTCTTACAAACGGGAAATAAACGCTTGCTTTGTGAGCAAAAATGAGTTAAAACAAAATTCTCATAGGAAATTGCAGCCATAAGAGATGGGAAAATAAAAGGATGGGAAACATAATTCAGAGGATTTTACTTTAGTTTAACGGAGAATGTATTTGCAGTGATAAGCCTGGACTGCATTCTTGGGAGAAAGGAACAAACATAAGAAATAGAAGCCGGAGTAGGCTGTTTGGTCCCTTGAGTTGGCTTCATGCCATAAGATCATGACTGATCTGATCATGGCCTTAATTCTATTATCCTGCCAGTCCCCGATGACCCTTGGCTCCCTTGTTGATCAAGAATCTGCCTTGAATATATTCAATGACCCAGCCTCCACTACTTTCTGTGGAAGAGAATTCTAAAGATTAACAACCCTCTGGGAGTAGAAATTTCACCTCATTTCCATCTTAAATGGGAGACCCCCTATTTTGAAACTGTGCCCCCCTAGCTCTAGATTTCTCCTTGAGGTGAAATATCCTCTCCACAGACACCCTGTCAAGCACCTTCAGAACCTTATGCTTCAATAAGATCACTTCTCATTCTTCCAGACTCCAATGAGGGTAGGTCCAAACTGCTCAACTTTCCCTTATAAGACAGCCCCTTCATCCCAGGATTTAGTGTAGTGAACCTTTTTCTGAACTGCTTCCAATGTAAGTGTGAGCTGACCAAGCTGGCTGAATCCTAAAGGACATAGCTGCTAAACTGAGTCTTCGGCAGGTGGTGAGGGTACACACAAGAGGGAAAAACCTACTTGACCTCGTCCTCACCAATTTACCTGTCGCAGATGCATCTGTCCATGACAGTATTGGTAGAAGTGACCACCACACCGTCCTTGTGGAGACCAAGTCCTGTCTTCACATTGAAAATGCCCTCCATTGTGGTGTGTGGCACTACCACCGTTCTAAATGGGATAGGTTTCGAACAGATTTCGCAACTCAAGGCTGGGCATCCATGAGGTGCTGTGGGTCATCAGCAGCAGCAGAATTGTATTCCAGCACATTCTGTAACCTCATGGCCCAGCATATCCCCCACTCTACCATTATTATCAAACCAATGGATCAACTCTGGTTCAATGAAGAGTGCAGGAGGGAATGCCAGGAGCAGCACAAGGCATATCTAAAAATGAGGCATCAACCTGGTGAAGCTACAATGAAGGATTGCTTGCATGCCAAACAGCAGAACAGTATGTGATAGACAGAGCTAAGCAATCCCACAACCAACGGATCAGATCTAAGCTCTGCAGTTCTGCCACATCCAGTCATGAATGGCATTGGACAATTAAACAACTCACTGGAGGAGGAGGCTCCACAAATATCACCATCCTCAATGATGGAGGAGCCCAGCACATCAGTGCAAAAGATAAGGCTGAAGCATTTGCTACAATCTTCAGCCACGAGTGCCGAGTGGATGATCCATCTTGGCCTCCTCCTAAGGTCCCCAGCACCACAGATGCAAGTCTTCAGCCAATTCAATTCACTCCACATGATATCAAGAAATGGCCAAAGGCACTGGATACTAAAAAGGCTATTGGCCCCGCCAATATTCTGGCAACAGTAGTCCAAACTTGTGCTCCAGAATGAGCTGCACCCCTAGCCAAGCTGCTACTGTGCAGCTACAACACTGGCACCCACTCAGCAATGTGGAAATTGCCCAGCTATATTCCATCCACAAAAAGCAGGACAAAACCAAACTGGCTAACTAACGCCCCATCAGTCTACTCTGGATCACCAGCAAAGTACTGGCAACAGTGCTGTCAAGCGGCACTTACTCAGCAATCACCTGCTCTCTGACACTCAGTTGGGATTCTGTCAGGGTCACTCAGCTTCTGACCTCATTACAGTCTTAGTCCCAACATGGACAAAAGACCTGAGCTCAAGAGGTGAGATGAGAGTGACTGCCCTTGACATCAAGGCCACATTTGACTGTGTGTGGCATCAAGGAGCCCTAGCAAAACTGGAGTCAATGGGAATCAGGGGGAAAACTCTCCGCTGGTTGGATTCATGTCTGGCACAAAGGAAGATGGTTGTGGTTGTTGGAAGTCAGTCATCTCAGTTCCAGGACATCACTGCAGGAGTTCCTCCGGGTAGTGTCCTCGGCCCAACCATCTTCACCTGCTTCATCAATGACCTTTCCTCCATCATAAGGTCAGAAGTGGGGATGATCATTGATGATTGCACAATATTCAGCACCATTCACAATGCCTCAGAATCTGACGCAGTCCATGTCCAAATGCAGTATGACCTGGACAATATCCAGGATTGAATTGATAAGTTGCAGGTAAGATTCACACCACACAAATGCCAGGCAATGACCATCTCCAACAAGAGAGAATCTAACCATAATCCCTTGACATTCAATAGCATTACCATCAATCAATCCCCCATTATCAACATCCTTGGATTTACCATTGACTAGAAATTGAACTGGGCTAGCCATACAAATGCTGTGGTTACAAGAGCAGGTCAGAGGCTGGGGATTCTACAGAGAGTAACTCACCTCCTGACTCCCCAAAGCCTGTCCATCTACAAGGCACACGTCAGGGATGTGATGGAACCCTCTCCACTTTCCTGGATGAGTGAAGCTCCAACAACACTCAAGAAGCTTGACACAATCCAGGACAAAGCAGTCTGATTGATTGGCACCCTATCCACCACCTTAAACATTCATTCCCTCCACCACTGATGCACAGTGGCAGCAGTGTGCACCATCTACAAGCTGCACTTTAGCAACTCACCAAGGCTCCTTCAACAGCATCTCTACCACCTCGAAGGAGAAGGGCAGCAGATGCATGCGTACACCACCACCTGCAAGTTCCCGTCCAAGACACACACCATCCTGACTTGGAACTATATCACTGTTCCTTCACTGTCAATGGGTCAAAATCCTGGAACTCCCTCCCTAACAGCACTGTGTTTGTACTTACCCCACATGGACTGCAGTAGTTCACCACCACCTTCTCAAAGGCATTTAGGGATGGGTAATAAATGCTGGCCCAGACAGTGACACCCACGTCTCTTGACAGAATAAGTAAAAAGAATCTTTGACTTCCCTGTTGCTCAAGAATCTGCTTAACTCGCTCTTTAATATATTCAATCATCTGGTCTCTGTGGAAGAGAATTCTGAAGATTGACAACACTCTGAGAGAAGAAATTCCTTCTCATCTCCATCTTAAATGGGAGACCCTTTATTTTGAAACTATTCACCTTAGTTCAAGATTCTCCCATGAGGTGAAACGTCCTCTCAGCAACTACCCTTTCAAGCCCCCTCAGAATCTTACATGTTTCAATAAGATCACTTCTTATTCTTCGAAACTCCAATGAATATAGATCCAACCTGCTCAATCTTTCCTTATGAGAAAACCACTTTGCCTCAGGAATTGACCCAGAGAACCTTTTCTGAACTGCTTTCAAATGTAAGTATATCCTTCCTTAAGTAAGGAGACCAAAATTGTCCAGAGTACTGCAGGTGTGGTCTCACCAATGCCCTTTACAGCTGTACACAGGCTTCTCTACTTATATACTTCATCTTCCTTGCAACAAAGGTCAAAAAGATAGTTCTACTTAACCCAACTTTAGGTGGCCGTAAACAATGTTTACCCTAGCTGCCAAAAGCGGAAAGACAGATGTCATTCCCTCATGAAAAAAAACAATCTGGAATTAGAAGTCTAATGATGACCATGAAACCATTGTTGGTTGTTGTAAAAACCCATCTGGGTCACTAATGTCCTTTAGGGAAGGAAATCTGCTGTCCTTACCTGGTCTGACCTACATGTGACTCCAGGCCCACAGCAATATGGTTGACTCTTAAAAAAATGCCTTCTGAACAAGGGAAATTAGGGATGGGCAATAAATGCTGGCCTAGCCAGTGATGTCCACATCTCATGAACGAATTTTTAAAAAATTGTCACCCTTCACTTTGACGAGTGTAAAATGGGATCTTTTCATTTTCATCCCCATGAGGATTAAGAGTGCAGTACCATCTCGATTCAGATCATATGATGTCACACTGACATTGCCTGTCACGCTTGCTGCTTATCATGTGCAATGAGACAATATAAAGCATTCAGATATTAGATTAAATCTCTATTGCTATGTCTGTTCAGTCCTTTCCTTGCAGCCACAAAAGAGCCTTAAAATAACAATAGGTCGCAGAAAATTGAGGGAAAGATTACATTGCTGACATCAAATGGATGTGTAATGTTCCCTTGTTGTTTGAAGAAGAACTAAATTTAATAGTATATTTTTTTATCTATTAGTCTGTAGAATTTTTCTTTTTAACATTATTGTGCTATCACCAGAGTGAGGAAATATATCTTGGTTTGATTAATTGAGCCAGCGCTGCAATTGAATAAATACTTCCCTTTGACTTGCCTTTAATGAACATTTTGTTTTGATGCCATTTCTTTGATGGCTCATTTCTGATTTTTCTCTTGGAGCTGCTAATGCTAAAATAGCTCATGATCTGGAACATTCTCATCAAATCTTGGCGTGGAGGATATCAACAGTAAAGCTTATGAGGGAAAGTTATCAGAGGAATATCACGTCAAGCCCTTAAAGGCACAGGTTCATTCCGAAGCCTTAGCAGAATATTTTTGTTATCCTGGCACTAAGAATGATGGATTTGGATGAGGACACAAGAAAAAGGAGCAAGAATGGACCATATAACGCATTGAGCCTGCTCCGCCATTCAATACAATCATGGTTGATCTTGGGTTTCAACTCCATCTGCCCGCCTGCTTCATTACTCCATGATCAAAATGCCAGCTGATATTCAGTGTGCGGACTCAAGCTAGCCAAAGGAGTGAATTGCCCATTATGAAATGGCTCCAACTCATTACTGCAAACTGTGCAGTGGGCATAAGGGCAACAATTGTACGGCCAAACTGTAATAGAAGACAGAGAGCTGGGATAAGGGGGACATTTTCAGGATGGCAACCTGTAACTAGTGAAGTGCCGCAGGGATCAGTGGTGAGGCCACAATTATTTACAATATATATTAGTGACTTGGATGAGGGAAGTGAATTTACTATCACCAAGTTTGCAGATGACACGAAAATAGGTGGGAGGGCAAGTGGTAAGGGTGACACAAAGAGCCTACAGAGGGATATGGACAGGTTAAATGAGTGGGCAAAAACTTGGCAGATGGAATATAATTTTGGAAAGTGTGAAGTTATGCACTTTGGCAGGAAGAATAGAGGAGCTGAATATTATCTAAATAGAAAAAGACTGCAGAAAGCGGCAGCACAGAGGGATTTGGGGGTCCTCGTGCATGAATCACAAAAAAACTAGCATACAAATTCAGCAGGTAATAGGGAAGGCAAATGGAATGTTGGCCTTTATTTCAAAGGGGATGGTGTATAAAAATAGGGAAGTCTTGCTAAAACTATAAAAGGCACTAGTTAGACCACACCTAGAATACTGTGAACAGTTTTGGTCCCCGTATCTAAGAAAATATATACTGGCATTGGAGGCAGCCCAGAGAAGGTTCACTAGGTTGATCCCGGGTGTGGAGGGATTTTGTTATGAGGAGAGGTTGAGTAGGTTGGGCCTGTACTGATTGGAGTTTAGAAAAATGGGAGGTGACCTTATTGGAACATATAAGATTCTTCAGGGGCTTGACAGGGTAGATGCTGAGAGGTTGTTTTCCCTTGCGGGAGAGTCTAGGGCCAAAGGGCATAATCTCAGAGTAAGGGGTTGCCTATTTAAGACAGAGATGAGGAGGAATTTCTTCTGTCAGATGGTAGTGAACCTGTGGAATTCTTTACCGCAGAGGGCAATAGAGACTGAGTCGTTAAGTATATGCAAGGCTGAGACAGACAGATTTTTAATCAGTAAGGGAATCAAGGGTTATGGGGAAAAGGCAGGACAGTGGAGTTGAGGATTATTAGATTAACCATGATCTTATTGAATGACGGAGCAGACTCGATGGGCCAAACGGCGTACTTCTGCTCCTATATCTTATGGTCTTATGGAACCCATTGTTTATTTCTAGATCCCCAGTTGTGTTGCTTACAGTCACTCTCCAGAGAACCAGTGTGTTTTCCCTTCCTCCCCCTGCGACATGCAATGGTCTCCATGCCATTCTTGCACTCTCACTAAATTTCTCCTGTGCCATTCACTGATGCCAAGCACTTAACAGTTGGGCAAGCAGTTGTCTCTGGGCAGTGAGATAGAACAATGCTGGTGATGGCAGACGCATGAAGAGGGATGGGGATCATAATTCGGCTTTATTTTTTGATGGTTTGAGTGAAAAACAATCTTTGCCCTGGCTAAGTTTCACGTTCTTTATTGCCCCACTCCAATGCCTTGCCTGGCTTTTTCCTTTGCTGCCTTAGTCCAATCCCCCAGTTTCCCCATCCATCCCTTTCCCCATGCTTTGTTGCACTGATTCCTCCCCCTTCCCACAACCAGCTCATTCATTTCCAATGTCGCTTTTGCTGTTCCACCCTCTCCTTTCCCAGCTTTTTCCGATCATCGCTTCCCTACTTTACCTTACTCTCCAATGTTGACATCCTACTGCCACCTTCCCCACTCTTCCAAGCTTTCTAGTTTATATTTCACCAGTTCTTGCCTCTATGTGTTCAAAAGTGGTCATTCTTTACCCACATGGGGAGTGGGTGGGGAAGTGGAGTTGAGATAAAAGACCAGTCATGATCATATTGAATGGTGGAGCAGGCTTGAAGTGCCGTAAGGTCTATTTCTACCCCTGCCCCTATTTTTAAATGTCTTATGTCCTGGGCCATCCTGTGCACAGTAAAAGAAATTGGAAATAATTGAGTATAAACTGATGGATTGGGGTTGGGGGTCTTTGAAGGACAGCTGAAACACAGTGCTGATCGTGTAGGGGTAAGGGAGACTCTGATGTGTGCAGGTTGGTAGAGTAAAGAAAGGACAGGGAGATGTTACAAACTGGCTGGAGGCAAGAGGTGTCCAAAACTCGATTCCAAAAGGCAAAGGGTGGCAAGGGCTCCACCATCGCACACTATCCCCATATCCCTTCATACCCAAAATTGTGACACAGGAAATAAGCATGACAAACAGAAAGTGCATGTTAGGCACATAATATAGCTCATTCAATGCTCAGATTAAAATGTGGCATACATTATCATAACACACAACTTTCACAGGTACACAACAAATTGGTTCATAGATCATTCACTGTTACTGGGTCAAAGTCCTGGAGCTCCCTCCCTAATAGCACTGTGGATGTACCTACACCACATGGACTGTAGCTGGTCAAAAAGGCAGCTGATCAACACCTTCTCAAGGGCAATTAGGGATGGGCAATAAACGCTGGCCTATCCAACGATGCCCAACATCCTGTGAATGAATTTTTTAAAAATCATAACCATTTGTAGCTGCAGTGATGCTTTTTTTTGGTATTTTGCATTTGTATATGATTCAGTCAAAGGATCAACATTTATCAGCATTATAAACCTTGTTACTATAAATATGATTTGGTCTGATTGCAAGTAAAAAGTGCCAGCTCACCTGTCATGTTACAGTACACAAGAAGAGGTTTCAGTGAGCCACTGCCATCCGGATCGATAGAGAAGAAGTCTGACATCTGCCCTTTGTGCCTGTAGGCTTCGCAAGACTTTTCATACAAGGCTATGAAAACAAAATGAGAGAAGTAAAATGACAAACGTCTTAGACTCTGACTCCATCTCATTCAGGAAACAAGGGACGAGGAGTTGTATTGTATGCCTCCCCCCCCGTGATGCGTTAGGTGACGGTTGGGGGGGGGGGGGGGGGGGGAGCATTTAATCAGACAGGAGGGTGGCAGGCGGGGATCCCGCCACCTTCCCGCCTCCAGCCAGTTCAATCCCTGGTGGAAGGACAGCCTTCCTGTCCCACCACCAACTGAGTCCGTCAAGTGGGCAATTAATGCCTGTCACCATGTGGGGAGCACAACAAGTGTGGTCTCTCGAGGGGGTTTCCTCATCCAAAGGCTCTCTGCTGAGAGGCACCCCCTTACCCTTGGTGCCAAATACCCCGCACCCCACCTTCCCCCACCCCGCCCTCCACCCCACCCCACCCCATGAAACCCCTCCCGCCATCACTTACCTCTAGCCTGGGTCACTCCGTGATCCTGGGTCACTCTGGCGGCTGTATTTCCTGCAACAGCCACCCTCTCCCCCAGTGCGGCTGCTGAACAAAGGAGCTGCCAACCTCTGATTGGCTGGAAGCTCTCAGTGGGCAGGACTTCCCCACCCCTGATCCCATGGAATGCCCGCCGATAGCCTGTTAATTGCCTGATTGGATCGTAATTTCAGCGCGCCTTCCCCACAGGAGGCAACTTAGGCCTCTCGCCAGTTCTCCAGCCCAGCAGCCGAAAACCCCTGTCAGCCCATAAAACTTACCCCAGATGTTCTCACCAGTGGCTGGACAGAGGGAACAGCTTCCCCTGGTGGTCCAGAAGAGAATCGCAATAAGCAAAGCGGCTCTGAAGCACAGTGACCAGCAAGTGCTCAGGTTTGAGCCCCGCTCTGATTATGAGTTGTGCTGGTTAGTGAAAGGGAATGAAATTTGTAGAAGAGAATGAACTTCATCAGAGTTTCCTCGGCATTTAGCAGGTCATCAACCAGAAATGTTATCACTGTTTCTCTCTCTCTACAAACGCTGCCAAACTGTGTTTCCAGCAGTTTCTGTTTTTATTTCAGATTTCCAGCATCCACTGTATTTTGTTCTTTTCATTTGTATTTATATAACGCCCTTAGGGCATCCCAAAGTGTTTCACTTTGAAGTACTTTTGAAGTGTAGTCACTGTCGTGTTGGTATGGACATTTGTGCAGACCATGGCTCCACAAAAAATATGAAGATAAATGACCAGATATTCTGTTTTATTGATGTTGCTGGAAGGGTAAATATTGACCAGGACACGGGGGAGAACTCCCCTACTCTTCATCAAATAGTGTTGTGGAATCTTCTATATCCGCCTGAGAGCACAGACAGGACCTCGGTTTAACATCTCACCCAGAAGACAGCAGTGCAGCATTCCCTTGGCATTGCACTGAATTCTCAGCCCACAGCACATGCTCAAGTCTCTTGATCTCATAACCTTCTGACTCAAGAGGCAAAAGTGCTACAACTGAGGCAAAGCTGACACGGTTCTGAAGGAGAGTCATACTGGATTTGAAACGTTAACTCTGTTTCTCTCTACACAGATGCTGCCAGACCTGCTGAGTGTTTCCAGCATTTTTTTTTGCATTATTCATTCATGGGCTGTAGGTGTGAGCTGGCTAGGCCAGCATTTATTGTCCATCCCTAACTGCCCTTGAGAAACTGGGTGGTTTTCCAGGCCATTTCAGAGGGCATTTAAGAGTCAACCACATTGCTGTGGATCTGGAATCGCATGTAGGCCAGACCAGGTATGGACAGCAGATTTCCCTCCCTAAGGGACATTAGTGAACTAGGTGAGTTTTTACAAAAATCAACAACGGTTTCTAAAATCATTAGATTTTTAATTCCAGATTTTTTATTGAATTCAAATTCCACTATCTGCCGTGGCGGGATTCGAACCAGACTTCCAGCATTCGCAGTATTTTGCTTTTATATTACTAACATCGAGCCCAACTTCCCCTTGGTCCATTTCAATTAACTATGAATCTTCAATTAAATAAACATTATTTTCTACACGTTATAACTTTTCCCTCAATATTTCATGTACTGTATATCCTTGTGTAAAAGTCCAATTCTTGAGACCAATTTTTTAGGCCAAGACTTTTTCATGGTAATGTTTTCAAAAGGTTGACATCCGTGCTTCATTCGGGCTAAAGCAAAATCCTAAAAGGCCGTAGTAATGGGATAAAGCAAAGCCAACAACGCCAAAGAATTCATATGAATTCATAATCTGACCACTTTACTCATTTGAATAAGTAAAAATAAAAAGTAACTATACAAAAGTTTTAAGCATTTATTTACCGGTACTCATTTTCATTAAAGTTTTTATACATTTACAATTAAATCGAATCATTAACTCCTTCAGGATTATAGTTTAATTCCGAAATTTTTGGTTTTGATCCCTGAAAAACGAAGGTCGAGTTTTACACGAGGTAAAATATGCTTTTTCAGCCAAAATCCATGGGGTCGACTTCTACCTGGGCAGGATTTCCCACTTGCTGGGCGGGCACGCGCCCGACTCGAACGAACGTAAAATGACGCGTGATGAAATCGGGTGAGCCTCCCAATGTCGTCACACACTCGCGCGATATTCCGGTTGGCGGGCACGCACGGGAGTCAGCAGCGCGTCCACCGACAATTAAACTTAGAATTACCAGAAAGCAATGCATGATTTTCTTTTAAAAAATTAAAAAAAGATAAAGTTCAGGATTAAGATCATCAGGTTTTAAGTTACAGCCCAAAAGGAACATGAGAGAAGCAGATTTCTTGCAGACACACAGCAGGTTGTGGATGGAGAAGGTAAATGTAGTGTGATTATAGCCAAGCCCTGCATATTCAATGCACAATCTTCAAGCTTGCTCATGTTTATGTGCCAGAAGCAGGAGACAAACCGAATAATGATTTCACTCGAGTCTCAAGAGCTCTACATCAAAAATCAGAGTAGCCTTAGGTGGAATGACGCCTATTGGGCCATTAAAGTAATAATTAACTTCAATTTTTCATTGCCCAACCAACCCCACAGTTGGCGAACAGGCAAAAAGAGGCCAAGCGGCCTTTGGATTTTTTAGGAAGCCTCATCCACAGGTGGGATGAGGTTTCCAACAGCAAATAAAAACCATGGAAACATAGGGGTGGGGGGGTGGGGGGGGACATGCTTTTAACATTTTTAAAATCTTTCCCTTTTTATTTTCGAAAATCTTCATCTCCCTGAGGAAGCTCTGATTTTCTGAAGATTTTCCTGTGCGCAACTGCGCGCATGTGCGAACTTCCGCGCTCGCCCTCCTGCCCCCCCCCCCTCACACAGGCAGCGCTGAGTATTGCAGCGAGCGTTTCATGCTCGCTGGGCCTTACTTGGCCCGCCAAGTAAGTGAAATCTCGGTCGCGGCCCGAGCGCAGGCGGTGGTGGGTCAGCTTCCTGACCGCTCCCGCCCGCCCCCTGTTGAGCCCGCCCGACGATGACAAAATCCTGGTCCATGAGATTGACTTTGACATGAGTGTATATGTTATGTATTTGTACTTTAAAGTGCACTGAAGTAAACTTGGCTAAGCTTGCTGCTTACTCCAATGATTGGAAGGGCTTATTTGCTTTAGCAGTCCCTTTTTGGAACCAACAGTATAAATTTAGGTGAAAATGGCAATTCTCCAGCATTGATTCCATTGTGAATCCAATGAGCAAAAAGCAAATCATTTGTTCACATACAGGTTTACACGTTGCATGCAATACACAGGGGAGGTTCCCTGATTGATATATTTTGAGGATAGAGCACTTTTCAGCTGACTGGGCTTGTTGCAGGCTGAAACATTTAAAGGAAAAGTGCACTTTACAGAGAGTACTTTTTGTTCAAGCTCATTGACAGGGTTTTGGGCTCCCGGGCAAAGCTGGTATTTATTGCTCACATCTATTTTCACCTCGAGAAGGTGGGTCGCCTTCTTGAGCCGTTGTAAGCCCATGTGGTGGAGGTGCTCTCAATGTGGTTGTTAAGTAGGGAGTTCCAGAAATGCATCCCTGAGGAATACCTGCAGTGATATCCTGTTTCTGGGACTCTGGCAATCACATCCATTTCCTTTTGTGCCGCCTGGGACCCCAAGCCATCCAACCTCTCCCCACTCCACCCCAACCCCCACCGGCCCCCAGCTAATCCCCGCCAACTTCAGTTTTACTCTGGCTCCTTAGCTGTCGCCCTTCGGGAAACACCGCTTTGACCTCAAGGGCAGTCACTCTCACCTCCTCTCTGGAGTTCAGAACTTGTACCCACGTTTACATCAAGGCTACAATGCAATATGAAACTGAGCAACTCAAGCAGAACCCAAATGGGACAATGTCAATATAAGAAATATACTCTTTGATTTCTTTATTGGAGATCATTGAAAGGATTTCTTTTATTCTTGTTGCTATGGTGATGTCATTTAAGGGAAATGCTTCCTCCAGCCCTCGGCAATTAGTCCAAAGTTAACTAATGTGTAAAAGCAATGGTAACACAGAAAGCACGGAAGACTCTAGTGTGATTGTTCCAAAGTTGCATCCTTTCCTAAAGGTGACATTGTGAAAAAAATTATTTTTTATAGTTATTTTTTATACTAACATATATGTAGCCTTGCACTTAAGCATTTCGGCAGTAACTTGGAAGAAAAGTGCACCCCATAGGCTTTTTTCATATCTTCAAAAAGAGCCTGTTGCACATCTCTATGTAATTTCTTTTCTTTCTGCACAGCATAAATTGAAAGCTATTCTCTATCACCGTGAAGCTGAAGGCTGATAGTGCATTCAAAATTAACGCTAGACTTCTGACACGTTCTGGAACTGAGCCAAGAAATGTCAAATCCACTCCATGAAGTCATATTAGACAAGGCAGCAAAAATAAAATGAAGTTCGCACATCAACATATCTGTGAAGTTCTGCCCAGGACCCTTCTGATGCTCTGATCAAAAGCTATCCTTTTTTTATTAGATGCCACAGTAACATTTTCAAAATAGGATGCCACGGTATGACTTAATGAAAATTACAGAGAGAAAGCTGCAAGGGACTTCAGATTCTAATGAAAGCCAGATGTATCATATTAGTAGCACTATTTTCTGGGATCTCTTTTCCAGCACTGTACCACTGCTGTTGCCATGGCCCCACTTTTAACTGTCCTTGCTGGGCGAGCACTGGATGGCAGCAGTTAAAATAAGGTGAGCAACTCACCCCCTCCGATCCCACCACCTTCCCACCGTGTCCCGATATTATAGTCTGCTCTGCTCCCACAGGGTGTCAGTGGGGTCCACTTTAAAGACGTAGATCAAGTGCGATGAGGTCCAAGGGTTGCATAGGATATAAAGCACAGAAACAGACCATCCAGCCCAACTGGTCCTGGCTGGTGTTTGTGCTCCGCACCAGCCTTGTCCCACCTTTTCTCAACCAAACCTACCATCGTAACCCTCTATTCCCTTCTCCCTCAAGCGCTTGTCAAGTTTTCCCTTAAATGTATCTATACTATTCACTTCAACCACTCATCTTTTTTTTCTTTATTCTTTCAATGGATGTGGGCATCACTGGCAAGGTCAACATTTGTTGCCTGTTCCTGAGTGAACTGATGGCAGCTAAGAGTCAACCACATTGCTGTGGATCTGGAGTCACATGTAGGCCAGGACTGCAGATTTCCTTCCCTAAAGGACATTAATGAACTGGATAGGTTTTAACAACAATCCATGTGGTAGTGAGTTCCACATTTTCACCATTCCCTATTGGACCCTTGATAACTATCTTATATTGATGGCCTCTAGTTATTCTCTTCCCCACCAGAGGAACCATGCCATCAAGACCTGATCTACTTAATCAGTTGAAGGCTTGAGTGGAGAAGTGGTCATGGAATTCCCCCATGTCACTATGTTCTGGAGTTTAGAAGAATAAGAGGTGATCTCATCGAAACATACAAGATTCTGAATGGGGTTTACAGGGTGGGTGCTGAGAGACTCTTTCCACTTGTCAGGGGATCCAAAGCACAAAGGAACAGTCTCAGGATAAGGGGCCGATCATTTAGGACTGAGATGAACAGAAATTACTTCAATCAAAGGTTGTGAATCTTTGGAATCCTCTACCCCAAAGGGTTGTGGATACTCCATACATTTAACGCTGGGGATTTTTGGTCTCAGGGAACCATGGGATATGGGGAGTGGGCAGGAAAATGGAGTTGAAACCCAAGATCAGCCATGATGGGCCATTTAGTCTACTACTGCTCCTATTTCTTGTGTTCTCAGTTTTGCTGGGCTCTTCAGCTGGACCCTTCCCATGTTCTCCCCACCCCACCGAAAATTGTGCCCATAATCGCTCAGCTGCCCTGTCTTAATCAGGGTGTCTCAACATTGAATAACACCATTCAGAAACCTCACGGCATCCGCTCGACTTCCCCATCTGCCAAAATTCAATTTATTGACACGTTCCATGGAAAGTTATGCTCCAGGCCCAAGCAGCTACCTATTCAAAATTCCATTCTTTAAAGACTTTGCAAGTTTGGAAATGGAGCTGTGTTCAACTCTCATCTGTTACCCAGCCACTTGGGTTTCATTGTAGTGCTGAGGATCTTTGATGTTAAACCGTGCCAATTGTGACAAAACATACCTGCCTCTTAATGCTCCAGAAAGCTTCAAAATCTTTAGGAGAATATATGGATGGGAATAGTGGGTACTGCAGTCATTGGTTGGCATCAGTGCTTGCTTTGAGGAAGTGCTGCCTGATATCAAGGTTGCACTGCTGACTCTATTTGGTTCTCCGCTCACTGCCAGTAACCCAGGGGCTCTGCTTCTATCCACCAGTTGGTGCCAATGAAGACACAGCACATTAAAGCAAAATTGAAGTCCACACAAAGCAAGTGCCAATCTAGTGCCCGTGGCATTACAAAGGCAATAATGTTCTTATAAATCGCACTGAAAGACAGGCTCTCACGGCATTGAGTCATTTTATAATAAATGAAAATAGCTTAACACAAAGGTTCCCCACAGGAAGAACCTTGAACTATAAAATATAACTCAGAACACAAGGATATTGCAGTGAATGAAAATATCGTGAAATAAATTTTCACTTTACTGAACATTCTGATGTACTGTTGTTTGTTTGGGTGCTCTGACCTTCAACCTTCCCGCTTTCATTGAAAAAAAGTTACCATATAAGTTGTGCCTATTATAAAAGATAACGTGACACGCTATTGAATATCATCAGCAGCTACAGGATTAACTCTCCTCAGGCACATTATAAACAGTGTGCTTCTGGAGACAGAAGATCATTACTGTACCTATATCTTTCTATCATTACTTCCTTAACCAAGAATAGGAATGGGAATACACTCTCAGTTGCAGAATCTAAAGGCGGAAATGTCCCAGATTTGCACAAAGTGCGGTAGCGGGCGGGGAAGGGACGTTTTACCCGCCGGCCGCAATGGCGAGTTTTCGCGCCATATCATGCCATTCCTGGCACATTCCGGGAAACATGGTGGAGTGCTGGTGAGGCAGCCTCTGATTCACCCGCCCCACCATGACCACAGGCCTTCAGTAATCCGGGCGCCATGTTTAAAGGGCGCCCTTGCACAAAGCTAGCACTCGCTAAGGGATTGGATGGAAGCTGCTGCAAAGTCATGGCTGCCAAAGGGAGGAAACATGCTGCCCCCAAATTTAGCAGCGCCTCCCTCAGGTGCCGACTGGGCGCAGTGGAGACCGTGCCACGAAGTCCTCTACCCCCACTCTGGGCGAAGACCAGCAGGCAAGGTCATCAATCCAGCATGGGAGGCAGTGGCAGCACTGGTCAGGGCCAACGCCCGGCAAAAGTGGCCAGCCACCCAGTGCTGAAAGAGGGTGAATAATGTCCTCTGTTCCACCAGGGTAAGTCACTCTTCTCATCATTCTCAACTCACACACTCACAAACCCTTCACAGACCCACAAGGATCTCACTCACTGCCGGTTCAAGGGACGTCACCATTCACTCTCTCACACACACCTTCATCTGCTCTGTGGATCATGTCCTCATCCCGTCCATGGCACCACTCTCCATGCCAGACATCCTTCTCATCTGGCCTGGCAGGTGTCCTGCTTACACTCTCTCCATCTGACCTCATGCAGGACAGGCTGGCGCACAACAAGAGGGAGAGGTCGCAGCCTGGTGGAGGAATGCCTGGCATCAAGGTCCTCAGAGACTTTGAAAATAGAGTCATACACCTGGCTGGCGATGACCTGGACCGTTTCTGTGCCAACAGTGCTGTCGGCGGTGTACAACCAAATGAGGGTCCAGCAGGTGCAACACCCATCAGACAACCATGCTGTGAGCCAATCCCCCTGTTCCGCAGTCCCCGTCATGCACTAATTATCTCTCCTTGTTTTCGGAGGCACATCTGGGAAGCAGCCAAGGGATCCACGAACCAGGTGCTCAACTCAAGCCCCGAAGACACCTCCGAAGAAGAATCTGATGACACCCTAAGTGACGATCCATCACAGTGCTCACCCACACCCTCCCACCAGTGCAGAGACACACACCTCGGTGGGACCTAATTATAGAGTGGCTTTGGAGTCACAAGTTGGTGAGAACATCACACTGTCTGATCTACAGCAGGCGGAGGCAGGGACTTCCCAAGTTGCTGGCACTGAAAGGACTGCTGGAGGCCAGAAATCTGCTGAGTCTGAGTCAGGTGACGAGCCTCTGGACTCGGTCAGACCTCAGTTACTAGAGCTGCAAAGGAAAGCTCGGGAACATCTGGAAGGAATGTCCGCTACACTCCTCAGATTGCAAGGCACGATGGAGGAGTCCGTCTGCCTTTAGCCTGAGGTGATAGCGCTGGCATGCCAATGCACCGAGGTCAACACTGGTAAGCTGGTGGCCGCCATGGAGACCTTGGTCCAGGAATTGGTCCAATACTGACGCCATAGTTAACCTCCAACAGTATTAACACAAGAGGGGTTCGGGGCAGCTATATTTCAGTCCAGCTTCCCCTTCTCCTCAAGGAGTCAGCCAGGGGCCGTCAGGGCACCCATAGGGAGGAGGATCAGCAGATGCACACCCCGGGGCCAGGTGACTCTAGGAGTGCCCAGCCCACCCAAATCCCCTCTTACTGTGACCCCCCCAGCAGCTTCAGCTCCACAGGCCGAGGAGCGTGCCAGCGTCACAGAGCAAGACTCCGTAATCAGGCCGAGGCCCTCCAGTCTCGGCCCTGCAGAAGACGCCCGCCATGTCGTCACAGACAGGGCGCAGCAGTCTGCAGGCCACCTCCACCTCTGCTGTTGATGTCGGGGGAGCACCAAGCCATAGCGGCAGGGTTAGGAAGGTTAAGAAGATGTAGTTGCACAGCCTAGACACAGGTGTTATCCAGTTGTACATAATGTTCACTATTGTAAATAAACTCCCTAGAATGTCTCCTTGCCTACACCTCCTTGTTCTGATGAGCAGTGTTCATGTCACTCAGATGTGAAATCTTGGTACCTGCACAGGATAAAGGCAGGTATCTCAGTCCAGGACCTCTTCCCCGTGCAGTGTGTAATATTCAGAGCAAAGTGATGGCCCAGCTTCACCCTCACTGGACACATTATGATGCCTGCACTTCGATGGTGCTGGTCATTGCTGCCTGGATGTCATGGGCAGGCGTCACAGAGTTCCGTCATTCTCTCTGCATGCTTTCAGCACCTTTGAGGAGGGGCTGGCCCCCACACCTCTTCAGCATCTGTGTCTGGTGACATTGTGCTGCTGAAGGCGACAGGTGCTGAAGGCTGTCAAAGTATCGGGTGCATTTAAAGTTTCAAGGCTGCGCCTCCATGATATGACCCTGATCACAGAGCGCAAGCGAGCTGCCCTCAGCCAGACAGGCCATCACAGTGGCCAGACGAGGCAGGCGCGCTCAGAGGGCCCTCATAGCCGCAAGATTCATGGAGGATTATGACATTATGCAGTGAGGACACCCCTCACATCCTCGCCTTCGATGACCTCATCAGCATCATTATCCCTTTTGACATCCTCCTCATCGGAGGATACATGCAGTTCCTCCATGTCTTCCTCAGCCAGGTCCTCCCCCCATTGCAGCGCCAGGTTGTGGAGTGCGCAGCAAGCGATAATGATCCGTGACACCCTCTGGGGACTGTATGGCAGTGTAATACCAGACCTGTCAAGTGAGGGCACTCTTCACATCCTCAACTTGCATCTGTGAATGTTTGACTCCCATATGTCTGATGGCAGTGCACGTGTCCTCAGTGCTCAGGCTCATTTCATTCTCAAGATGCCTATCATTTGCTCAGCCAAAGAACGAGTCGGGGCATGAGCCTCATTATGCTGTCACTCTGCTGCAGTGTGAGGCCACCGCATGGGCGGGTGGATACCTACTCTGTGGGTAGTCCTTGTACCCAAGGAGCCAACCCTGCAGCCTGGAAGCCCTGCGGTTGACATAGTTGGCTGCTTGTTGCCTCAGAAATCGAAGTGCCCCCTGAGTGCAGTCAATGGCCCCCTGCAGCTGTGGAAAACCAGAGTTCTGCGCAAATCCTAGCGCTCTTGCTTCATGGCTTTCCTGGTCCCCAGCGAAATGCACGAATTTCTGTGCCTTTGTGAAGATGGCATCCGTGACCTCCTGGACACACTTGTGAGTGGGAGCTTGCGAGATGCCGCACAGGTCACCTGTGGAGCCCTGGAACAAGCCACTGGTGTAAAAATTGAGTGCCACTGGCAGTGGATGCCCTCCACGTCCCTGTGGCACCAAATCCAGCAGCAGGTAGCATATGCGACCGACCAGTTCCCTAGACATGTGTAGTCTTTGTCGACACTGGTTCTCAGTCATCTGCAGGAATGACAAGCGCCATCTATAGACCCTGGGGCTAATGAGGTGCCTACAAGCGACGGCTCACTGTGGCTCTTCAGCTACATGCACAGCAGACCCTGCAGTCTCTTTATCTTGAGGGATATGCTCCTCCCTTTGCCAAGCCAGGCGTCTCCCCTGATCTCTTCTTCTTCTTCCCTGCTCCCTGTAAGCCATGAGATGTACCGTTAAATTACCAGGCTCCATGATCCTGATGTTCTCCTCCTGCAGGATCAAAATCAGAGATGTATGGGTTAGTATTGGTGTACTAAGAACTTCTCTTGGTTAAGTCTAAAGGCTGCTTCACACATGCAGGAAAGTGCTGGCCACCACTTGGATGGCTAGTGTGTAAGGCGCTCATTGGCTGTCCAAAACCCCACCCACCTTTGCCTCACTCCACTTGACCGATTGGCATCAGCTTTGGCCATTTGACAGCATGGTGTGTTCTCAGCTCAGTTGCAGGCATTCTCCTAACCCACGCTGCAAGGCTGCGCTGTTAGCTTGAACCATACTGGATACAGGTCCAAACTTTAATAAAGACATTGCAAGGGGCTGTGAGCCTCCACCCATGACTGCGCCATGGCCACCATTCACAAGGGGATTGTACAACTTGCCTAGTCGGCCCCTAAAATGCACATTAATTAGCAGTCTGCACCCGAGAAAGAACATCTACATACATTGCGCCTGTTTCAGCTGAACAAAATAAGTGACAGCCATTCGCTGTTTCATTTCTCAAGGCAATGCCTTGACCAATCAGAGTCAAGCTGCCTGGTTTCAATTTCAAACAATGCTTGGCAGTTAACTGTCAGTCAGCATCAATTGATGCATTATCCGTGGCAACGCCTCTACAAATCACAGTCCACTTGCCAACCAATCAGCACTCTCTTCTCATTCAGTATAGATTGCTGTTCCCTTAACATTTGGTATTCTTGCCAATTGTCCTGATGAGTGCAAGACAAAATGTTTTGACAAAAACAATCTCTTTTTCCAGCAATACTCAAGTTTTATACCACCAAATGACTATATACCCCCTTAATATTGCAACATTTACTATAACGTCAGTTGCCAGAGAGTTCCTGGTCTGTGGCCTGCACATCCCAGCTGAAGGTTTACCTTGACTAATAAGCTCAGTGAGCAAACAGTCCACAATGCAGAGCTGATTAAAAGTGTTGACCTACTTTCTTGTATCACTATCACAGGTCTGGGAATTAAATGACGGCCTTACTCCAGCGGGATCGGTGGGAGGCAGATTTCCATGGTGTCACTATTCCATGTCCCCGGTATCCGCCACCACCACTGTGAACTCCTTCAGCTACTCCAGCACTGTGCCATCTTCTATTGCTAGTTGGAGCCCAGTGACTCTGTGACCAGGCAGCTGAGCAAACAAGCTCCACAAACATTACTGGTGAGTGTTAACATATTGACATTTATTTGTAATTCTTATATATTTATAATTTTATTTCATTTTTAAAGTTTTTTTTTCATTTTGGAATGCAGAAGAACACAAGATTTAGGGCGGGAGTAGGCCATTTGGCCCCTCGAGCCTGCTGCGCCACTCGGTAAGATAATGGCTGATCTGATTGTGGTTTCAACTTCACAACGTTTCTGTCCAACCCCCCATAACCCTTGACTCCCTTGTCGATCAAGTGAAGGCAGAAAGAATCACAGAATTGCAACTTACATTTTATTTCCGATGAGAAATGTCCAAATGAACCATCCCCAGTTTATACCTTAATTCTTATGGGAAAATCTAATTCACCTAAAGTTGCTTAGCTTAAAATTTCACTTTTCAAGAATGCAACAATGACATTACGTGAGCGATCCCTGTATTCTAATGCATTTGTAAAGCCAAGATTCATCCTCAGTTGGATGTTTTTCATTGTGTATATCAAGCACCTTAAGGTTCATTGAGGAAATAGTTTGTTTTGCCCTTGTAAGGGATGATAAAGTGAAGTGGTTATGTTACTGGACTAATAATCCAGAGAAAATGGCCCAGCTTTTTGCCACTTCCATCATGGCTAAAATAGCAGAAATGGAGGAAAATCTTAATTCCCGCCTTTGACCATGGCACTTCCTATGTCGTGGGAGCAGAAATGGAGATGGGCCAGGGTTCGCTCAAGCACAGTTTACAGGGGCAGCTGGACATTTAAACCATCAGCTGCCTCCACTGAAGTGGGATTTCTGTAGGCCAGGAGTGTGAAAACAACGTGTGCAGATTAGACCAGGTAGGAGCTTGTCTGAACATTGTGGATTCATTTGGATAGCCAGGGTACCCTTTGAAGCGGTAAGGTACCCCTTTGGATATGGTCCTGGGACAGCTTTGGGAGAGCTAAGGCACCTTTTGGAGTAGGTAAGTTACACTTTGGGAGAGGTAAGGTACCATTTGGGATTGCTAAAGTAGACTTGATTGTATGCAGAAAGTACCTATACTCATTGGAACTGTCAAAGCATTCAAAGAGCTGTCATACTCTCAAGGAACTGTCAAGGCTTTCAAAGCTGTCAATGAACTGTCAAAGCTGTCAAAGAATTGTCAAGCCGTCAATGAACTGTCAAAACTCATTGGAACTGTCAAAGCTGCCAAGGGATTTACTGGGCTTTTTTTTTTAAAAGTGTTGTGTTCAAAAAAGTGTTTGATATTTCATTCTTTCCACTGACATGCACCTGAGGGTCACTATTTTAGGATTTGTGCTACAATGGCATGGTTTTACAAACTAACATTATCACAGCATGGTGCCTATTAAGTGAGAGCTTAGTTTGCCGCTCCAAGTGGTTATGGAATAGAAATGTTTAATTTCATAAGTGATTAAGTCCTTAAGTGAAATGTTTGTTCTCATAAGAAATTAGTTGAAGGAGTTTCAATGGATTGAATGTTTTTTAAATCAATCTGTATGTTTTTTTAAAAATATTTTTAAAATAATGACATCATCAAGAGATTATTTTATCTTATGTTGGCATAACTCCAGAGATTTGCCCATGGCGGACACTAGGTGAGTTGGCACGGAGGAGGTAAAATGCAAAGGGCGGTGGGTGCTAGGCATGGGTTAGCATGATTTGGCACTAAGTTGGCATAGGGGCTATTAAAGAGCCATGGATGAGTAGCAGGTATGGGTTAGCATAGGGGTTATGAGGGGCCATGGGGCATGGATAGAGGGGCATAGGGTGTGTGAGGGACCATGGGGGGTGGGAAGTGGAGCATGAGGTGGCATGGGATATGAGAGGCCATGGGGGTGGGTGGGAGGCATGGGGTGCCATGGGGATATGAGAGACCATGGGGATGGTTGCGGCACATGAGGTGGCATGGATGAGGCAAGGGAAGTGTCTGGGGGATGAGGGGGTGTGAGGGGTGAGGGTTGGAGGGAGGCTATTTGTTTTTAATCTTTAATTTTTGGACACAGTGCCAGAGCCACAAGGCAGGTCTTCTTCCAGGCCTGCCTGCGCACCTGGCAGTCTCCTCGCTTCTTCCCAGGCTACCCACCACCCACGCCCCACCACCGACTCCGATTCCAGCCCTCTCCGCCGGACCGAAAATCTGACATCCAGGCAGCTAATTTTAAAAGTCGGGTTCGTAGGGCCAGAAATTCTCCCCTCTCTGTGCACCCGATCCAGGAGCAGAAACCTGGGCCTACGAGTTGAAATCCAGGCGTGGCAAAATGAGAGTTTCAGTTCAATTCAGAAGAAAAAAAAATCTGTAGGTGTTAAAAAAAAAGCCGGTATCATTTAAAGTGACCATCGAGTCAATTAAATTCAAATCATGCAGATTCTATAAGGGTGGGAAATCTGCTTCACCAGGCAATGAAAATAAAAATTGCTCTGAAATTTGTTTCCAGTTCTATCTCTCAACCGTTTCTCTGATCAGCTCATTCAAAGCCGATTTTTCTGCCCGTCTCCCCTTAACTCCACTTTCAAACATTTTATTTTACCCTTTCATGAGGTTTTTAAATAATATCCATCAACCATAACTGGCAGTGTTTCTAATGAGGTTAATTAACTGTATCACTGTGGTTTCAATGTATTTAAAGGACTTCACCCCTTTGTCACTGTGACAACCAGACAGACCAGCCAACAAGCTAACAGGCAAAAGCTCAGTTTATCACAATCGTGCAAGATAAGCCACAATAGTTGATAATCCCTGTTATCTCTGTCCAACACATATACTCCCTCAGCCCTCGTTCAGGCTTCACCGCCACTTCCAGTTCTTTCGCCTTAACCCAATACTTACACAGATATTAACTCCCAAAATTAAAGGCAGTAGGCTTCTGAAGCACTTTACAAGGAGGATCTGTGTTCTAGCATTTTCAATAAACTGATATTGCGAATTGTGACTGTCTTGGAAATATCTCAAATGATTAAATATAAATTTGTAGGATTACTTTATTCTTGAGCTCAAAATAAACTCACGTTTTTCCCCAAATATATCTTTACACAGATGGTGTGTTATTGCAATGGGATCAACACGCTCACACTGATTTAAATCAGTGTTGATGTTGACAGTGCCTTATTTGCACCTCATCTGCATAATAGAGAAGTTACAGTTCTGAAGCCACCACCATCTTGTGTCAGCAATGAGTGTCAGGTGGATTCCATTGTTTAGAAAAGCAATCCGCCATGTGCGGTCCATGTCGTACACCAAATATCCTTGGGACCCAGCAGCACCTGCTGTTAGTTCGACTTGCACGTTTAGGTTTTTGTAAGTGCACCAAGTAATTATAGGAAGGCAACTGGTATGTGGGCCTTCATTGCAAGGGGATGGAGCATTAAAGTAAGGAAGCCTTTCTACAACTGTGCAGGGCATTGCCGAGACCACACCCAGAGTACTGCGTACAGTTTTGGTCTCCTTATTTAAGGGTGGGGGACAGGCTTGCTTTGGTGGCAGTTCAGAGGAAGTCCACGAGGTTGATTCCTGGGATGAAGGGATTGTCTTATGAGGAAACATTGAACAGGTTGGGCCTGGCAATACTGATGGGAGTTTAGAAGCATGCCAGTTCATCTTATTGAAACATATAAGCTTCTGAGGGGGCTTGACAGGGTAGTTGCTGAGAGGACGTTTCCCCTCATAGAGGCATCCAGAATGAGGGAGCACAGTTTCAACGTAAGGGGTCCCCCATTTAAGACATGATGAGGAGAAATTTCTTCTCTCAGAGGGTCAATAATCTTTGGAATTCTCTACACCAGAGAACAGTGGAGGCTGAGTCACTGAAAGTATTCAAGGCTGAGTGAGACAGATTTTTGGGGAGCAGACAGGAAAGTGGGGTTAAGGCCATAATCAGGTCAGCCATGATCTTAATGAATGGCACAGCAGGCTGAAGGGATCAAATGTCCTACTCCTGCTCCTATTTCTTATGCTCTTACATCTTTATGTGGCAATTTGTTGAAAGTTACATATTGAGTCTGTAATAGCTCAAAGTCTAAGAAGGAAGTGTAAATTAGTGTTGGTGAATTCAACACCAAATTAGATACAAAAGAGAGATATTGAGGGACATGGAACCAAGACAGGTGTTAACATACAGCTCAACCATGGTCTAACTGAAAGACTAAACACCTCGAGGAGCTGGATAGCCTAATCTTGCTCCTCTGTCTTTTGCTATATTTTACTGTGAGGGTCAGATGATCAATCACCAGATTATCCAATGAATTGATCTGATCTGGGTTGGCGGTTGAGAGTGGCTACATATTTCCTCAGACCTTTTAGAATGAAAGAACAACTTGCATTGATATAGCAACTTCCATGAGCTCAGCACGTTTCAAAGTGCTAAACAACCAATTATGGAGAAACAGTATAAAATAAGGGATACTATTCTAAAGGGTGTGTAGGGGCAGAGAGACCTGGGTGTATATATATACATAAGTCATTAAAGGTGGCAGGACAGGTAGAGAGAGCTGTTTCTAAAGCATACAGTATTGTAGGCATAGGGGCATAGAGTATAAAAGCAGGGAGGTTTTGATGAACTTATATAAGACCTGGTTAGACCTCAGCTGGAGTATTGTGTACAGTTCTGGGCACCTCACTATCGGAAGGATGTGAATGCATTGGAGAGAATGCCGAAGAGGTTTACGAGAATGGTTCCAAGTATGAGACACATCGGTTATGAGGAAAGATCAGAGAAGTTGGGACTGTTTTCCTTGGAGAGGAAAAGGCTAAGTGGAAACTTGATAGAAGTTTCCAAATCATGAGGGGTCTGGACAGAGTAGATAGGGAGAAACTGTTCCCACTTGTAAATGGATCGAGAACCAGAGGGCTCAGTTTTAAAGTGTTTTGCAAAAGAAGCAAATGCGAGGTGAGAAGAACATTTTTCACACAACGAGTAGTCAGGGTTTGGAATGCACTGCCTGGAAATGTGGTGGAAGTAGGTTCAACTGAGGCATTCAAGAGGTCATTGGATGATTATTTAAATGGAAACAATGTGTAGGGTTACGGGGAAAAGACAGGAGATTTGCACTAAGTTAAAATGCTCAGCGAACCGGTGCAGGCACGATGGGGTTGGGTCGGGGGGTAGTCGGGTCAGGTCGTGGGGGTGGGTGGGTCAGGTCAGGGGTTTAATCAGGTCGGGGAGTAGTCAGTTTGGGTCGGGGGCGGAGTGCTCAGGTCAGATGGGGGTCGTGATAGGGGTCTGTTGGGTCGCTGGGCGGGGGGTGGCTGGTGGGTTGAGTTACACTGTTAATCACTGAGTTACATAAGAGATTAAACAGTGTAACATTTCTCTGGTAAGTAACCACAAAGTTAAAAAGTCTCTGAAACTGAAATCAACAATGGAGACTTTTTACAGAGGATCTCGGGCAGTGCAAATTAGCTAATCGGAAGTTCAAACTTCCTGGGCAATTACAGCACATGTGCGCATATCAGAACATCTGATGGGTCCTGACGCACAACACAGGCTTTGGTCCGGATTTCACCGCTCTGAATCTTGAAAGATTTGGGTCAATAATTGGTCTTACTGAGATGTAATTTTCTGTTTGCTGTCTCCCCCCATTTTTTCCAACATGCATCTACCGCTTTCGGTTCAACCAGTCACCACAATAATAAACGGAGTCACTGTCAGCCCAAGAGCCCACTCCCACAATCACACAACCAATGGGCAGATGGGCAAAGTGCCAACTGACAGCCTTAAGACCCATACTGTTTTCATTGACAGAGTGGAGGGGAAAAGAGAGATCCATTAAGAAAATACTCACACAAGGCATGGATCAATTCAACAACCACCGTGATAAGATCCAGTCTTTTCTAGTCTCAAGCAATCATCTCAAAACCCAAACCATTAAAATGTGGTATTTCTTTTTTTTATTATTGCTCCACTGGCATGTCAATCACTGTGACAAAATAAACCCTCACTTGAGAAATCAAGCAACGTTACTCAAAAATGTTACATAGACAAAGAAATGAAGTGTGAGTGTTGCTTACTGATCCAGCTGTCTGCCAACTTGTTACATAAATTGGAAGTGAATCCTGCTCCACACACTCAATTTTGTGTCTCCTACCAGCAGATCTCTGATGAATACGGTTGTGTGTTTGCTTTGTGCACCTGCTAGTTATGCACTCATTATAAAGACTGTTGTCATGAAAATATAATAATTTTCATAATATTATTGTAATTTATTGTCAAGATAGGTCAATAGTGGAGTTTGGATTAGTTTCTCTGTGTGTAGGGGTGTGTGTGGGGGTTTTAATTGAATTACAGACAGCTGGTCTGGGTGCTTTGATGTATCAGAAGGGAAACTAGGGTTTGAAATGCGATACGCATGAACATGGCTGAAGTTTTAGAATGTGAGGTGCGAATGACATTTCCATTTTCAGGTAAACCAGAGTAGTGAATTTCAAAGGGATGGTAAGGTGTTACACCTAGCCAACAGAGGCTAAGCCAAACAGTGTGTTTATTTTTCTTAAAGATTACTCATGATATGAGTATTATGGAAGATTTATATTATGGAAAAAGTAAAGTTGCAAAGACATATTGGAACAATGGGATGTACATTAAAAAGGCAGAAACATGTATGAAGGAGATGTGGTTATGTGTAAGGAAAGAAGGCATTCTAAGATCCAACAAGTGTGAAAAGCCTCCAGCCTCTATGTGTCAAGCTGCTGTCTCCAGGATCCAATGCTAAAAGAATTCATTTTAAATATCACTGTCCAGGGTATTGGGCACTTTGCCTGGGTCTGTTGTAAACTATGTTGTTTTACTGTTGCCTTAACAGAGGTGTAACTGGGAGCTAAATTAAGTAGGGGATTTAGGAGTTATCATAGTCGTAATTTGTATGTGCTTAAAATCATTTCTTTTATTAATAAATGTTTAATTTGGTTGTAAAAAACCTCTAAGACTCAGTGGATTTATTACTACTGAATTCAAGGCATGCATCTCAAAATAAAAATGCAAATTGCAAAACAGTTGTGGCAGCTGTTTAAAGTTTCCCCCTGGGATTGAGCAGCTCAGCATTTACCATCCGCTGTGCCATAACACTGTGATCATTACTGGATGAGGCAATCACAGATTCCATTTATGTTTTTTTTAAAAATTGGTCACATTGTGGCTTTCACCAATTATGACAACCTTGCAGTGGCAGTATTCTCTGATTCAAAAGGGTGTGGGTTCAAGTCCTATTCCAGGTATGCAAGGACAAAATTTAGGCTGACATTGCCGCACAGAACTGAGAGAGTGCTGCACTGTCGGAGGTGCTATCTTTTAGATGAAACATTGTACAAAGTTCCTGTCTGTTCTTCAAGTGGTCATAAAAGATCCCACGACACCATTTTGAAGGTGAACGGGGAAATCATCCCCCTGTCCCGGTCAACATTTGTCCCTCAACCAGCATCACTAAGCCAGATTGGGCCATCATTTTCATGCAGAATTGAATTTAATGCTGTCTGCCGTTACTTATGCTTGATTTTATACATTTACCATCTTAAATTTTTTGTGTGGCAAGTTGTTGAAAGTGTGAGCTAACAACATCGCAGTGAGGGAAAATGAGCATCTGGGACCTGAGTGAACAGGGCTGTTTATCTCCCTAACCAATCAGATTGAGGGAGTGTAAAATTAACAGTAGAAGGACGAAGAAGTTAAGTTAAAATGGGTGAATTCAATGTCCAATCAGGTAAAGAAAGTGAAATGTAGAGCAAGAAAGACATTGGATTATGAGAGAGAACAAGGACGCAGAAAGAAAAAGTACAAATAAAAAATACATTTTACATTTGTTAAAATAGCCAACAGTTAATCCACACGTTAATGTTAATTTTCAGTGCCCAAGAGGTTGATTGACAGTGATTACTATTTATCTCATTGAAAACCTGGTCCTTAAGCTGGAATGGACAAAGCATAGTCCATATCTACTGTGGGTATAGCAACTTCGCACCATTTATTGCGTGACGTAGATAGTGAGATGCCATTTTTGTGAAGCTAATGGTGGAGTAATGCATCTCAGACAGCAGCTTTTGGATTTCCACATTGAACCGCACATCTGCCCCTTGCCTAGTTGCTGTTGCATTTGCACATAAATAACGGCACAATCAATTAGACTCAACATGACTTTGACAGTAAATGATGGTGCTTATCACAATGCTCTTCATGGGACCTTGGTGCATCTAAACTGGCTGCCACATTTCATATCTTACAACAGTGACTATACTTCAAAAGTACTTAATTGGTCTTAACACATCTTGGGATGACCTGAGGTTGTGACAGGCACCATATAAATGCAAGTTCTTCAATTTGTATAACCTTTACAACAAGAAAGGAGAAAACTGAAGATTAAAAAAGCAATGAATAATAGACGTAATAAACATAAAGAATCAGACTTACACACATTACATGGGTCATCTCAACAGCTGTGACAGATTCCATTCTTTTCTTGTGTCAAACAATCATCTCTAAATCCAAACCATAAATGTGGTATTTCATCTTTTCATTGTTAACCTGTGCTATCAATCACTGTGACAAAATATACCCAACAATGTCATTCCGAGCATCAAGCAACCTTGCTCGAGAAGATATTAATAGAAAAATGAAGAGAATTAGAGTTCAAAACAAAAAACTGCGGATGCTGGAAATCCAAAACAAAAACAGAATTGCCTGGAAAAACTCAGCAGGTCTGGCAGCATCGGCTGAGAAGAAAAAAGTTGACGTTTCGAGTCCTCATGACCCTTCAACAGAACTGATCTGTTCTGTTGAAGGGTCATGAGGACTCGAAACGTCAACTTTTTTCTTCTCCATCGATGCTGCCAGACCTGCTGAGTTTTTCCAGGTAATTCTGTTTTTGTTGAAGAGAATTAGAGTGTTGCTTTCAGGTCCAGCTACCTGGTCCCTGGTAACACTGGGGCTCAGATGATGTCCAAAGGTAGAAAATGGTACCTCAGCATTGCTAGCTAGGTGCAGATGAAGCTCTTCATGAGAACTTGTGTGCGTGAACTTGCCAATCCGACGAAGGGTCACATCCGAAACCTGAACTTATTTTTTTAATCTTTCAGTTGCTGATCGACCTGCTTCAATTTCAGATTTTGGGAGCTCTTGGTCGTTTTTTTGTAATGAATAATGGAGTTATTTTTCAAGCACTTGTTCTTTGGTTGATAAGGGCACTTCTCAGCAGGAGTGAGAAAGCTGCTGGGTGTGCATCTGTCAGGGCCACAAGAGCTGGAGGGCATGTAGAAGTGAGGAAGCTTTGAAGTGCACACTGTTTTTTTTTGTTTTCAATCATACACAGTAACTACCATCAGATAGTATTAATTTAAAAAAACACTGCCACAACAGATTTCTTAGGTGTTATTGTGATATTTATTCTATCATTCAGTTGAGAGCATCCAATCCAAGAAGGTAAATAGCAAACCTTAGAATCATAGAAATTTACAGCATGGAAGGAGACCATTAGGCCCATCCTGTCTGTGCCAACCAAACAAGTATCAAGTGGCCATCTAGACTATTTCCACTTTCCAGCTGTTGATCCATAGCCTTCTAAGTTTTGGCACTTCATGTGTATATCCAAGTTCCTTTTAAGTGTTATGAGGGGTCCTGCCTTACCACCCTTTCAAGCAGTGAGCTCCACCACCCTCTGGGGGAAAAGATTTTGCCTCAAATCCTCCGACCTCTTAACCAAAATCTATTCTCTTTAGTTATGAACCCCTGAGCCGAGAGGAATAGGAGTCTTCCTACCCACCCTATCTAGATGCCTCAATAATTTTGTACACTTCAATTAGCTCTCCCGTCAGCCTCTTCTATTCCAAAGAAAACAACCCTTGCCTGTCTAATCTTTCCTCATAACTGAGACTCTCCAGAGCAGGCAACATCCTCACCTATCTCCTCTGTACTCTCCCTAGTGCAATCACATTTTTTCTATTGTGCATTGATCAGAACTGTACAAAGTACTCCAGCTGTGGCATAACTAGTGATCAAGAATAACCTACCAGTCCCTATACCGTGTGACTCAGTTAATAAAGGCAAGTATCCTGTATGCCTTCTTAGCCACTGCATCTACCTCTCCAGCCACCTTCCAAGGTCTGTGGACATGCACCCCAAAGTCCCTCAGTTTCTCTACATTTTTCAGTATCTTACCATTTATTGTGTATTCCCTTGCCTTGTTAGCCTGCCATAAATACATTACCTCACATTTCTCCAGACTGAACCCCTTGCGCCACTGACCACCCACCTGACCCAGTCCATTGCTATGTTCCCGCAGATTACAGCTTTTTAAAAAATATCAACCAAACAGCCAATTTTTAGGAACATAGGAGCAGTAGGCCATTCAGCCCATCAAGCCTGCTCTACCATTCAATTAGATCAAGGCTGATCATCTACCTCAACGCCACTTTCCCACGCTATCCTCAGGTCCCTTGACGTAATTAGTCATTAGAGCTTTTACAGCCCTTTGGGGTAGAGAATTCCAAAGATTCACCACCCTCTGAGTGCAGAAATTCACCCTCATCTCAGTCTTAAATGGCCTGCCCCTCATTCTGAGACTGTGTCGCCTTGTTCTAGATACATCAGCCAGGAGAAATATCCTATTCACATCTGCCCTGTCACGCCCTGTAAGGATTTTGTAAGTTTCAATGAGATCACCTCTCATTCTTCGAGACTCTGGAAAGTGTTAAACTTCTTTAAATACAAGCCATTGCCTGTCTACTGACAAATGTTTTAGTATATTTTCCCAACCCAGCATAGAAAACTTCTCTCTCATACCTTCATAGTTTCCATTGTTCAGGTTTAAGACACTAGTTTCAGACTAAACTATATCACTTTTAGGCTTAAAGTAAAATTTTGTTATATTATGGTCACCATTTCCAAAATACTCTTCCACAGAAAGGTCATTAGTTAGCCCTTTCTCATTCAGAATACTAAATCTAAAATAGCCCAATCCCTATTTGGTTCATCAATGTACGACTCTAGAAGCCCATCTCGTACACATTTCAGTGATTCATCCTCCACAGCATTGGTGTTAATTAGGTTTACCCAGTATATGTAAATTTAAGTTGTCCATAATTATTATATTACCCATGTTACCCATGCCCAACATTACCACTACAGTTTGGTGGCCTATAAAACACTCCCATCAATTTTTGCTGCACTTGCTGTTTTTTAGCTCGAACCAAACAAATTCTACATTTTGATCCTTCGATCGAAGATCCTCTCTCACTAATGTGCTGATCTCATCCTATGTTAACAGCGCTACCCCACCCCCTTTTCCTTTTTGCCTATCCTTCCTAAATGATAAATAAACTTAAATATTTAGTTCCCAGTCCTGGTCACCCTGTAACCGTGTCTCTGCATTTAAATCACATCCATTTACCTCTATTTATGCTTTCAAATCATCTACATTGTTGTGAATGCGAATGTGTGCCTTCAGATAGAGTGCCCTTAACTTTGCATTTTTAACATTACTCTGGATCTGGATCCTATTTGATGCTTGCCTTTGCTAGTCTTTTAATCACACTTATTACTTTTCTAATTTCTTAATTTTTGTATTACCTGCAATCTTCTTAATCATACACCTGACATTCAAGTCTAATATATACCACAAAAAACAAGGGACATTGTACTGAGCCCTGCGGAACCCCACTGTAAACAGCTTCCAGTCACAAAAATACCCATCAACCACTACCCTTTGCTTCCTGCCTCTGAAGTTGATTTTGGATCCAACTTGCCACCTTTCCTTAGATCACATGGGCTTTTCTTTTCGTCTGCTATCGAAAGCCTTGCTAAAATCCATATAGACTTCATCGTAGGCACTGCCGTGTCCATGCTCCTTGCTACCTTCTCAAAATATTCAATCATGTTAGTCAGGCATGACCTTCTCTTAACAAATCCAAGCTGACTGTCTTTAATTAAACCTTACCCTTCTAAATGAAGATTATTCCGTTCCTCAGAAATGTTTCCAATAATTTTTCCAAAGCGAGGTTTGGCTGATTGGCCTATAATTACTTGGTCTCTGTCCTTGTCCTTTTCTAAACAATTGTACAATGTTCGCTGCCCTCTAGTCCTCTGGCACCACATCGATAGCCAGAGATGACTGACAAATGATAGTCAGAGGCTCTGCCATTTCTTCTCTTGCTTCACTTAACAGCCTAGGATATATTTTATCTGGGCCTGGGGATTTATACAATTTCTAAGATGTTAAATTACGTTTTTATTTCCTCTCTCACTATCTTGATTGCATCTAATATTTCACGCTTTCCCGCCCAGATTGCAATGTGTGTGTCATCCCTCTCTTTTGTGGAAACAGACACAAACACCTGGATTTTCACAACAAAGGACCCATCATGGCAAAAATGGCAGATGAACCTGGAAACCACAAGTCCTGCCACCCCCCCAACACGGCACTTCTCATTTTAGTATTACTGAAAAAAGAGACATGTTGAAGCTTTACGTCTTGGACTTATCAGGACATTGCACAAGAATATCATTATAAGGGGAAAACAAAAAAATATACTGTACATGAAGAGAGAGCTGATTGGTTGGCAAATTGACTCTGATTGGTAGAGGTGTTGCCATGGAGAATGTACCAGTAATGATGACTGACAGTTAACTGCCCAGCATTGTTTAAAATTTAAATCAAGGATCTTGACACTGATTGGTCAAGGCATTGCCCTGAGGAATGAGTCAGCAAATGGCTATCACTTATTTTATTTAGCTGAAATAAGCACGATTCATGTGAAATTCATGTACATGTTCCTTCTGTCCGCAAAGAACAGGGCCCTGTGTATTAATATATATATAACTTCAAGTAAAAGCAAATGTACCACACTGTGAGCCTGACTGACAATCTTAAATTGGTTATCAGCACAATTCTTAGCACACTGAGGATTACTTAGCAAGTGTTGTCCAATTACAGAACCACATCTAATGTTGGACACTGTGTTTTGAGTTTGCAAACATGCGCTGGTTGGGTACGGTCTATACCTGGCCCATTGCGAACAGCAGCTGGGACATGCTGTTTGATATGATCCACCAGTCTTTGGGACGTGTAGCGTACAAACCTAGCATCACACTGGCACTGAAATTCATATATCACACTACTCATTTGTGTGATAAGCAGAACACCTTTTTGGCTTGACAGCAGCATCCTGTCAGTGGCGAATACCACTCATAGTAGCAGTGTGAAACAGCTAGCATCACCAGTTGCACATTTTTATGGGGGTGGTTTGGGTTTCATGTTTGTGCTGTTCACAGAGGCAGCTGGCCATTTAAATTATCAGCTGCTTCCATTCAAGCTGGGTTTTGGTAGTGCAAGACTGAGAAACCCAAAGTGTGCAGAGTAGACCTGGTGAGAGCAGGTCTGAACTTGGTGCATTTCTTTGTATAGTCTTTGGAGAGATAAGGTACCCCTTTGGATGTGGTCCTAGGACACCTTTGGGGGAGGTTAGATGCCCTTTGGAATTATTAAAAATAGGCGTGAATGTGCATAAAAAGTGTAAAAACTCATTTCTGTCAAGCTTGTTGTAATGTCAACAGAATTGTCAAAATCAAGTGTCAGAACTGTCAAGATGACCTGTCAGAGAGATGTGACAAAAGTGTCAAGGGGAATTGTCAAAAGCACCTGTCAATGGGAGCTGTCGAACTGTCAAGGCATTTAAAAGGCCTGCCTTTAAATCTGTGAAAAAAAAGATCTGGAGTGTTAAAAAAAATCTTTGGTTGCTATTTCACTCTGTCCGTTGACATAAACCTGAGGGCTTCCATTACTGGACTACTGCTGTATGACTGATTTCACAATCATCCAATATCACAATAGGGTGCAGCTACAAGTGGTTACAGACTCTTTGAAGTGGGCTATGAATTCCAATATTTGTTGCACTTGAATAAAATATTTTTGTAGGATTCATTAGTTTAAGGAATGTAAATATAGTAAATGGGCTTTTATGACTGAGTTTTTTTTCAATATTATGCAGTCTGCAATAGATGCTCAGAATTTTCTTTTATCTCATCTTTGCATTGCTCCTGGGGTCTGCCCATTGTGGATACTGGGTGAGGTGGCATGGTAGGCATAAGGGAAAAGGGTGGAGTGTGGTGACATGGTTGGCATAAATTGGCACTAAGCTGGCATAGGGGCTATAAAGGGCCAGAGGGGTGGGTAGAAGTGCATAGGTTGGTATGAAGGGTATGGGATCGTGGCGGGTGGGTGCAGGGACATAAGTTGGCATGGAGGTTATGAGGGGTTATGGGATGGGTACAGGGCATGAGGTGACATGGGTTGGTATGGATGGGACATGGGAAGTGTGTGGGGGCGAGGGCTTGATTGATGTTTTATGTTGTATTGTTTAAAAAAAAATTGGACACAGGGCTGTAACGCCAAAGAAGGCCTCCCAACCAGCCCACCTCCGCACACAACATCCTCCTCACTATTCCACCCAGCCCACCTCCGCACACAACATCCTCCTCACTATTCCACCCAGCCCACCTCCGCACACAACATCCTCCTCACTATTCCACCCAGCCCACCTCCGCACACAACATCCTCCTAACTATTCCACCCAACCCAACTCCGCACACAACATCCTCCTCACTACTTCTGAGGTCACATGCTCCGACTTCTAATATAGCCTCCCAACCCCAGCCTCCCCGCAGCCCCCGACCCCCCAACCGAAAATCTGATGCCCTGGCAGCTATTTTCAAAAGTCAAGCTCACGGAGCCGGGAATTCTCCCAACCCTGCCCAACCAACTGACAGACAAAAATCCAGGCCAAAGTATTCACCAAGAGCCATACCCACGTCCTCAGCCTTCTCACACAAGGTACTCTAATGGTGCCTCATAGGCCCAGCTCTTTATTTAGTTATCCTCTTGCTCTTTATGTATTTACATATGAAAAAAATCTTTGAGTACAAAATAGCCTCAAGCAGAACAAGAGCAATGCCCCAGAGAGACATATGGAACAAACCCTCGGCAAAAGCAATTATTGATGGGTCAAATAACTTTTCAAAAAGAGAGAGATTGGTGAATACCTGTTTAGGAATAGTGTTTACATATTGTAAGGATGAGGCCAGATATAGGTTCTGATCTCCATATTTAAGAAGGATATACTGTACTTGCATTGGGAGTGGTACAGCAAAGGTTCACTAAATGCAACCATGGGATGAGGAGCTATCCTATGATGAGAGGCTGAGAAAATTGGCCTTATATTATTTGTAATTTAGAAGAATGAGAGACAAACTCATTGAAACATACAAGATTATAATGGGGCTTGATAGGATAGATACTGAGAGATTGTTTCCGCTGGTTGTGGAAGCTAAAACAGGAGGGCACAGTATCAGGATAAGGGGCTGATCATTGGGACTGAGTTGAGGGAAAAATTACTTCACTCAAAGGATTGTGAATCTATGGAATTTTCTACCCCAGAGGGGTGTGGATGCTCCATCATTGAATACATTAAGGCTGGGATAGAGAGATTTTGGTCTCTCAGGGGATTAAGGGATATGGGAAGTGGGCGGGAAATCTGAGTTGAAGCCCAAGATCAGTCATGATCATATTGAAAGGCGGAGCAGGCTTGATGGGCCATATGGTCTACTCCTACTCCTATTTCTTGTGTAAGGAAGTACTGATGTGGGTACTTGGGGTGTTGATTTTAACCTAACCTAATGGACAGTTAGCCTGCACTGAATCAAGTCACTTCTTTTCTTGCATGCGTAATATATTCAGCTTTGGAGAGCAATGTCCATGCGCTGTTCTTCCACTGTTACACTCAGATTGGATAGCTAATTTTTCAGTGATTTCCATTAGAAGGAAACCCACAGTGGGTCACCTGTAGAACTGACCTCCAGTCATTTATCAAATGTGTTTCCACTATCCCACTGTCACAATTGTAGTCCACACAGTTTAATCGAAGAAACCACTGATTCCTGAAGTTAAGCTGCAAGGAGGGAGTAAACAAACTAGAATTGTATTCCCTGGAATTTAGAAGATTAAGAGGCGATGTGACCAAGGGTTTCAAGATATTAAGAGGATCAGATTGGTTAGATTGGGAAAATCTATTTCTGCTGGCTGGGAGTCTAGGGCTAGGGGGAATAATCTAAAAGTTAGAGCCAGACCTTCGGGGGTAAAGTTAGGAAATACTTCTTCAGGTAGAATCCTGGAACTCTCTTTCCACAAACGGCAATTAATGCTCAATCAATTGTTAAATTTAAATCTGAGATTGATAGATTTTCTGTTATCCAAAGATATTAAGTGATAGAGGGCAAAGTCGGGTATATTGTGTTAGGTCACAGATGAGCCACAATCTCATTGGATGGCAGAACAGGCTTGAGGGGCTAAATGGCCTTCTCCTGTTCCACTCCTTCCACTATGCAGCTGAGAGAGCTGCATAATGACTGTATAGTGTAAAAATGCATACATTGTAGGATTGAGTTGGTATCTTGGGGTTTCTTCAATGCTTTCCAGGTTTGAGATGAAGATTAAGTTTTAACTTGTTGGAAGTTTCATATATGTTGGTCAACTCCTTCAGGAGATTCAGTGAGTTGAGCAGAATCCATGAAACTGCAAGTTGAACGCTATTTGCGAATGGAACGAGAAATGATCTCTTCACGTTACATTTTTTCTGACGCTCTTTAATCCCGAATCAACCGAATGCTGCTGCTGCAGCACTTGCTGCAACCTTATTATTCCATATTCTTATTTTATTATTTGAATCTCTAATTCTGACATGCAAAATGTTTGCACCGATGCACACCTCATTGCATCAATTAAAAACTTCGCAAAATGCATTACGTGGAGTGAAGTGCAGTGCATTTTTATGTAGGCAAATGTGGCAACTATTTGGTGCAAAACATCAGTTCAGAACTGAAGCGGCCAATTAAATCCCTTTTTCTGGCATTGGTTGAGAGAAAAAAAAATCGTGGCCATGATACTGGATGAACTCTTTAAATGGTGGCATGGGATCTGGGACCTAAAGCACTGAAGTGAGAAGCAGGAATGTGAATCTAATGTCCTTTTTGTGACAAGCATCATCAGCCAATTCCATTGTTTCCTCATGCATTTTAAAATTAACAGCATCTACAAAGAACCCATTCTGAACCTCGAAATTACTGCTAAGGATTTATCCATTAACTTGTCTTCAAAATTCCAATTATATTACAGCCTGAATGTTTCAGTGAGATGGCTTAGCTTCTAATAGACAGGGAAAATTAATTCCCTTTATCTTTTGATCAGAAAATAAATTATTCAGAAAGGAAAACATGAATCACCGCCACAGTTTGAGGTGTTCTATTATATGAATGTTGAAACAATTTAAATTTTACTTGAGCATGCATTAATTCTACAATATGGATGAGTATGGTGTAGGTCAGAAGCCTCTCCTTTCAGGGAAGGACTGAATTGTTGGAAGTGCTGTCTTCAGATGAGGTGTTAACCCAATAGTCTGTTTGTCTGTTTTGCTGAATCAGGCAGATGAAGATCCTAAGGTAATATTCGCAGAGAGAAGGAGATTCTACCATTCCCCCTGATTAACATTCCTCTGTCATGAATCCTGTTGAACACTGATTGTCATGGGACTTATTTTCTGCTTCAGGACCTTGCTCTGCACAAGGCAGCTGCTATATTAGCCTGCATAGCAATGAGTTATAATCGTATAACATCTTTAATGTATGTAAATATCTCACAAGCCACATCACAAGAGGGGAAGAGCAAGGACTGAGCCTTTGCAGAAGTTTATAATATGAGTAACTGTACTTCCAAAAGTATTTCTTAGCTTGTGAGGCATTTTGTGACAGTTTGAGAGATGTAATCAATTTAAATTCTATCTTTTGGATAAGATAATAAGATATGGGAGTAGGAGTACACCATGTGGCCCCTTAAGCCTGTTTCGTCATCCAATATGATCATGGCTGATCTTCTGCCTCAACTTCACTATTTGGCCCGCTCCCTATCCCTTGATTCCCTTGACAGACCAAAAATCTATCTTAGCCTTAAATATAGTCAACGATGGAGCATGCACAACTCTCTAGGGTAGAGAACTGCAAAGATTCACAACCCTCTGAGTGAAGATATTTCTTCTTATTTCAATTCTAAATAATGGCCCTCCTTATCTTAATCCTGTGCTCCCGTGTTCTAGGTTCACCACCCAAGGGAAATAACTCTTAAGAATGGGATTTTGCAGCCCTGACACGGGCGCTCATTATCGTGGGCGGGACGGGAAAATTTGGAGAGCCATTGACTTTTAATGCCTCTCCAAATTTTCCCACCCTTCCCGTGGCAATGCCCGCTGGTGTCAGGGCCAGAAAGTCCCACTGTTAGTGTCGACCCTGTAAAGCCCCGTCAGAATCTTGAATGTTTCAGTGAGATCACCAGTCATTCTTCTAAAGTTCAAAGAGTATCTGCCCAATTTACGCAGCCTCTTCTGATAGGACATCCACTCATCCAAGGCACCAACCTAGTATACTTTGCTTTACCTCCTCCAATACAAGTATATCTTTCCCTAGATATGGAAACCAAAACTTGCACAGCATTTCAGGCGTAGTCTCACCAAAGACCTGTACAATTGTACCAAGACTTCCTTATTCTTGTACTCCAATCCACGTGCAGATGAAGTCCAACATATCATTTGCCTTCCTGATTTCTTGCTGGATCTGCATGCTCACTTTCTGTGTTCTTGGTACGAATATATCCAAGTCTCTCTGAACATCTCTGAACATCGCCATTTCCAAGCTTCACATATCTCAAAAAACATTCTATTTTCTATTCTTACTATCTTTCAACTGAGACTTTAAACTGAGGTCTGGTCTCGTAGTTCAAGTTCATATTCAAAATCTTTAACCACTATCTGGAGAGCGGCAGAGAGTTCTCCCAGATTCCTACCTCAGCCAACACCAAAAACGGAAAGTCCAGTCAAAACAACAAGTCATTGTGGGTTCTTGCTGTGCCCAAATTGGCTGCCAAATTCACCAACATAACAAAAGCCACCGTTAACAAAGTTATTAATTTTACATGAAATGCTTTGAGATGCCTGAGAGGCGTGACTTTGTCATTTATGATAAAGTGCTTTAGTTTTCTCTGATCTGTTGGCACTCATTGGTCAGAATTTTTAGCTTGTCAGGCGGACGCAAAGCCGACCCAACTGAGTGTAAAATGACGCGCGATGATGTCGGGCGAGCGTCCCGACATCATCGCGCACTCGCACCATATTTCGGTCGGTGGGCGCGCGCGGGAGTCGGCAACGTGCCTGCCAACAATTAACAGGCCTATTAAGGCCACTAACAATGTAATTGAATTAAAATGTTTGCAGCCCGTCCAACCTCACGCTTGGCGGGCAGGCAAAGAGGCCAAGCGGCCTTTGCATTTTTTTGCGAAACCTCATCCACGGGTGGGATAAGGTTTCCATCCGTCATTTAAAATAAATAAAACATTTTCATGCTAATTTCTAACATGTGACAGAGTCATATGAGGGGACATGTTTTTTAACGCCTCAACTTCTTCATTTTTTATTTTTTTATATCTTCATCTCCCTGAGGCAGCTCTGTGCCGCAGGGAGCTTTTCCTACATGCACCCACACGCATGCGCAAAGTTCCCCGCTCACCCCCGCTGAGCGCTGCAGCAAGCGTTTCACGCAGGGCGGGCCTTAATTAGCGTGAAATCACAGTCGGCTTCCCAACCGCTCCCGCCCGCCCCTGCTGAGGGCAAAATCCTGGCCTTTTAGCTCTATTTTGCCAATACTTCTGTTTGAATGCTTTCCTTTCAAAATCGCAGGCACTGTGAACATACCTCTTTTCATTGACTTTTTGATGAGATATTAAACTAATATGGCTCACAAGAACGGTAAAGTTTGAACATTATAGATTAAAAATATATCCCCATGACGTGGTCAACATTCACGATGGTTGTACCAAAAAGCTGGATGTGAGATCTTGCTGTGAGGAAAATAGCTGCTGAAGTTGCCTGCAAGTCTGCGTGGTTCAGAGATGTTACTGATGCGATGTACTGCTCTGTTAATGTAAGTCTTTGCTTTTCATGTTCAGTTGGTATGTTCTGAGACTGGCATAAACAACTGCACTCTGGCTGTATAGCTGCTACTGTTCAAACATTGCAACAGTAACTACACTGCAAAAGTACTCCCTTGGTTGGAAAGCGCTTTGGGACATCCTGAGGTTGTGAAAGGCACGGTAAAAATGCATGTCTTCCTTTCCATCTTAATACATCACCGATCACAGAGGTCTACATCAAAGTCAGTGTTGAGGACAGTTTTTTTTTTACTGTAATACATGAACTATTTGAAACCTGCACAGGTAAAACAAATTTTACTTCAGGGTGTTCTGTTTGAAAGGTTTTAGCTTTCTGGATGACTATTGTTGTTTCACATTCTAGTTAAGAGTATCAATGATTCTGGAGCTGGATCACAATTGTTGGTTCATGCTTACCAGAGGCAGAATTGGAACCAGCTGGAGGTTAGCAGAGGTCACCACTGAAATGAGCCATAATTGCTCATCACGTGTCCCAACCCACACAATCCATTCCTCGATGATTGCCCCAGTTCCCTTCACCCTATTATCACATTTTTCATTAAACCCTTGCTCTTTGGATTTTCTACCTTCCCACCTTTCTTCTTTCCTTTAAAAGCCTCTTAAAAAACCAATCTCTTCAATTATCCAGTTCATGTTGCACTCTAGCCTTTCTTGCCTCCCACTAAACATCTTCCATTCACGTAAAGCAATTGGATGTTCCCTTACCTGGCGGTGGAGGAGGAAGGAAGTAGAGTGTGGCTTGGGGCGGGGGGGGCGGTGCATTTTTATGCATCATTGTCATCGCTTCTTTCTGTTAAAAACTTGGACTTAATTTTATATGGTACCTTTAATGGCCTTGGGACACCCAAAACACTTCACTTTTGAAATATGGGACGGAATCCTCTCAGATTTGCACTAAGTGCGGTAGCGGGCGGGTAAAATGACGGTTTACCCACTGGCTGCAACGGCAGCTTTTCACGCCACATCGTCCCAAACATGTGGGGGTGCACGTTGATCTGTGCAAGTAGGGTATCCTCCTTCCCCAGCACAGCCCTCATCCTGCAGCCTCTTCTCTTGCTTGTGGCCACTTCTCCCCCTTCCCTAAGCCAGCACTAGCCCTGCAGCCATAGAAAAGCCACCCCACATATGGCTGTTCTGGTAGGTAGAGACCTGCCTGTGACTGAGCCCCCCCTAACCCCTAAAAGTGATGTGGTGCTGTCTGTGAAGCTTGGTGCTGATGACTGCGAGTGCTGACTCAAGCAAGATAGGCAAAGAAACCTTGAAGTCCAGAGCAAAGTGCAGCCCACCAAGTGCACGCCTTATATATGCTGTTGTGAAACACATTGGTGTGTTTTTCTGCTGAAGTGGACAAACAATCCAGCAAGGTTGTGGGGGGTGGGGGGGCGGGGGGGGAGCGTGGGAGTTGGGGTTTGGTGGCTCTGGCAGGCTGCCTAATAATGATCTGCAGATGTATTACAATATAGTTATGTAGTTTCCGACATCCGATGGCAGGAAACGTGGCCTGCCATCGGCGGGCTCAGTGGACGATCGCAAACTGGTTTCATGCCGTCGTGAAACCAATCACAGCATATTGCCCGCTCATGCCACTGAACACGCCCAATGCAGGCGGGCACGGAAAATCCCAGCCGTAGTTACTGTTGTAATGTAGGAAATGTAGCAGTCCATTTGCACATAGAAGCTCCCACAAACAGCAATGTGATAATGATCGGATAGTCTGTTTATTTTTGTGATGTTGACGGATTAATAATTATTTCTCAAAGCTCCTGTATAATTCCTTTGCACTTCTTCAAAATAGTGCCACAAGATCATTTATGTTCATCTGAGAGGGCAGGGGGGGGACTTCAGTTTAATACATCGTCTGAAAGGCACAATCAACAATGCAGCATTCGCTCAGTACTGCCTTGCGATTGTCAGTCAAGATTTGTGTGTTCAAAGCACTGAAGTGGGGTTTGAACCCACAGTCTTCTAAGTCACAGATGAGAGTGCTACCCACTATAAGGCACAGTTGACACAACTGTAGTTTCAAACACCAGCAGTCAAACAGTAGAACTAAGGAAATGCAGGAACAGCTGCTTGTGTTCCCTGCCCTTTCTGTAAGAATGTCAACTCAGCTACGTAACATGCATAAAGACATTTTGGCACAAGCAAGTGTAAACAGAAGCGGGGCTTTGCTACTGTGCAGAGGAAATGTAGGGTAGGAAAAGCAGAGGAACTCAAGAGAAGAGAAGCAGTCCTTGAGGTGCTTTGTTTCGGTGAGTCTCCCAGGTGCCAGGGTAAGAGTAACAGGGTTGGCAGAAATGTTTCACCGCTCGGGGAACCAATGAAATAGGATGCAATTATTAAAAAGGTTAAAAAAAAGCCCAGACCTCAAGGCCACACATTATGGACTCTCTAATTTATTTCAAATAAACATTTTATCTTAAAAACGAAACGGAGTTAAGAAGTCAAGCGATCTTTCTTCTTCTCTGTCAATATACATGGAACTGCACATGATTCTTGAAGCTAGCCTGCCTGCCTGGACAAGACATTAAAATGTAAATGACCTTTCAGGGCATTTCACTGCAGAAGGCATTAAAATGCAACAGATCAATTTGATTAATGACTGCCCTTACTCAAATAATTACAGGGAATAGTTCACAATAGACTTTCAGATTTCTCAGCTGTGGAGTGGAATTCCAAAGAATGGGTGAAATAAGAACAATTAATCACAAGGGGGAAACTCAACACCATCGTGCGTCAATGCCCAAGCCATCAGAGACCATGTATGAGGGCAATGGACAAACAGATACTATGGTCACATGGCAGAAACTCTGTTTCTGATACGGGACATTTAATAAGGCACATTTTTGAGAGCAGAAGGGAGAAGGAGAGAAGAAGAATTCCAGGCCAGGAAAGGAACAAGACACTGCCTAAAATCCAACAGGTGGTAGGGAAGTTGGGCTGACTTTTACCTACCATTTGAGGAACCAATCCAGCTTTTCACTGCAGGTCTCGACTGCACCTCAACCGGAGTGAAGCCAGAGAAAGCATGGCTGCAAGCAATAAGCCACTGTGAATCTGTCTTCAGAAACCTCCAACCTCCAATTCTTCAGTGGGCCAAAAAGGGAATCGCAGGCCTGCAGCCTTTCAAGCCTTCATCTCGAAAGAAGCAAGTGTGACAAAGGTTATTTGGACTTTTAAGACCTAAGTGCAATGTCACCTCTGTTGCAATCACCTTTCCTTATGTGTGTGTGTGGGTGTAGGTATGTGTGGGTGTGTGTGTACGCTTGTCTGTGTGCTTGTTTGAGTGGGTCCTTAAAACATTTTTCTTTCAAAGACGGATGTCTTTGGCCAGTCGAGCGATGGAAAAAGGGGGAAACCATCCTATCGTCTCTCCCCTGTCCATAACAATGGATACTCCCAGCTGCATATGCTAAAAAATGTTAAGGAGAAGCAGGTTAGACACATGGATTGTGGCTTGTGATGTGGTGAAGATCTTGCATTTAGTAGCACATTGACGCTGTTCAATGTATGCTGATCAAAATTGTTACCTGCAGCAATAATGATGCTTCCAATTTCCTTTGTGTAGCTGACAAAGTGCCCTGTGGAGTACAGTGAGTGACAGAATCATAGAAATTCATGGCACAGAAGGAGGTTATTCAGTCCAACGGCTCTGTGCCAGTTCAGAAAGAGCCATTAAGCCTAATCCTACTTTTCAGCTCTTGGTCTGTAGCCATAAGTTAACCACACTTCAAGTGTATATCTAATACTTTTTAAAATACATTGAGTGTCACTACCTCAACCACCCTCAGTTTCAGTCCCCCACTGCCCTCTGAGTGAAAAAAAAATACGTTTCAACTCTCCCTAATCATTCCACCAATCACTTTAAGTCCCCTGGTTATTGACATCTCTACACAGGGATATATGTCCATCCTATCTATTTTATCTAGATCCCTTATAATTCTATATACATCAAATAAATCTCCTCAGAGCCTCCTCTGTTCCAAAGAAAAAAAATGCTAGCCTATCCTTCCTCATTACTAACATTTTCCAGTCCTCGCAATGTCCTCATAAACGTCTTTTGTATCTTCTCTAGTACGATCACATTCTTCCTGTAATGCAGTGACCAGAACTGTATGTCGTGTTCTAGCTATGGTCTAAATAAACAGATCTCCCATTTCTTCGTGTGCAGAACATCAAGACCTAGAATTGAGACTTCACAACAAGGCAAGTCTACGCAGAGAAAGAAAGCAGGGAATAGATTGAAGTGGCCAGCTAAAGGACTGAGGCTTACGATTTCAAATCAGGTCTCCATGAAGCATATAACTGCATCCGTCAATATTCTAGCAGTTGTGGCGAGGGACAGGTAAGAACAGAATAACACAAACCAAGATTTTTTTCTGTCCTTTCACGGGATGTGGGCACCGCTGGCTCAGCTAGCATTTATTGCCCATTCCTAATTGCCCTTGAGAAGATGATGGTGAGTCGCCTTCTTGCATGCCTGCAGTCCATGTGGTGTAGGTACACCAACAAGTGCTGTTAGGGAGGGAGTGCCAGGAGTTTGACCCAGCGACAGTGAAGGAATGGTGATATAGTTCCAAGTCAGGATGGTGTGTGGCTTGGAGGGGAAATTTCAGGTGGTAGTGTCCCCATGCATCTGCTGCCCTTGTCCTTCTAGGTGGTAGAGGCTGCGAGTTTGGATTGTGCTGTAGAAGGAGTTGCTGCAGTGCATCTTGTATATTGTACACAGCTGCTGCCACTGTGCATTGGTGGTGGAGGGAGTGAATATAGAAGGTGGTGGATGGGCTGCTTTGGCCTGGAAGGTGTCGTAACATAAACGAAGAGCAGTCAGGACCTCTCAATCATTCAATTATAAAAAGACTCCGGGTTTATAGATTTCACAATCAATTACTTAATGTAGAGTAAGTGTCCCCAATATCCATATTAATTTTTCAATATGCTCAACAGTATTTAATAAACACAAACCTTAAAGGGGAGATGAGGCAAGAGACCAGGAAAGGTCCATTCGTAATTAGGCTTCAAAACCAACATGCCATATCAGCTTATCCATGTCAAATCAATCAGTGTCTGGTTGATCTTCTGTTCAGACAAGACTATGAAATTTGATTGAGAATTAGTCTAATCCATGAGAGCAAACACAAGATAGTTCATACTAATATCAAGCGTTTGGAACCTCAAAACTAGAAAAAGGTCCCCATAGGAGTCTAGTAGGATATGACAGAGTCCATGAAATACACATAGAGAGAGAATGTAAGATTAACAGGCAGGGGGAGGAAGATATAGAGATAACACAATTACAAGAAGAGGGAGTATTTTATTTACCTGCGAACAATATTATGGGATATCAGCTACCATCGAGCATTTAAGTTGAATACATACCTATCATAAATTATGACCTATCACAAATGAAAGCAAGATTTATATTCATCCAGTGATTTATAACATACCTCAGAAACATCTTAGAACAGTTCACACAATTAATTACTTTGAATTACAGTGACTATTGTCATACAGATGTCGTGCAGCCATTTCATAGAATCATACAGCATAGCAGGAGGCTATTCGGAGCATTGTGCCTGTGCCAGCATTTTGAAAGAACTACTAATTAGCTCAACTCTCTGGCTGTTTCCCCATAGTTCTGAAAATGTCTCCTTTTTATGTAGGCTTCCGATTCCTTTTTGAAAGTTACTACTGAATCTGCTTACACCATCATTTCAGCCAATGCACTTTGGACACAGCAACAAGACAGGAAAGGGCTCAAGAAACTGCTTGTGCTGGCGCTGTCAGGGGGTATTGGCCAGGACATCAAACAATCTTCAAACAGTGCCATAAAATATTAAAACATACATTTATACCAGTGGACTGATCCTTGATTTACTGTCTCGCCAAAATATTTGAAAGAAACATTCGACCATTACTATACTGGCATGCCAACCTTAATCGCACCTTCAAGGCCTTGAAGTGGAACTTGCACATTCAACCTTATGCTTCTGACAGGAGAGTGCTACCAGCACACCACCACTCCAAACAGACCTGGGTTGTACTTATGCTGCAGATTGCTTTCAGACAAATAGTGCAAGAACCCCTCTAAATATGGCACAAAACTGACGAACCAGGTTTATCTTGAGCTAAATGTTATGGCTATAGCTCCAAACCTATTCCCATGCCAGCAAAAAAAAAGGATGTTTTCAAAGCAACTGACTTCAAATTCCATTTAGATCAAGAGTATGGAAACCAAGAATATATATGTAAGATTAAATGTGCTTTTATTTAAATCATTTCATTATTTTTTAATTCAAAACATAAAGGTCTGATAGATATTGTAACCTTCCCATCAGGAGCAACTTATTACAATCCTCAGATTTAATAATGAACTCAATTATTCATATGTTAGAATATATTAGCATAGCTGTTCAAGCATTTCAGAGTGATACTGAATTACTGTAAGATAATTTCAGTATAGTTCTTCTGTGATACATATATCTATAGGCATGCACTGCATCACTTGCTCAAGCTTTGTTAACAATAAAAGGATTAATTTCTTTCGCTTGCTCAGATGACTTCTTGTTGGTGCCAACCATGATTCAATGGGTCACATCTTCACCAGAAGATTATGAGTTCAAGACCCACTTGAGTTTGTGATCTAGCCTGACACAGCAGTGTAGTAGTTCATGAGTGCTGCACTGTCAGAGGTGCTGTCTTTCAGATAAGCTGTTCTGCTCTTGTAGCCATATAAATAGTGTGGTTATAGGAGCAGGTTGGATGCTAGGAATCCTGCAGTGAGTAACTAGCCTCCTGACTCCCCAGAGCCTGTCCACCATCTAGTAATGTGATGGAATACCCTCCACTTGCCTGGATGAGTGCAGCTCCAACAATACTCAAGAAGTTTGACACCATCCAGGACAAAGCAGCCAGCTTAATTTGCACCCCATGCACAAACATTCACGCCCTCCACGAACAACACACAATGGCAGCAGTGTGTACTATCTACAAGATGCACTGCAGGAGCTCACCAAACCTCCTTAGACAGCACCTTCCAAGCCCACAACCACTACCATCTAGGAGGACAAGGGCAGTAGACACATGGGAACACCACCACCTGGAAGTTCCCCCCAAGCCACTCACCATCCTCACTCGGAAATATATTGCCATTCCTTCACTGTCGCTGGGTCAAAATCCTGGAACTCCCTTCCTAACAGCACTGTGGGTGTACCTACACCACATGGACTGTAGCGGTTCAAGAAGACAGCTCACCACCACCTCCTCAATGGCAAATAGGGATGGGCAATAAATGCTGGCCTAGGCAGTGACGCCCACTTCCTTTGAACGAATGAAAAAAAGTTAAGTCAAGGCCCTGCCTGCCCTTCCAGGTGGACATGAAAGACCCTGTGGTACTATTTTGAAGGAGAACGGGGTTAATATTTATCACCTAACCAACATCACTAACAGATTATCTGATCATTGTCGCATTGCTGATGCTGTTTGCTGGAATTTGCTGTGTGCAACTTATTTGCTGTTATTTCCTACATTATAACAGGCACTACACTTCAAAAATGTACTTCAGTGGCTGCAAAGTGCTTTTGGATATCGTGAGGCTGTGAAAGGTGCTATATAAATGCAAGTCCTTTCCTTTTCTTTCTTGTGTGAATTTCAAAGATTAAAAACCAACCACAGGAATCTCAAATCTCAGAATGGCTGGCTCACTGCCAACTACTTTTGAGTTATGGTTGCGATTTGCTGTGAAGTTTCCCTCTAGGATCTGGGTCCAGGCTGACTCCACGTACTCATGGGTGCGAGTCCACACTAAATCACTGAGAACGGATCCTGACAGCAGCCGAGAGAGCACAGGCCAGCCGTACAGTTTGTGGAAAACCTCGTGGTCACCAAGCAAACATCACGGTCACGGCGCTTAAACCTTTTGCCGGGCACAATTTTACACATTCCACTGAAGCACCAGAATCCACACCCAACTCCAGACCTCCAGATTCACACATACGCAAACACGGTGGAAAAGGGAGCATTAACACTGCAAAAGAATTGACACAAAGAAGATCTGACAGTGTTAGAGGTATACACCATTAAATGGTACAGAAAAAGGACTTTAAATATGAGAGGCTGGATCAGGCTGCACACATTAATCACCGTTTGGACGGGACTGGAATGAGCTGAGGAGAGTGAGTAAGGAGAGTGAGCTGTAAGTGAATCAATATTAAATTCATTGGATCTTAAAGCCTTTTCTTTAAACAAGCGGTGACGGTATAACCGAGAACCTAACCATTCGTGAGGTTATTCTGGGTGCATTGCTGATTGGCTGCATTGAAAGCAGTTGCTTTGTTTCAAGTGTGAGGAGTGACTAAGTAGAATTTGAACATGACAGACACAAAAGGAAAAGCTCCATTAAAGCCACTGGAACATATTGGAAAGAAAGATTATAAAAGAATATGGGGAAAGCAATATTCGAGTCGATGGCTCCAGCTGTGCTCCAAACTGACACAGACACAATGAGCCTCTAGGTTGTACTATAATTTCTAAAGCGTAAAGCATAACTGTGTGATAACAGGACAAGCGGATACAGGTTCAAACTGCAGACGAGTAAACTTAGTTCTACTTCACACAAAGAGTAAATAGGATTAGTAATGGTTAGGCAGTAAAGGCAAGCACCTTGGAAGAGCTTAGTCAACATTGTGACAATGGGAAAGAGGGAGTGATGAACTCTAAATTCTTTGTGAATGGTGGAGTAGAAATGCAATGAATGATCTCCCCAAGTTGTGAACACGTTGTTTCTGTGTGACTGTCCGAATTACACAGGTTAACTAGAGTAGAAGAAGGTTGAGGTTCCCAATAGACTGGGTTTTGAATGAGATAGGTTAGAGTTAATGAGGGACGTGTACGTGTGTTACGTAAGCATAGCGTTGGGTTAGATGTTAGGAGGTTTTCATTTTTGCAGCAGATCAACGAGCTTTAGAACAAGTTGCTGGCTCATGTAGCAAATGTGAATTAATGGCAAGTGTTCTAAAAAAGATATGGACAAGTTCCAGGCTTTGGCTGATACCATTCCATACAAGAAATGAGTGGTAACTTGGGAGATGTGGCACAAGAGCAGAATTCCTGCTTTCCCATGAATTGGCTTTGGGTGTTTCTTATAATCTGTTTTATCTTACCTCTCACAGCATGGAGGATTTGTTCTTTGCTTTCTGAGGCAGCATCTACTATTACTGTTTCAGGGCTATAACAGTTAATAGTATAATTGCACTGAATGAGAAGCAATTTTGGACTACGGTGTAGAATGGACAATATCATCAAAAACATGGCCAATTACTGCCCTATCAGTCTACTTTTGGTCATCAGTAAAGTAATGGAAGGGGTCATCAGCAGTGCTATCGAGTGGCACTTGCTTAGCAATAACCAGTTCACTGGTGCTCAGTTTGGGTTCTGCCCAGGTCACTCAGTTCCTGACCTCATTACAGCCTTGGTTCAAATATGGACAAAAGAGCTGAACTCAGGTGAGGTGAATGTGACTGCCCTTGACATCAAGGTAGCATTCAGCTGTGTGTAGCATCACGGAGCGCTAGCAAAACTGGAGTCAATGGGAATCGGGGGGAAACTCTTTGCTGGATGGAGTTATACCTAGCACAAAGGAAGATGGTTGTGGTTGTTGGAGGTCAATCATCTCAGTTCCAGGGCATCACTGCAGGAGTTTCTCAGTCCTAGGCCCAACCATGTTCAGCAGCTTCATCAATGACCTTCCTTCCGCCATAAGGTCAGAAATGGGGATGTTCACTAACGATTGCACAACATTCAGCACCATTCATGACTGCTCAGATACTGAAGAAGTCTATGCCCAGATGCAGCAAGACCTGGACAATAGCCAGGCTTGGGCTGACAAGTGCCAGGCAATGAACATCTCCAACAAGAGAGTATCTAACCATTGCCCCTTGATGTTCAATGGCATTACCATTGCTGAATCCCCCACTATCAACACCCTGGGGATTACCATTCACCAGAAACTGAACTGGACTAGCCATATAAATACTGTGGCTACTAGAGCAGGTCAGAGGCGAGGAATCCTGCAGTCAGTAACTTAGCTCCTGACTCCCCAAAGCTTGTCCACCATCTACAAGGCACAAGTCAAGAGTGCGAAGGAATACTCCCCACTTGCCTGGATGAGTGCAGCTTCCACGACACTCAAGAAGCTGGACGCCATCCAGGGCAAAGCAGCACACTTGATTGGTACCCCATCCATAAACATGAACCCCTCCACCAGCGACCAGTGTGTACCATCTACAAGAAGCACCACAGGAACTCACCAAGGCTCCTTAGACAGCACCTTTCAAATGCACGACTGCTACCATCTAGAAGGACAAGGGCAGCAGACACCTAAGGATACCACCACCTGACAGTTCCCTTCCAAGCCACTCACCATCCTGACTTGGAAATATATCGCCGTTCCTTCACTGTGGCTGGATAGAAACCCTGGAACTCCCTCTCTAACAGCACTGTAGTTGTACCTACACCACATGGACTGCAGCGGTTCAAGAAGGCAGCTCCCCACCACCTTCTCAAGGGCAATTAGGGATGGGCAATAAATGCAGGCCTAGCCAGTGACACCCACATCAATGAATTAAAATAAAATTGGGAGCATCTAGAATGTGTGAGTCACCACAATACAGTCAGGAGTAACATCAATTTGTATGTATATAATGCATTGTACTTAATTAAACATCCAAAGTCACCTGGTGGGTTATCAAACAAAATTGGATGCCTATTCATCTAAGGAGGCAACAGGGCAGATGATCAAAAGCTTGGTCAAAGAGAAAGGTTTAAAGGAGCATCTTAAAAGAGGAGAGAGACTTAAAGAGACAATGAAGTTTAGGTAAGGAATCCCAGAGCTTAGGACCTTGGGCATGTGAAGGCATGGATGCCAATAAGGTGTCTGTGTTGTTCCTCATGTTTGTTTCTTAGAGCTCATAAGTATATTTACACTGTAGATAATGGATACATTGAATGGCACACTATTGCTTAACAAAGCTTTTGGGCTTTGTTTAGTTATTGGTGCTTTAATGGTGAGATTGCATATTCTGTTACACAGGAGGCATTGCCGCTCTTTGAGAAGTTTATAGAAAGCATACGCCTGCAATACTTTATACTATTCATCTCTCAATCATAGCACCATAGCATTCTGTTGGGCAGTAATTGGCCATGTTGAATTTGTCCTGCTTTTTGTGTACAGGACATACCTGGGCAATTTTCCACATTGCCGGGTAGATGCCAGTGTTGCAACTGTACTAGAACAGCTTGGCCAGGCGCGCAAGTTCTGCAGCGCAAGTCTTCAGTACTATTGCCAGAATCTTGTCAGGGCCCATAGCCTTTGCAGTATCCAGTGCCTTCAGCCATTTCTTGAAATACGTGGAGTGAATCGAATTGGCTGAAGACTGGAATCTATGATGCTGGGACCTCCGGAAGAGGCCGAGATGAATCATCCACTTGACATTTCTGTCTGAAGATTGTTGCAAATGCTTCAGATTTATCTTTTGTGCTAGGCTCCCCCATCATTGAGGATGGGGACATTTGTGGAGCTAATTATCTTTTCAAACATGATAGAGACTATCCATATGGTCTAGCTGTCCCCCTTTCAGCATGAGGTAAAAATCAATGTTGCTTTCAAGCATTAAAACATGTCCTAAATAAAAACAGAAAATGCTGGAAAAACTCAGCAGGTCTGGCAGCACTTGTAGAGTGAGAAACAGAGTTACATTTCGAGTCCGTATGACTCTTCTTCAGAGCTATTAAAATATGTCCAATTGCTTCATTAAACTTTCCAGTTCATTTGATGTGGTGCCATTTACCAACAACTCACACAGTATCTACTGAAGAGGACAAGTGATCCTCTGCAGAATAATTCTTCTTTATTCATTAGAAGATGTGCACTAACACCTTCCACGAGATTGCAATTCAACCCTTTCAATTAAAATTGGGAAATTTGAATCACTGGGGTTGGAATTATTGAAGTACAATTTCAACTGCACTAATCGCTCTTTATGCAACAAAGAAAACACTGCACCTTCATATTCTAAAGAGGAAAATAAGTAATGCGAGTGATACTTACAGCTGTGGCATGTTTCTCCCGTATAGCCTGTCCCTGAACAGTCACAGTAAAAGGTACTCCAGGACTGAGAGCATTCTCCACCATGCTCACAGTAATTTGGTAAACACCTATAATTATAAGAGTTGACAGGATGATTATCAATCTTGGTTACACCAATGTCACAAGTATCAGAACAATTCCTACTAGAAAACTAGACAACAATTTAAACAGACAATAAATGCTACTGGATGGTCCTGACCAGTAGTACATGCTCTGTGGAAAAAAATGGTTGGGGGAGTGAGCTGTGTGAGAAATACATGTTGCTTTCAGATCTAAAGCTGTAAACAAAAAACTCTGAGCCATATTTTGCTCATAAAATAACAGTGTTTGAATGACACACGTTATTATTAATCAGCAAACTGGCCACTCGTGTAGCAATGAAGAGAGATAACCTACAAATTGTGAATCACCACAAGTTGTTGGCTGATTTACGCTGCTCAACTGGTGTTCTGCCCTTAATTTGCATATTAATTACTCATCAAACTCACCAAAAAGAGTGAACTCTAGCAATTATTGCTCAATTACCCTTTCAATAACATAATTGTTAATGAAGGGGTTACTATAGACAAATTCCCACCATTAACATCCTAGGGGTCAACCTTGACCAGAAGCTTAACAGTACCAGGCAATTAAAGATATCAAGGGATATGGGGACTGTGTGGGCAAATGGTGTTGAGGGAGAAGATCAGCCATGATTTAGTTGAATTGCAGAGCAAGCTTGAGGGGTCAATTGGCCTATTCATGCTTCTATTTCCTATGACCCTTTGTAAATACTGTAGCTACAAGGCTAAATATTCTTTGGCAAGTGACTCGCCCCTTGTTTCTCTAAAGATTTTCCACAAGTCAGGAGTGTGATGGAATACTCTCCACTTGCCTGGATGAGTGCCGCATCAACAATGCTCAAGGAGTCTACCATCGTCCAGGACAAAGCAGCCCACATAATTGCCATCCCATCCAACACCTTAAACATTCAGTCCCTCCACTGTGCACTATGGCTGCAGTGTTTACCATCAACAAGATGCAACGCAACAATCTGCATAGCTTCTTCAACAGCATCTCCCAAATCCGCAACCACTCTCACTTGGAAAGACAAGGGCAGTGTATACAATCTGCCCTGTAATGAATTCTAACCAACCCACTTCATTTGAGAAAACACATTTGTTTCCTATTACATTCGCATACACTTAAGCGCACACATGCATGCACACAATTGTTTTCTCCCTTTCCATGACCATTGCACTCCATTTTTTTCAATCACGCTGTGGGTGGATTGTACCAAACTACAATAGCACACCTACCCATTCCATCACATCACCGAGTCATGTTCTTCTTTGCCTGTCTCTTAATCTATTATCATCAATTTTACAGAAAGTAGCAGCCCATTTTTCCTGGCGACTCCTGAATAATGTGCCCAGAGAAAGTCATTTTTCTCATCATAATCATGACTTCTTTATTCTTGCGCTAGTTCAAGGACTCTCACAATAGTCATTCTTCTTGCCCAACCAATTTTGAGCACGTCTTTAGGATCATAACTCAAATGCCTCCGATCTTTTCATTACTTTAGCATTCAAGGTCCTATTTTTACAGCAGTGCAACAGCATGCATAGACTTAAACATCCTACTTATTGTTGTGCAGAAATTGTTATCTATCCTTGCAGTCCTCAAGCCAGCCTCCAGCCAAATGTAAGATGGTAAAACAAAAACAGAATTACCTGGAAAAACTCAGCAGGTCTGGCAGCATCGGCGGAGAAGAAATCAGTTAACGTTTCGAGCCTTCATGGCCCTTTGGCAGAACTGAAGCATAGTTAGAAGAAGGGAGAAATATAAATTGGTATAAGGTGGGGGGGGGGAGAGAGAGAGAGAGAGAGAGAGAGACATTGAGGGTGTGGTGATTGTGGAGATGAGCAGATAATCAAAAGATGTCACAGACAAAAGGGTCAAAGAGGTGTTTTGTCTGAGAAAAGTGCTAATTAAGAATGGAGGACAGGATATTCAAAGTACAGCTCTAGTGGGGGTGGGGTGGAAAGGCTAACAAGGTTTTAGTTTTAGATTTAAAAATAATGGAAATAGGTGGGGAAAGAAGAATCTATATAAATTATTGAAAAAAAAAGCGGGGGGGGGTGGGGAAGAAACGGGGTGGGGATGGGGGGAGGGGGAGTTTAAGATCTAAAGTTGCTGAATTCAATATTCAGCCCAGAAGGCTGTAAAGTGCCTAGTCGGAAGATGAGGTGCTGTTCCTCCAGTTTGCATTGGGCTTCACTGGAACAATGCAGCAAGCCAAGGACAGACATGTGGGCAAGAGAACAGGGTGGAGTGTTAAAATGGCAAGCGACAGGGAGGTTTGGGTCTTTCTTGCGGACAGACCGCAGGTGTTCCGCAAAATGGTCGCCCAGTTTGCGTTTGGTCTCTCCAATGTAGAGGAGACCGCATTGGGAGCAACGAATGCAGTAGACTAAGATGGTGTTGGGCCAAAGCTTGCTGAAAAAAAACGTAACAATGGGATAATAATGAAGCTGCTATTAATGCTCAAATTAGTCAACAAGTTCAGAGAATTAAGAACACACTGTGAGTTCTGAACTTGCTGGCTGATTTTCACAACCCCGTGTTTGCTGTGCACAAATGGCATTTCACCCGTATACTTGTGGTTATTTTTAAGAATTTGCTGCACTTGCACACAAGTTGCCCATTAAAGTTGTCACAGGAAGTTAGGGCTGGCAATTAAGAATGTGCACACTGTTTTAACAAGATGATAATTGTTAATGAAACACGAAGCAACCTCTCTGGTCCGAAGAGGGAACAACTGAAACTATCCAGTTTCATTCCTACAGGTAGCAAATTCTTCTTTGAGATTAAAAATAAATACATTTAAGTTTTTCTTATCTTCTGTTGTATCACCCATCTATTCTTCTTTTAATTCAACCTTTCTTTCCCTCTCTTCATTTCTCTTTCTGCACCAAATTTGATTTGAATTCATCTAATTTATTTCTCTGTCATTCCTTTGTTCGCTAAGGCCACCCCACAATTATCACCTTGCACATCCAACAAGCTTTGGCCAAAAACGTGTCTGAACTGAAAGGTGGGTGGAGAAGGTCATGGAGAATTCTGTGAAATGCCCCTCTCCATCAATTTGGCCCATCAATCCGTAGTTTTAATTTTTTTGGCAGAGAGAATATTATACATGTTCATGAGGCTGAAGTACAACATTTTATTTTCATCTTATCTTACCTGTTTTTTTTAAATTTTGCATTATGAGTTATCAAATTACACTCCAATAACCTTCTTGCACCTCTACATGACAAAGTAGACAGTGGCGAGAAATAGTTTTGGGTTTTTTAATTGCTCAGGCTAACACAGGTTGTTCCATTTTTGTTGAGTGCGCTACATATGTTTACAGATAACAGATTCGGCACGCCAAGAGGAATCCATTGCAGGAACTGTTCTGAGACATTTTGGCATAATGAGAAAAATACCCATTTAGGATTCCTTTTGCTGGGGTCATCCAACCGAACTCCCTTAAAATATGAAGTGCCAACTGAAACTCTTCACTCAGGGAATAATTCTGTCCCAGAAATGATGGGCCAGATTTTCGTTGAGGAGGTAGAGAGGTCAAGTAGGGAAGATTCCCCGCCCGGCAGACCCATCTCCTTTAAAAAGGCCCCGCTCATTGTATTTTCATGTCGGGGAGGCGGGTGCAGGATGAATTCGGGCCTGCCATCTCAGGAGGCAGGCTCAAGCTGGCAACGGGGGCTGGTGGGTGGTCAGGACAGCAGGCTAGAACACCTGCCTCCGTTTACTGGGATATTGGCACTGTTTTAATGATTGAATGTCATGCCCGCAAATACTCAACCACCCCCCCCCTCGCCACCCAAACGCCCTCTCCATGACCCTCATGCCTCCATGCCACCTAGGAATGAAAATTGTCTTGTAATTCTTCAACAGGCCCAACTTGTTCCATTTACAGGTACCTTCATTTTGGAAAGAAGAACCTGCATTTTTCCCTAAGGTCATCTTCATCTTCATATAGTTTGTCCTTGCCATGAGGAACCATATTATAAGATGTAAGAGCAGGAGAGGCAATTCAGTCCATTGATCCCACTTTACCATTCAATAGAAATCATGGTTGCTCAGATTCTGGGCTTAAATCCACTTTCTTATCGACCCCCTTGTAACCTTTGACTCCCTCATAGATCAAAACTCCGTCAAACTGAGCTTCGAATATATTCTCTGACCCAGCCTCCACTGCTCTCTGTGGATAGGCATTCCAAAGGCTAACAATCCTCTTTGAGAGAAGTTCCTCCTCCTCATCTCGTCTTAGATGGGAGACCTCTTATTTTTAAACTATGCCCCCTCGTTCTAGATCCCTCCACGAGGGGAAACGTCCTACCAGCATTTCTATAGTTTTCCATTTCCTGTTCTCCCCTCAGGAATTTGAACAAGTACAGAGAGAGGTAATTCTACACTCACCAACTCAGCAATAAGATACAAAGGGCTGAATTTTCAGGGACCTCCATAGGTGGGAACAGGGGCGAGGTGGCCCTAAAATATTGGCACCAGCCAAGTGCGAGTTGCAGGAGACCGTCCCCAGCACCAGATATTTTGGGAGGGACAGGGGAAGGCAGCCCAGCCCCATGAGAGGGGCAGGCAATTCGAACATTACTTGTTAGACTGGGATTTTCCAGTCGGCCTCCAGTTTCGCAATGCAAGAGGCGGGGGGGTAGATCAACTGCATGGAGGTGGGCATCCAGTGGTAGGCCAGGGTGCCAGAGCTCTTGGCAGCTTCCAGGCCTTCCCTGCCTGCCTGGATGATGGCACAGCCAAAGACCAATCTGTCCCATTTTTGTCGTGTGTGCTACATAGGTTTACAGATAATAGATTCGACACGCCATAAAGAATCCACTGCATGAACTGTCCTGAGACATTTTGCCATAATGAGGAAGATACAGAGTATCCATTTGGGATTCCTTTTGCTGGGATCATCCAGCAGAACTTCCTTAAAATATGAAGTGCCAACTGAAACTCTGCGTTCAGGAAATAATTCTGCACTTGAAATGATGGGCCAGATTACCATGGAGGGGGTAGGGAGGTCAAGTCGGGAGCAAGCTCCCTGTTAGTTCAGAAAAAGCACAAGGCTTGAACATATTCCTTTTGTTTGCAGAGAGAGGGTCCCTGCATATGAATGTATGTCACTTCTGGCAAGCGTAATGAGCCATGTTACGAGCTGGACTGATTATCTTAAATTGTTAGTGTAGCTATTAGCACACTCAGGAAGGGGGTTTCACGAGCCTATAATTCCATGTTGTTTTCTCCGTGACAATGTCTCCGGCAATCGGAGTCGACTTTTCACCAATCAGCACTCTTTACTCCTGTAGTATAAATTGCTGTGATTGTTTGAAATTTGGCATTCTTGCATTTGTCCTGATGAAGGCAAGACCGAAAGCTTCGGCAACATGTCTCTCTTTTCAGCAATGATATAGCAAAGTACATCAAGGCTTCTCACATATGCGTTGTCAGCTAAAGTTTGACACCAAACCACGTAAGGAGATATCAGGGCCAGTGGCAAAACCTTGGTCAAAGAGGTGGGTTTTAAGAAGCATCTGAACACAGGTCAGAGGTAGAGAGGTCTAGGCAGGGAATTCCAGGGCTAAGGGGCCCAAAAGCTGATAGTGTTCTTTGAACGTCCACTGGGGTGAAAAAGGGTAACTACTGGATAAATACTTTGAATATTACTTGTCCCAAATAATCAACCATGACATTTTTTTATTTTCCAGGCTACCTTAAATTAATTGCCATTTAAGGCCTCTTTAAAGAAACTCTGTTAATTCTCCATTTGGTAGCCTCTTTAAAGAAACTCTGTTAATTCTCCATTTGGTAAACAGTTTGATGGTATCAGTAAGGCAGGTCCTCTTAAGCGCACCCAATTACTGCAGGTCATAAGAGTTTGTCCATTAAGACTTGTCTTTTTATGTTTCATCAGTCTCCTCTGAGGCCCTGTTGAGCTTAATCGAAACATAGACACAACAATGGTTTGAAGTGGATTTACTTAACTGGTGTCAAGCAAGGACATCGCACTGGAGTATGTCTGTTTAAAGCATATATGTTTCCAAACCAGGTCCCATGAGAGGATCAAAGTGGTCTTTAGGTTTTCATCTGCCTTCAGATTTCTGTATTGAGGATTTTCACATTATTTCTTACCGTCTGAAAAAAAGCTTCTTCGATGATAGTATTGTTTTCCTTTGGGTAACTGAGACTGTCTTTTGGATGTTAGTAAATAGGATGGACAGGAGTGTATCAGTACATGTAGAGGTGTGTATAAATATCACTATGTTATTACATTACTATTATTTCCAACAATTCTAACAAGGAATGTAGATATAATTAGGTTAAATGATATCCTTAAAAGCTCTTTTCTTTTATTACTGCAGGGAATAGTGTGAGTGAAGAAGATTTCTGTAATGCATTCATTTAAAAGTCCTTTACAATAAAGCTGTGGCTTGTGGAAGAACACCGATAGGAAGTAACAGTGCAGTGTAAGAAGTCATGGGGCCTACAACTCTGTTTGACAATCAGTTTGAACAACTTGGTGGTCATAAAACATGAGATAGGGTCACATCCAGCAGGAAGATGACCTTCAAGAAAAAGGTACAAAGGAAATGTATTTTTTTCTCCTCACCGTCCAAGGGCCCAAACACTCCTTTCAAGTGAAGCAGCATTTCACTTGCACTTTCCTCAATTTAGTCTACTGCGTTCATTGCTCCCAATGCGGTTTCCTCTACATTGGAGAGACCAAATGCAGACTGGGTGACCGCTTTGCAGAACACCTTCGGTCTGTCCGCAAGCATGACCCAGACCTCCCTGCCGCTTGCCATTTCAACACTCCACCCTGCTCTCATGCCCACATGTCCGTCCTTGGCTTGCTGCATTGTTCCAGTGAAGCTCAACACAAACTGGAGGAACAGCACCTCATCTTCCGATTAGGCACTTTACAGCCTTCCGGGCTGAATATTGAGTTCAACAATTTTAGATCATGAACTCTCTCCTCCATCCCCACCCCCTTTCCGATTCCCCTCCCCTTTTTTTCCAGTAATTTATATAGATTTTTCTTTTCCCACCTATTTCCATTATTTTTAAATGTATTTCCATCCATTGTTTTATCTCTACATTTTAGCCTTTTTTGATTCCTTCACCCCACCCCACCCCCACTAGGGCTATCTGTACCTTGCTCGTCCTGCTTTCTACCCTTAATTAGCACATTCCTTAGATAATATCACCACCTTCAATACCTCTTTGTCCTTTTGTCTGTGACATCATTTGGTTATCTCCACCTATCACTGGCCCTCTAGCCAGCTCTACTTGTCCCACCCCATCTTAAACCAGCTTATATTTCACCTCTCTTCTATTTTTACTTAGTTCTGTTGAAGAGTCATACGGACTTGAAACGTTAACTGTGTTCCTCTCCGCAGATGCTGCCAGACCTGCTGAGTTTTTCCAGGTACTTTTGCTTTTGTCTTTTTTTAAACTTAGCTAGAAAGAAAGAGACCTCTTGCTACCTTTGAGACCCTGGACTGAATTTTACTCTGATCAGGTGGGCGCGCGCCTGACCCGATCGGGCACGAAATCGCGTGAGCTCCCCAATGTCATCTCGCACTTGCACGATTATTTCAGTCGGCAGGTGCGCGTGGGTGCCAGGGGTACAGCCACCATCAATTTAAAGGCCACTTAAGGCCATTAAAAAGGTAATTGGCCAAGGTTTCACGTTGCCTGTGAGATTTCGCACTCATTGCACATTTCACAAAACCTCATTCAAACGTGGGATAAAAAGGGTCAGCAGCATTGCCATTGTGAGTAGTGAGGAGTTTTGGAGATAGTTTGCTGCTGGTTGCATATTGGTACTTAGCAGCTTCATTTCTGTTCAGGGCTTCATTTTTTCGCATTTCCAGGCTGTATGTGAGGGCTGATTGGTGTCTCCAAGGCTCCCAGAGAATTTTAACCATGTGGACCCTTCCAGGTATCAGACAGCCTTCTGTTCCCCTGGTAATGGGGATTGTGGTCTCCGCTGGAGGCACCTCCTCTGGGGAGGAAGAGAGGGGCAGACGGGAGAGGAGGCCAGGTGCCCCTAAGCAGCTTCCAGGGGAGTGACCTGTGGGAGGAGAGGCGCAGGCACAGGGGGCGCAGGTCCAGCAGGTAGTCGAAGGGGGAAGGGGATGCAGAAGACGCCACTATCCTGCTGCCAGGGTTTACAGGTGGCGATGCAGCTACCTCAATATGTCCAGGAGGGTCCGCCTCTCCAGGGAGACTGTGGCTTCCATTTGTCAGATGATTGGGCCTGAGATCAGCTCCGTCTGTGTGGGTGGACACCCTATGCCAGTGGCTCTGAAGGTCACAGCGGCCCTCAACTTCAATGCCTCTGGCTCCTTCCAGGGGTCAGTGGGGTATTTGTGTGGAGTCTCCCAATCAGCTGTCTACAGTTGCGTTAAGCTGGTGTCAGGCGGGTAATGACATTTATTCATTTCCATATGGACGAGGCCAGCCAGGCGGAGCGAGCCAGAGGTTTTGCAGTGATTGCTGGGTTCCCTCGCATCCAGGGTGTAATCAACTGTACACATGTGGCCATCAAGGCGCTAGCGGGTGAGCCAGGTGCCTTCGTCAACAGGAAGGGCTTCCACTCCATGAACGTGCAGATAATGTGTGACCACAAGATGCATGTTCTGCAAGTCTGTGCAAGGTACCCTGGCAGCTCCCATGCCGCTTGCATCCTGAGACACTCCCAGATACCGAGGCTCTTCACTGCTCCAGCTCGGCTGGATGGAAGGCTGTTGGGGAACAAGGGCTATCCGTTGAAAAGGTAGCTTATGACGCCTCTCCACCACCCAAGAACAGAGGCAGAGCAGTGTTATAATAGAAGTCATGCCTCCACAAGGGCAGTGATAGAGAGGGCCATAAGTCTTTTGAAGATGTGCTTCCGATGCCTGGACCATTCAGGGGGAGCACTACAATAACCCCCAGAGCGGGTGTCGCTGATAGTGGTTGCACTCTGCGCTCTCCACAATCTGGCTCTGGCAAGGGGAGGACCCACTGGAGGAAGAGGATCTTGAGGCAGCTGCACAGGCCACAAAGGATGAATCCAGTAATGAGTCAGAAGAGGAGCACGGTGAGGAGAATGCTGAGAACGTGGAGGCAGTCCTCAGTAACCTTCAGGGAGGCAGGGACACCAGGGATGCCTTGATCCAATGCTCCTTCAGCTAGGCTGCCAAAGATCCACTCCCACCTCATGCCAGGGCTGCCGCCTCTATCCTGGATGTCTGAAATGCCTGTCATGTGAGCCCAAAGTTCACTCAGTGCCTGTGCAATAAGGTTTAGAGCCACTCATGTCCAACATTACATAATGACGTACCCTGCACCAAAAATAAAAGGTGCAGCATACTCAGGCCATCATAACAAAATAATTTGATGTTATTGTCACATTCAAATCACATTGACATGGCCATTACTGGTGTTGATGTCCACACCAGCAGACATATAAACCAAACATACTGAACAGAAGGTCTCTCATGGCCAGTCGCTCTTGTGCTCATGGTGCCTTAAACTTACATTTGCGAGTGCTGCGTCTTGGTGACCCCACCGCCTCCCCTCACAATCCCTCCCCTCACACCCCCTCGCTGGCAGTGGCATTGGAGGCAGCCTGCTGGCTCTGGTGTCTTGGTGACCTTGATGACCTTGGCAATTGTCCTCTAGCCAGTGAAGTCTGTGCTGGCCCTGCCTGGGAGGGAGCGGCCAGTGCCATGGCTGGCATCTCCCCAGTTATTGCAGCCTCATCAGATACCATGGTCACTGGCAGAGGGGCGGAGGAGCTGCTGCCGTCATCTGGAACGCCCTGAAACGAGCCCACAAAGACGACAGGCAGCTTGTATGCCAACGTGAGGTCGCTCTGGATTTCCCTGCATGTCATTGATGGATGTGCACCTTGATGGGTGCTTCATCCATCTCCCATACTGGCACTGATCACCTGAGATCATTGCCTGTGTGAGGGCTTGCAGGTCCAAGCGCAACCCCAGGAATCTCTGATTCTTTTTCCTGGAGCTGCCTCTCCATGAGAGTCACTGGTCTCTCAATGGAGGAGACAGTGCGCTCGGCCATGAGGGTTAACACAGTGCTTATGCTCCACATGGACTCCTCCACAACAGAGACCATGGCACACATACCCTCATGGATCTCTGCCAGATCCTCTGGCACTTCCCACTGAACATCCAGCATCTGCCACCTAATGGATGACTCCAGAGGATCATCATCTGCCTTCGAACTATCATCGTCCTGGTCTCCAGCAGTCCTCTCTACCTCCACCTGCACCTCAAGCGAGTGTGAATTGCCCTCACCAATGTGCACTGACAATGTAGCCATTGATCTAACGCCCACCAAGATGCTGGTATCTGCCCTGGTGCCTGGTTCAGAGTGCGGGTGTGACACAGCCCGGCAGTCCTCTGGCGTCAGGGGTGGCCCTTCGGGGTCTTGAGAATGAGTGTGTGCTGGCGAATCTAAGGGAGAACAAGGACATGTCATTAGTTAAAGTCATCTCAGTCACTGTGCCGGGCACCCTGGTGAGACAATGAAGATCTGCATCATGGTGCCATCGTCTTTCAATGATCAATGGGGACTCCAGGTTTGAGGCTCCCATCAATGAAGAGACTACACTAGAATGGTGGCACAAGCCGAAACTCTCGCCTCTGTTCACTACGCTCTTACCTTTGTCTGGCACCCCCGCCTCTCCAGGCCAGCTCTCCAGCTCCAAGGCGTCCTGTTTGAACCTGGGCAGCAGCAGCAGGTTGGGCAGGCCTCCAAATGTCCGAGACCTCTCCAATTGATTATGGCTTGTCTTCTCCTGAAAGGACGGAGGAGCAGTGATTAGTCCGCTCTCTACCTGCAGCGCCAATGCAGCCTGGCCAACCCCAGCTGAGGAACACCTTGCAGGGCACATCTGAGTTGTGGCCCTTGAGCCGCAAGGCACTCAGTCCAAGCTGCCAGGGCTCACCCCCTTGGCCAGCTCCAATGTCATTGACAGTTGGCACTCAGACTCTATCACCCCTGATCTCCACAGGGAGATGGCCAGCCCTTAACACTTCACCACACTGATCCATACCAACATGATACTCACATTTCCTGAATGCAGCAGGTCATTGATCCTCTTGCGGCACTGCACCCAGGTGCGCTGCACAATGTCGTGGCTGCTGACCTGCGCTGCCACCTCCCCCAAGCTCTTTATTGCTAAGTGCGGTGGCATCCTCCCTCCATCTCTTGTACAAGGGTGTCCCTCCTGGAAGCCAACTCCTCCTGGGAGGTACTCATCCGAAATGCGGGGGTGGGGGGGGTGGTCTAAGTGCCCACCTGAGCTGCCCTCCCGCCTGGCGTGCAAAAGCCATAGGTACCGTCTCCGCAACGCAGACTGTATGCTTCTTCACCAGCAGCCTTCAAGGGGCTGCCTGCGCCACATTTAAACTGACTGTCGGGTCGCCATTGGACCCGGCGGCCGACAGGCCCCTGCCCCCACCTTCCAGGCTGTTGGGAAGCCGTGCTTCCTCAATTGGCCGTGGGCCTCAATTGGCCAGCCCAACGTCAAATCCTGGTGGTGGTTTGGTCACGGTCAGGGGCCTGTCTCTTGGCCGCTCTGAGGCCCGCCAATCGCGCCTGTCTGCTGAGCTGAAAATTCAGCCCCCAGTATTGTGAACAGATTTAGTAAAGTCATCTTCAAGGTCCTTCACTAAAATCCATGCACATCAGTGTCAAATATGAGATTAATGTGCACTACTCTGTATGGTGTTTAAAATTAGTATTCCGCCAATGGTCAATAAAGTGACCTGGTGAGCAGATTACAGTCTCTAGCTTGACAAATCTGTTTAAAGGACTTATCCAACAAGGTGCTACAAACAGAACAGTTCAAAAACCAATGAATTAAAGCGAATATACTGGGACGTATATAGAGCTCAGTAGGTGACTTCCATTTTGGGGGCATAGTGGTATTATGATAATGTCACTAGACTCTAAGCCAGAGGCTAACACCTTGGGAACACAGGTTCAAATCCCACCATGGTAGTGGATGGAATTAAAATTCAATTAATAAAAACTAGAATTGAAATCCAGGCCTGAATTTTTGCTCCTGTGTTGGGAATGTTCCCAACTCCACAAACCTGACTCAGGAGACAGTGACCCGGATGGTCTGATTTTCGTTCGGGGGGTCGGGGGTGTGGGGTGGTGGTGTTAACAGGAGTCAGACTGGCCAACCCCAGGAACCCAGGTAACCACTGTGGCTCCTGTCTGAAAGGCCAATCTTGGTGCTTTAGCACTTTATCCCAGTTGTAAAAAAAACAAGAAAGCAAAAAACAGCCCTCTAGCCCTCAACCACCACCCCCAAAACAGTCCCCATGCCCCTTCCATGCCAACCCATGCCACCACATGGCCCTACTAACCCCCCCCCCCCAATGGCCCTTCATGCTCCCTATGCCAACCTATGCACCTCTACCCAACCCTCATGGCCCCTCAAATCCCCAATGCCAGCCTATGGCCCCTGCCCACCCCCATGGCCTCTCATAACCCCTATGCCAAATTAATCCCCCATCCACCACCCTTTGCCCTTACACTCCCCATTTCAACTCACCCTATATCCACCATGGGCAGACTTCAGGGTCCATGAAATAAAGTTCTAAGTGTCTATTGATGACTTCACTATTTAAAAGGAGAAACACTCTCATTGATAAAAAAAAACATTCACCACATTTAAGTTCCTTCAACTACATAATCCCTTATAAAAACAAGCATTTCTGTTCATAACCCCACATCAAAGACTTTATAACTACTTTGAGCTGTCAATCACGTTATGATCCCAGCTGATATCACTACTGGACAAGGCAGATAAGATTATAAGAAATAGGAGCAGAAGTAGGCCATTCGGTTCATCGAGTCTGCTCCGCCATTCAATGAGATCATGGCTGATCTGATAATCCTCAACTCCACTTTCCTGCATTTTCCCCATAACCCTTGATTCCCTTACTGATTAAAAATATGTCTATCTCCACCTTGAATATACTTAATTACCCAGCTTCTACGGCCCTCTGTGGTAAAGAATTCCACAGATTAACTACCCTCTGAAAGAAGAAATTCCTCCTCATCTTTGTCTTAAGTGGGCGACCCCTTACTCTGAGTTATGTCCTCTGGTCCTAGGCTCTCCCAAAAGGGGAAACAACCTCTCAGCATCTACCCTGTCAAGCCCCCTAAGAATCTTATACGTTTGAATAAAGTCTCATTCTTCTAAACTCCAATGAGCACAGGCCCAACCTACTCAACCTCTCCTCATAAGAAAATTCCTCCATACCCGGGATCAACCTAGTGAGCCTTCTCTGGGCTGCCTCCACTGCCAGTACATCTTTCCTTAGATAAGGAGACCAAAACTCGTAGTGCCTTATATAGTTTTATACGCCATTCCCTTTGAAATAAAGGCCAACATTCCATTTGCCTTCCCTATTACCTGTTGAACTTGTATCATGCAAACCCCTACAGTCTTTCTCCATTTATTTATTTTTTCATGGGATATGGGTGTCACCAGCATTTATTGCCCTTGCTCAGAGGCATTTTTAACAGCCAACCACATTGCTGTGGGTCTGGAGTCTGGGTCTGTAGGCCAGACCAGGTAAGGACAGCAGATTTCCTTCCCTAAGGGACATTAGTGAACTTGATGGGCTTTTATGACAATCAACAATGGTTTCATGGCTTAGACTTTTAATTCCAGATATTTGTTGAATTCAAATTCTACCATCTGCTATGGTTGGGTTTGAACCCAGGTCCCCAGAGCATTACCCTGGGTCTCTGGAGTACCTGTCCAGCGACAATGCCACTATGCCACCACCTCCCTGATAATATTCAGCTCCTCTATTCTTAATGCCAAAGTGCATAACCTCACATTTTCCCACAATATATTTCATCTGCCACTTTTTTGACCACTCACTTAACCTGTCCCTCTCCCTCTGTAGACTCCTTGTGTCATCCTTGCCACTTGCCTTCCCACCTATTTTTGTATAATCCACAAATTTGGTGATAGTACATTCACTTCCCTAATCTAAGTCATTAATGTATGATCTCAGGGCGGAAACTGGCTTGATAGATCCTAACTTTTATTTTTTTGTTTTGATACATGGAGAGTGGCTACTGAACAGAGTCACATGAGTCAGCTGATGAACTTTTAACAAAAGAATAAAACAGTTATTAAACAAGATCACAATATTCTTTCACCCACAACTATACCTTTACAGATTATTACAGGTTTGTAAGGATAACACAAGTTACAAAAGCTACCTTATACTCTAATGTTCACAGTAAGTACACAGTCCATGAAACCAATAGGCAATCTATGGTCAGACATGACTCTCTGAAACCAAGTGATAAATACCAACCCAAACAGATGCTATGAATCTCTCCTCAACTCTCCTCCAGATGCTTGTCACACTGCGAGCTAACCAGTCTCACAGAACTCCGACTTTCAGAAAAGTGTTTCCAATCTTCACTCTCCAAGAACTTGCTTTAGAATCTTCTCCCAAACTGATGTTTTCTCTCAGATGCTTTCTGCAAGGGTCCACCTCCAGGGTTTCGAGTTCTCCTTCCGATATTCCTCTCCCTGGATCGCCATGTGCATTCAAGCTTTCTTCTATGCACTCTCTCTTACTGACTCAGCCATGCCAACAGAACAGCACTGCTTCACATGCCCATAGTAAAGAATTACAGAGCTTCAACTGTCCCCTTGGATCTCCTGACTTCCTGCCCACCTATATTGCTTTAAATCTGCATCCTGCAGCTTTCTCCCTTTAGGCTTGAAGCTTGGAGCCTTCCTCTATACTCCTTAATTTCACTTCCACAGAACAGGACCTTTTCCAGGTTCCTGTCCTGCTCTTTGATTAGATTGCCCTCTTGGGACCTTACCTGTTCCACTCTCCTGAATTTGGGGACTTTCTTCTTTATTTTCTGGAACCTGCTTCTGCAGTTCCTTCTCTTGTGTCCAGCTCCTCCTGGCAGTTGGCTTCAGCATTAATTTGGGACGTGTTATCTGTCCCTCTGCTGTCCAGCCTCTCTGGAATCCTGGCTTCAACAGAACTGAAACTGCTTTTCTAGTTTTTTTCTGTGGGTCCCTCACTCTGGACCTCTGTTGCTCAGCAACAGCACATTTTCTTTTAACCTTGTTTGTTTTTACTTCCCTAAACCACTACTCTCCTTGATAACACAGCTCTCCACTTCAAGGGTCATAAAATTCATTAGAATACCGGCACACAAACAAAGCCTTAGACCTGCTGTTTCCACTCTAAACTGAAACTAGATTCCAGGTTTCACTTTTTAAACTCAGAAATAGAAAAATATAAATTAACTTAAACTTAAATATATACCTTATTCCTAACAAACCCAAATATGGATATAACTTACTTAAGCTCTCTCTATTGCCTAACAATCAAACTGTGAACCAACAGGCACCCCACTGTGATAATTATAGGTTGCGGAGTCAGTCATGCAGCACAAATCTTATAATGATATCCCTCAGGCATCGTCAACAGAGAGCTTCAAATAGTAGCACTGATTTTTTTTAAAAAAACTATAGACTTTTTAAAAATTCAAAGGCCAGGAGATGTAAATGCCTTGACAGTCTATCTGCTTTTTATGCACATTCCTGTCTATTTTTAACAAGCTCAAAGGGCATTTGACCTCTCCCAAAGGTGTCTCTACATCTATCGGAAAGGGTGCCTTACCTCTCTAAAAGGGTACCATACCTCTCCAAACAACTCTCATAAGTTTAGATCTTCTCTTGAAAAGTTTAAAGCCTGCAACATGTGTTTTGGATGTCTCACTAACAAAAATTAAATCTGTTTGAAGGCAGCTGCACTTTTACATGTGCAGCTGCCTTTGTGAACCACGGCTGTGCAAACTACAATTTGCCCTCATTCTGACCCCTGCCACCCAATGCCACACCCCCCTCCCCCCGCCAATTGGTGAAAATGGTGTTTGTTGGATTCGGGGGCGGGACTTCAGGAATCCGTGCTCCAGTGCCATTTTGGCTAAGCCTGAGACCTTCTCCATTGTTGCAAAAATTCAGGCCTTAGTCTCAGTTATGGAAGCCAAGAAACTATCAGTGATTGTCATAAAGAAGCATCTAGTTCAGTAATATCCTTTGAGGAAGGCAATCTACTGCCCTTACCTGGTCTGGCCTACATGTTACTCCATACCACATTAATGTGTTTGACTCTTAATTGCCCTCTTAAGTGGCCTAGTAAGCCACCCAGTTCAAGGACAATTAAGGATGGGCAACAAATGCTGGCCTTGCCAGCAACTCTCACATCCCTTGAAATAATAAAGAAAAAAAAAAACATTTAGTGCAGGCTGGTGGACTTCAGGTGGAAGGTCAGCCATGAATGGCAGTGCACACTTGGGGGCCGAATGGTCTACCCCTGCTTCTATTTCCTATGTTCTTATCTCCAGAGCTCCTTCTTAACTTCATTCACAGGGTGCGACTGTCACTCTCCAGGTCAGCATCCATTGCTCCTCCTTAATTTCCCTTGAGAAGGTGGCGGTGAACCACCTTCTTAAACACACCTGGCTTGCGGGGTCCTTTCAGAATCAATCGTATAGCTGTGGGTCTGGAGTTACATGTAGGCCGGACTGGATAAGGACGGCTGGTTTCCTTGCGTAATAGATTATGGGCAAACCAGATATTTTAAATTAAAATGACGATCCAGCAGTTTCACGGACACTATTGCTTACACTAGATGCTGGTTCGGTTGTCAAGCACATGAAGAAACTGATGGTATCACTCTCAGTGCATGCAACATTCACAACTGAGTTTTACACAGGCAAAGGGCCTAAAGCCTATTCCAGACATGCTCCCTGAATGCCTATGGAGAAACCTTTACTAAATAGCAGGCGATATTTTCAGCATGGAATGAACGTGCGCACGTCAACTGTCACGTTGATCCTTTAAGGCCTCCGTTTTACACCTGTAAAACAGGCACAATTTCTGGGCAGTGACGTCTGAGCTCTCCTCAAACCAATCATTAACTCCTCATCACTCCAGTGAGTTTTCTGTTTAATCCCTATCTTGGTCCAATGTGTTGTGCGTAACATCTGCTCATAATTCCTTGCAGTCCTCATAACTAGCGACGAGTATAATGGCAATCTATTCACAGTTGGTCTGTCTCATTCAATAGCCAATGTAGTTTTCAATGAAGGTGGGGGTGCTCAGTTCCATCATTCCACTGATTGATGTGCATTGTTTCTGCCCCACTGCTCCCTAAGATTTTGAGGCAGGGACTCCAGGATGTGACCTCTCCATGTTCTGGGTTTCTGAGGCATTCAATGTCCTTGACCTCGCTGGTCGCTAATTAATGCTTTGTATGACTGAAGTTTTGCGCGGAATTGACGGTGTTTTTTTTAACATTTATCGGGACTCATGATTGTGATTCAACTGTGCACATTTTAAGAATCCAATGTCTGAATAAGATTTTGTTTTTGGTTGGGCTGGTGGGGGGGGGTGTGGGCAGAGAGACATGAGCCAGTGCAATTATATTTTATCCTGCTAAAATTGTGGGAAATGGCCATTTGATTTAGTTAATTAATGCAGAATGTTCATTTTATACATTTTTAAATAAGTAAAATCATTACATTATCTATTGATATTTTAATTGTTAAAAGAATTTGAACATTCCAGATCCACCACTTAAATCATTAATGAATGCAAATGACTATTCTGTTCATAAGCCAACAATAGAAAGAGAGAAAGAGAGAGAGAGAGAGAGGGACAGAGCTAAATCTCACACTTCTAGCTTTCTAATAGAGAACAAACCTATCACTGTAACTCAGTGTGAAGTTTGCCTTTGAGTCCATTGGAGCTGTTATACTTAATGATTAAACCTTGCTTGAGGCTGTGATGTTTTGGTACTGTTAAAACATCATTTATCTTTGTTTTTCCCCCGTGAATTCTTGGGACATTTTCTTTATTTTCATTGAAATAGTTAATTCAATAGCTAGTTAAATCACTTGAGAGGCCTATCCCTTCTGTCCACTGTGGGGGAGATTCTGACATGAACACTGCCCGTCAGCAAAGACATACTTCTGGAGACCCAATGTGGATTCCGGCCATCCAGGGGAACAGTGGACATGATTTTTGTTGCATGACAAATCCAAGGGGAGGGTGTCTGGAACAATGCAAAGAGCTCCACATGGCCTTTATTGATCTGTCAAAAGCCTTTGGCTCCATCAACTGTGAAGCCCTTTGGAAAGCCCTCCAGAGACATTGCTACTATGCTGTTACTCCTGCATGACGATATGACAGCAACTGTCCTTTCTCAATGAACTGGAGACTGAGACCTTTTGTATCCGGATGAGTGTCAAGGAAGACTGTATGACTGCACCAACTCTCCTCGTTATTTACCTCAGCCTGGTCATGGAAGGGGTCATGATTGACATTCAACTCAACAGGAAGCTTTTCAACTTCAACAGACTGAGAGCCAAGACAAGTTGACCCTCCAGCATGTTGTTGTCATCCCACCAGTAACTTTTTCTCTAAATTAGACAAGAAATCCCAGGTATTTATCAAGAAAATAAAGTTACAAGGTTCCAAAGTTAGGGTTCCATGGTGGCACAGTGGTTAGCGCTGCTCCCTCACAACTCCAGTGACCCAGATTCGATTCTGACCTCGGGTCTCTGTGTAGTGTTTGCATGTTCTCCCTGTGGCTGTGTGGGTTTCCTCCAGGTGCTCCCATTTCCTCCCGCCATCCAAAGGCGTGTTGGTGAGATGCATTGGCTACAGTAATTTGTCCCTTAGTCTGTGTGTGTCGGAATGTGTGCCCTGTGATGGACTGGCATCCTGTCCTGAGTGCACCGTGCCCATTGCCTGTCAGGGTGGACCCTTACTCCCTGCAACCCTGAATTGGATGAAGTGGCTCTGGGAAAGTGAGTGATTCCAAGGTTTTAAACAAACAGAAGAACTTTTACTATACAAGAGTCAACAAAACAAACAGTCAGTGCTAGCTCTCTTAAACTGTAACAAACATAAGTAACATGAGGTAAACATGAATTAACATGCAACCTCCAAGCTACATACCATCCTGACTTGGAACTATATTGCCGCCCCTTCGTTGTTGCTCAGTCAAAATCCTGGCACTCCCTTCTTGACAGCACTGACCTACAAGGCATGGACTACAGTGTTCAAGAAGGCACTTCGCCACCATCTTCTCAAGGATAATTAGGGATGAACAATAAATGCTGACCTAGCCAGTGATGCCCATACCTCTTAAAAAAGCAGTGAAACAAATGTTTAAATACAACTGCAGCAGAAGATGATAGGTAACAACTCTAGACCATTCTCCACTCAAGAAATGTTTACTCCTCTGTGTCAACTGGTAGTCCACAGCATCCTGGTATTATACTGGACTATTTTTTAATGGTGTATTTTTTAAATTGACCACTGCAATAAGAGCAGAGTTCATGTTATTTTTCTGCTGTGGAAATGAATTGACATCATCTTATGTTGTGCATTTTCTGTAGGCCTGAGCTAACGGTAAACAGCTACTGAGAATGAAATACCTTTTTAACAAAACATTCTCACATCAATGTGACAACTAAATATAAGTATTCAGGTACAGTCAGACATCAACCTAAGAAGAAGCCAAAATACAGGTCTTGAGGCAACTTAAAACTGAAGGTCATGATCTGACCAGTAGTCACAGTGATTCATACCAACATTAGATCATAAGATGGCATTCAACAGCGTCCTTTAAGTTCAGCAGGTACTGTGATACAAACTGAATAACATTTACTGCTACTACGTCACCTCTGACTATGGCATGGCGCCTCACTGACTCAACACACTCAAAACCAGCTCCGCTGGGCATGTCATTCATATGCCTGACACCAGACTATAAAAGCAACTGCTCTACTTGAACTTGGTCATGGTGGGAGATTCTCAGGAGGACAGTGGAAATCCTTAGCGATGTCCTAAAAGCATCACTGAAGAGGTCAATCATCCCTGCGGACTCCTCGGTGTCCCTGACTTGTGACCAACCGAAATGGAGAAGATTCGATTATGAATGGACTGAACACATCGAGAGACTTCACTGGGAACATGCAGCAGTGAAGTCGAGGCATGAAGCATTGGAGAGAACACACAAACCTCCAAACAACTCATCTACCTGACCCACCAAGCATCACCTACCCAACATGTGGCAGAGCCTGTAGATCATGAACTGGACTTAACAACCACTTCAAAACCCATCAAACCGCAGTGGAAGCAAGTCATCTTTGATCCTGGGGGAACATCTAAGAAGAAGCAGCTAAGGAACACTGACATGCGCTTATCATGAAATCATTAGGAGCACCGATAGTGCAAGTAACCCAGAGGCATTGATTCATACTGTCGGCACTGTGTATGGTCAGTAGTCTGTGAGAGTAAATGGTCCAATGGGATGAATGATGCATGATACTAGGCCAATGGGTTGACTGATATACAGTGGAATTACCCCATGAGAACAATGATGTATATGGAAAATAGCCCAAAGGTGCCAGTGGTATGTATTGGAATTAGACCACTGGAGTAAATTAATTGCTGCCACTAGTTCATTAGGGTGACTGATGCATGTCATGATGGATCAGGCACATAATCATTATTGACCAATAACAATAACAACAACTTCTTCCATCCCATTTAATTACCAGAATACGTGAAGTAAAAATTGGTTGAAATAGAAGCAGATTTCAGTTTTCACAAGCCAGCATAAAGCTGCCTGAATCCGATCACTAATGACTTGGCTTGGTTCAGCGCATTCCTGGTGAAGGCCCTGGCTCACAAAGACTTCAATGCTTTATTGCAGAGTGAGTTACACCATCCAATCAACTGATAATGAATATGTCAGTCGACCTATTCTAACACGCTAGATATCATTATTGCAAGATAATGATGCAATTTATTACGAAACATCATATAATGATCTGCTCAATGGCTTTGTAATAAAGGACTAGAGTACATTCAGCAAGAAATATTTTAAAACTATCAGTACCAGGGGTATTTATTTAAAGTGACAAAACATTTTAATTCTAGCTGTCTACTTCTACAAGTAGATTTGAAAAGCTGATTTATTCTGCACATGCAGTTATGGTTGTCCCTGAAGAATTGCAAACACATACAGCAAATGAATCAAAAAGAACAATTGAGAAAGAAAATGCAAATGCTTTCATTTATCCAGCACCTTATGAAATCTTTAAACACCTCAAAGTGCTTGGCAAAGTTAACTGTCTTTGAAGCGGACTGACTGATATTTACAAAAATGAGGTAGCCATTCTAAGAAAGCAAAATCACACTTTATGTGTGGTGCTGGTTGACTGGGTACTTGACAAAGGCACTCGGACAGTCCAATGTTCCTTTAGGTAGCACCAACACAACTATTGGAAGATAGGCCATATCTCATTCCAATATCTCATTGGGTTGATGTAAAAAGGTTTAGCCATGATAATAATGGAGCAGGATCAATGGCCATATCCCCTATTCCAACTCCTATTTCTTAAGTCCTTGCCTCAGCCCTATTATGTTTCAGTGCTTCCTGAGTGCTGTACAGGAATGTCAGCCTGGATGATGAGCTCAAACTCTGGTGCAGAGCTCGAATTAACAGTCTGCTGGTGCTGAGGCAACATCAGCACTTCAACCAACATCGCTAAAACAGATTGGCTTGGATTTTGTGGTAGTAATTAGGCTAAACCATGTCGCTCCTTTTGCTATCATTACTCCACTGAAACTGTCAGGAAATTCTGGAGTCCACAAATGTGCAGTCAAACATGGAGATCCAGAATAAAAGCAAAAAACTGTGGATGCTGGAAATCCAAAACGAAAACAAAAACAAAAATACCTGTAAAAACTCAGCAGGTCTGGCAGCATCTACGGAGAGGAACACAGTTAACGTTTCGAGTCCGAATGACCCTTCAACAGATGAACAGCTGTTGAAGGGTCATTCGGACTCGAAATGTTAACTATGCTCCTCTCCGTAGATGCTGCCAGACCTGCTGAGTTTTTACAGGTATTTTTGTTTTTGTTATGGAGATCCAGAAGCTTTTTTTAGTGGTTCTATGTTTTGCCATGGGGCATGTGGTTGATGTTACTCAGACTACAAATCACTGAAATGACGAGAACTTGCCCTTTTATATGACTAGCCTTCATGTAAAGTGTTGAAAAAGTAACACTTTGTTGAATGAGGTGTCACTGGGTCTTTAACAGTATACAAACTTCATAATTACTTCTGAACAGTGTCTCTGAACATGAAAAAACTCGTTTAATGTTTGCGGAATATAAAATTTCTCATTATGATAAATAAAGGTTCCACATAATTTTAAAATGAGGACTTTTACAAAGGTCTTTTTTAACGATATTTCAGCTTTTATCTCAGCCCTGTGTGCATGTTTCAAACATTTTCTTTTTCACCTTATATAAAATTTTACTTAAAATTGAAAAAATTCTGTTTTTTTTTAACTTTCTGGGTTACTGTCTGTAAGAATACTTCTATGTGATTGGCTGGTTACCCTGCTTGATGACATCACTGTTGCTAGACACCTGGGGATTCCAGGTTCAGATTCAGAGTACCGGATTCAAAGTGACATTGGGAAAGCAAAGATCCACACCATAGAGATTGCTCGATCTTGGTGGGCAGCTTTCTTTTTGGTCAGTGGCTAGTGTTGCTGATTTGCCACTGACCTCAAAATGCAGGTCAAAAATTGGTAATTTATTTCATTGCCACTTGCTGCTCCATTCCCCCACATTGCATTAGTGACTCATTTCAAAAGTACTTCATTGACTGTAAAGCACTTTGAGGCACTCTTGGGCTATTAAAGATTTAATAGTGCTGTATGTGATATATGGAAGCAAAAAATGACATGGGCTTATTTTCATTAATTTAAACCTATGTGTAATCCGGTGAAATATGAACATGCCAGAAAGGCACAGTAAAAGCACAGCAGTGCAGTTAATCACACCACCAACTATGTCAGCCTGGCTTCTTCCATAGGTTGCGTTCCCACTCCAATGAAGAGTTTGTGGGGTTAGAGTTTCACAGCAGGAAATCAGCTCGTAATGTAGGCTGACACTCTGTCACCACTGAGAGCATCTTTTATTGGAGAGGCTTTCCTTTAGGCTAGACATCAAACCAAGATCCCACCTTCCATTTAAAGAGCTCACAGCAGTTGTGAAAGAGCAGGAGGTTCACCGAGTGGTCATATTTGCCCCTAAACCGCTACCACCAAGCAGATTCATTGCGTCTTCCATTTCTGTCAGTAAACATTCTGAGATTCATCCTGCAAAACTGATATAAAGTTCCATTGCAATATTATGCCTCATGCTCAGTGCCACTCAACCATGCAGTTCTGTTTACTGCCCTATAGGAAAGATGTGATCGCGCTTGGGAGGGGGCAGAGGAGATTAATGAGGATGTTGCCTGTACTGGGGAATTTTAGTTATGATGAAAGATTAGGTAGGCTGGGGTTGTTTCCTTTGAAACAGAGGAGGCTGAGAGGAGACCTAACTGAAGTGTATAAAATTATGAGGGGTCTAGATAGAGTGGATAGGGAGGCCTTCTTCCTCTTGATTGAAGGATATATGTTTAGGGTAAGAGGTAGGAGGTTTAAGGAGGCCTTGTGGTGCAGTGAGTATGATCTATACCTCTGGGCCAGAAGCTCAGGGTTCAAGTCCTGCCCCAGGACTTGATGGCCATGGATGTTGTCTGCATAATGTGGCAAAACAGATTTTCAGCTTGAAGCCCTTCCAATATGCCTGATGGCAGGCATTGAAGAGTTTCCTGGTCAGCCTTACTACAGAGGGCAATGGTAAACTACTGCAGTACTTTGCCAAGCATAGTCATGGACCAATCCAATGGAAGTCCATGGTCGCCACTGCCCTGTCAGGTTCATGGTACCTGAAGGTGATTTACAGGGTAATTTTCTTCATCCAGAGGGTGGTGCTGATCTGGAACTCATTGCCTGAAAGGATAGCTAAGGTTGAGACCCTCATAACATTAGAAGTACTTGGATATGCATTTGAAGTGTTGTAACCTAGAAGGCTACGGAACAAGAGCTAGAAAGTAGGATTAGGCTAGATGGCTACCTGTTGGCTGGTGCAGACTACGGGCCAAATGGCCTCCTTCCTTGCTGAAAATTTCTGATTCTATGGTCACCACTGCTTTCATTTAATTCCAATGAATTCCCTCTCCAACCAGTATCCTGTGTTTCTTTACTAATTGCTCCACAACTTCAACCCACTTTTAGAAACTGCCCCAGCTCTACATCCTAACTCATATCCTCTTCATTTCCTCCTTTCCCTCTTTCCAGAAGAGGCTTTTCTTTCTCCTGCTCCATTATTGGTGGAAGAACTATTAGCTTACAAATGTTTTCCCTAAACCCCTCTACGTTTCTGGACTTCTCAGTAAAAAGTTCTCCTCAGAGCTCATGATACTGACCAAGCATTCAGTCACCAAATCCAAGTCCTCCTTAAAGGATGTCCCCCTGCCCTTTCATTGAGAGGCCATGGAAGCAGTGTTAATAGAGAAAAGCACAAGTGTAGACTGCTATTGTATTGCCATTTGTTGAATGTGACTGATGTAAAATAGCTGAGGCGTTTGTCTACATAACTACAATAAGTGCACTTCAAAAGCATTGTACCTGAAGAAAACAGCGATTAATATTTGATGGTTTCATGTGTAATGCAGCAATCAAAGGGGCAATCATCTACACATTTAATTTGGTCTCAATAATATCTTCACTGCAGCCACAATCACTACACAAAGCACTTGGATGTATTTCAAGAAGGCACTGCATAAATATTAAGTATTTATTATCATTATTAGTGCTACTCCACATCTAATGGCTGTTTGCTGTGTGTTATATATAAAAATAATGTTCAAATACAAACTCTTATGGATCAGCCAGTCTCCAATTTAATACACAAATAACATTTCAGCCTTTAGTGAAAGCAACCAAATGGTACATCGTGACTCAAAGCTCAACCGGAGACAAACAAGGTCACACAATTTCTCACACCCAACCTGAACCCTGTAAAAATGCATAATTAACATACACATAACTCGCAAAGCTATCACAGAGCCTCGCATCCACAAAAATATGAACCTCCACTGAAAATACATTCAGATGGGCTGGCTCGGAAGATACTGTAATTGCATTAACTCAGGCCAAGAGGGAAGGGGGGTGGGGGGGGGGGCGACCAAAATAAATAAGCCAAGCTCCTGCTGCTGATCCAGCGAGCCCTGCAAAAAGTGCACTTGTGTGATATTTGGCAATGACACAATCAGAATTGTGTTGTGATGTCCGTGACGCCGTCTGAGCAATGGCCGTCTGACCAAGGTGATGAAACATGGCAAACATTTATGGACCTGCACAGAAACTTGGGTCAGAACCTTCAAGCTGTGTCCAGAAAGCTCGGCAACTGATACCAATATCAAAAATTTAGTAGTGCTGGTTGATACATTGCTGGTAACCCAAAACAGCATGCAATTGTCCCCCAGTGAAGTGAGGTGGAACGTGATCATAGGTCATTTAAATGAGTCCTAAGAACCATTTGAAACCTAGATAACTCTGTTCCGACTCTGTTCCTCTGTTCCGATACCGTTCAGGGAAAAGAAAATGCAATTCTTAAAGATGCCAGCATTTGCCCCAAAAACATTCATACAAAAAGAGTTGTTGCGTTTCATTTGACTATTCATTATTTTAGAAAACTATGCAATTACCTGTCCTGGATAGCACACAAATCTATATGGAGGTCAGAGAAGTTTCCCTGCAAGCCTTGCTGCACCAAAATGAGATCCACTGCCTGGTTGTCAATCAATATAAGCCGCATGCAGCCTTCAAACGCACCGAAGGGATTTAAACAATCGGCAGTAGTGGCATTTTCAGGACAACCTTTGAAGAAAGAAACACATATTAAACAGTAAGATGACAAGAACTGTTTGGAAATATATTATTATGTTGTTGGGTTGGAATGGTTTCAATAACTCCCAAAGAATGTCAGCTGCAAACGCTCTAACTTTATTGTAACATATTTACGGTTTTGAGCACATTCTCTTATACTAACTTCTCTCCACGCTGCTTTCTCCGAGATTCAGACCACGAGAGTATATGTCACTTCCTGCTGTGATATCACAGACTATTATAGTCCACCCTTTCTGGAGTCTAGTTTAACATAGTCCATACTACAGCAAAGACCCAAAAGCCACTAGACCCAGTGAGCTGTCTTTTTCTGACACCTAGGGAGGGCAGAGCAAAGTTCTGGCTATGAAGATAGTTCTAATTATTCATTCAGTATTACTTGAAGAATAACAATTATTAATATATGATGGTTTCATGTATAATGCAGCAATCTATGGGTAAATCTTGTATACATCTTAAGTTTGTTTTGGGTGGGATTTTACACTTGGCTGCTGGCATGTTGAAATATACGGGTTTCCAGTTAAATCCAGTGGGTGACCTCCCCACTGCCTACTTGCAGGGAGGTGGGAGAGGCGTTGAGCAGCCCACCCTCCCTTGGGCCTATTGAGGCCCTAAAGTAACCAATTAATGGCTACTTAAAAAGGCTCGTACCAACGTTGCTGGTATTTGATCCACGATGCGGTGGGGCCCACGCCATGCGGGAAGCCCAGCAGCTTTAACTGCGCAGTCTGGTGTCGGGCAAGGCGGGGGGTTCTCCTTTGCGGCTGCTTAGCCCTGTCAGAGGCGCCACCTCCCAAGGTCAGCCCACCCTTGAACACTCCCCACTGGCCTCTTGAACCCGCCCACGACCGCCATCCCCCACCCGCCCACCCCACCCCACCTCACCTCCCCCAACCTCCCTCGCTGAGATCCCCGACTCTGTACTTACCCGGGCTCCTCTGAGCGGTGGGGCTGCCTGTTGTCTCAGCAGTGGCCAGTGGTGCTGCTAGGACTACAGGCCTGCCAGCCATCCGATTGGCTAGCAGATTTCTAAGGCGGGACTTCCTACCAGAGAGGGGCAAAAGTGTCACCTTAAAACAATTAAGGTGCTCCCATTAAAATGCAGCAGGGCAGCCTTTGGGATCGTGGGCGGGCTCCCCACCGACCTTTTAACCAAGGGGAGGGGGTGCAGGGACCACAGCATCCCATAAAATCCAGCCTAATTATATCTTCACTGCAGCCATGATCACTTAACAATAGTCACCAGAAAAAGAACTACAGCACTCTTATGTTGCATATTTAGTGTTGCATAAATATCCCAAGGTTTTTTTAAAAAAAGGATAGAGGAGGGGGGGAAGTAGATACCGAGCAAGAGCTGGAAGAATCAAGCATGGAACCAAATTCATCCTTGAGGAGGTTTTTGAAGGTGGGGGCCGGGGGGAAGGGGGAGGTAGATCTAGGAAGATGTAAGTGCTTTTATGACCTCAGATTGACCCAAAACACCTCACAGCCAATGAAGCACTTTCAGTAATAGTCACCGTTTAAATACAGGTAAAATGTTCCAGAGAGCAAGGCCATGACAATTGAAGGTCCTACCAAAGATGGACTCGGTTAATAGGGTCCCGATATGGAAGAGCGGAGTGTGCAAGTGAACTGCCAGTATGGAAGAGGTTGCAGATGTATTACAGGATAAGCCCATGAAAGGATTTATAATGAGGATAAAGACAATTATGTTGTCACGACAATGCCAATAATCACCATGCGCTGGACTGAGTGGGAAAATATGTTCAGTTGACCCCTGATTAACAACAAACATCAACTTCACAAGAAATATTGTTAGAAGTAGTATTGTAGGCTCAGATCAGGATGTACAAATAGAAACAGCTCCTGAGGAAAACTTCATACAACAGAGGACAATGTCATTAATTAATTGGAAACTAAGCCACCACAGGACACGCAACAAGAAGCTATATTAAATTATCAATTCTCTAAAACCTGGTGCTGCATTTTAGTTAAACCTGACAGTTGTTTTTTGTGATATTGTACACAAAAAACATTAGAAATGATTAGGTAACATTCAATGTCTAGATTAAGGATATTTTTAGTTCAGTTGTGTTCAGATGCATTCATATTACGGAAATTAAGATAAATGAGATGGAGTTTGACAAATTGAAAAACTAATGCACAGAGTGTTTATTTGAAGTCAGCTCGACTAAACATTAAAGCTAAAATCACTGATACTATGTACTGCACTCCCAGCTCAAAGTGGGTGCAGGTCATATTAATCAGTGCTACAAAGCTGTAGACCCTGTCTCTGAATCAGGCTCTCTTTGAGTGCAACTGCTCACTGAAAACTAGGATAAAAACAAAAAGCTAAAAGCTACTGCGGATGCTGGAAATCCAAAACAAAAACAGAATTACCTGGAAAAACTCAGCAGGTCTGGCAGCATCGGTGGAGAAGAAAACAGTTGATGTTTCGAGTCCTCACGACCCTTCGGCAGAACTGAAGTATAGTTAGGAGAGAGGTGAAATATAAGCTGGTCTAAGGTGGGGGGCGGGGGGAGAGAGAAGTTGAGGGTGGGGTGGTTGTAGGGATAAGCAAGCAGTGATAGGAGCAGAGAATCAAAAGATGTCACAGACAAAAGGATCAAAGAGGTGTTGAAGGTGGTGATATTATCTAAGAAAAGTGCTAATTAAGAATGGATGGCAGGATACTCAAGGTACAGCTCTAGTGGGGGTGGGGTGGACAGACTAACAAAGTATTAGTTGTAGATTTAAAAATAATGGAAATAGGTGGGAAAAGAAGAATCTATATAAATTTTTGAAAAAAAGGGGGGAGGGGGAAGAAATGGGCCCCTCCCCCCTTTTTTTCAATAATCTCCTGCCATCCATTCTTAATTAGCACTTTTCTTAGATAATATCACCACCTTCAACACCTCTTTGATCCTTTTGTCTGTGGCATCTTCTGATTATCTGCTCCTATCACTGCTTGCTTATCCCTACAACCACCCCACCCTCAACTTCTCTCTCCCCCCGCCCCCCACCTTAGACCAGCTTATATTTCACCTCTCTCCTAACTATACTTCAGTTCTGCCGAAGGGTCATGAGGACTCGAAACGTCAACTGTTTTCTTCTCCACCGATGCTGCCAGACCTGCTGAGTTTTCACTGAAAACTAGGGATTGCTGAATACACCCTATTATCACAAATGACATCCTACACAACGTTCACTCTTCATCCTTCTTGACCTGTCCACAGCCTTTGACATTGTTGATCACACTATCCTCCTCCAATGCCTCTCCACTCATGTCCAACTGGGTGGGACTGTTCTCACCCGGACAATATCTAGAATATCACTTGCAATGACCTCTCTTCCTGCTGCTGTACCATTATCACTGATCACCTGGAGGACCTATCCTTGGCTTCCTCCAAGGTCTTATAGGCATGCTTCCCTTCAGCAACACCATCTGAAAGCACAATGTCATTTTATATATGTACCTTGATGACACCCAGCTCTACCTCCCTGCTTCAAACTCCATTCCCTAGCTACTGACTCCATCCTTCTCCCTGGCAACACTCTGAGACTGAAGCAGTCTGTTTGCAATCTTGATGTCACATTTGACCTCAAGATGAACTTCCAACCAGGCAGTCACGCCATGACTAAGACTGCCTATAGCATCTGCAACATCACCCAACTTTGCCCCTTTCAGCTCATTCATGCTTTTGTTACCTCCAAACCTGACTATTCCAATGCACACATGGCTGGTTCTACCCTCACTTTCTCACATTCAATCCTCTGTAAAGTTGAGGTCATCCAAACTTGCTGGCCCTGTCTTAATGCACAACTCTAAGCTGAACCTTAATTAATTCACTTATTACTCCTGTGCTCATTAACTTACAATGGCTCCCAGTTAAGCAAGGTCTTGATTTTAAAACTCTCTTCCTTGTTTTCAAATCCATCCCTGGTCTCACTCCTCCCTATATCTAATCTCCTCCAACCCCAAAACCCTCCATGATTTCTGCATTCATCTTTTTATGATTTCTTGAGCATCCCTGATTTTTAATCACATCACTGGCCATGTCTTCAGTTACCTAGGTGCTAAGATGTGGAGTTCCCTCCCTACACCACTCGGCCTCTCTATTTTGCTTTCCTCCTTTACGACACTCCTTAAAACCTACCTCTTTGACCAATATCTCATTTTTTTAAATTCACTGGTGCGATGTGAGCAACATTGACTAGGCCAGCATTTATTGCCCATCCCTAATTGCCCTTGATAAGGTGGTGGGGAGCTGCCTTCTTGAACTGCTGCAGTCCCTGTGGTGTAGGTACACCCACTGTGCTGTTAGGACGGGAGTCCCCGGATTTTGACCCAATGACAGTGAAGGAACAGCAATATATTTCCAAGTCAGGATAGTGAGTGACTTGGAGGAGAACTTCCAGGTGGTGATGTTCCCACTTATCTGCTGCCCTTGTCCTTCTAGATGGTAGTGGTTGTGGGTTTGGAAAGTGCTGTCTAAGGAGCCTTGGTGAGTTCTCACAGTGCATCTTGTAGATGGTATGCACTGCTGCCACTGTGCATTGGTAGTGGAGGGAGTGAATATTTGTGGATAGGGTGCCAATGAAATGGGCTGCTTAGTCCTGGATGGTATCAAGATTCTTGAGTGTTGTTGGAGCTGCATTCATCCAGGCAAATGCAGGGCATTCCTGACTTGGGCCTGTAGATTGTAGACAGGTTTTAGGGAGTCAGGATTCTTAGCCTCTGACCTGCTCTTGTAGCCACAATATTTATATGGCCAGTCCAGTTCAGTTTCTGGTCAATGGTAACCCCCAGGATGTTGATAGTGGGGGAATTCAGTGATTGTAATGCCATTGCATGTCAAGGGGTGATGGTTAGATTCTCTCTTGTAGGAGATGGTCATTGCCTGTCACTTGTGAGGTGCAAATATTACTTGCCACTTGTCAGCTCAAGCCTGGATATTGCCCAGGCCTTGCTGCATTTGGATATGGACTGCTTCAGTATCTGGGGAGTCACAAATGCTGCTGAACATTGTGTAATCATCAGCGAACACCCCCACTTCTGACTTTCTGATGGAACGAAGGTCATTGATGAAGCAACTGAAGATGGTTGTGCCTACCCTGAGGAATTCCTGAAGTGATGTCCTGGAACTGAGATAATTGGCCTCCAACAACCACAACAATCTTCCTTTGTGCTAGGTGTGACTCCAACCAGTGGGGAGTTTTCGTCCTGATTCCTATTGACTCCAGTTTTGTTTGGGCTTCTTGACGTCACACTCAGTCAAATGCGGCCTTGATGTCAAGAGCAGTCACTCTCACCTCACCTCGGGAGTTCAGCTCTTTTGTCCATGTTTGAACCAAGGCTGTAATGAAGTCAGGGGCTGAGTGACCCTGGCGGAACCCAAACTGGGCATCAGTGAGCAGGTTATTGCGAAGTAAGTGCTGCTTGATAGCACTTTACTGATGATGGAGAGTAAACTGATGAGGTGGTAATTGGCCAAGTTGGATTTGTCCTGCTTTTGGTGTACAGGACATACCTGGGCAATTTTCCACATTGCTGCGTCATTGCCAGTGCTGTGATTGTGGTGGCATAGTGGTGTTGTCACTAGGCTATAATCCAGAGACCCAGGGTAATGCTCTGGCGACCTGGGTTCAAATCCCACCATGGCAGGTGGTGGAATTTGATTTTAATTTAAAAAAAATCTGGAATGAAAAGTCTGCTGATTGCTGTAAAAACCCATCTGGTTCACTAATGTCTTTTAGGGAAGGAAATCTGCTGTCCTTACTTGGTCTGGCCTCCATGTGACTCCAGACACACAGCAATGTGGTTGACTCTTAAAACGCTGCTTGAACAGGGTAATTATGGATGGGCAATAAATGCTGGCCTAGTCAACGACACCCACATCCCATGATTGATTTAAAAAAAATACTATTGCCGGAATATTATCAGGGCCCATCGCCATTGCAGTATCCAGTGCCTTCAGCCGTTTCTTGATATCACGTGGGGTGAATCGAATTGGCTGAAGACTGGCATCTGTGATGCTGGGGACCACCGGAGGAGGCCGAGATGGATCATGCACTTGGCACTTCTGGCTCAAGACTGTTGCAAATGCTTCAGCCTTATTTTTTGCACTGATGTGCTGGGCTCCCCCATCATTGAGGATGGGGATATTTGTGGAGTCTCCTCCTCCAGAGAGTTGTTTAATTGTCTATGGCTAGCTCTGATATTTTACTTTATAATGTTCCTGTGAAGTGCCTTGAGACGTTTTGCTGTGTTAAAGGTGCTATGTAAATATAAGTTATTGGTGATATTGTTTTTGCCCAGCTCTCTATCCTGCTCCTTAACATACCTGACTTTCATGCTATAATTATAACTCTCGGGGCTTCATTTTTTTTCAGTTTAGCTGGGTCTCTCTTCAATTTGAGAACACTGACTCTAGCAAGGCTCATTCAAGTAAGCAGCTTGGCAGTCCAGTGGCACATTTTTGGTTTCACTTGAACAGTTGGAGGCATCACAAGTCTTGGCATTCAATCCCCGATATATAAAAAAAACTTGACCTGATCTGCATACTGGAAAGAATCCAATCTTTTAAAGCAGCAATAAATTTCTTATGAAGCAATAGTGCAGAGTGCTGCCAGTTATTATATTTTCATCGTTGAACACACAACTGATTCCTCTGAAATTATGGGGGGAGTTTTCCAGCCTGGAGACTAAGCGCGATGGTGGGTGGGGAAGTAGACGTGGCTCCTGCTGGGCGATGGTGTGGGTTGTTGTGCCTGGTCATCTGCTTTTCAGCTCATTGCTTATGCATAAATGAGCAGCTCACCGAATCTCGTGGCGGGACGGGCTCTGATTCATCCGCCCTGCTGTTACCTCGTGGGTTGGAGGTCCAGCCGTCATATTTAAACGGCACCCACACAAACTTTCACTCTCTGCAATCCAGGGCTTGTTGCGGTCAGTCAAGCAATGGCCCCCCGAGAAGATCCAAACCATCTCCCCACCCAAAGTTTAGCCACAGTTGGCTGGAGAGACTCCCATTGGCAGTCCAGGACCAGCGGGAGGACCGCTACCTAAGACATGGCGCCAGGAGCTCCACCAACCTCACCATGCAGGCTTAGGAGGAGGTTGCCAGGGAGGTCAGCGCCTCTGGACCTCAGAAGAGGACCACCCTGCAGTGCAGGAAGATGGTGAATGATCTCATCCGCTCTGCCAGGGTAAGTCAAGCTTCTCCTCACTCTCAACTCACACTCCCATAAGGCATTCTCAGGGTTACAGACCACAGGATCTTACACACTACCAGCAGAAGGGACATGACCACTGATTCTCTTATGTACACTTCAACCTCATCATCTCATGGAACATCCTACACGTCATGGCTCCAGCCTTACTGGGGACCACTGAGCACACACAGCAGGCATGCATGCTTATGATCTGCTCTTGGATCCATGCTGCTCACAGTTTATTCATCCGTCTTTATGCAGGACAAGCTCGCTCATAACAAGAGGAGAGTTCCCAGGTTGAAGGGGGAATGCCGGAGATGAGGCCACTCAACGGCTTCGAGGAGCAGGCGGCAGAGCTGGCTTGTGAGGACAGGGACCGTTCCTGCGCCGAAGGCTAGATGGGCATCTCCCAACCAGCCAGTGAGGGTCCATCCAGTATTCATCACCAACCTGCGGACACCATGAGTGCCATTTAATGTAGGCAACTGTCTATCTAATCACTAATGACTTCCTCTCTATGACAGGCACCAGCAAGCAAAGCTACAGGGATACCGCCCGCCAGCCCATCAGCCCCAGCCCCCGGAGCGCCTCGGATGAGGATCCTGAGAAAGCATCCAAGGAATAACTGTCACAGCGTTCACCTGCACCCTCCACCAGCGCAGATGCGCATACTTGGGTGGGACCTAGTTCAAGAGCAGGCTCGGAGGACACTATCTGGTGAGCACAGCACAGAAACAGCTCCACAGAGGGTGGAGGCAGTGTCAGCCAAGGTCCCCGACACTTGGAGGACCGCTGGAGGCCAGGACCCTGCTGAGTTTGAGTCCGAAGATGAGCCTCTGGAATCGGCCCTCAGAGAAATGATGGAGTTCCAAAGGCAGGCAGGAGGACAGAAGGCAGGGTTGTCAGAGGCCACCAGCAGATTAGAACGAAGGATGGAGGAGTCCGTCCACATTCTGTCTGGTATCGTGGCTCTGACATGCGAGCGCATCAAGGTCACCATTGAGAGGGTGGCATCTTCCATGGAGACCCTGGCACAGTCGTTTCTGTCAGATATGCGCTCGGACCTGCGTGCACACTATCACTGCAGCCATTAGTGGGATCCATCAGCGGTTAGGCAAGAGGGGGCCGGGGCACCTCGACATCCCTCCAGGTGCCCCTTCTCCTCAAGAAGTCAGAGTGGGCACCCACAGGGAGGAGGAGCGTCAGCTGGACACCCTGGGGGGCCTCCACATAATACACTTCAAGGGTGTCCAGCTGCTCCAATTTTCCTCTGCCTGTGACCCCATCAACTCCAGCTGGTCAGGCCGAGGGGGCTGCAACTGCCCCTGAGCAGGGCACCCTTATCAGGTCAGGGTCCCCTAGGCCTTGGGCCTCCTGAGGACGTCTGCCAAGGTCAGGCAACAGGGCGTAGAGCAGTCAGCAGGCTGCCTCCACCTCTGCTGCAGATATCATGGTTGCACCTAGACATAGTGGCAGGGTTAGAAATATTAAGAAGTACTGACAGCACAGTGGTGCTTTATATGCTTTGCACATGTGTAAATATATTTTTCTTTTCAGCTTCAAAGTCTCAGCCAGTGAATGGCTCTTCCATGTGTTGCAATATTCCGAGGTCATCCAAGTCTAACCAATGCCCCCCGCCCCTCCAAAGTATATCCCATCGAGTCCCTCAGGTATATGGTGCCTCGCTGAATCTCAGATCAGTTAGTTGCCTGTATGTCCACAGAAGCAACATGAACAAAACCAGTTGCTATATGAATATGGTGGTTGGACAATTCATATGTAAGAGGATCGTGTAACATGGCCTCATGAGTATAGATTTTGGAATTTTTTTATTATCCTGATGTGGCTGCACTGAGATCTGTTCTCTGTGGATGTTATAGGTGTTAGTGGTGATCCACATCGGAGTCATTCCAACCGAGTGAACTTTTCAATGGTCTCCTTGTAATTACTGTCAGTTTTGGGTGTGGGTTACATTTTAAGTAATTGTCGGGGACCCTAGCCTTCCCTGCAGCATTAACTCGTGACCCCATTTACAGCTAAACATTATCTCTACAAGAGTTTCCACTCTCCACCTCCATGATGGAGAGCAATGGATCTCGTTTGCACTTGGTGACTCTTGAAATGTCCGCTAGATGACCATGACTATGCGATACTCTAGGCATGTGCCTAGTCTCATAATGCCAGCCTATTACATGTGAGGATGCTGGTTTGCACCTCAAGGTCTGGCTAGTGTGACTTGACGTAATCCTTGTGCTAACTCTCATAAGGGCAAGTGAAATGGTGATCTGATCGTGACAGTGCCATCAGTGTCCGAGGCTGCCTCGTACACATCTCAATCTGCTAGTATGAAAATGTGGAGGCCTGTAACAGGATGACAGTGAAGCTCCGGTACGTCTGTTAGGTTGTCTTTAGAGTAAACAAAGTTACTAAGAAATCCTTAAATGCTGTGTCGAGGTGGAGAGTGGAAACTATTGCAGAGATAATGTTTAGCTGTAAATGCGGTCACGTGTTAACGCTGCAGGGAAGGCTAGGGTCCCCGACAATTACTTAAAATGTAACCCACACCCAAAACTGACAGTAGTTACATGGAGACCATTGAAAAGCTCACTCGGTTGGAATGACTCCAATGCGGGTCACCACTAACACCTATAACATCCACAGAGAACAGACTTCAGTGCAGCGACATTAGGATAATAAAAAAAACTTTCCAAAATCGATACTCATGAGGCCATGAGTCCCGTCACTCTCAGTTGCCATTGCAATACTGGACGTGATCTTGGGATACTCCCGACGAAGGCAGGATCATGAGTGCTTGTCAATGATTAGGCAATGATGCTGCTGAAGCTCTGTCTGAACACACAAAGGTCATTTGCTCCAAGCCTCGCATCCATGATTGAAACTGACAGATCACAGCACCCTGAAGAGTGATCTCATGCTGGGGACGTAGTATGAGGATGAGGCCAGAACATTATTCACGCATGAGAGATGGCCTTTGGATAATAAAAAAAAAAATCCAAAATCTATACTCATGAGGTCTCTTACATATGAATTGTCCAACCACCATGTTCACTGTCTGGATTTAGATCAGTCTTCAGACAGTCGTGTGAGAACCAGTGATCGATGAGTATCTTCCTTTAGGCACCCTGCAATGCTCCAGGCATACTACCCTGAGTGCATTGATATCTGCAGTGCTGTTCCTGCCACTTAAAGGCTGCCAGAGACAGTGAATTGTTGGTGCGATAATTAAAAAGACTGCACCATGTCTACTGGCTTCAGTTTGAGTGCTGGTGGAGTTCTTATTCCTTTACAGGCCATATGCTCCATAGGCTGCCTAGCCTTCCAAGGATGAGGCCATCATTATGCAAGGTTGTGCTACTCATTCTGAGATCGATGTACTCCGTTGTTAATGTCTACCCTGCACCTAAAGGACAGGTGAAATGTATTCGTATGAGTTAATCTTCTTCATTGCCCTGGAACCTTGTTGCTATAAGGGTTTCACGGGCATGTCTGGCGGGTGCAATGGCCTCTTCCTGTGGGATGTCATCATCCTCATTCCATTTCGATGTCATCCCTTTTGGCGGCATCCTCATCAGAGGTGACGTGCAACTCCTCCATCTCTCCATGTGGCAGCTCTTTGGAGATCCCGGTTGTGTCAAGTGCAACAAACCATGATGATGTGGGACACCTTCTGGGGAAGAGACTGGTCCAAACATCTGAAACGCTTCTTCAGCATGCCAACGGTCTGCTCAATCAAGAACCGAGTCACGGAATGAGCCACAATGGACCTCTCCTCTGAAGCACTCTGTAGCACTCTGAAGCACTCTGTAGCCACCGAACAGATGTCATTAGCCATGTACTTTACAGGTAGCTTTTATCACCAATGAGCCGATCCTCAATGTGCTGAGGGCCCTCGAAGACCTGTGGCATCTATGAGTGACTCAAGATGTAAAAGTCATGCTTGTTCCCAGGGTACTTTGCAAAAACCTGCATAATCTGCTTTTGGTGATCACAGATCCGCTGCATAGTGAGAGAGTGTCGAAAAAGTTGATTGCTGTAGTCACCTTCAGAACCACTGCCAATAGATGACCTCTCAGTCTCTGCCACATCAGATCCTCCCAAAGAATGTGGCAGCTGTGAGCTACTGCAACCCTTGTCAAACAAAGGCATCTGCCGTACTGTCTCTTGCTCATCTTCAAATATGAGCGGCGTCTTCAATACACCCTGTGCCACGCAAAATGCCTCCGTGGAATTTGTCTCTCTTCCTCAGTTTCTGGGTCTTCATGGGGAACCCCTGGCCTATGTTCCTCAGGGCAAGGCTCTTCCCTTAGCCCTGCCAGGTGGCAACGGGCACTTCTTCTCCTCCTCAGTTGCATCAAAGCCACAATGAAGGCAGCATTGCCTGCTGCCTGCATTCTGCACTCCTCCATGTCTCTGTGGAAAAATAGTCAAGAAACACGATTGCACCTTAGCCTGCAATGATCACCTTCCATTTCCATCTAGGGAGTTGCTGTGAAGCCCTTGGGCTGCACTCATCCTGGACATTCCATCCCCAGGTCCTCCCTTGCCCATCCTGAAGGATCACAGATAGCTGAGTGCACCCTGCTCTCTCCATTCTCCCACCCTCCCACCCCCACCGCCTCTAGCATGATAGCAAATTCACAAAGGAGGTTGGATCTGGATGAGTACAGCCAGGCACTATCAACGTCAGTCAGGACACTGTCAGGCTGCATCCTTTAGAGTGGACGAGAGCTCAGCCTTGCACTAATTTAATGACTGTAATCGTTGAGTTGTGTAAACCCTGAACCTGCAATGCGTAGGGTGGTCGGGAGCATGTTGCATATGTGCTGTAGCTGTGGGCCCTTAAAAGTTTGATCCTCCAGACCGTTTTACATTCCTCTTTGAGGGACAAATGATCAATCATACCAAACCTACATTTGGCCCAAGCCCTAATGGATTCTCACAAGAATGCGCACCTTGAGTTAACTTGCCCAAATCATTCAATTGGCATTTGACTCTTCCTAGCATGTTTCAGCTGAGCCTTGCTCTTCATGTCCAGAACCAATAATTATTAGGGTGCTCCTTCTATCAGTCCAAAAGTGCAGTAGTCGGCTCCTCCCACAAGCCCTGGCGATTTTTTTCCAAGGTGATTATTCAACTGCATCATTATGTCGCCTGTCGGGGTGGTACTGTTCCAATTCTATTTCGAGACCAGTTTCCAACACACCCTGTTCTCCTTCACCCCTGTCACTGTCCAAGTCCCTCCTATCATCCTCGAAGCTCGTCATGTGCAAGTTTCACTCCCTCCGAACTCCCCCCTTTAACCCTGGAGCTCATCACAATTGTAATTAATATTCCTGTCCTCCCCTCTGAACCATTTTCTGTGGATGTCCCCATGCCCTATGTCGACCCGCCCCTCCCCATCTTGAGCCCCTATGTACAGTGACCTACTGGGACCCCACCATCCCTGACCTCCCCCTTGCCTTGAGAATATGAATTAACCCCCTCTTACTTACCAGTTGCCCATTTACAGTCTGCAGGTACCTCCACTGACCGTGACTGCGCCATCTGTCGCTCAGTACCAAGCTATCAACCCGAATGTGTGAGGGAATGACCACGCCCAGCACATCATGCTGTGCATGACCGACCCACCACAGCCGAGCCTTCCCCCTCCCTGGACTGGGAACAAGGCACGCATGCCAGGCATAGCCCTGTAGCATGGTCTGCACTGCCCAAGACTGCCTTTAAATTCTGGCTCCGACTATATGGTCCGCACTGCCTCAAACTTATCCCACCCCCCCCCCAACTTTTCCTTTAACCTCTAGTCATGTGTCTTCATCCACCCCTTCCCTGCTGGGCTCCAGTCATTCCCCACCCCCCCGAAGTCATGTGACTTTGACCACCTCCTCCATTGCCTCTGTCCAGTCACCCCCCCCGCCCACTCCCAGTCAAACATCTGCCTTCCACCCCTTTCCCTTTCCCACTGGTCTCGACTCAGCAGCCACAGTAAGGAGTCGGAGTAGCCGCGGGAGCAGTGCAGTGAAAGGCAGGTGAACGCTGCATGTACAAACTCTTCAAACTTGCGAATGAAGCGTAGGTTGCCGGGTGCACGCCACGTAAACCCGGTTGTGAATCAGACCGGTCTAATTATCCGCTGGCGGGGCAATTAAATTTGGAGCGCGAACATGATTCCGGCAAGCTGGGCTTCTAATGAGCATTCATGATATACAAAGGGATGCAAATGCAGTTCCCGACGGGAGCAGCGGGAAACTCGACCCACCATGGAAATCCAGAGGGGAAATTCCCAACTTATCTTCCCACTGACGGAAAACTGACTTTTGCCATCACTTCAAATTTTGTGATTTTGTGTCTCCGCCCATCATTATTCCTGCTGCTGGTGGAACTGGAAAATCCCACCCTACACATTTCAAACCCACATGGATTTGAATAGGTTTTGTCCAACTTTTGGATGTGGAGGATTATTGAGATCATTGAAGACTTGGTAAAGAAACAAATATGACTTTAATAATGGTAACTTACTTCGCCACATGAAAGTACTTTAAAATGTCATTTTATTTTCCATAGAACCTCCTCCAAGGATAAATGTACTCAGCAAACTATTTAAGTGCAGCTTCAATTACTCTTCCGCCCATTCTGAATTAGTTGGCCTGAGTCAGAGCAACAGGGGATGAAGTACGATTGACTGCAATGTTCCCAGATTAAGGAGGAGAAAATTATTCAGCAGCTCCCACTAGCCATTGCTACCTGTGAACTCTTGCTACATATGTTGGCACCAGTTTGGACCTATCTGTAATAGCCTCTGTTGTTGAACAAGCCACTTAACACTCCATCGTCTGGTTTCACACGTGAAGAATGAACAACATCCCTGAGGCTTGCAGTTGCTCATCAGATTAATCACGGGACATGGGAGGTCAGGAGTGGAAACTAAAGAGATGATTACTTCCATCAGCAGAAGATACTCTTGGCCCTGATAATGTGTACTCACTCAAGCATTCTGAACTCTGCCCTTGATGGATTTTTGTTAGGCAAGGGTATAAAGTGTTGGGGAGCTAAGGCTGGTAGATGGAGTTAAGATGCAGATAAACCATGATCTTATTGAATGGCGGAAAAGGTTAGAGGGGGCACAATGGCTTACATCCTCTCTCCTGCTAAGGCCCTGCAAGCTTTTACATTTAAGGTCCTGAGGGGACTTGACAGGGTGAATGTAGAGAGGTTGTTTCCTCTTGTGGGGGACTCTAGAACTCAGAGTCACTGTTTCAAAACAAGGTGTCGCCCATTTCAGACAGAGATGAGGAAAAAGTTTTTCTCTTAGAGGGTTGAAAGACTTTGGAATTCGCTTCCTCCAAAGGTGGTTGAGGCAGAGTCCTTGAATATCTTTAAGGCAGAGGTAGATAGATTCTTGATAAGCAAGGGGTGAAAGGTTATCCGAGGTAGGCAGGAAAATGAGGGTAAAATCAGATCAGTCATGATCTTATGGGTAGAATCTTCCGGTCGGTGTGCGGGGGCGGGCCTGACACGCTGATGTGTAAAATGACGCGCGATGACGTTGGGCGTGCCTCTCGGTGTCATCACGCACCATTGCGATATTTCATTTGGCGGGTGATCGCTAGAGACGGCTGCGTGCCCGCCAAAATGTAAACGGCCTGTTAAGGCCATTAAGAAGTCAACTGAGCCACTTGAGAACTCTGCCTGTCCAACCTTAAGGTCGGTGAGGGGGCAGGCGGAGAGCCCAAGCGACCTTCGCGTTTTTCAGGAAACCTCAACCACGAGCGGGATGAGGTTTCCTGAAGCTTTTACTAAACAAATAAATACATTTTCATAGATATAAAAACATGTTCCCACATGAGGGGACATGTTTAAATACATTTTTAATTCAACTCTTTAATTATTTTAATATCCATTCAATCTCCCTGTGGCAGCTCCGTGCCTCAGGAGGATTGCTGCACCCTTTCGCGCGCATGCATGAAAGACCGTTGGCCCTGACTCGCCCACCTCCCCCTGCCCGCACAAGTAGCGTGAGCGCTACCAGCCGTGTATCATGCTGGGTGGGCCTTAATTGGCCTGCCCGCGTAAAATGGTAGCGCAGAGCCGATCACAGGTGGTGATCGGCTCCATGCCCACCTGCTCCCGCCCAGCCCACCCGCCAGAGGACAAATCCTGGCCTATGAATGGCAAAGCAGGCTTGAGGGGCCGAGTGGCCTACTCCTTCTCTTAATTCTATGTTTGCATGTTTTCATTGGTGAGCATTGATGTTTCGATTACTGCATTTAGACCTCAAAACCATAATCTTCATTTTCAAATGCGTACATGGTGTCAATTTAATTTATTTTTTCAATTTTCCCCCGCCCTACATCTTTGCATTTACCTTTTACTCTAGATAACTGTGCATTCCCCCCTTTCCCTACTTCCTTGACTTTCCATCAATCCACTCATAAAGCACCTAATGGAAGGTTTATGCTGTTTAAGGCACTGCATAACTACAAGTTATTGAGTGGAAATTTATGCCATCAAATCATCTGATGATTACATTTAAAGATATGTCCAACTCATAAGTACATTAAGAATTATTTATCAGTTACACATTGTACCTGTCTTGTGAAATAAAGGAAGATTACACGTTGAGTGCCCAGTTATCTGTATTGCTTGAAAACATTATCATTTCAAATACAAAAATATCCAGTTATGAGTTTTCAGTGTTAAATTACAATGAGATAAGGTTCAAATTCTAATAAAGAAGTATTCTTAGGTGCTCAATGGAATGCCAAAAAGGAGAAATGGGACATGTTAAAAATAAATTAACTGAGAATGGCTACATGTGAAAAGATGCAACAGGCTGATAAACACCTACCTCCAAAATAATAGCTGCTCCCAGAGTAAATCTGCATCTGTATGGTTGAATGAAAGGTTGAGGCAGCGTTATTGTCCAAAATTATGCTAACGCGATTCCTTCTGGCATTCAAATTAATAGAGTGCCACAGTCCATCATTTAGATTGACACCTAGAAAAATCAGACGCCCAATTAACAAGGAAGCAGGGTCCTTCGTGAGGCAAGACATTTATAGTATAAAAGACAGCTCTCTGTTTGAAGAGATAGATGGATAGACATGGTGGTCTTTAGGCCCAAAAATAGGTGGGTTATAGTCATTTCCAGGTTTAATGAAGGATGGATAGGTGGATGGACAACCAATCCACTCCCAGGAAACAAGCTGGCAATTTAAATATTTTAATGAGGCTGGCAGCCACAGATTTAACTAATTTTGCAGGTTTAATCCTCGATGGCCAGGCTTCCGAAGCCTCAGGGAACCCGACAGCTTAAGAGAAGTGAAGACAACACTGAAGAGAGTGTTAGTATCTTTACAGCATGGTTTGTTGGCCACGAGGAGCAGGAGTGCCTCCCCCCACCACACCTGCAAAGATTATCCGCTACATCAAGTTCTCTTCCTCAATACAAAGAAGCCTCTCCCCACCGCCCACACCAGGATTGGACCCTTCCAGGGTCAGAGGGTAAGAATCCTTCCCTCAGGTCCATGGATGCGGTCACCCCCGCCACAAACCCCTTCCCCCCCCGCCCCGAAACGTTCACAGTAGCCGTGACAGGCTCCCTACCTACTCCTGTGGCCTGCTTTGGCGTGTTCCCCAGTCAACAGGAAGCCAAGCCTGTCAATCAGGCTGTTTCCAGTGGGGAATCTGTCAAAGCTCCATAGCATATGGGGGAAACCTGGACCCAAACCCAGCCCCTGTCATTATCAAGATGATGGTTTAAAAATAATACTGACCATAAGAAAAGAAAGACTTGCATTCCTATAGCAACCTATGTGACCACAGGAGCGCTTTCTAACCAATTAAATACTTTTAAAGTGGAGTCAGTTTTGCAGTCCAGGAAACATTCCAGCCAATTTGTACACAGCAAACTCCCATCAGCAGCAAGTGATAATAGCCAGACAAACTTTTTTTGTGATCTTGATTGAGGGATACATATTGACCAAAATGCTGGGGATAACTCCCCGCCTCTTCTTCAAAATAGTGCCATGGGATCTTTTACATCCACCTGAGAGGGCAGGCAACTATTTAGTTTAACGTCTCATCTGAAAGATGGCACCTCCAACAGTGCTGCATTCCCTCAGCACTACACTGGACTAAAAGCCTTAAATTTATAAACCCTGACTCAGAGATGTAAGTGTCACCAACTGAGCTATGGCTGACACCTCAGAGAGACTCACGCGATTTCCAACTCTAAACTGAAGGAGGATGGCATCGTTAAATACGACCAGGAGTTCCTGGAACGCACTAACCTCTCCAAAGGGTCTGTGATTGAATGTACAAGTGTGCCAGCATGCGACCGATATTAAAGGATGATTGTGGATACCCTATAAGAGCAGTGAATGCAACCTCTCTAAACTTGGTGGGAGCTCAGTGCTGGAATGATGCAGGTGTCTGCATAGGCTTCACACCTGATAAACAAGGGCAGAAGTGAAAAGATTCTGATCTCAAGGAAAAGAACGTCTTCAAAGTAAATGAGAAAAAAAAAGACAGAAGGCTAACAATAAAGGATGATGTGACCAATATGTCAAAAATGAAAAACATTAAAAGTTGGAGAACAAAAATCAAATCAGACAGCAGACAATCTTTCAACAGTAAAGCCAGAGAAGTTAAGGGGACTAGTGGTGGGGCAGGAGGGGGAGGATATTGTTTAAAGGATGGAAGCATAGGCATAAAGAAATGCATATGGTGGAAAAAAATCCATTAGAGATGGTAATAGGAGGTACAGAAAGTAAGATTAACCTTTACTGTCTGCACATTAAATCAGACAAGTGGGATCAGAAGTTTTGGAAAAGATAATTTGGAAGAAAAGGCGGAAAGGAAAAAAAAAGAAAAGAGCTGTCAGTTTAAAAAAAATCTCTCAATTAAAGTTTGAGAAGATGCAAACAAAAATGAAGAGATAACATTAGGAAGGTGGCTTAATGCCAAATGGACTTAGAAATGCTTTAACATAAGCCAACTGAATAGTTGGAATTGAGTCAATTAAGTACATTTCTTTTGTGGAGTTAGCAAAATGAATATCAGATCAAATATGCAAAAAGAGTGAATGAAAAATGATGGATGGACAGGAAAGAAGTGACCCAAGTGGAGATTATCCAAAATTGCTTAGCACAATGTCAATTTAATAAATCTATACAAAACTTTATCAATAATGCAATGCTTTGTTATTCCAAAAGCAGTGCGCTCTGAGGTGTCTGAATGGCAAGATAAGGTACTGTGCAGCTGCATGTATCTCTCGCTGTTAAATCCTTTGGGTGTAAAAAGATTAGATACTCTCTTGACTTTTACTTCAAACTCCGCTTCAAAAATGTCTGGCGTTAAGCCAATTCCTCAGCTCCAGTGTTGGGGTAGCCTGGTCAATGCAGGCTGTATTTGCACAACAACTGGACACTGCCATACTTAACACAAGTGATGCTAAGGAGCATTTGTTCACATTAAGTGTGGTAAAACTTTCTTCCCCCACCACCCCAAATGATGTTACAGTTCGGTCAAATGAAAAAATTGAAACTGAGATTGGGAGGCTTTTGAGAGGCAAGGCAATTAAGGGATAAGCACCCAAGATCAGTAATTAGGGTCAAGACACAGATCAGGCATGATTAAATTGAAAGGAGGGACAGGAGGGGCTGATGGCCTACTCCTGTTCCTATTTTCTTACCTCCAGTGCCCTGAGACCAGAAAGACGCCAGCTTCCATGTTAATGGATAGCTACAATTGGAACCTTTAGGGGCATCCCAATGCTAATTATTGACCTCAAGCACACTAGGAATTGCAGGCAAACAGATTTTAAAGGGGGTTAACTTTCACCATTCATGCCCGTTTCATCTAGCTGTGCCAGTTTTAACACCCAACTTGCTGAATATTCCACACCCAAACCTCTAGCTAGCACTCAATTTCATAGAAGCATACAGAACACAATCAAGCCATTCAGTCCATTAAGCCTGTGCCGACTCATTAAAACACTGCAAATTTTGCTTTTTCAATTATATACTCAGCTCCCCTTTGAAAGTTACTATTGAATCTGCTTCCAACACTCTTCCAGACAGTGCATTCCAGATCATGACAACATGCTGCGTAGAAACATATTCTCCCTATCTCCTCCCTGGTTCTTTCACCAATTATCTAATTATCTTAAGTATTTATCCTCTGGTTACTCATGAATTAGTCGGAAGTATTCTTTATGATCTGCCATTTCCGGACCCTTTACAAATTTTATGTATACTTCTATAAAGTCACTTCCTCTCAAGGTTTCTCCAGACTTCCCTCATACCTCAGTCTTCTGGTGTTAACAATTAGCCTTCGGCTCTCCTCTGGAGTACTATGAGCGTCTTAATTTATCTGTGTCTAGAGAAGAGCAACTGGACACAGCACTCCAGGTAACATCTGACCGGAGCACTATACAGTGTGAGCATGACCTCCTCTAACTTGTATTTTTCTGTTTTGGCTATAGAACACAGCCTCAACATCCTGCACTTATATAGCAGATACGTTGTAGAAAAATGTCAGGAGGTGTTTCACAGGAGTCTTTTTGATGCCAAGCCACATATGGAGATATTAGGATGGGTACTCAAAAGCCTAGCCAAACTGGTAGGTTTTAAATGATGGAGAGAGATAAAGATGCAGAGAGGGACATAGGGATGGAACTCTAGAGCTTAGGGCCCTGGCAACTGAAGGCAAGGTTGCCAATGGTATGTGCAACAGATTTAGATTTGCAGGAGCATGGAAATATTGAAATGTTTGAACACAAGAAGGAGAATTTTAAAATTTGTTTAAAATATATAGTTCAACATTCTGTCTGCATTGTTAATTGCTACTCAACATTGGCTAGACATATAGAATACATCACAGAATGCCTTGGTCCCTTTTCAACTTAATCCTAGAATATCAGTCTCAAGTCTGACAGCCCTACTGGAAAGGTAAACATAGCACTCAAGAAATCCAAGTGATGTACAAAGTCAATCACAAAGTTAAGGTTTGACACATTAAAACAAGGACCCCTTCTGCATGTCAGGTTTGTTTATTTTTATTATTTCACAGGATGTGAGCGTCACTGGCTGGGCCAACACTTATTACCCATCCCTAATTGCCCTTGAGAAGGTGGTGGTGAGCCGCCTTCTTGAACCGCTGCAGTCCGTGTGTTGTCTTAACATCCACAAGTGCTATTAGGGAGGGAGTTCCAGGGTTTTGACCAGATGATTTTAAAAGATCTCATGACATTATTCAAAGAAGAACAGGAACTTTTTCTGTCATCCCCAGCTTTCTCTCAAACTCCAAGAGCAAATCAAATCATTGAACTCATTTGCTTCATGTGGGACCCAGCTGTAGGCAGTTTGGCTCTGATGCTCATGTAAAAAAAAATACAGCACTTCAAAAATACCTAATTGGTTATGGGAAGCTTTTGGAGCATCCTGAGGACATGAAAGGTGCTGCATAACGAAAGGCTTTAAAACATAAGCATAAATGAGACTACTTGACCCATCCGATTCCAGAATTCTTGCCTCCATTGCGATAGAATTTCACTTATGTTTCGTCAAAGATTCTCTTCAGTTTGGATTCAACAGCTATAGATATATGAGGGTTCGATATTGGGGTCAATGAGTGATGTCTCCAGAGGGTCAGTACTGGGATCAGTGAGTGAAGTCCTGCTGTGGTGTCATTCCTGGGTTTAGGTGATACAATGGAAATTCAAGATTTTCCCACGAATAGTCGTTTGGTAATACAGAACTTGAATATTGCTGAAAAAAGAGACACGTCTAAGCTTTTCGTCTTGCACTCATCAGGACACTCGCAAGAATACCAATATGAGGGGGGAATGCCTTGACCAACCAAGGTTTAAATTTCAAACAATGCTTGGCAGTTAACTGTCAGTCACCATCAGTAGTGCATTCTCCGTGGCAACACCACTTGCCAACCAATCAGCACTCTCTCTACATGAAATATAAATTGTTGTTTCCCCCCCTTATATTGGTATCCTTGCGAATGCCCTGATGAGTGCAAGACTAAAAACTTAGATATGTCTATTTTTTCAGCAATACTTTCTCACTACTGTACGAAAATACCAATATAGATTGTGTGCTAGAGCGGGGCTTGAACCCATTAGCTTACAATTCTGAAATGAGCATGATACCAGAGCAGCCAAGCTAACACCTCAACTTGGATCAGTTTCACAATCTATTCCTTCTTTGCTAACCAGAACTTTTCGAATGAGAAATGTCACTTAGCTTTCAGTCGCTTAATGGCAAATCAGAAGTAACATCGCTTTCACATCACTTTAGCAGTAAATTCTCCACTTCATTGTGTAAAAGCCGACATTTAATTTGTTCACTGATGTGTGATTTTATCAGTGGACTATCCTTTATTCTTTGACATCCAGTCTGAAATTGGCTGTTCTTCATTCCTCAACAAAGCCAACAATTACTGGCAGCAGTCACTGCCAATTGAGAAGGTAATGTTCCCTTGCTGCGAGAGAGTTCTGTATGTGTGTCTCTCTCTCTCCTTCATGTGACACTCTGATAGACCTATTTAACACTTTTACTTTTAGCACAGGTATTGCTCTTGGTACTTAGGAAAGAGAATAGGGAAAATTACAAGTAGAATGAAGGTATTATAACCAGGTATTAAACATCTTCACAACTGTGCTACTGAATTTTCAGATACTGTTGCCAAAACAATACATAATATTGGAGGTAAAATGCTATGGATGCTGGAGACCTGACATATAAACAGAAAATGCTGGAAGCACTCTGCAGCTCTGGCAGCATCTTCCTCACAGATGAGCACTTTTAGCATTCTCCACTTGTGTTATACGTCATTGACTTAGGCAACATTTTTTTTTATTCTTTCGTGGGATTCTTTCAACATCACTGACAAGGCCAGCATTTGTTTCCCATTCCTAATTGAGAGAGAAAGTGGTAGTGAACTGCCTTCTTGAATGGCTGCAGGTCATGTGGTGTAGGTATACCTACAGTCCTACAGTGCTATTAGGAAGGGAGTTGCATCTTTTTGACCCAGCGACAGTGAAGGAATGACAATATAGTTCCAATTCAGGCTGGCGTGTAGCTTGGGGGGGACCTTGCAGGTGGTGGTGTTCCCATGCATCTGCTGTTCTTGTCCTTTTAGGTGGTAGAGGTCACAGGTTTAGAAAATGCTGTCAAAGGAGGCTTTGCAAGTTGCTACAGTGCATCTTCTATACGGTACACACTGCTGCCACTGTGTGCTGGTGTTGGAGGGAGTGATTGTTTAAGGTGGTGGATGGGGTGCTGATCAAGCGGGCTCTATGTCCTAGATAAATGTTATGCTTCATGAGTATTGTTGGAGCTGCACTCATCCAGATAAGCAAGGAACATTCCATCCTGATTTGTGCCTTGTAAATGGCGGAGTCAGGATGTGAGTTACTTGCCACAGAATTCCCAACTCCTGTAACCACAGTATTTCTATGGCAGGTCCAGCTAACTTTTTAGTCAACATTCAGCAATGGTAAGGTGGTTAAATGTCAAGGGGAGGTAGGTAGATTCTCTCTTGTTGGAGGTGGTCATTGCCTGGCACCTGTGTGGCACAAATGTTCCTTAACATCTTATATCAACTGCCAAATGGAAGGGGCCTGCAACCAAGGTAACCCTCAAAAGAAAAGAAAATATTCTTTCTGCAGTGCGATAGAACCATCAGAAAGAAAGAAACAAGAAGCGCACAAAGGGTAGTGAAAATGTGGAACACTCTCTCTCAAACGACTGTGGTTACTGGGCCAATTTAATTCAAATTACATTTTCAAGACAAAGACTGATCTTTTTAGGGACAGCTATCGAGTGATACATTATTTTTTACTCATTCACGGGATGTGGGTTTCGCTGGCTGGGCCAGCATTTATTGCCCATCCCTAATTGTCCTTGAGAAGGTGGTGGTGAGCTGCCTTCTTGAACCGCTGCAGTCCCTGTAGTGTAGGTACACCCACAGCGCTTTTAGGAAGGCAGTTCCAGGATTTTGACCCAGCGACAGTGAAGGACTGGCGATATATTTTCAAGTCAGGATGGTGAGTGACTTGGAGGGGAACTTCCAGGTGGTGGTGTTACCATCTATCTGCTGCCCTTGTCCTTCTAGATGGTAGTGGTTGTGGGTTTGTAAGGTGCTGTCTAAGGAGCCTTGGTGAATTCCTGCAGTGCATCTTGTGGATGGTACACACTGCTGCTACTGTGTGTCGGTGGTGGACGGAGTGAATGTTTGTGGATGTGGTGCCAATCAAGCAGACTGCTTTGTCCTGGACAGTGTCAAGCTTCTTCACTGTTGTAGGAGCTGCACTCATCCAGGTAAGTGGGGACTGTTCCATCATGCTCCTGACTTGTGCCATAGATGGTGGACAGGTTTTCGGGAGTCAGGGGATGAGTTACTCATCAAAGCCAATAAAAATAGAGTTGGGGTACAAATCAGCCATGATCTGATTGACAACTCGAGAGGTTGAATGACCGACTCCTGTTCCAGAAGGATGTGAGTGGCAACAGAAAATTAAACTAGTATGGAAGCATGGTTTGACCACACTTGGAGTACTGTAACAATTCTGGTCTCCCTCGTGGTAAAAAGGACTGGAGAAGTTGAAAAAAGCATGGAAGTCCTGAGAATATTTTATCTCTGTTTCCTGGTTAGCAGCCAAATATATTCAGGTGGGAAGGACAGTGATGGATGGCCACATTCAGGGAGTAGGGAGGAGGGAACGAGTGAGGAATCCTGGGTTGGGTGGGGTAGAAGTCACAGGTAGGGTGGAGCAGATGGTAATGCAGCTTCAGATTGTGGGACTGGGGGTGATGGAAAGTTAGGATAGAGATGGCAAGTTGCATTTTTTGCTGCCGTTCAGTTGGCAGGTGGGCAAATAGACCAGGCGGCCTTTGCATTTTTCACGAAACCTCATCCACGGGCAGGACGAGGTTTCCAACGGCTACTAAAAACATATAAGAATGTTTTAACATCCTTTTTGACATGTCCCTCTTCATGCGGCTGAGTCACACGTGTTTGTGTCATTTGTGTAAAGTTTATTTTTGTTATTAAAAATCTTCAGCTCCCTGAGGCAGCTCTGTACCTTCAGGGAGTTTTCAGTGTACGCTCCCCCACGCATGCGCACACTCCAGCGCTCGTGCTCCTCCCGCCCCAACCCCGGCAGCGCTGAGGCTCTTGGCGCACGTTTCATGCTGGCTGGGCGCTGATTAGCCAGCCAGCTTGAAATTGGGGTTGTAGCCCAATGGCGGGCGGCGGGCGGCGGTCGGTCCGGTGGCCATTCCCGGGCCCGCTCACCTGATGAGGGGACTTTGAATTTAGCATTTCAGTTTTGACATTGGGTTCAATAGATTTGGGCTTGCTCAATAAAACCTAACATTCAAGTTTGGCTTACTCCCAATTCCCACTGTCTTTGTCCGCAGTATTATCACCTGCAATTTATTCTGTTGCTCGGTCCTTATATTTTTTGATGCTGTGCAACCGATAATGCACAACATCCTTTAATAATACATCGCCCACAACAATGGGAGAGTAATTGGACTATATCCCATCCCTGATCCCTCTGCGTGAAATCTAACGATCTTTGTTAACAATGTGCAGTATCTAATGAGGCTTGCTTTGTAAACCAGCATTTGGCAATCTTTAAATCGTGAGCCTCTTAACAGATAAAGGAGCAGTGCTTTTTCTTACATCATACAAATGTGATATGATGTTTCAATTAGTGATAATGACTTGTGTGTTTATAAACAAATTTAAAGTTTTTTTTTTAGCTTGCATTTGTTTAGTTGATAAGAATGATTAACATTAAGTCAAGAATGTGGAAAACTATGCAAAACAGTGCAATTTAATGAGTGAGTATTCAATATATGGAACAGACTCCCTCAAGAGACAGCGCAAATAATCAGTGTTAATTCAATCAAATGCAAATAAGATTGATTTCTTTAGGGGGGAAAAAAAAACTTTTGGGGATATGTTATAGGAATAATTTGAAACATGACATATGGAAAGTGTAGCGTGCTTGGGGAGAACAGGTGACTTGAAAGCAAGTCTCTCCGCCATTGCAAGTTTACCGCACATCAGGCAGAATTTCTAAATGGCAGCAGACATGAAACCAGAGACGGATGGGTCTGTAATTTATTGACACTGGCAGACGTGTCAGTCTCCCAGCATGATCCTATGTCTAGGACATTTTTGTTCATATTAAAGCCACCCAGCAGAAGCTGACTGGAATTTTTCCAGTGACAGACCAGGGAAGGGGGTTGGATGCCAGTGCTCCATCCCGCTCAAGATCAAGCTCATGTGGCTATCGGGCTACAGCTGCGGCTGCCTGCTATCCAGTGGAAAGGGTTATCCTGGAAAGGGTTATCCCCCTGCGATGATGACCTGGCAGGTGCTTTTGAAAGTGTTTTTTTTTTAAATCTCTTCAGAGTTCACCTCCATCATGACCCACCCTCTCTCTCTCCTACCTGCATTGGCAGCTCCCAATCTGAGTTACTGAACTCAGCAGTGTGAGTCAGCTGCATTAACATATACTAGAGGTACCAAGATCACTGAGAGAAGGTGTCTGCTAATGTTAATTCAATTGCCTCGCATTTTCAGACTCACTAACATCATCCACAGAGTCTTCAAGATGTCAGCAAGCTCCACCATCTATCTAAATATCTCGTTCCCTTCAATCAAATAAGTGAGTCTGAGTAACTAGTTAAGAGCAGGGTGAAACGATTGGAGGAGGTCTTTGGTCTGAGGAGGTCATTGAAGTGCTCAGCAAAGGGATGTCGTCCCCTGTCCCTCCTCAACCAATTAACAAACTCCACAAGGAGCTTAAGAGACCATTAATTGGAGGCAAGCGGGTTCCTGTTTCCGTCCCACCCACTCTCCCTTTGAAAATTGTGTTATATTCCGGAGGCATCAGGATCCAGTGCCGACTTCCTGGAATGCAGTTTTCAACACACGCCCACACTCTTGCTCGCCCCTATCCTAAAATTCAGCATCAAACCAGATCAAATTCATTAAGGCTCAGGTCCAAATTAAATGTTTGCCCATTCTCTCTCAGCAATGTATTTTAATGTCCAACCCACTCTAATATTAATGTGAATATTTTTATACAGTACATGAGTTCACTAGTTTGGCTCCTGGGATAAGAGGATCCTATTATGAGAGGCTGAATAAATTGGGCCTATACTCTCTGGATTTTCAAAGAATGAGAGTTGATCTCATTGAAATAAAAAACATTATGAAGAACATTGAAGAGTAGACTCTGCCTGAGGAATTTAAAACATGGGATACCGTCTCATGATAAGGAGTCAGTCATTTAGGACTGAGTTGAGGAGAAATGCCTTCACTTAGAGTGTTGTGAATCTTTGGAATTGTCTATATCAGACGGTTGTAGATGCACCATTATTGAATATATTTTAGGCTGGAACAGACAGATTTTTGATATCTCAGGAGATTGAATATTATGGGGACTGGCAGGAAAGTGTTGAGGCAGGCAATCATACATGATCGTATTAAAAGGTGCATCAAGCGTGAGGGGTCCTATGGCCTACTCCTGTTCCTATTTCTTATGTTTTTATGTTCATTCATCTCCTGCTCTTTTTGGGTAAGTTAGGCATTGAATTATGGGCAAGTCTCTGCGTCCCCTAGGTTCTGAGTTGAGTCTTCGCAAACACGTTGTATTGCAGCTGACAACGAAGAAACACCTTCATTCCAACTAGTTTGGATTATCTTTGAAGCCAAGATGTAAAAAGGCAGCAGTCATAGGAAGTTTAGATTTAAAAAAAAAACAAGAACCATGTATACCATTCTGGCGGTCACATGATATAACAATAACGGAGTGCTGATTATTAATAGTAATCCATGCCTATCAATTAGTCTATAACAGCCTCGGATTTGAGGGGCTGCTTTTTTGTTCTGGGGTCGAATTTCTGGTCCCAATCCCACATACCCGATGCTCATTTTGAATGACTGGCCAACTGGGGGCCAAGGAGTGTGCTCACCACCCAATTAAGGATGGCAGGTGATCTCCCGAGGTTGGAGCCCCTCTAGTCGTGACACTTTTTAAAAGAGTTTAAAGTTTCTACCTCTACCACCAACTTGGGTAGTGAATTCCAGACACCCACCACCCTCTGCATTAAAAAGTTCTTCCTCATGTCCCGCCTACACCTTCCGCCACTTATCTTGAATCTATGTCCCCTGGTTCTAGAATTCTCAACCAAGGGAAACAATTTTATCCTGTCCACTCTATCTATTCTCCTCATAATTTTGTACACCTCAGTCAAGGCACCTCTCAGCCTTCTTTGTTCTAAGGAGAATAACCCCAACCTATCCAATCTCTCCTCGTAGCTACACTTTTCTAACCTTGGCAACATTCTTGTAAACCTCCTCTGCACTCTCTCCAGAGCTATTACGTCCTTCCTGTAATGTGGTGACCAGAACTGCACACAATACTCCAGTTGTGGCCTCACCAGTGTTTTATACAATTCCAACATTATATCCTTACTTTTATATTCTATACCTCTGCCAATGAAGGAGAGCATTCCATATGCCTTCTTTACAACCTTGTCTATTTGAACTGCTGCCTTCAAGGACCTGTGTACTTGTACGCCAAGATCTCTCACTTCATCGACACCTCTTAGGATATTCCCATTTATTTTGTAATCCCTGTAACTGTTTGACCTCCCTAAATGTATGACCTCACACTTCTCTATGTTAAAATCCATCTGCCACTTTACCGCCCACTCCACCAACCCATCTATATCATTTTGGAGAGTTTGGCCATCTTCTACACTATCCACTACTTTGTTTCATCTGTAAATTTCCCAATCGTGCCCCCCACATTCACGTCCAAATCGTTAATGTATAACACAAACAGCAAGGGTCCCAACACCGAGCCCTGTGGAACACAGTTACAAATGTAACTGAAAATCTTGTAGTGCTATTTTATAGAGGATCATACTTTACAATGTCTCACCCACAATATGCTCGTTGCTGTTTTATACAATGACATTTCCTTTCTCCAAAGGTGCGTGTTCAGAATTAACTATTGTCGTGTCCAGTACCGGCAAGTCCTATTCAGAATTTCAAACTGTATTTTATGTTTTAAAACTGGGCACAAAAGGCTGAAAAGATGTCTGCCCAAGTGTCTCCCAACGTCTTTTGTGTATTGAAACCACCGCCCCCGTCTCAAGGAGGAGTAAAAGGAATATTCCAGGCTGAAGTGAATCAATGTCCTTTCCTGAAACCAATCCAGAGAGGTATTATCAAATTGAATGGGTCATTCAAAAACAAGGGCACTGACTGTCTCAAACCCTCATGTATGGCAGGCGGGCTGCTGATTTTAGTGCCCTCTGAACCCCGTATTATGGGGGTAAGCTCAGCGGTGGGTGGGAAGGTGGTAGGGTGGGCACCTGTCATACAGTATGTGCCCCCCACAATGAAAAGAGGAAAAGCTTTTTCACACAGCGAGTGGTTGAGCTTTAGAATGCGCTGCCTGAGAATGTGGTGGAGGCAGGTTCAACTGAACCATTCAAAAGCGAATTGGACTGTTATCTGAAAAGGAAGAATGTGCAGGGTTACGGGGAGAAGGTAGGGGAATGGCACTAGGTGAGTTGCTCATTCGGAGAGCCAGTGCAGATTCAATGGACCAAATGGCCTTCTTCTGTGCCATAACAATTCTGTCATTCGAGGTGTTAAACCACAACACAGGATGTTGGAATCAACATGAACACCATCCTTATTTGGAAAAGGACTTGAGCTTGTAGAAAGTCACATGATGAGGCAGCCATGTTTTCTGTCTGCTTTTTAAAAATCAGCACCAGCTATTTGCAGACAGTTCTAGTTCAAACACTTGTAAGCCCTGACCTATTCCTACTTTGAGTTCACCTGAGAACCAACCTCTTGGAAATTTGACTACAGGAAACTTCACAGCTTGCTGAGAATTCTTCGCTTTACAAGGCCCTTGGCTTCAACTTTTAAGCATTGAAACCATCCAAGAAACCACAGCCTTGCCACATGGGAGCTGGAGATGGTAAACGAGAGACTGAGATAATTGTAAACTATAACAGTACATTACTTCCACCTGTATCTAAACTTTAAGTGTGTGTGTGAGACTTCATTCTTAATTCGGGGTAAGAGTGTGAGAATAAATAATCTTCTTTATTTTAAAGCTCACAAAAGCTTACTCCTCGAATTATTTCATTGGGATACACACTCCAATCGTGAGGGCAGGATTTTTAGTTAGGCAGGCGCCTGCGAGCAGCAGGGGAACCAACCCCCGAGTGGCCAATCAACGCATGAAAGGTGCGCTGAAGGGCTCAGCGCTGCCGGGGTGGGGGCAGGAGGAGCGTGGGCATGTGGAGTGCGGCATGAAAGCTCCCTGAAGGCAAGAGAGCTGCCTCGGGGAGCTGAAGAATTTAAATGCAAAAAAAATAAGGGTTTTAAAAACCGGCAACAAAAATGCCCACGCATCAGGATTAGTCACTGGAACATAATGGATGACGAAAATTCTGCCCAAACATTTTGATTTTTAAAAAAAAATTAATATCGGAAACCTCGTCCCGCCCGTGGATGAGGTTTCCTGAAAAATGCAAAAGCTGCCTGGCCGATTCGCCCGCCCGCCAACTGTAATGTTGGACGGGCAATGAAGAACCTCAGTTAATTACTGCTTTAATGGCCCTAGTTGTTGGTGGGCATGCCTCCGAATCTGGCACGCGCCCGCCGAGCGAAGTATTGCGCTAGTGTGCGATGGCGTCGGGACGCTTGCCCGACGTCATCATGCGCTATTTCACACTCGAGCGGGCTGGGTGTGCGTACGTATGCCAAGCGAGAAACTCTGGCCTAAGAACACACACACCTCTTCCTTAAACTTACTGATCACGGGCAGTAAAGGAACAAAAAAACATCTGTCCCTGACATTATATTTATTAAGGTGAAAGCATTTCATGCCTAATCCATGCCTAATTTATACAATGTGGACTAGAAATTACTGTTGGTGGACAAATGCTTAATGCATTCATTAATGTTCCTTGTCCATTTTAGCAGAAATCAGTGGACAGAATAATGGTTGGTTTAAAAAAGCAGATAGTGGAACGTGTTAAATTTTGTTTGCCTCAATCACCAACAATCATTTCCAGGCTTAAAATATGATTACCATCTAGTTCTCACTTCGTCACAATGTGAAATACAGTGGTAATTCATTGGTCAAGTGGCCAGGCATGTTGTTGAAGGTTAAAGGATCGAAAAAAAAAAAGCTTTCAGTCTAGCTGACAACAGACTGCTTTCAAACGGTAACAATACCTTAAGGCAAAAATATCTGGCCTGCGTTATTACTGCCCTGGTGGAGAGTCTCAAAGTAGGTGTCACAGTCTCAGAATAAGGGATCAGCCATTTAGAACTGAGACAAGGAGAAATTTCTTCCTTTGTGAATCTTTGAAAGTTGGTGGATGCTGGCCATTGAGTGTATTCAATGCAGAGATCGATAAGTTTCGATCGATAAGCAGAGATCGATAAGATTCTACAGAAATCAGGGAACAAGGAATAGTGTGGGAAATGAATGGGAAAGAATTAATTGAAGGGCCGAATGGTCTAAACCTGCTACTATTTCTTATGTTTCTATGTGATTAATCCAAAATTTAAGTAGAACAAAACTGCCCTATTATTTCACTATAGCTGAACGTTGGGACCAGACAACAACAACGGGGTTGGAGAGAATCAGTCAGAATTCCAGAATGGGAACAGTAAAAATCTCAGCTGTTACTACAAAGGCCTCTCTCTTGCTCCCAAGTATGGCTTGGATTTACCTTTGGAGCAGCGCAGTCAGTTTGAAGGGATTTAAAATGGCCAAACCAGCCTCCCGAAAACTGCATTGCTCGAGTACTTTATTTCATCAAAATCTTAAGCAGTTGTCTGTACGACTGTGAAAAATGACAACAGAAAATACCTTGCACAAAGGGGGAAAAAAAAGCCCCAACTGTCTGAGAACTTTCTCCTGCTGCTTTTCAGACACAGGGCCGTTCGGTTTTCTTTCACAATTAATCTCCAGTCGGAGACGGCCAACCCTTGATGGGGTGAAGCATTCCATGTTCACCCTGACCCATGGTGGGCCAATCCTCATGTGCGAACCGATTCGCCTTTGCTTTCAATTGCACCCAGATGAAGCCCCATTCTCACAAAGTGGATTTTTAATAGAGTACTTACGGAGAAACGGTTCCCACTGGCAGGAGGGGTGATATCCAGGGGACACAGGTTCAAGGTAATTGGCAAAAGAGCCACAGCTGAGATGAAGAACATTTTGTTCTTATGAAGCAAGGTGTACAACTTGGATTTGCTGTCTGAAATGGTGTTGAAAGCAGATTCAAATAGTAATTTTCAAAAAGGAATTGGATAAATACTTGAAAAGGGGGGCGGGGGGGTGAAAATCAGGTCTGCGGGAAAAGGGTAGGGGAGTGGGACTAATTGGGTAGCTCTTTCAAAGAGCCAGCACAGGCACAATGGGCCGATTGGCTTTATTTTGCGCTTTATGGTCTTGTAGCTCCATGTGCATCCAAACACGGTAGCACTTAACCATCCCAGTTGCCAATGCTCCTTTGGATCACGGAACAACCTTGGTTTGTGTTGCTGAGCTACTCAACAGGGGAGCTTGTAACTTTATAACTTCTACCTTTTTTATCATGAAATGTTATCAACTATAATGCTGAGAAGATAGTTTTAGTCCTGATGAAGGGCTTGCATGATAAATTTAGGCGCTGATAAAATTGATACACATTTTTCAACATATTTAACTGATTTGGAAAAGAATGATTTTGATGGTCTTAATTTCATACAGCTTTACTGTCTAATATCCCATACAATTCATGTTATGTTGCTCTATGTATTTTGCAATGGCACAATATCAAGGGTAGAACTAATTGATGCATTTGTTATCGCAGAGACTCCCTACGGGCAAGGAGCTTTAAACAAAGCTGTTTCACTTGCTCTGGTAAGGTTAAACTTTTCCTAATCATCAACCCTTCAAGAACTATTGCACGTGTCCTAAATTCCAGAGGAAACGTCCTGGTGTTCTGATGCTGGATCTATTTGAGAAATTTTCGATGAGAATGGGCTAAAGGCAAAACAATTCATCTCCTCTTTACGAAGGTTCTCAAGCAAGCTCGCTTTGCAACCAGTGTAACGTGGCATAGATATCTGAAAACAATGGAAAGTGCGGGTGCATTTATTAATCTTCCTCTCGGTCTGTTTAATTATTCATCTAAAAAGCCAGAGGGAGCAGAGCTTGACTCACATTAACCATCTAAGTGCTTACTGGTGCCATTGCTACTTGGAGGCATTTTCCTATATTAGCTATAGAAACTACCAGAACCCTTCTGAGTGCAAACAATGCATGACACAATTGGAGATCAGCAGAGACAAAAAAAAAAGAATTTACATATATACCTGTGAAGCAAAGAGAAAGGAATTCTTGCAAATTAAAATAAACTGACAGGCAAAATCATTCCTATTTCTTTTTTTTTTAACCCACTTTGCATCCAATCCCAGTCAGCGAAATGTGACTAATGGACCTGAAGAATTCTGTAATTTAACCATTGTTCTTGAAACCTCATGCATTTATTCATCCTTTCCTCACTACATGAAGTACCGCAACAATCTACTTTTCACAGCAATGTATCCCTATATTAAAACAGTGACTATTTTAAAACTAATTCATTAGCTGTAAAGGGCTGTGGAACATCCTGAGTCGGCAATATAGTTTTATATAGGCAATATAATATAGATGCAAGTTTTCTTTTTTTTTCTGTTCTCCGTAATGTCCAGTGTTTTGATAACATTGCTTTGAGAATTCTCCAGGGTCGCTGCCACATCTATAATCTACAGGCTTTGTTCCGTTACATAACCAGGGAGGAAAAAATCAAACTAGCAGTTGTGCAGAGAAGCTTATAAAAAATTTCTTGCTGCTACACTTTCAACCTTTCAAGGAGTTCCTTCAATAACTAGCAGATCTCTCATCGCATTTTTCACAGTGAGGCAGGATATGCTAACGTGCGCATTTGATAAATAAAATAAAAACTTGCATTTGCATGGCAAGTTTTGAATCCTCAAGACATCCCAAAGCACTTAACAGCCAATGTATTTTTTTTTTAAATGCAGTCAGTATAAGCAAACACAGCAGCAAATTTAAGCACAGCACAGTCCCACAATGAGATGAACAACAGCTTAATCTGTTGAGGTGGCGGTTGGTGGCATGAACTTCCAGCTCATCTTTGCAAACATGTCATGGGATCTTTTGGTCCACCTCAATAGGCAGACTAGTTAATTATTTCAGTGAATGAAAGCACTGTTGACAGTACAGCATTCTCCTCCGGACTGCAGTGAAATATCAGCCGAGATTTTGTGCTCAAGCATGATGAGAAATTCAGCTCTCGCAGAAAGTGAGTATTATACACTAGACATTTAATACATTATACATATCATATACATTCCTGTCCCACAAAGTAAGCGAAACAGCCTTTTCATTCCAACCTGCTCATCCATCCACAATAGCAGCCTTAATCTCTCCCCATGATATAGCCTCAACCAGTTTCTTAAAAGAGTCCAGTGTCCTGACCTGTACCATTGCTCCCGAAAACCTATTACAACACTAAGTCAACCTTTGTGCAAAGAAGGAAACTATCTGGCCTAAACTTAACTTTCACATGCTTGAAACTTATGGTCTTGTCTTGAGTGCTGTGGCATTGCAAGTATTGTGGAGGGTTCTTGCTGTCTCTACCTATTAAATATTGCCACTATAAAATCCCTCTTGAAATGTATCCTTCTGTGATTGAAAAGCTTCAGCGTGTCTCACCCATTCCTCATCAGTCGCCATGAACAAATCCACTGCTCGGTGCAAAGGAAAACTTACTTCACATCCCATTGTTCCTGCTCAAGTTCCTTTTGATTTCTGCACAATTGGGGGATTTCAGTTGCACAAGTAGCTGGGGAACCATGAGGCCTGGCCCTCCTGTCTTGGAAATCATGGCTTGGGAAAGATAAATTAAAATGGACAGAGACTAGTTGAGCTTTGCTGCTACCACAATCTTCGTGTAACTAAGGGGATAGATCTTACACTGAGATGTATTCCGTGTGTCAAAGACGGAAAAGACAGTCTTGAGTCATTGACTCAGATGCCAACTGCCCCACAGTGATATTATGGTGGGAGCAGCCTTAATTGATTCGGAGTGCGACTCCCTCCCAGATCTGATTGGCCAGCAGCAGTGCAGTCCCAACAGCGTCAGGATCGAGTAGTGACCACTACTGTGATGACTGCCAGTCCCCAAGGCACAAGAGTGTCATGAAGCTGGGACTCAGAGCTGAGCCCAGTATTTTGGAAGGACCTGGCTGGAAGACCCCAGTGGAGAGGGGTATTGGAAGTTGGGGGGAAGAGGAGGGGGGGTTGGTGGGTGCGGTGCGGGTGACAGGGTTGAAAGACCATTGGGGTGCGGTGGGTTAAAGGAGGGGTAGGATCTTGCGGCGGGTTGGGGGGATGACTCTGATGGGCACTGGGGACCACCCAAAAGATGTACCCATCCTACCTGCCCAACAGTCACCCGTGCAGTGAAAGCTGCCGGGTTACCCACCTTGCCTCCACCTTCCCCCGCCACAGGTAAAGTAGCGGCAGAGGCAGAATGAGGCCCTTGATGCCTTCTCCGCCCACCATAATATTGGAGACAGATCGTGGGTGGGCGGGAAGGCAGTGGGAAGGCCCACATACTTTATTTTGTGAGAGAGCACCCACCCACGCCCTCAGCCTTTTAATTAGCCATTGAGGGAGGGGGAGGGGCTGTAAAATTCAGCCCTAACACTTTCTTTCAGAACAAACCATGTCACAAGGTGGCCTGGAAATATTCAAGATCAGGACATTGGCACCAACTGGTCATTACCAGACGTGACTTTCTCAACAGAACTCTCAGCACAACATTTCCATGTGATCGACTGATTACTTTTAAGCTCATTAACTATCCAGACATATTCCTTTCCTTCCAACCTGCCTGTTTTACTTCCTCTAATCAAACTGCCTTTCATCGTTCCTTTCCTGTAAACCCTGATCTCCTTCCTCTGGTAAACTGTAATCTCCCTTTCCCTCTCAACTCTCATCTTCCTTAGCTCAGTGTGCTGCACTTTCAGAGGATAATTAGCTGCCTAAAATCATGCGCTCGGAGATAAGTGTTTCTCTACATTCTCACAATTCCTCCTGCTGTCACCAATGGCAGCAAAATTGACTATTGCAATTACCTGTGGTGATGTCAGCTTGGCTCCACGATAATTTATGAACATTTATTTCGAGCTTCCCCTTGTTGAGGTAGATCTGTAGAACTCCGGATGCTTCGTGGAATTCATTGTACAGCAACAGACCATCCCTGTTCCAAGTGCGGAATTGGAAGCTGACAGAAAGTCCGTCCATTCGAGGCTTCCCAGGCAGCAGCAAGTAACTGCTGGAAGTCATGAATGTGACCGGAACAATATGGGGCTCCATGCAGGAAAATGTCACATTCCCCTGGAAGAAAGGGGGAGGAGAAAATAATAATATTCAAGTTACATGTTCCGACTGCTTTGTTTGAAAGGCTAATGGGGTCGCATTACTAGGCAATATGGAAACATCATCTTGAATGCGGCTTACAGAAGAAAAATGCATCATTGCTGACTGTGGCTCAATGGCTAGAAGAACTCCTGCCTATTAAGAAAATATAACTTTATCAGTGAAAGCCTTCAGAACTATTAAAAAAAAAGCATAGAAGCACTCATTTAATTTTACGGCTAGACTAGTGATAAATGGCCCCAGGGTTTCCTGGGGACTGGCATCTTGTGATGTGCCCCATTTCTTTCCATCAGGCTTCAGCTTGAAAGATTCTTACAATGCACACTGCTGGAAGTGTCAGCTAAGATTGGTGAGGACAACAGGACATCTGCGAACTTGGTGAACAATGGAGTCGGGGGTGGGGGGGGTGGTCTGTGACCTTAGCTATGGAAATCTAAGGATAGGGAAAGAAACAGAGGAACGACAGAGAAAGAAATAGGGTAAATTACAGTCAAATCAGATAAAGAAAGTGTAATAAAAGAGGGTTATTTATACACCGATAACAGTGCGCACATTAAGTTTGCAGTTATATTGCCAGCACATTCAGTGTCATTATAATTGTACCCTTCAAGACAAAGGGAGTTATTTTCAACTCTGGTATCAATTGCTACAGGCAATTTAATACTTTGTTGAAGTGCAGTCACTGTTGCAGGAAAGACAGCAACCAATTTGTGCACAGCAAGCTTCCACAGATAGTAATGTGGTAGTGATTGGATAATGGGTTTTTGTGATGTTGATTGAATAATAAGTATTGGCCAGGACACGAGGAGAATCCCCCTGCTTTTCCTCAAAATAGTGCTGTGGGTTTTTTTTTTACATCCATCCAAGAGGGCAGACAGGGCCTAGACTTAAGCTCTCACCCAAAAGATAGCATCTCTAGCAGTGCAGAACTCCCTCAGCGCCAGCTTTAATTTTTCTGTTTAAGACCTGGAGTGGGACATGAACCAACAGCATTCTCAGATTCAGAGGGAAGTGCACTGCCAACTGAGCCATGGATCATAGCCACCGGCAAGGCAATGAGTAGCTGTCAGTAAAATAAGCCATGTCTGTCAAAGTGGCCAGAGTTGGCCAAAGAAATATATCGAGAGAACTGTGAAACATGACTATAGTCATTTCGTTCTGTTCCACATAGTCTGCTTCACAGTGGCTACCTGCAATTAAAACCATGGCAACCACCCGAAGCGATCTTTTCAATTGTATCTTTGTGCTTCTTTTTAAAAAAAAAAGTAATTGAAATTATCTATTTTACAGCACTGCCCACTACAAAGTTACCCCCGCCAGGAATCAATAAAATGAGATAAAATTACAAAGCGCTTGGAGAAATGAGAGTTAGTCAGGGCTAGAGGGCCCAGATTTCCAAAAGGCAGGTCATGCTTGACCCACCTCAAAGAAATATCTGAGGATAAATTTTTTTTTAGATAAAGCTTTCGACAAGCATGATAAAAAGGCACTGCATGAATGGTTTATGACCTTTGGAATAAAAGGGAATATACTCACACAGATAGAAAAAGCTGTGAGCCATAAAACAAATGCTAAGGATAAAACAAAGGATTGAAAATATAACACATAAAATGCTGGCAACCCTCAACAGGTAAGTTGGCCTTTGAGGTGTGGGCCCATTAGCAGAACTGGAAGGTATGACAGATGAATGGCATTTAAGAAGTGAACAGAACAAGGAAAGGGAAGTAAGGAGGTGTGTGTGTGTAGTGGGGGTGGGATGGAGGAGGTGGGGTTGGTGGGTGGGGCGGAGGGGGGGTGGTAGTGGGGTGTGTGGATAAGGCTGGTGGAATGGAAGCATGAAAACCAGTGGCCCTTTGGCATGATGAAGAAAAAGGTGCCAAGGATATTGACTGCCCTCTCTGAGGCTTCCCACCCCATACACCAACCTTGGGAAAGCCAGCAGATCCAGCCAGAGACAAGTGGGAACTATAGTTAAGGTATGAAGTTATTAACCTTGCACAGCACCTTAGTTAAACCATTGTTGAAGTTATGTGTGCAGCTTTGAGCACTCCATTATAGGAAGGAGATAAGTTATGAAGAGAGACTTTAAAAGTTAGGACATTTTTATCCCAAAGCTGAAAAAACCAATGGGTGACCTGACAGAGGCCTTCAAATGTCTTGGAAGGGTCCTGATAAGGCTTTGTTTTTATTTGTTTGAGTTGAGGCAAGGCTAAAATTTATTGTCCATCCCAATTTTTTTTTTTGCAAAAATATACTTTATTCATAAAATATCTAAAAGAGCATTACAAAACATTCCAAAATGGCGATTGCAAAAAGTGCAATAATATTCAAGTTTTCCACATAGATCATGTTGCACCTTGAGGTGCTTCAATAGAATCAAAAGGACATTACAGATGTTTCAAAATGGTCATAACAGTCCAATGGTATTTAAGTTATCTACATAGATCAGGTTGCACTCTTTGGTGCTTCAATATAATTGTGGTGCATGTAATATTCAATGTGAGTCGTACAGCCTGAGGGGGTCTATACAATTCCAAGCCCCTCTGCAATATGGCTGAAAGGCCTTAGACAGTGACCTTTCCCCATTGCGCCTCTACGGTGGTTGCCCCAAGCTTTGGTCCCTTAACACGTAGTCCTGGCCCAATAGCCCTTGAGTAGGTGGCACTGCGCTGTCTAGAACTGCAGAGAGCAGTTCAGAATCAACCACATTGATGTGGGTCTGAAGTTAGATAATTCCCACTGTTCAGTGAGGTGGTAATAAGAGAATGCAAATTTAAGACAACCACAAACAATTGAAATGGAGGTCAGAAAATACTCTTACACACAGGATGGTTCCAATGTGGAATCCTTTGCCACAAACCATGGAAGTAAATTTATCCAAAAAGAAATCAAATAGTTGTGTCAACAAGGAAAACTAAAGACCATGAGGAGGAACCAGTAGGAGGTTGAGAGTAAACACAAAATCTCACATGGAGAAAAATAGACTGTCTTTTTTTCTGTGCTGTAATATTCTATTCCACCATTCTTGCTGGTCATTTGAAGCAATTTGGCCATAACAGCGCAGTATTAAACCAAGTTTTAAGATGCTCAGATAGTCTTTTTGATCCCCACTGAGCTCTTCATAAAACCTAAGCAAAACCAAGTGAACTGTTTCGAGGCAGCAGTCACTCACACCTGCATATTCAAAGTAATAAAAGTTTACTGTGAAAGAGCATGCACCGACAGAGCCTTTCTCCCACCAAGAGTCAGAACCACAAAAAGACAGCGTCGATAATATGAAAGTTGTTGCACATTGGCACAGTGGGTCCAAAAAAAACCCCACCAACTACAGTATAAGCACATGTCCATGGTGTTCATTCTGACTTTGATTGATGATGCGGAACAGACATTATCAGATCAGTCGATTCACTATAAACCTCTTCCATCATTTCCATTGAAGTCAATCAAGAGAACAATCAGTAATGGGAAGCTGAGATGATATGACTTGTGACCAATGTTGTAACATGCCTTTAAGGGATAGCAGCATGACATCAGTAGAAGGGAAGTGTGTCATAAGATCCAGTCTTAGTCTCACTTTTGCTTTTGAGCAGACCACACAATCACACAGCTATGCTGCTGATGTCTTCAATATTTCTATCCATGTATATCTGTCCTCATGTGCCCAGTCTAAATAAATGGAACCAAAACATGTTTACACAATTCCTTATGAGTGATTGGTGCTTATATCATTATAACGACATGGCATGGTACCCAGCAGCGGGGTCAAACAACCTGGCAGCAAGATTAAGTACAGGCACAGGTGGCATGAGACAACATTCAACATTTTGGTCAGAATGTAACAGAGTAGCAGTGTCGGAGAGTGTTAAAAACACAGCAGGTGACTGCACAGAAAAGCTTTGAAGTCACAGTGCCAAGACAGTGCTGAAATAAAAACTGGTAAGAAGACACATCCCTCAAGGTGAGATTGTAGCACATAGCCTGTCAGTTGTGTGAGTGGGTCAGCATATTGAGGGTTAGGTTGCAATTATAACAAATGGAGTTTCAGAAAGGCGTCCAAAAGCGGCTACAGCGACACATATTCCAGGTACTATAGAAGAAGGAAGGTCAAAGTTGTATTTTCAAAATGCCCACAAAATTCCCCAGTTTGAATTGGGATGCAGCTGATGTACTTCCCAAATTCAAAATTTTTAAACAGCATACAGAGCTATGGTTTCTTGATTCAAGTGTGTCTGAACCAAACAAGCAAGCCAATCAATTTTTGCCTATCAATTGGGAATGAAGGTCTACACAGGCTGAACACTATGGAATTAACAGCAGAAGAACTGAAGTACCCCCTGAAAATATAGACTACATTCAAAGAATAGTTCAGAATCAGGTTAAACTTGTGTATTTATCGACTAGAATTTGTGTCATTTTGACAGCAGCCTGCAGAATCCATAGACCACTCTGTCAGCAGATGCAGAGCAAAGGGTACATACTGTGATTTTTCAGATGCGTAACCAGCAGATAGAATTGTTGAGTTGGTGATCACATACACTCCCACGGAAGCGTTCCAGAAAGATCTGCTAGACAAGCCCAAAACGTATGGCATCGAAAAGCTACTCAGGGATTGATGTAAGTATGAAGCAATCCGAAAAGGTCAATGAAGCTTGCAGGTCCTAAGTGCTACCCCAATTGTTGATGTACTTACCAGAACGTAAACCTAGCAAGACATGTGGAAGGTGTGGCCTTCTGCATGCACCAAGGGAATGCCCAGCTTCAAATCAATTCTCCAAAGTATGTGGAATAAAGGGTCATTGGCAGCGGCAGTGCACTAGAGCAAAGGCTGATGCAGCTACAAAGAGCTGTGACAACTGATCCAAACAGACCTTATACAACAGGTACATTCAGGCAAGAAGGATGACCATCCAATATCCTGTCAGAGACACAAACACGAGGTGATTGACAAACCAAAAATGACAATGAGCACGATGAGTTGAAGACTGGTGAATACAGGTTTCACACTGTCAATATTATGGAAATCATAGGTACTGTCGCACCATCCAAAGTGTTTGCCAAGGTTCAAATTATCTGCCGTAAGCAGGTCGGTACCTATGCATTTTTAGCCAAGATTGATGCAGGGGCAAGGACCAAGGTATTACCTCTGCAGATTCAAAAAGGCATGTATCCACAGACATGGACGGTCATGGTGAAACCAACTGCTGTACAACTTCCAGCGTACAACAGTTCACTAACTCCATGTGCAGGATACGTAGTCCTGGAATGCAAGTACAATCAATCCTCCTGGGTGACACAGATGTTCTACACTGTGGAGGCTAAAGGCCAGTGATCGCAAGTCTACCGGCATGCTGTAGCACATATTAGTGACAATCCATGGAATCAGTCAACTCACATGGCAGATCAACCTTAGAGACTACTCCAATCGCTCAGTTCACAACCTAACGTTGAAATATCCAGAATGTTTTGACAAAATTGGCAGTTTCAAGGGAGCTGCAATATTACACTTGCAGGAGAATGCAAGTCCGTTGATTGATTTTGCACAATGCAAAAGCCAGCAGCTACAGGAAGAAATGGTGAAAGATTCCACATGACAAAAACCATCAACTCAGCATGTCCATGAAGACGTGAGGCCTTTTTGGCCTTATTCGGACGAGTTAGGCATCTCCTGGGGAGTCATGTTTAAAAGCAGGCAGATCATCATACCGGAATCTTTGCAACCTGATATTCTTCAGCAACTTCATCACTCACACATGGGCATAGATCAGATGAGAAGATTCACAAGAGAGACAGTCTATTGACACTATTGAAGTCATTGTCAAGGAGTGTGAGGCATGTCAAGAGCCTATGCCAAGTCAGCACAAAGAACCACGCATTCCACATGAAGTTCCTGCCCATCCTTGGTCCAAAATCGTATCCGACCTTTTTCATGTCCATGGCACTGAGCTCATTGTCATCATCGACTACTTTACCGAGTACCCCATTATTTGACATTGGCCCAACACGTCAAGATCAACTGTTGCTCACACTCTCAGTGCTAATTTCAGTTTATTTGGTGTGTCTAGAGGGAACATTATGGATAACAGTCCACAATTTATTGGCAAGCCATTTAAGGATGTGTGTGACAAGTGGAATATCGATCACACTACTTCTTGTTCTCATTACCCTAGCTGAACGAATGATTTACGTGGTGAAATCACAAAATTATCAAATGTAGGCCGACCATGCAAGATCTACCCCACTGTCCATCCTGCACCACCACTCCTCTGAGCCCCCTGCCCATCTTACCCACTTATCTTAAACACTTTGCTCCTCCCTGGCTTCTCAAAGTGGCTGGACCTTTAAAAGTACCTGCTAGTGCTGTAAAAATGGGGATGTGTCTTCCTTTCATCCAATTCTCCTGCACTCAACTGAGAGGGTCCCTGGACAGCTGCGCTGCGCTTTTCCCATCTGGCCCGAGTTGGCAGGTAGGGCGAGAAAGGTGTGGCCACATTTTAGTGTGAGTAAATAGGAGCGGAGTCTTAATTCGACTGTAATTGCTACTCCGCAGAAGTTATGGCCCATCATGTAATGTGTGTCTCTGCAAAGAAAAGCTTACGAGTATAAAATGACCAGGCTCAGTTTTTATCTTCACTATCTGGCTACCTCACTGATAACATTTATCCCTCAAAAAAATGATCGGGTCATTATCACATTGCTATTTATGGAAGCTTGCTCAAACTGGTAGTCACATTTCCTGCATTGTAACAGTGAATACTTTTAATAAAGTACTTTATTGGCTGTAAAGGGCTTGGGATGTGCTAATGTCATGAAAGGTGCTATAGAAATTCAAGTCTTTCTTTCACTACCTACTGCATGTAATGTGCAAATTGCAACAGCATGAACATGCCTGCGATCCCCAACAGGGCTGTATTTCCAAGGATCGCCTGTCCTGACATCTTTTGTTGCTTGTGTTGAATTTTGTTTGACAATCCCTCCTGTGAGGCACTTTGGGACATTTTGCTACTCTAAGGGCACTACATAAATGCAAGTGGCTGTTGTTATTCCACCATTATATTCCCACAGTAACTGGAAGCGGTATACGAGCCACATCACACAGTTAATTTACAAGTGTGAATGAATGGTCAGAATTAACTTGTTAGCTTGCTTTCAATGACATTCAGATGGGTTAAAGAGAATTTTCAAACCAACCTTTACTTTTCGTGGGGTCAAAACTGAAGTCTGGATCAGCTGAAACAATTTGACGTTGCATATCTGATCCCAAATCCTGAATGATCACATTTTTTCCCCCAGCAAATTAAATAAAATCAGTAGATGCCTCTTCTCCCAAAATTCTTATTTGTCATCTTTATAGTTACAGAACAATCAATAACTTAAATCAATCACTGCATGGGACCAATATTACAAAGAAGTCTTCAGTCACGCACATTGAATTACAGAAATAACAGACAGCTTGAAGTATAATGTAACGAGCCATAGCATTAAAGCATCTAAACAGCACAATAAAAGTTTATGATAGCATTCGCCAGGGGGAGAGGGAGGGTGAGAGAGAGAATGGGAGGGTGAGAGAGTGACAGTATGAGAAAGAGAGAGAGACCATGAAAGAGAGGGAGAGCATGAATGAGAGATAGATTATATCTTGATTGGTAATGGGATCAAAGGTTACGGGGAGAAGGCGGGAGAATGGGGTTGAGAAACTTATCAGTCATGATTGAATGGCGGAGCAGACTCGATGGGCCGAATGGCCTAATTTCTGCTCCTATGTCTTATGGTCTTATGGAGAGAGAGGGGTACGAGCCAAGAGAAGGACATTGGTGAGAGTGCAGTGTAAGCAAGAGAGAGAGAGGTAAATGTGCAAGAGCAGTGAGAGAGAGAACATGAGAGAGAGAGGGAAAGAGAGAAAGAGGCATGCGACAGAGAGAGAGAGAGAGACTGTGCATGAGAGAGAGTGCGTGAGTGAACACAGGAAAGAAAACAAGTGAGCAACCATTCAATTATCTGATCTCTAGATGACTCACTGGCAAAGAGGCTTGGAATATCATACCATGGTGTCCTCAGATAAGCCCTTAAAGAGAAGGGGCAATAAGAGGAAGGGTACAGGGAGGTAGATAGGGACACAATTTGGGCTGTTAGTGGTGTTGATCAGGGTACCTGCTATGCTCCTTTAATGTAGCAACTGACCTCAGGATAACCCAACCTTCAACAAGGGCTTTCAAACAGGAATAAGATGTTTTATTTGCATATGCAAATTGACTCACTCCTGCTTCCGGCATTGATCCCAGACACATACATTTTTTGTGGATGCCAATATGGCGGGTGACACACTTCTGTCTCGTAATAAGCACGCTCTTCCTACCTATCATGTTGGAGACATAGGCACCTTAAAATTCTAGGCCTGTGCATTTGAAATCCATCATGTATTGCATGAGGATAGAAATCAATATAGCATTCCCTTCCATGGGTAAAACAGGATCTTGATAGAAAGTAATAAAGCATTATCGAAGGGCTTAATTTTATTTTCTTTTCATGTTTTACTTCTGTTAATTCCTACACCATTCCTTGGTCCAAAGGTTTCCCAGTTCTGATCCCAAACTCTTCTTGAACTGGTCGCAATGGGTAAGTGGTCCAAAACTGCCTCAATAAGACTCACGGACTGGCTGCTCCTCCCTTTTTATGTAGAAGTATCTGTTGCCCCAGCCCTCCCTGTCAGCATAGTTCAATTCAGATACTGCCTTGTCACGAATCGCATGGATTAGTCACGCCAGGGCGTTTGAGCTACAATTAAAGTTATCGCGCAGCATGACAAATTTTGCAATGCACTAGGATGTGTTTAGATTCCTTTGGATCATAAGATGATATCGAAATATCTGCTAGCTGTACTCAGATTGATACAAGACTTTTACTGTATCATGGGGTTACCTAAATCGGTGATGGACACATCCGCAGCCCCAATGCTGACCTTTGGCCTGGGCAGGGGTACAAAATTCTTGGCAGCAATTCTGATAATGTGACACTTATGAAGTGCACATCCAGCAGAGAGGTGGAATAATATAATTTATGCAACCTAGCATGACAACTCTTCATGACAACTGTAACTAATAGTCAGAAAATCAAACATAGTTGATTAACATTTTAATGGGTGATCAATCATAATAATTAAATTCTGTTGCAGCACGCGACCATGTACCTCTGAAATCTTTGGTGGCTGACATTTTGCCATCAATCACAGCAGATGCTGTCTAAAGATATGGGAGTGAAAAGAAGATAAAACTGATACAGAAGAGAAGTGCGCAATGCTTAACAAGCAAATGACTGATTAATGGCGACAATCACTTACAGAATGAGCAATTGCTGAAGACTTACTCTTCACAGATTTGGAAGGCCAACTTGGATATAAATAGTGCTTTTACGGTAGTAAAACATTCCAAGACAATTCACAGAGTCACTATCAAAATAAAAACTTGACACTGATCCACATGAAGAGATGTTAGGATAGGTGGCCTTAAGCTTGGTCAAAGAGGTAGGTTTTTAGGAGCACCCTAAAAGGAGAAGAGCGAAAGAGAGAGGGAGAGATTTAGGGAGGGCGTTCCACTTTTCGACTCCAGGGGCAGGATTTTACGCGTCGGCGAGCGGGGGTGGGGCCTGCTCACCGATGCATAAAATGACGCGCGGTGATGTCGGGGGGAACTCCTGATGTCACCGCGCCCCATTTTAATTTTCAGGAAGGCGGGGGCACAGCAAAATCAGCTGCGCGCCCGCCGACCTGTCAATGGCCAATTGAGGCCATTGACAGGGTCAATTAAGTAATTAAAGGACCTGCATGTCCAACCTTAAGGTTGGTGGGCAGGCCATGAGCCCCGGCGCAAACTAGAAAAAACATGAAACCTCATCCACGGGCGGGATGAGGTTTCATGAAGGCATTTAAAAATTTTAATAAAGGTTTTGTAAAATTATGGACATGACCCAACTCATGTAACATTGTCGCATGAGGGGACATGTTAGGGAAATTTAATTTTTCTATTTTTATCTTTTTTACATTTACAGCCAATCTCCCTGAGGCTGCACTTAGCCTCAGGGAGATCAGTGCGCTCTTTCGTACACGTGCACGAAAGAACGCACTCTCGATTTTGGGATTCCCCCCGCCCGCACAGGGAGCACATAAAATGGCGGTGCGCCTCCGATCGGGGGCACCGATCAGAAGCGCGCCTGTACGCGCCCACCCTTCAACTTCCCCCCCAATGGGGGGAATATTCAGCCCCAGGAAGCAGAAGGCACTCCTATCAATGGGGAACAATTAAAATTGGGATGTTCAAGGTACCCAAGTTGAAGCAACACAAATCATTTGTGACCACATAAATAGGAGGAGACAGTGGCATAGTGGTAATATCACTGGACGCTTAATCCAATACAACAGGCTACTGATATGGGCTCAAATCCCACCATGGAAGCTGGTGGAATTTAAGTTCAATTAATAAAAACAAATTCATTGCCCATCCCTAATTTCCCTTAGAAGGTGATGGTGGGCTGCCATCTTGAAATTCTGTAGTTCCTGTGGTTGCAGTGATTCGCTTCAGCTGGAATGGATTTCTTTTTATTTATTCATTCAGGGGATGTGGGCTTCGCTGGCTAGGCCAGCATTTATTGCCCATCCCTAATTGGAGGCTGGGTCGTTAAGTACATTGAATGTTGAGATACACAGGTTTTTAATCAGTAAGGGAATCAAGGGTTATGGGGAAAAGGCAGGAAAGTGGAGTTGAGGATTATCAGAACAGCCATGATCTCATTGAATGACAGAGCAAACTTGATGAGCTGAATGGCCTACTGCTGCTCCTACGTCTTATTGCCTTACTACCCTAACATTACCCTAAAATGTACATTACCCTAAAATGTACAATTTTGGACCAAGGCAAACCATAGTCCAAACCATCAAAATGTACTCCATGCTGCAGTAGTGAGATATTTTTCTGTTTCCACATCAGCTAGCTTGCATGCGTTAGCGAAATTAGAGTCAGTTTTCACTGTCGGCCCATATCAATTTGGAGCTGTGTTTCTTTTATTAGTCATTTGGGGTGTGAGCATTGCTGGCAAGGCCAGCATTTATTGCCCAAACCTAATTGCCCGAGGGAAATTGGTGATGAGCTACCTTCTTGAATCGCTGCAGTTCATCTAGTGTAGCTACACCCTCAGTGCTGTTAGGGAGGGATTTCCAAGTTTTTGACCTGGCAACAGTGAAGGATCGGTGATATAGTCAGGATGGTATATGACTTGGAGTTGGTGTTTCCATGCCCTTGTCCTTCTTGGTGGTAGAGACTACATTTTTGGAAGATACTGTTGAAGGAGCCTTAGCAAGTTGCACAATGCATCTTGTGGATGGTATTCACTGTTGCCACTGTGTACCAGCAGTAGAGAGAATGGATTGTTTAAGGTGGTGGATGGAGTGCCACTCAAGGAGCCTGCTTTGTCTTGGATGGTGTTGAGCATCTTGAATATTGTTGGAGCTTTACCCATCCAGGCCAGTGGAGAGTATTCCATCACACTCCTGGCTTGTGCCTCATAGATAGTTGACACGCTTTGGGGAGTCAGGAGGTGGGTTACTCACTGCTGAATTCTCAGCCTGTGACCTGCTAGTGTAGCCACAGTATTTATATGGCTGGTCCAGTACAGTTTCTGGTCAATAGCAAGCCCTAGGATGTCATTGGTGGAGAATTCAGCGATGGAAATGCTGTTGAACATTAAAAGGAGAAAGCTATGTCCTCTCAATTGAATTATCCAGTGATTTTTTTCTCCGGAATCAAACTAAGACTATTATGCTAAAAGAAGCCACCTTCTCCCAAGCATCAGTAGGCTGGCTGATCACATAGGAGATAACGTATCTAGGATTTGCCTAATTGAGATTATATAAAACAAAATGTATCTGTTTTCCATCAAACTCTATCAATTAAACATTCAGCTGTCTCTGATTTCACCCTGATAAGTTCTGTAGGCCACAGTTTAATTTTTAATTCAATGCCGCAGATAAACAGCTTCTCTAGTTCTGAATTTAACAAGTTAACTTACCACAATGTGTATCTGAGGTTTGCGTCTCTTGGCCAGATCAATAATATTCACTCCGTTGTAATAGAGATTCTCAATGCAGCCATGAAAGTTCTTCCTCAGGAAAGTCACTGATTTGCCTGGAACTGGAATCCCTCCAAAGCTGAGCTTTGATAGACAAGAGAACAGATAAAGAGATCATTACACTTACAAAGGAGAAGGGGGAAAACAAAACAATGTGGCAAGGAATCAAGATTTAAATGTGTTCAGATCAATAACAAACATTTTGTGCTTTAATGATGCAAAGCAAGCTTTTGTCCTTTGTTCATGTGTGTTGCTTGTACCATTGTCAAAATTTTGCATCCCAAACACCAACCTGAAGCAATGTCCAAGTGGGTCCCTTGAGAGGACACCAAAACAAAGTCTCCTTCAGCACTACCTCAAAATTGCCAACTGTCTCTGAAAATCACAAGTGCTCATAACATGGCAGGTGGCATAACAATAATGTGCAGTTAACAGTAACAATGCCTCACCTAACTCTGCTCATTCTGCCCTCAAAGCGGAGAACTCTGCATTCCCACAATTCTGGTCTCTTGTGCAAGTCAGTTTCCTTCCTAACCACCACCGTCCCCCCCCCACCCCCTCGCCCCCCCACATCTTTAATAGCCATGTTTGCAGCTGCCTTCGCAGCTCCTCACCTCTCTTGCCTTCTCTTAAAACCTACTCTTTGACTAAATGTTTGGTCACCTATCCTAATACATACGTGCCTTGGTGTCAAATTTTGTCTGATCATCTTTCCAAGAAGCTTCTTGGGACATTTTATTAGGTTAAAGAGTTGACGCATGCCAATAGGTGTGACAGGGCATTTCCCTCTCCAAAAGCATTGGTAATCCTAGTGTGACCAATCTTCCCTTTGTCCAAAACCTTTGGTAGATTTGATGTAGCTCTGGTCACTATGCCTGTTTTGTCTGGGAAAAATATGTTGACTGATTCAACTGGTTTCTGTTATACTCATTGTCATGGACAATTCAAACGTGCACTTAGAAATGTACCTGCATCTAGATGTTCCAAGTTTGCAGGAAAGCTCCACACCATCATGGTTGTGCAAACACATTATGTTTATAACTTTTATATTAAAATTACTGCAATAATGATGTGACACAAGGAAAAACTGATACAAAAAACGTTCTCATGATGTGGTTGACAAGGCAATATTTATTGGCTGTTTCATGTTGCTCTAAGTCTATTGAGAATCAACTATGTAATGCGAGGCTGGAGTCACATGTAGGTCACTCAGGTAGGGGTAACAGTCATTCTTCCTTTCCTTTTCTGTCCTCCAATTCCTTGCTCACCCCTTTTTCCAACCTCCTTTACTCCATCTTTATTTCAACTATTTGGCTTACTTCTCCCTCAGCACTCTTGAAACTCATGTTGTCTATAAACTCCATCATTGTCTCCCTGGACCCTCTCCCCTCCCAGCTTATAACCTCCTCAAGCTATTGCTTTCTAACATCACAAACTGATCTCTATCCTCCAGCATCATCCCTACCTCCTAAAAGTTAAAAGCACCTCTCCCGTGGAAAAAAGTTAAACCTCGCTATCCTCTAAGTGAATGATCACCTCTGATACTTCCTTCATCATCAAAGTCTTAGAATGCATCATTTCACAACTATATAGTTATCTCTCTGTTGATTCCCTGTTTGAGAGTCTGTATTAGGTTATGGCTTCATTCACATGCTTGTCAATGGCGTCTTTGGTGACTGTGGTCTGGGTTCTTAACTCTGATCATCCCCCGTGAACCTTCCTCTGTTTTTGATAATGTCGATCCTTTTACCCTCTTCAGAAACTGAACTGGACTAGCCATATAAATAATGTGGCTACAAGAGCAGGTCAGAGGCTCGGAATCCTGCAATGAGTAACTCACCTCCTGACTCACCAAAGCCTGTCCACCATTTACAAGGGACAAGTCAGGAGTGTGATGGAATACTCTCCACTTGCCTGGATGAGTGTAGCTCCCACAACACTCAAGAAGCTTGACATCATCCAGGACAAAGGAGCCCACTTGACTGGCACCACATCCACAAACATATACTCCCTCCACCACCGACGCACTATAGCAGCAGTGTATACCATCTACAAGATGCACTGCAGGGATTTACCAAGTCACCTAAGACAGCACCTTCCAAACCCACGACCACTACCATCTAGGATTTCAAGGGCAGCAGATATGTGGGAGCACTACCACCTGGAAGTTCCCCTCCAAGTCATTCACCATCCTGACTTGGAAATATATCGCCGTTCCTTCACTGTTGCTAGGTCAAAATCCTGGAATTCCCTTCCGAACAGCACTGTGGGTGTACCTACGCCACATGGACTGCAGCGATTCAAGAAGGCAGCTCACCACCACCTTCTCAAGAGCAATTAGGGATGGGCAATCAGTGCTGGCCCAGCCAGCAAAGCTCACATCTCGTGGATGAATAATTTTTAAAAATGCGATGTTTCTTTTGCCATCCACTTTCATGACCTGGCTCTATACTTGATCTATTCATACCTGTCCCAATGAGGACACTACAAATCCTTTGATGGTTTTTCCTTCCATCCCCATAGAATGACCTCTGACATCATCCTTTATTAAATGTTTCTTGGATGCATTATGTCCCATCATCCAAAAGCACACGGTCAGGCTTCATATGCACGCTGATGACTCACACCAATGCCGCCTCACTTGATTTCAAAGCTCTAACTTGCATTACCAACAGTCCATCTGACTTTGTCTTGCACTAGTCAAAATTTCCCACAGCTTAATATGGGGAAAATTGAAACTATCCTTTTGGTTCCTATCAGCTTCTTTATGCCTGTGCTCGCAATGGCAACTTGAATTTACATAACACCTTTCAAATAGTCAGCAGCTCTTTCTGTGCAGTAAAACTTTATTTGTTACTAGTAAGCCATCCTAAATACAAGTGGATACCTAGCCACATAAGGAGATATTAGGGCAGATGACCAAAAGCTGGGTCAAAGGGATAGGTTTAAGGAGCATCTTAAAAGGAGGAGAGATTTAGACAGATGGTAAGATGTAGGGAGGGAATTCCAGAGGTGAGGACCTAGATAGCTGAAAGCACAGCTGCAAATAGTGGAGTGATTAAAATTGAGGATGCACAGAGGTCAGACTTGGAGCATTACAGAGATTTCGGAGGGTTCTAGGGCTAGAAAATGTTAGGGATAGGGAAGGATTTAGAAACAACGATGAGAATTTTAAAATCAAGGCGTTTCCAAACTGAGAGCCAACATAGGTCAGTGAACATAGGGGTGAACGTACATCAGTTTCCCTATGGTGGTGATTTCCCCTCAGGTGGTGTGGAACCTGGCCATGCTGTCTCACTGATCCTTAGTTACATTCCGACCTAGGTCTGTTCTGTTAGCAAGACATGCTTCCCGAATCCTTCTTGTGCTATCATCCATCACTGCCATGGAAACTATAATCCAGGCCTACTTTACCTCAAAATTGGACTTCCCTTATGCTCTCCTCGCTAATCTCTCAGTTTTCATCTCAATGAACTATAACTCAATTGAATTCCACTATCTGTATCCTTACTGCCTCAAAGTTCTGCACCTCTGCTATATCAGTCCTCACAATACCACACTGCTTGGCCCACCAAGCATTTGTTGGCTCTTTGTTAGAGTTATCCAATTAGTCCTGACTTCCCTGTTTTTCCCCATAGCCCTGCAATTTGTTTTTCCTCCATGCATTTACTTAATTCCTTTTTCAAAGTAATATTGAATCTGCTTTCACCACAGTTCTAGCCAGCTAATTTCAGATCACAACAACTCCGTGCGCAAAAATGTTTCAAGTCAACTTTGCCAACCTGTGTCTTTTGGTTATCGGCCCTTCTGTCACTAGTAACAGCTTCTCCTTCATTACACTTTCAAAATCGTTCATGATTTTGAACATCTCTATCAAATCACCTCTTAACATTCTCTGCTGTGAGGAGAGGATTCCTAGCTTCTGCAGTCTCTCCACATAACCGAACATCGCTCATCTCTGGTGCTATTCTAGTAAATCACCTCTGCATCCACTCTAACGTCTTGACATTCTTCCTAAGCTGTGATACTTTGTACATCTCGTCATTAAATTTCATTGGCCATACAGTTGTTCATTTCACCAGCCTATCGATGTTCTCCTGAAGCCCGTTGCTACCCTCCTCAATGTCTGCCACATTTCTCAGTTTCACATCATCTGTACACTTTAAAATGATGCCCTGGTCCAGGTCATTGATAGATATCCAAAAGAGCAGTGTTTCTAATGATGACTCTTAGTAAACAATACTCCCCTCAGGTCTGAAAAATACCCTTCACCACTACTCGCTGTTCTCTTTCCCGTAGCTTATTTTGGATCCATCCTGCCACAGTCCTTTTAATCCCGTGGGCTTTAACTTTGCTAATAAGTCTACTATGGGGTACTTTGTCAAATGCACTTTAGAAGTCCAAAATGCACATCAACCTGATTATCCTCCCTAATTGTCTCCATTACATGAATCAAGTGAAGATCATTATCCTTGTTTCAAATGCTCCAAAGCCTCACCTCATCCTAGCTTAGCCCTCTTACCCTGTTCTCCTGTTTTAAGAACATAAGGAACAGGAGTAGGAATAGACCATATGGCCCATTGAGCCTGCTACCCCATTCAATAAAATCACGGCTGATCTTGGGCTTTAACTCCATTTTCCCGCCTGCTCCCCATATCTCTTAATTCCCTGAGAGACCAAAAATTTGTCTATTTCAGCCTTAAATGTATTCAACGATGGAGCATTCACAACCCTCTGAGGTTGAGAATTCCAAAGATTCAGAACCCTTTGAGTGAAGTCATTTCTCCTCATCTCAGTCCTAAATGATTGGCCTCTTACCCGGACACTGTGCCCCTCTGTTTTAGACTCCCTGACCAGCAGGAAACAATCTCTCAGCATTCACCCTGTCAAGCCCCTTCAGAATTTTGTAGATTTCAATGAGATCACCTCTCGTTCTTTTAAACTCCAGAGAATATAAGCCCAATTTACTCAGCCTTGCATCATAGGACAACTCCCTCATCCTAGGGAACAATCTAGAGAACCTTCGCTGTAGCCCCTCTAATGCAAATATACCCTTTCTTAAATGTGGAGACCAAACTACAACAGTACTCCAGATGGGTCACAGCAAAACCCTGTACAACTGTAGCAAGACTTCTTTATTCTTGCACTCCAATCCCCTTGCAATAAAAGCCAACATGCCATTTGCTCTCCGAATTGCTTGCTGCACCTGCACGCAACTTTCTGCATTCCTTGTACAAGCCACCCAAATCTCTTTGAACATCAACACTTACAAGTTTTACACCTATTAAAAAAATATCCAGCTTCTTCATTCTTATGACCAAAGTGAATAACTTCGCACTTCCCTGTATTATGCACCGTCTGCCATCTTGTTTTCCACTCACCTAACCTATCTATATCTCTTTCCCTCTCTGTGTCCTCCCCTATCTTTCCACCTGGTTTAGTATCATCAGCAAACTTCGATACATTACTCACTGTCTCTTCATCTAAGTCAATAATATAGAGTGTAAATAGATGATGCCCCCGCACTGATCCTTGCAGCACTCCACTATTCACTGCCTGCCAATCTGAAAAAGCTCTGTTTATGGCCAGTATCTGTTCTCTATCCATTAATCAATCCTCTATCCATGCTAATGTATTACCCCCAACTCCATAAGCCCTTACTTTGCCTATTAACCTTTCGTGCAGCACCTTTTTGAATGCCTTTTGGAAATCTAGGTATACTAAATCTACTGGTGTCCCTTTATCTACCCTACTAGTTACACACTCAAAAAAACTCTAATAAATTTGTCAGACAGGATTTCCCTTTAGAAAAATCAGGGATGCACAAGAGATCAGAATTGGAGAAGTGAAAGATATTTTGTTTCTCTGATATTGGTTTATTAATTCCTCGCTCGAGTACAACTCAGCCAACTATTCTCAGCTGTTCTTTAAGTCATTACGCTCCAGTCCTCCGAAACTTTTCGCTTCTCTAATTCTGGCCTCTTGTGCATCCCTGATTTCCTTCACCCCGTCTTTGGTGGGCTTGAATTCAGCTGCCTAGACCCTAAACTCTGAAATTCCCTCCCTAAACATCTCTACTACATCTCTCTCCTCATTTATGTCATCTCTCAAAACCTGTCTTTGACCAAGCTTATGGTCACTTGTCCTAATACCTGTTTAAGTAGCTTAGTGTCAAATTTTGCCTGCACACTCCTGTGAAGCACCTTGTGACTTTCTATAATGCTAAAGGTGTTAAATAAATGCAAGTTCTTTTTGTTGTTCTTGTTGCCCTGTGGAACTTCTTTCCAATCTGCCTTCCCTCCTCTTCCTTGGTTTCAAAAGACTATTAGACACTTGCCTCTTCAAATGCTCATTCAGGTCTGCCTCTTAACTCCATTTCACACATTTGCTTTCTTCCTTTTTGATCCCCATTTCAAATCTGTGAAGCGTTCAGAGACATCTTTCTGATATGAGGAGCACAATATAAATGCAAGTTGCTGCTTCTATCTCTGTAATATTAAGTTCTCTTTTCATTCATTTCTGCAGCACATAAGTGCAAGATCGAAACAGTTTTCTCACTATGAGGATTGCACACAATAGAACAGCCAGGGATGCATAAAACTCGGCAAGGTGAACTGATTTGGACATAGGAGATTAAAACCTGTCTCTCAATATATCATCAAACATGACTTCATTATTGCGTCCTTAGTGTTAAGGCTTCATAAATTAAATTAACTAGAATCACGCCACCCACTCTCCCAGTTTCAGCTATTCAATTCAACCAAACAGTTGAGTTTTACGGAACCCAGAGGAAATATTTAAATGACTCGGATCTAAAACAAATAACTTCATTATATTTCAATAAACTTGTCAAAACAAATCAACATCATGTGTGCTGACTCTTTAGGGTATACATAAGAATGATAAAAATGGATGCATGCACAAACATCGTGAGGCTTATTAAAGATGTCACTGGGAGCAAATTAATCAACTTCATCTCAGAGTCTTGCCATTTTAAATTTACATTTCATTTTTCTCTTCTTTCATAATTATTCCACATTAATAGACCCTATAATTGTTAGTTATCTTTCTCATTTTAATTCATTTGAATATGTATATAGAAAACAAAGGAACTAATGTAGGCCATCCAGTGCCTCCATTCAATTAGATCATGGCTGATCTGTATCTCAATTCTATTTAACCATCTTTGATCCATACCCCCCGATATTCTGATCCAACAAAAATTTATTGACCTTTCTGTTGAAAGTTTCCAACTTTCTATCTACAGCCTTTGAGGGGAGAATTCCAGATTTCTACTACTCTCTTTGTGAAGAAGTGCTTCCTGATGTTACTCCTGAACAACCTAGCTCTAGTGCCTTCTTGTTCTGGATTCTACTTGAATAAACAGTTTCTCTCTCTATCCACGTTGTTGAATCCATTTTTTGTTATCATATTAAATACTGGGATGTTATCATCACTCAATCTTCTGTACTCAAGGGAACAATAAAGCTAAGTGTATGCAAATTGTCCTCAATCTCAACCTTTAAGACTTGGCATCATTCTGCATCCCCGCCAAGGAAACTATATTGTACTTGAGTTGCAGTTGTTGCCCAAAACAGGATGTGATACACTAAAGGGTGTCTCATCAAACCTCCAAATAAGTTAAGTATAACTTCCATCCATTTGTATTCCAGCTCACTTGAGATAAAGGCCAACATTTCACTTGAAAGCTTTTCATACCTAGTCACTAGCTCTCAGTGATCTTGGCACATCAAATGTTACTTCCTGTGTATAAGACATGTTCAAGTCCTTGGCTTCACTGATCAATGAGGTTAGCTTCCATCGAACCATAGAAGTTTCTAGCACAAAAGGAGGTAATATGACTTTGACATTACAACAGTGGCTACCCTTCAAAAATTACTTCGTAAGCTATAAAGCACTTAGGGGCATCCTGAGGTGATGAAAGGCACCGTATAAATGCAATTCTTTCTTTGTAGATGAATACAAAAGTAATCCCAATGGCCATGCATTCTCCCTATAGCTTGTTACCAGAGGGCTGCTTCCCTTAAAAGATACAATGGTCTCTGCCTCGACCATTCCTTGTGGCAATGCATTCTATCCTCTAACAACTTTCTGCACAAAGGAGTTTCTCCCAACCTCTGTCAATTTTTAAATTGATGATACCTTATCACTAACTCCACAACAATAGAAAATAGTTTTTTCTCCATTTACCCTTGCAAAATGTATCATAATTTCACCAAGTTGCATTAAATGTCTTAACCAGTTCTTTGCAGCGGAAGTAGTCCTAGTTTCTATTGTGTTCTAGGAAGGATTAAGTTATGAACCCATCGCAGATGGAAGCATAGTCACAATGTTACTGGACCAGCAATCCAGGGGTCTGGAAGAAAGCTCTAGAGACATGAGTCCAAGTCCCACTGACAGTTGTGGGAATTTAAATTCAAATAATTAATAAATCTGCATTAATTTTATTAACGGAGGTCTTGTGATGCAGTGGGTGGTGTTCCTTTGTAATTTTAAGTCAAACCTTTTCATGCTGCTATGGGAATCATGTGACTGTACAGACGAATCAGCCCTAAGCGCGGGTAATCTTAGGGGGTGGAGCTTTCTAGCCTTGGTCTCGGAACAAACATGCAGCTTCATCAGGAGCTCTGTAAACAAAGTTTACTGTTTCTTAAAAGAAACCTGCCCTGCATTCCAAGTTTATTACAATCGGTGATGGGGAAAAATACCACTGACGTAGCACCTCACCTCGCGAATGTGAGCATTTTGATTTTTAAGGGAAGAAAGAAAAAACATTATACTCACCAGCAATGCCTCTCTTTGGCAGAATTGACCCGTATGACTCATCCATCGAGGACTGGAATGAGTACATAGGGCGCCTAGGTTTCTGCTTTGTGGCGAACGAAATAACGGTGGAGGAGAAACAGAAGGCAATTCTCCTAAGGGTCTGCGGGAGCAAAACGTATAACCTAATCCGACGGCTCCGAACGCGCCAAATTCCAGATCCTTCACCGAGCTGGTAGACCTCGTGAAGGGATATTTTCAGCCTAAACCTTCAGCGATCATGTTCATAGATTCAAGTTTAACTCTCGAGTAAGGGGTCCTGGAGAGTCAATCGTAATGTACATCGCAAAGCTAAAACAGTTAAAAGAGCTCTGTGACTTTGGTGATACTTTCAATGACATGTTGCGAGATTGTTTGGTTTGCAGCGTAAAAGGACGGATGCCATTCAGCGTCGATTGCTTGCGGAAGTTCATATAGACCTGAAGCGCACCATGGAAATAGCGCTTGCAATGGAGGTTGCTGAGATGGACTCGCAGGCTTTGCAGAATGTGCAAAATGGCGCTGTTCTGCAGTTAGGATGGGAACCCGCCGCCGGGAGCGACGCGAAGAGCAGGGAGGCCACCGTGAAGCGGGACACGGCCCCTACCGCTAGAAAAACAAAAAGAAATACTAGAAGCAGCTCACCAGTAATCCAGGAATTAAAGTGTTACCGATGTGGGGGTAATCGTGTACCCGAAACCTGCAAATTTAAAGAGGCCGAATGACACTACTGTCATGAAAAAGGGCATGTTGTAAAACAATGCAGGGCAAGATCAAGACAGCCATTCAGGCAGCAGGTCAAGTTACATGAAGTGCACAATATCGATGAACCAGAAGCTGTTGAGACTGACACTTAATCCCTACACAAACTGAAGACCAGGAAAACTGAACCTATCACTGTTACCCTTCAAGAAAATGGAAGGCCTCTGGTCATGGAAGTTGACACAGGAGCATCGGCCACAGCGGTGGATGAACACATCTTTAAATACCTCAGCGAGTGTACCCAGCCATTGCGTTTGGAGCAAACCACAGCTCAGCTAAAAATGTATGCTGGAGAGGCAATACATGTGAAAGGCATCACCTCTGTACCGGTATCTTACAGGCAACAGACAGCCAGCTCCCAGTAATTGTCGTAACAGGAGAAGGACCTAGCCTTCTTGTTGAAAGAAATTAAGCTAAACTGGTCAGAAATTCTTCAAGTCAGAACAGGAGGGGATCCTGAGTTGTTAAAAAAGTACGACAGAGTATTCCAAGATGAGCTGGGGAAAATGAAATGTATACAAACTAAAATAAACGTGGATTCTGAAGCAACACCCTAGTTTTTTTAAGGCAAGACCTGTGCCTTATGCTCTAAAGGAGAAGGTAGATGTGGAATTATGTCACTTGGAGAAGTTAGGAATAATCCAGCCAGTCCAAATTTCAGAATGGGCAGCACCCATAGTCCCTGTGATGAAACCAGACCAAGCCATTCACATTTGTGGAGATTATAAATTAACTGTAAACAAAACTGCGAAATTAGACAAATATCCAATCCCAAGGTTTGAAGATCTGTCTGCTAAACTGGCAGGAGGAAGATCTTACACTAAACTGGACATGAGCCATGCATACCAACGGCCAGAGCTGGACAGCACATCCAGAGGGTATGTCACCAGAAACACGCACAAGGGCCACTTACCCTTTGGTGTGTCATTTGCCTGTGCGATTTTCCAAAGAACCATGGAAAGCCTACTACAAGGACATCCCTGAGCTATAGTGTACCTGGATGACATCCCGATCACAGGATCCACATAAGCAGAACATTTGGCCAACCTAGAAAAGGTTCTGAAGAGATTTTTGGAGGCTAGCGTTCATTTGAAAAGAAAAGAAGTGCTCTTTCCAAGCAACTGAAGTCATGTATTTGGGTTTATATATATAGTGCATGCAATTACAAATTTAGTCTTTGAGGAGGTTTTCGGATTTGGATAGAGTGACGCAGCTCCACAACTGGAGGTTCTTCCATTGAATTGACTTGACCAAGAACTGCAGCATCTGGGACATCTTTAAAACAATGACAGTTCAGAATTATTTACTTCAACAGAGACAACAGGGATCAAAGGATCGACTTCAATTTCAAGTGGATTAACTGGTTGTAGGAGTGTGTCTCAATTTCTGAGATGATCCACATGTTCCCTAACAATCCTGTTTTCCACTTCTACTTGATATGATAAAGGTCCTGTTTCAGACATGATTGTACCTGGAACTCATCTCGGTCCAGTTGCAAAATTTTATACAAAAACTGTCTCTCTGACGGTAAATTCTCGACCTTTACTGTGAACAGAATGATTCCCTTTCTGACTACTTTGTTTTTTTTTCTACCTTTCCCTCTAAATTAGGGAATACTAGATTCAACCTTGTACAAAGTCGGCACTTCATTAGCAATTCACAAGGTGTTGAACCAGCGGTTGCATGAGGGGTTGTGTGATAGTTGAACAGAAATCTTGAAGTTCCTGTTTCTAACGTTCCCTCGGAGAGTTTCTTCATGCTTGTTTTAAAGGTTTGCACAGTTCTTTCTGCTAACTCAATGGATGAGGGATGATACAGCGCTGTTCTGATGTGTTTAATCCCATTTAGGTTCCCAAATCTTTGGAACGCCATACTAGTGAAAGCAGTACCATTATCTGACGCAATGACTTCTGGTAGGCCGTGTACACTGAAACATTGGCGCGGCCTTTCAATGATTGTACACAATGTAGATTATCTCACTTCATACTCATCCATCCACTTTGAATGTGTGTCGATGATCACAAGAAACATGGTACATAGAAATGGACCTACGTAGTCTATATGTAGTTTAACCCAGGGTCTACCAGGCCGTTCCCATGGATGCAGTGGAGCTGAAACTAGCAAGTTCTGCCCGTTTCATCATGGTGAGACAGTGTTTCTCCATTTTTTCTATATCACCGTGTATACCTGGCCACCAGATATGACTTTGTGCGTGCATCTTCATTTTTAAAATACCAGGATGCGCAATATGAAGCTCTGTCAACACTGATTCTTTTCACTGTGAAGGGATGACAACGCTTGCTCCCCATCACAAGGTACCATCTCGACAACTTAGTTCAGATTTATGAATGTAGAATGGTTTTAATTCTTCCGAGACTTGTGCCTTTGACCATCCTTGTAATACCTGTTCATGGACTCTTGCTAAAATTGAATCCCGGTTTGTCCAATTCTTTATCGGTCCTGCGCAGGCCAGTGAGGAGTCCAGGAAATTCAGTACAAGTACAGCTTCTTGAGGTACTGGAACATGAATAACGCTATCTAGCAAAGGAAGATAACAGAGGGTGTCTGCATTTTCTTTAAGGGCACCCCGATGGTGCATAAAAGCGAACTTATATGCCGACAAAATTAAAGCCCATCTTTGAATTCTAGCAGAGGCAATCGGTGGGATTGCTTTATCTTCACTAAACAAACCCAACAATGACTTATGATCTGAGACTATGGTGAAGAGTCGACCGTGCAAATATTGATGGAACTTTGTTACTCCAAATACGATAAATAAGCCTCCTTTTTCAATTTGTGAGTAACCTTTTTCGGCTGCAGAAATGGTTCTGGATACATATCCTACTGGTCTTTCAGATCCATCCACCATCTTGTGTGACAATACTGCTCCCACTCCATAAAGAGATGCACCACAAGTGAGTATCAATTCCTTTGATGGGTCATAGCGCCCTAGCAGACACGACTAGTGTAAAAGCTTCTTGACTCTTCTGAAGGCTTCCTCTTGCTGTGCCTTCCAGGACCCTCTGTGGTTCTTCTTTAATAATAAGTGTAAAGGGGCTAACACTGTAGGTAGGTTAGGCAAGAAGTGAATGTAATAATTTACCATACCCAAAAAATAATGGAGCTCTGTGACATTGGTAGGAGAGGGCACTTCCTTGATTGCCCTGACTTTCTCCTCTAATGGGTGCAACCCTTGGGCATCCACTCGATGACCCAAAGCTCCCAGTTTCAGACTGTGCATTGCTCATTAATGATTCTTCAATCTGATTGCTTAAGGAAATACATAGTTGCTTACTCTTTTCATAAAGGACCTAGATCCCCTGTAGAGGGTTTTATGCTTGTTGACTCTTTAACTTACAGTTAGACTTAGACGTAGAGGCTTTCCCGTGTCTAGTGATACAAGAGGCAGACAAAACATGTGTTTATGCCTGTTTCATTTTTCCTAGGACAAGTCACTAGCCTGTCACCAAAGGATATAGCTTGAGAGGCCCCACTAAGCATCCAGTATGGTTAACTAGGACACTCTCCCCCTCCTACCACCTGTCATAGGCCTACTGGAAGGACTTGCAGGTTGATAATCAATGATAACGCACCTTCCATGACCATCAAGTCACAGGCCTGGATTTTCTGTGCCCGTTGACGTTAGGAGTGTTCGGTGGTGAGGGGGGACAATATGGCGAGAAAGCCAAAAGTCGGTTTCACGATATTGTGAAGCCAGTTTGCGATCGTCTACTCAGTCCGCCGATGGCAGGCCGCAGTCTCACCATCGGGTGTCGGGAACCTCATTTTAATACATCAGTATATCATTATAAAGGCAGCCCGCTGGACTCATCCCCTCACCCCCCACCCCCATTGGATCGTCCGCCCAAGTTGGCGGGAAAAGACGCTGGCATGTTTCACAACTGTCAGAAAGATATAATAATTTTCATAATGTTATTGGAATTTATTGTAAAGTCCAGTAATGCTGGGTGTGTGTGCACATCTGTGTGTGTGTGTGAGAGACTTAATTGAATGAAAGGCAGCTGGTGTGAAGGGTTTGAAGTATCAGAAGACCACACCTGGAATATTGTGTGCAGCTTTGGTCTCCTTATCTGAGGAAAGAGGTACTCGCTATAGAGGGAGTGCAGCAAAGGTTTACCAGTCTGATTCCTGGGATGGCAGGACTGACATGTGAGGGGAGATTGAGTCGGTTAGGATTATATTCGCTGGAGTTCAGAAGAATGAGGGGGGATCTCATAGAAACCTATATAATTCTAACAGGTCTAGACAGGGTAGATGCAGGAAGGATGTTCCCGATGGTGGGGGAATCCAGAACCAGGGGTCACAGTCTGAGGATACGGGGGAGACCATTTAGGACTGAGATGAGGAGAAATTTCTACACCCAGAGAGTGGTGAGCCTGTGGAATTCGCTACCACAGAAAGTAGTTGAGGCCAAAACATTGTATGTGTTCAAGAAGGAGTTAGATATAGCCGTTGGGGCAAAAGGGGTCAAAGGGTATGGGGAGAAAGCGGGGGCAGGCTATTGAGTTGGATGATCAGCCACGATCATAATGAATGGTGGAGCAGGCTCACAGGGCCGAATGGCCTACTCCTGCTCCGATTATCTGTATTCTATATAAGCTAAGTTTGAAATATTAAGTAGGTAAGCATGGATGAAGTTTAATAATGTGAGGTGTAAAGGGAATATTTGCATTTAAAAATAAACTAGATTAGCTTGAATTCAAAAGAGGGGGTGAAATTTTTCACCTAGCCAGGAGAAGTTAAGAAACAGTGTGTTTATTTTCCCCAAAGGTTACTGGTAAAATCGGTACTATGATAGATTTTTATTATTAGAAAGGTAAAGCCCAAAGACATAGTGAAACAATGGGAATTTGAATTCAAAGGGGAAATCTGTATAAAGGAGATGAAGTTGTGTGTAGCAAAGAAGGAATTCTAAGATCTAACAAGTGTGAAAATCCTCCAGCATATAAGCCTCAAGCTGCTGTCTAAAGAAACTGAAGTTAAGAAAACTCACTTTGAATTCGATTGTTCAGAGTATTGTGTTACTTTGGCCAGGTTTTTTTTAAATCTATGTGTTTTTGCTGTTGCCTTAACGGAGGTGTTAACTGGGAGTTAGATTAATTAGGGGTTTTAGAAGTTATAGAGTCATAGAGGTCTACGGCACAGAAAAAAGCCTTTCAGCCCATCGAGTCTGCACCAGTCAAACAAGTACCTAATTATTCTAATCCCATTTCCCAGCACTAGGCCCATAGCCTTGTATGCCTTGTATTCATTTAGAACCTTACCTATGTCTTCTGGCTCCACCACAAATTACCACTATGGTCCTTAATGGGCCCTACTCTTCCCTAGTTATCCTGTTACTCTTAATGTACTTGTAACATTACTTTGGCATCGCAAGTGCACATCCAAATACTTCTTAAATGTTATGAGGGTTTCTGCCTCTACTGCCCTTTCAGGCAGTGAATTCCAGATTCCCCTCCCAACACCCTCTGGGTGAAAAAATTCTTCCTCACATCCCCTCTAAACCTCCTGCCCCTTACCTTAAATCTATGCCCCCTGGTTATTGACCCCTCCACCAAGGGGAAAAGTTCTTTCCTTCTACCCTATTTATGCACCTCATAATTTTATACAACTCAATCATGTTCCCCCTCAATCTCCTCTGCTCCAGGGAAAATAACCCCAGTCTATCTAATCTCTCCTCATAACTAAAATTCACCAGCCCAGGCAACATCCTGGTAAATCTCCTCTGCACTCTCTCTAGTGCAATCACATCCTTCCTATAATGCGAATTCCAGAACTGCATGCAATATTCTAGCTGTGGCCTAACCAGCGTTTTATACAATTCCAGCATAACTTCCCTGCTCTTATATTCTATGCCTTGGCTAATGAAGGCAAGTATCCCAAATGCCTTCTTAACTACCTTATCTACCTGTCCCGCTATCTTAAGGAACTGGTGGACATGCACACCAAGATCCCTCTGATCCTCGGTACTTCCCAGAGTCCTACCATTCATCATGTATTCCTGTGCCTTGTTTGGCTGCTCAAGTGCATTACCTCATACTTAGCTAGATTAAATTCCATTTGCCACTGATCAGCCCATCTGACCAGCCCATCTATATCTTCCTGTAATCCAAGGCTATCCTCCTCACTATTTACCACCTCACCAATTTTCGTGTAATCCACGAACTTACTGATTAACCCTCCTATATTCAAGTCTAAATCGTTTATTATTACCACAAACAGCAAGGGACCCAACACCGATCCCTGTGGAACCCCACTGGGCATAGGCATCCTGTCACAAAAACACCCCTCGAGCATCACCCTCTGCTTCCTGCAACTCAGCCAATTCTGGATCCCATGGGCTCTTTCCTTCATTATCAGTCTCTCATGCGGGACCTTATCAAAAGCCTTGCTGAAGTCCAAGTAGACTACGTCAAATGCATTGCCCTCATCTACACACCTGGTCACCTCTTCGAAAAATTCAATCAAATTGGTCAGACATGACCTCTCCTTAACAAAACCATGCTGACTGTCCTTGATTAATCCCTGCCTCTCCAAGTGTAAATTAATTCTTTCCCTCAGAATTGTTTCCAATAGTTTCCCCAGCACTGAGGTTAGCTTGACTGGCCTGTAGTTCCCTGGTTTATCCCTTCCTCCCTTCTTGAATAACAGTACCGCATTGGCTGTCCTCCAGTCCTCTGGCAGCTTTCCTGTGGCCAGAGAGGTATTGAAAATTATTGCCAGCACCGCTGCTATCTCCTCCCTTGCCTCACTCAACAGCCTGGGATACATTTCATCCAGGCCTGGAGATTTATCTACTTTTTAGCCTACCAGACCACTTAGAACCTCCTCCTTTTCTATGCTAATTTATTTAATTATATCACAGTCCTTCTGCCTGATTTCCATACCCACGTCGTTCCTCTCACTTGTGAACACCAACACAAAGTATTCATTTAGAACCTTACCTATGTTTTCTGGCTCCACCACAAATTATCATTATGGTCCTTAATGGGCCCTCCTCTTTCCCTAGTTATCCTCTTACTCTTAATGTACTTGTAACATAACTTTGGATTTTTCTTTATTTTACCTGCCAATGTTTTTTTCATGCCCCCTTTTTGCTCTCTTAATTTCCTTTTTAAGTTCCCCCTACACATTCTATACTCCTCTAGGGCTTCTGCTGTTTTGAGCCTTCGGTATCTGCCATAAGCCTCCCTTTTTCTCTTTATCCAATCCTGTATATCCCTCAACATCCAGGGTTCCCTGGATTTGTTGGTCCCACCCTTTATCTTTACTGGAATATGTTGGCCCTGTACTCTCCCTATTTCCTTCTTGAATGACTCCCACTGCTCTTACGCAGATTTACCTAAAACTAGCTGCTCCCAGTCCACTCTGGCCTAATCATATCTGATCTTATTAAATTCGGCCTTCCCCCAATTTAGAATTCAGATTTCTGGCCCATCCTTGTCTTTTTCCATAAAAACCTTGAATCTAATGGAGTTGTGATCACTATCTGCAAAATGCCCCCCCATTGATACCCCTACCACTTGCCTGGCTTCATTCCCTAAAATTAAGTCCAGGACCACCCCCTCTCTTGTAGGACCTTCTACCTACTGGCTTCAAAAGCTCTCCTGGATGCATTTTAAGAATGCAGTAATTTGTAGATCCATGTATGTGCTTAAAGTCATTTCTTCTATTAATAGTTTAATTTAGTTTTGTAAGAAGCCTGTAAGTCTTGGTGGCCTTGTTTTTTTACTGGATTCAAAGCCCTCATCTTAAAATAAGTACAAATTTAAAAATAGTTGTGGCAGCTGCTTCAAGTTTCCCACTGGAATTTGGGCAGCCTGGCATTTACCATCCGTCTGTCATAACACAACAGCATATATAAGGCGTGCACTTGGCGTGCAATGAGGGGGGATCTCATAGAAACCTATAAAATTCTAACAGGACTAGACAGGGTAGATGTAGGAAGGATGTTCCCAGTGGTGGGGGAGTCCAGAACCAGGGGTCACAGTCTGAGGATACGGGGTAGACCATTTTGGACTGAGATGAGGAGGAATTTCTTCACCCAGAGAGTGGTGAGCCTGTGCAATTCGTTACCACAGAAAGTAGTTGAGACCAAAACATTGTATGTTTTCAAGAAGGATTTAGATATAGCTCTTGGGGCGAAAGGGATTAAAGGGTATGGGGAGAAAGCGGGAGCAGGCTATTGAGTTGGATGATCAGCCATGATCATAATGAATGGTGGAGCAGGCTCAAAGGGCCGAATGGCCTACTCCTGCTCCTAGTTTCTATGTTTCTATGTCACAGCGAGCCTCCACAGTGTCCAAAAAGTGCTCGAGAGTCTTCTTGCAGTCTTCTTGCCTTTCAGGGCCATGTCTTCTTTGCTGCAGTCCTGTGCTGGAAGCACTGAGCTCAACTGTACGTTAAAGGTGATGCCTGGCGTGATGAAGTGGCGAGATGATGGCGTGGTGAGCGAATGAGAGCCCGTCTGCCATGGAAACGCCATGTTTCCCGGGAATGCATAAGTAATGTGGCGTGTTTGGGATGGTACGACATGAAAACCCAACAAAGCGTCTTTTTACCCGCCCGCTACTACACATCTAGAGCGATTGCGCCCACAGAGTGGGACTTGAACCCAAAGCCACTGGTTCAGAGGCAGGGTTGTGACACACTGTGCCACAACAACTCCTTTAGTTAATTCCTATGGAAAGTTTATGAGCAAGGGTAATGAATAGCTAGTGTTGTTTGTTTGCCTCTGAGAGCAAAACTCAGCCTAACATGTTTTTCAACACGCCTGTCACTGTATTCTCTTTTATGCCTTCAATGAAGAGATTATTTGAACTGACTATATGGGTTGTTTTTAATGTAAGACACAGATCCCAGGTGTCACCTTTAATTTTCTGACATCACAGTATTGATGCTAATTGCAGGGACATTAAGTCTCTTGTAGCATACCACCACCATTGTTGTCAATCAACCCAGCAGTCTTGCCACCATTTTTAGTGCTCCAACAGCTGATTATCACCTTGGATTTCGGGGCACTTCTGCAATCGATATTGTCCTCTTTAAATATAAGTTATATTTATGAACTATCGGTCCTTTCTCTTTCCGAGACAGAGTGAGAGAGAACTAGAACTTGCGCCAAGAACTGGAAACTGTTTCTGGTTGGGGTGGTCATCTCTACTTACAAAAGGTGGGGTATTCAGGGCCAGTGTAACCTCCTGGAATAGGTTTGATTGCTTTGATTGATGATTTTCCAAGATTCCCCCTCACCCCTCCCCCTAACCCCACCCCTAATTTGCCCTGGATGAATCGGATTTCTTGTCTCTCCCAGGATATCCCATTGTTTTGGGTGAGCTGGAGAGTATGCATATTGTGATGTGTGGGAGGGGCTAGATGGACCAGCGGGTCTTCACCTGTTCGTCATTGCTTGTATGTTTGTAAGCAAATAGTGTGGCTCTAAAACTACATCCAACTCTTAGTGGTTGGAGCACCAAGAACATGAACATTCAATAGAATAATTGAACGTACTTAAAGTACATTTTTTAAAGAAGGTGTATAGTACACAGGGACAAACTGACAAATTGACCTATCATTGTGCGAGGTACAAACGTTGGTATAAATTTTACGTTTTAGCTATTCAAAGTTAATGTATTTCAGAATTCGACCCTGAGCCATCTAAGATAATGACCAAAGAGGTAGGTTTTAAGGAGCACCTCAAAGAAAGAGAGAGAGCTAGAGAGGTGGAGAGGTTTAGGGAGGGAATTTCAGAGCCTGGGGCCAAGGCAGGCAAGGCATGGACATCAAAGGTGGAATGATTCAAATCAGGGATGTTTAAGAGGCCAGAGTTAGGTCAGTGCTGATAGCTTGGAGGGTTGTGGGGCTGAAGAAGGTAACAGAGATAGGGAGGAGCTATCACATATTAATGCTGCATGTGTGGGTAATGGACAGTGCACAAGAATTAAGAGGAAGAACCACAAGCAAAATTGCTGAAGATCAGGTCAAAGAGAAGGATTTTGAAGACTACTTCAAATTTTAAGGGGAAAAAATGTAACCAGGGATTTTGGAAGTGAATTCCAGAATACCAATCACAACTCCTCAGATAAAGGCCATGCTCACATGCAGCAAGATCCAAACAACACACATTTTGGGCTCATAAGTGGCAAGTAACATTCACAACACACAAGTGGCAGACAATGACCATCTCCACCAAGGGAGAATCTAACGATCTTCCCTAGACATTCAGTGGCATTACCATCACTGAATCCCCCACTATCAACATCCTGGGGGATTACCATTGACCAGAAACTGAACTGGACCAGCCATATAAATACTGTGGCTACAAGAGCAGGTCAGAGGCCTCCTGAGTCCCCAAAGCCTGTCCACCATCTACAAGGCACAAAACAGGAGTGTGATAGAATACTCTCTATTTGCGTGGATGAGTACAGCTCCAACAACATTCAAGAAGCTCAACACTATTCAGGACAAAGCAGCCCGCTTGATTGGCACCCCATCCACCACCTTAAACATGCACTCTTTCCACCACTGATGCAGAGTGGCAGCAGTGTATACCATCTACAAGATGCACTGCAGCAACACACCAAGGCTCATTCGACAGCAACTCCCAAACCCACAACTACTACCATCTAGAAGGACAAGGGCAGCAAATGCATGGGAACACCGCCATCTGCAAGTTCCCCTCCAAGCCACACACCATCCTGATTTGGAAATAAATCACTGTTCCTTCACTGTCACTGGGTCAAAATCCTGGAACACCCTTCCTTGCAGCACTGTGGATATACCTAAACCACATGGACTGCAATAGTTCAAGAAGGCAGCTCCAACCACTTTCTCAAGGGCAATTAGGGCTGGGCAATAAACACTGGTTTAGCTAGCGATGCACATGTTCCGTGAAAGAGTAAAAAATAATTGGACAAGGAGGTGGGAAATGATGCAGGATGAATTATCTGCTGACTTTGCATGTCTCCTTCGAGGAAATGGGGGAAGCAGAGGGGAGGTGAAGAGAAGGGAAGCCTGTCTTCTGTTTGGCATGTACCAACATATCACAATTTAAATCAGCATTTTGTTATGAATTGCAAGCATGGAGCTATACATTACCATGTCATGTGCTGTACTCCCAAGTGTCATGGCACAGTCTCGCCCTCATTTATAGAATAAACATGCATTTTTCGATTAAAATAACTGTAATTATAGAAGGAAAAATTTGCATATTGTAGCTGGACCAGAAATCTCAAGGAACCCAATCATTCCTAGCAGGCATAGCAGAGTTAAGTATAATTGTAAGGCTATAAGCTCTTGACTGTAAACTGTAATCATTTAGGTATATTTATTGTGTATTGTGCTAATTGTATAATTTCTATAAACAAATATAATTACTTGAAGCTTTTCCTTCACAATCCAAAAACACAAAGTTCCATTATTCTGAATTTGATCATTTTTATTAGATTTACTCAATTCATTATTGCAACTAAGGTCTAATTATAACAAAGATTTTCATTATTCTGAAACCATTTATTTAAAAAGAATCTCAACTGACTGAGTTACTGCAGAAACAATCAACTAATAAAACTGCTCTGCATCACTGTACTACGAACTTGTTTTTTCTGTTAATACTCTATCAACTATCAATAAGTCTATTTGCCGTGTATTGCGGACATGGAGTGACAGATTACTTTTCTGACTTCCAAAAGCTTTTTTCAACTTGTAGTTAATAAATTATTTAGAACGATGGGACTAACATTTATTTAGCACCTTTGACGGGCAGTTATATGCCAGCAAGATTTTACAGTCCCGCCGAAGTCAATGGGGTTGAGAATGGCTTGCCAAGGTGCCGTAAAATTCCGGCCCAAAACTCGAGGACACAGCAAAAGCGCTTTTGAAGTGTAGTCACTATTGCAATGTAGGGAATTATGTAGACTTGCTAACAAATGGGACAGGTATGAAAGTATCTGGCAGCCCATCCTGTATATTCAAGTAACCACCAACCTATATTAGATTCTACCTTATGTTCCAGCAAACCCTCATCTTCCTGGCTTGAAAAACACCTCGTGTCCCACCTATAAAACGCCTCATCTGTCACTGAGGCTCCCCACAGAGAGCGGGACGTTGTATTTTAATGTGCCCTGACTGACTGGTTGTGCACAGAGTGGAAGAACAAAAGCCCGCAGAGAAATGGAAATGTGAAAGAAAAGGAACAGGAGCTTGGGAGCTGGAGATGTGAGCACTGATGGAGAACCAAGAGAAAGAGGGTTTGAGCCAGGCAGGAGCAGATATTGCACTCCTTACAACAAATGATCATACCAACCGTCGAAACAACTTTCATATAAGATAACCTCCACCTACCTCTTCCTCAATCTCGTGTCGCACATGTCTAGTTTCACATAGGAATATATACTGTCATCATTTCAATACTAAGTAGGCAGATGAGCAATTGACAACAGAAGGAAATTCTCATAAGTATAAAAACAAAATCTAGTTTTTATTTTAAACTCTGTTTGAGCTGGCAGTGGCTAAAATTTCCATTTTTACTGTTGTACACTTGTCTTGAACTGCCCCGGTGAAATGAAGGAATAATCTGATGTGCAGCAGTACTAAACACAATCTACATATAAAATCCAACGTGCCACCAGGAGCTTTTCAGTTCAGACAAAGATGTTCAAATCATGAGCCCTCAGTACACAATGGCAGCACTGAAGTGATTAATAATCAATTTGCTGCTTCTCGCAAAAGGAGTGTATCCTTTAATGTTCTCACAAAAGGTTTTATTTTTAATGTAATTCTGCTTGACTTGTCATTTTTAGAGCACTTCAAATCTTCAAGTAAACTGCAGCTTATCACCAATTGTTAGCCTTTAAGATTTAAATACACTCTGGGCAGTTTTGGGTTGCTGAAAAGCGGGGCTTCTGCTAAACTGGCTTATTGCATTTTTCACGTTGAGCAAATGCACGAATCAGTGAAAGAAAAAGAAAACACTGGAAATTATGTACGAGGCAAAGATAACAATTTGAAGGATTTTTTTAAAAATCACCTAACAGTTGGTTTGATACGAAATCCAACAAAGCACGGGGAGTGCACACATTTCCCTGAATTAGTGATTCAAGGATAATAAGGAGTTGTTCTAGGAAGTTATACATTCTGACTTAATCCTATTCTTCCCCACCATATGTAGTCAACATGAGCTTAAATGAGCCTAAATTACTGTTCACTTAATGCAGAAAGAATATATAGAAGGCACAATGAAAACTTGTAGTTAATTAGTCAAACAACTGGGAATGCATGATAAAGTTGCTCAGTGCTCCCATCCTGAGAAGAGATGTCATATCGAACCAAGAATAACAAGTGCACATATCGCAATGGTTGCAGGGTTTCTGCAGCAAATACTTTCACCCAGTTTCAAATAGCTGACATTTAACTTGGCATTAATTGGTAGCCTCTGCTGTGGAACATAGGCCTGAATTTCACGTTCCCCCCGCTGGTTTTTAGCTGTGAAATAGGACAAATGAGGTTCCCACTGGGTTCCCGCCCAATCTGATCTCTCAGCTATTTTACGCTGGGGCAGGCGGGCCCCAATTGAAGCCCTTAAGTGGTCAATATTGGCCACTTAAAGGCCGTTCCCCACCCAGCCTCAATTTTTAGGCTGGCAGGAGGATTTCCTGGGTATGGGGGAAGCCTGAAGATGATGGCTTAAGGCCTTGGTTTGGAAGGGAGTGGGACGCCTCCGTCGAATCCCCCTTCTAACTTCAGGCGCCCCCACCCCCCCTACCCCCGGTAGTCATTGGACCTCCCCCTCCCCCACCCTGGCCTCTCCCACGACACCCCAATCCCCCACTATCCATTCCCGCACCCCCCCCCCAACCACACCCCCCAACCCACCCCCCGCCCCCACACCCAACCCAAGTCTTCCCTACCCTCCCTGCTCTAAGACCACAAAAAATAGCCTTTCCGTCCACTCTTGGGCTTGGGCTCCATCAACTTCATGAAGTTCTTCTTCTGTCCACTGCAGCTTCAGTCGCTGCAGGGGCCCGAGAGTTGCCAGCCAGTCAGATTGTCCGGCAGCTCTCCAAGGCGGGACTTCCTCCTGAGTGAGGGGCAGAAGCCCCGTCCGCAACAACTGAAGCTCATTCGAGCGTGAATTGGCTGTGGGGCAGTCAGTGTTGGTGGGGGGGCGGGGGGGGGGGGGGAGGGTGCGGTGTTCCCGGGAGACCCTACCATCGGAAATATCCTGGTGATAGATACGATCAGATTGGTGCAATAATTTAAAATTTTCACCCTCATAGAATCACAGAATCACACAGTGCAGAAGAGGCCCTTCAGCCCATTGAATCTGCACCGACACATCAGAAACACCTGACCTGCCTAGCTAATCCCATTTACCAGCACTTGACCCATAGCCCTGAATGTTATGATGTGCCAAGTGCTCATCCAGGTTCTTTTTAAAAGGCTGTGAGGCAACCCGCCTCCACCACCCTCCCAGCCAGTGCATTCCAGGCCATCACCACCCTCTGGGTAAAAAAGTTTTTCCTCACATCCCCCCTAAACCTCCTGCCCCTCACCTTGAACATATGCCCCCTTGTGACTGACCCTTCAACTAAGGGGAACAGCTGCTCCCTATCCACCCTGTCCATGCCCCTCATAATCTTGTACACCTCGGTCAGGTCATCCCTCAGTCTTCTCTGTTCCAACGAAAACAACCCAAGTCTATCCAACCTCTCTTCATAACTTAAATGTTTCATCCCAGGCAACATCCTGGTGAATCTCCTCTGCACCCCCTCCAGTGCAATTACATCCTTCCTATAATGTGGCACTGTGGAACTGCACACAGTACTTCTGCTGTGGCCTCACTAAGGTTCTATACAACTCCAACATCATTAAATTCTTCCATGATCTTTACCCTCCTCATTTCTGTTACCTTCGCCAGCCCTCTGAGATCTCTGCTCTCCTCCAATTTTGGTCTCTTGCACATTCCCAATTTGCATTACTCCACCATTAGTAGGCACGCCTTCAGCTACCTAGGCACTAATTTCTGGAATTCCCCCTGATATTGACTCTCCAGTCAGTAGAAGCAGTTTCTCCTTATCTAAGCTATAAAATCCCTTCAAAATTTTGAACACCTCTGATAAACCTCCCCCTAACCTTCACTGCTGCATGGGGTCAATAGCAACTTCTCTAGTCTCTCCACATAACTCAAGTTCCCTTGTGATGTTCTGGTAAATGTCTTTATAATCGATGCTGAGGTGTACTTAGCTGCAGCTACAAACTGCATCTCTTTTGTCTTTGGCATATATCCAAAGCCATTACTAATTTATTAATTCAGTCGCGGTTCAGTGCTATTTGGTGAGCTGAAGCCTGTTCCGCACATGCACCACAACAACAACACACAAGAAAAAACACATACACAGCAACTCTCAACAAAAAACATCGTCAAGCCAATCCAATTCGCACCGTTACTCGGTTCAGGACCTGAGCGTGTGTAATTTTCTCCCAATTTCCTCCTAGGTTGCTGAGGCAGGAATTGACCCTTTTCCCTTTTGGATCGGGCAACTAAAACAACATTCAATGACCTTCACAGAAATCTATTACAAAGGTTGACAGCAATGCATCATCTAGTATTGTGTCTTGTTGACAGCTAACATATGAGCTTCTTGTGACAGCAATTGAACTGGAGTGATAGTTAGCTGACGTCTCTTTTCTGTTGATATTTTCCTGGCAGGCTGTGTATGCGATCACTCTCTAGGAGTGTAGCTCGATGTCTCAATCACACTTCTCTATTCAGCCTAGACTGATTATCCAGTAGTTTAATGCATGCCAAAAGAAAGGGAAAAATCTTTGCATTTGCATAGTCCCAGCACACTACGTTCTACCATTTTACACACAGCTGTATTCCACAGAGAGGAATTGGTTAAATGGCCAGTTGAACTGTTTTGACGTTGTGTTGAAGGGCAGGTAATTTTGGAGCTATAGATCCCAAATCACTCTGCTACTGAGCATTTCCTCACCTCCTATCTGGATCTGTTGTAGACTAATTGATAGAGATACCTTGCTATCATTAGCTAACAATTATTATTGTTGTTGTAATATGTAACCACCAAGGTAGTAGAATGAGAATCAAATAGACCTTCGTCCTCTTCAGTCGATAACACCTATTGTATTGACTTGACGTACTGGACAGGTTTCTACTTGAAACAGATAACTTTATTACAGAGCTCTTTTAGAAGCTACATGCTTGAACCAGGTCCATGACTAAAAAACCCCCTGCCCCCCCCTGCCGGATTACCCACACTTAGGGCTCATTCGTCAGGATAATCAGTGACTCCTAATAGGCAGTGGGAAAATCTATACCTTCAATCACTACGCCTATGTTTCAATATGAGGGAGGAATTTTGCCCAGGACACTGGTAGAACGCTCTGGCCGGGATTCTGCCATACTATTTCAAGATTTGTGAGATTCTGAAGAGGATAATGGTTTTTTAAGTGCCCATTCAAGTGAAAAATGTATATCTTGACAGATTTATGAGCTTTACAATAACTTCTAAATGTTATTATATGTCTTGTGAGCTCTGGTTATAAAACGGACATTGGCTGATAGAGTTGGGTGCATGGGGGTTGTGGGGTCAGTAGGGGGTGAGTGGGTGAGGCATGTGAAGGGGTGTTATAGGGATGGTAGGGTTGAGGGGGAGGGATGGCATGAAGAGGAGCGAATGTAAAGGTTTGCATTGATCTGAAAAACCAGGCTGATGTTTCTGGGAACAGAGGCTTGCCTATTGATCTGGCCGCTTTGGCATCAGCCTGCCTCTACCTCCATCTCCACATCCACGCCGAACAGCCCTCCAAGAGTATGAAAACCCCACTTGCCAGCATTGCCGGGATGGAGGCAAGATCCTGACATCGGGATTAATCCAGACTCCCACTTCCAGCCTCCAATGGGAATATTCTGCCTCCATGTTCTTTAAGTAGTGTCATGGGGTCCACCAGAACAACTAGAACAGATGGATGGAGCCTTGGGAATTATCTGCACAATGTCATCTCCAACAAAGCAGCAGTCTCTTGTTATGGCAGGCGGGTGGTAAATGCTAGGCTGCCCAAATCCCAGAGGGAAACTTGAAGCAGCTGCTGCAACTATTTGTAATCTGTACTTATTTTCAGACGCAGGCTTTGAATTCAGTAAAAAGGCCACCAAGTCTTATACGTTTCTTACAAAACTAAATCAAACCTTTATTAATAGAATAAATGATTTTAAGCACATACATAGATCTACAAATTACTACAATGGTAACTTTTTAATCCCCTAGTTAATCTAACTACCAGTTACACCTCCGTTAAGGCAACAGTAAGACACATAGATTCTAAAAGACCCAGGCAAAGTAACACACAATACGCTGAACAGTCGAATTCAAAAGTGAGTTTTTTCTCAGCTTTGGTTCCTTGTAGACAGCAGCTTGAGGCTTAGATGCGGGAGGATTTTCACCCTTGTGTTAGATCTCAGAATCCTGCCTTTACACACAGCCTTCTCTCCTTTATACATATTTTCCCCTTTGAATGAAATTTCCATTGTTTCACTATGTCTTTGGACTTTACCTCTCTAGCAATAAAATCTATCATTGTGCCAATTTTACCAGTAACCTATGGGGAAAAGCAAACACACGGACCAGAATTTTCACCTCAGCGGGTGAGCGCATGCCCGACCCGCTCGAGCGTGAAATGGCACGCGTTGATGTCGGGCGAGCATCCCGACATCAAACACAGTCGCGCGATAGTTCAGTCGGCGGGCACACGCGGGAATCGGCAGTGCACCCGTCGACAATTAAAAGGTCTGTTAAGTTTATTAAAGTATCAATTAAGTTAAATATTTCGCTGCCCGTCCAGTTAGCAGATGGGTGAAAAGGCCGAGCGGCCTCTGCACTTTATGGAAACCTCATCCACGGGCGGGATGAGGTTTCCAAAATCAAATAAAAATAAACTAAATTTTTAAAAAAAATTTCACTTATAACATGTCCCTACTCTTCATCTTCATCTCCCTGAGGCAGCTTTGTGCCTCAGGGAGATTCTCAAACGTGTACTCACGCGCATGCGGGAGGTTCATGCTCGCCATTCTCCCCCCTCCACTGCACAGGCAGCGTTGCCACCCGCATTCCACGTTAGGCGGGCTTTAGTTGGCCTGCCAGAGTGAAATTGATCATGGGCGGCAGGCGGCTTCCTATCAGCCCCCACTCTGCTGAGCCCACCCAACAAGGGCAAAATTCTGCCCACTGTTTCTTAACTTCTCCTGGCTAAGTGAAACATTTCATACCCTCTTTTGAATTCAAGCTAGTTTGCTTTATTTAAAAAAATGCAAATGTTCCCTTCACAACTCACATTCTAAAACTTGCCCCACGTTTAGCTACTTAACATTTCAAACCTAGATTATCTTCTGATACATCAAAGCCTTCGGACCAGCTGCCTTTAATTCAATTAATTCCCACGCACACACACAGACACAGAAAAAGACCCCACTATTACTCTAATCTGCAATAAATTCCAGTAACATTATGAAAGTTATTATAACTTCCTGGCATTACCCTCCTTATTAAAAAATGAACCAACATAATTTAAATAGACGGCTTCATTTCCTGAACCCATCTTACATTACCTCCTATGCTTATTGCAGTATTACATTAACAAATGCATGCATTAACATAATAACGCATATACAAATCCTTGGTATCAACAGAAATCATTCCAATCCAGTTTCCAGGTTTTAAATATCCAATTTTCCCTTTCAGCTTCAAACCCTTGACAATGCTTCTGCTAACAGACTTTCTTGTCCCGCCGCATGTAAAAGCTGTAGATTAAATGGCTGTAGTAATAAACTCCAGCTGAATAGCCTTGTACTTCTGTCTCAAAATTCGTCCGGAAACTTTGAAGGATTGTGGTCCGTATAAACTATTGTTTCCGACGAATTGTTTACAACGTAAATTCCAAAATGCTGCAATGCTAACACCAACCCCAAAGTCTCCATTTTGAAGGTTCAATATCTTCACTGTTGTACATTCAAATTCCGTGAAAAACACCCGATGGGTTTCTCAATTCCAGTGTGATCGTCTTGTAACAGTACAGCCCCAATGCCTATATCGCTTGTGTCAACGGCCAACTTAAATTGCTTGGCATAATTGGGTACTGCCAAAACTGGGGTTGTAGTTAATACAGTTTTCAAACTATCGAATGCCTTCTGACACTCCTGTGTCCATTGAAATTTGTTGGGTTTTTTTTAATATCTCAGTCAATGGAACAACCACATTACTAAAATTTAGTACAAATTTCCAATAAAACCCCCTCATGCCCAGAAATCTCAAAACTTCTCGTTTTGTTGTAGGCACGGGGAAATCCATGATAGCCTTGACTTTCACATCTCTTGGAGCCATCTTTACCATGTCCAATGGTATGATCTAGATATGTAACTTGCGCTTTTACAAATTTGCGTTTAGCCAAGTTCACCAACATACTAGCTTCTTGTAATCGAGTAAATAATTATTCCAGATGTTGTAAATGCTCCTCCCACATCTGACTGAAAACTACCAAGCTATCAATATACAAAGCACAATTGCTCAGACCTTCAATTACTTTGTTTGTCAGTCTTTGAAATGTTGCAGGTGCATTTTTCAGACCAACCGGCATGACTTTAAACTGATATAGTCTATCTAGCGTCACAAAAGCCGATATCTCCTTTGCTTTCTGATAACAGTACTTGCCAATATCCTCTTAGAAAGCCAACCTTTGTGATAAATTTTGATTGTCCCACTTTCTCAATAGAATCTTCTAACCGTGGTATAAGATATGAATCCACTTTTGTCACTGCATTCACCACACAGTCTTTGTGTTTCATCCAGTTTCGGTACCAGTACATTAAGCGAACTCCAGTTACTGCAACTAGATTCAATGATATCATTTCGAAGCATGAATTCAATTTCTTTCTGTACTTGTGATAACTGTGCCGGATTTAAGCTACAACGATGTTGCCTTACTGAAGATGAAACTTCTATGCATACATCATGTATAGTTAAATTTGCCCTTCCCAGCTTATTCCCACAAATATTTTTGTGTGACCGTAATAGCTTCCCTGAATCACTTTGACACTTGTCTGGAAGGTAACTCAATATTACATTTAAATTTTCAAGTACCCCCTCATTATCCAATTTGATTAGAGGAAAATCAATTTCAGAATCCTGCATTTCTACCCCTTTCTCATTGTGTACTGTACCTCCTTCTGGTCCTCTTCCCTGTCAAGGTACTTTTTACGCATATTTACATGACACATGCTTCTTTCTTCTACCTGGAGTGTTTATTAAATAATTTACTTCGCTCAGTTTCTTTCCAATCCTGTAAAGTGCACTAAACCTTGCCTTTAAAGGGTCACCCAGTACTGATAACAGAACTAGCATTTTCTTCCCAGCAGCAAAACTACAAGCTCTAGCTTTCCTGTCTGCCTTCACTTTCATCACTTGCTGTGATATCTTTAAATGTTCCCTAGCTAACTCACATGCTTTGTCCAATCTTTCTCTGAAGTTTGATACATAATCCAGGAGAGTAGTTTCTGAATTTTGACCCACCAATTTCTCATGAATCAATTTCAGCGATCCTCTCACCTCATGACCATAAACTAGTTCAAAAGAACTAAAACCAATCAATGCATTAGGAGCATCGCTAATAGCAAATAATAAGAATGGAATTCCACTATCCAAAACCTGTAGATAATCCTGACTATATGCCCTCATCTTAGTTTTTAAAGTTTGATGCCATCTTTCCAAATCCTCTTGTGACTCAGGATGGTAAGCTGTTGACTTAAACTGTTTTATCCCCAAACTGTCCATTATTTCCTTTAACAGATGTGACATGAAAGTTGAACCCTGATCTGATTGTACTTCTTTAGGTAAACCACATCTTGTAAAAAATTTAGTTAAGTCTTCCAAAATTTTTCTTGCTTTAATATTTCTCAAAGGTATTGCTTCAGGAGAGCTGGTAAACACATCCATATTGTCAGTAAGCACCGATTTCCGCTTTTAGTCTTAGGGAGGGGTCCTACACAATCAATCATGGCCCTATTAAAAGGTTCTTCAAATGCTGGAATTGGATTTAAAGGTGCTGGCTTAATCACTACTTGTGGTTACCCTATCACCTAGCATGTGTGACATGTTCTACAGAATTTGATTACATCCCTATGCAATCCTGACCAATAAAAATGCTTTTGTATTGGAATTCCATGAGCTACCCTCAGAATCTCATTTCCATACCCAAATGGTATTACAATCTGATGCATCTTCCTCTAGCTTTCAGAGGTGTCAGCTGTGGCTCAGTTCATAGCACCCTCGCCTTTGAATTAGAAGGTTGTGGGTTCATGTCCCACTCCTGGAAACCAAGAACTGTGAATGTACTCGAAAGAGTCGCAATCTGTGACTGTTGATAACTCGAAAGAGTTTCCTCTAGCTTTCAGAGGTGTCAGCTGTGGCTCAGTTCATAGCACCCTCGCCTCTGAATCAGAGCGTTGTGGGTTCATGTCCCACTCCCGGAAACCAAGAACTGCGATTGTATTCGAAAGAGTTGCAATCTGTGACTGTTGATAACTCGAAAGAGTTTCCTCTAGCTTTCATTTGCTTAAGCATGATAAGGCTTCCATTTTCTCATTAAAACATTACACTTAAGGTATTGACATTCTGAAATACATTTTGTTTCGGTTTATGAGTAAGCTGTCTGATATAACTATTTTATTTGCATATCCTATTTTTGTAAATCTACTAACTGCCTTGAGTTAAACACCTCAGCTGAATTGTCTTCCAGTCTTTCTTCCTGAACAATCTTATCAAACACAGTGTCAGCTAATTGGATTTCCACACCTTTCCTCTGCCTTTGAACTGCCTGTTCTTCTTGTTTCAACCTATGAGCCTGTGATCTCATTGTCACACAATCTGGAAACAATCCATGATGCTGTCTCTGCAACTCTTCTGTTGAAAACACTTCCACAGGCTGCTCAACTACCATAGGCAACACCCACATATTTGATCCAGCAATATCATTATCCAGAATAAATTGAACTCCTGCAATGGGTAATTTTTTCACTACTCCAACAATCACTTCACCTGTTTTCCACTTACTCTTTAAGTTTGTTCACTATCTTCATGAACCCCACTTAATATGTTACCTGTTCCTACAATACTCCCTCTGAACAACAAATGTCACTATCCCACAATGCTAAGGATTGACTAGCCCCTGTGTCTCTTAAAATTTTAACATCGTTACCTACTCAAACCTGTACACATGGAGTAAAATCTGAACATAAAATGATGCGCGATGATGTCAGATGAGTGTTTCATTCGACAGGGGTGCTCTGGAGTCAGCAGCGTGTCAGCCGACAATTAGAAGGCCTATTAAGGCCATTGAAAAGTTAATTAAAAAGAAATTTTTCGCTGCCCGTCCAACAGTTGGCGGGCAGGCGAAAAGTCCAAGCGGCCTTTGCACTTTTTTGTAAACCTCATCCATGGGTGGGATGAGGTTTCCAAAAGTAAATAAATTTTTTTTAAAAACTTTAACTTTTCATCAATAACATGTCCCCTCATGTGGTTCTGTCACATGACATTTCATTACATTTTTATTTTTTAATTTTTTGTTTCATATTTCTTCATCTCCCTGAGGCAGCTCTGTCCCACTTTCGATCCTTCTCTGATTTAAAGGGGTGATGGGAAAAAAAGATTTAGCTCTTTAGCTAACTCATAATCATCAGCTACCCCTGCTGCATTTTCTTGTCGATTCAACCCTCTGTTCCTCCACACGAGTTCTCACTACTGAAGGAATTGAATCTTTAAATTCTTCCAGAAGGATTACCTCTCTAAGAGCTGCATATGTCGACTCTATCTTTAATGTCCGTATCCACAGATCAAAATAATTTTATTTTTTACTCTCTCAAGCTCAGCATAAGTTTCCCCAGGCTGTTTTTTTCATATTCTTAAATTTCTGCCTGTATGCCTCGGGAACCAACTCATACGCACTCAAAATAGTTTTTTCACCACATCATTGTTCACCGACATTTTTTCTGACAGTGAAGCATAAACCTCATGTACGCTACTTACCAACATGGATTGTAACAACAATGTCCAGTTTTCCTGTGGCCATTTCATCTACTTAAGGACAGGATTTTTTCGTACGATGGAGGGCTCGGTGGGAGTTGGGGGAGGGCGTGGGCACGGGGCCAATCGCCACCCGCGCTACCATTTTACACAGGCAGGCCAATTAAGCCCCGGCCCCGCCCAGCCGTAAATCGCGGCACCAGAGATCAGCAGGAGGGGGCGGACAGCGGCAGGAGGCCAATGACCACTGGATCCAATGGCGGCCCGATGGCCTATCCAAAAACAGCACAGGCAGCCGTCCTAAGGCACCACTGATGTCGGTCAGGAGCATGATGGATAACGTCCTCGGAGAACAGGCCAGGAGGGAGGGCAGGTCGGCGGGGCAGTCGGCCCCGAGGTTCTCGGATGAGCTCCTCGAGGAGGTGGCAGCATGCTGCGAGATTCTGGTATGGGAGGAGGAGGCCTCTCCCCCTAACAAAACGTGCCTGGGAGGGGGTGACAGTACAGGTCAACTCCCACGATGTGGTGAGACGCAGCTGGGTGCAGCGCCACAAGTGATTTAATGGCCTCTTGCGATCAGGAGGGGAGAGTGCCGTGTTGACATGGGTCATTGAGCACAGCAGTTAGGTTGCCCCCCACCACCCAGCTCCCTCCCCTCTCCCCCGCTCCCCCCCCACCTCCCCCACCCCACCCCCAACCTCAGAAATTTGTTTTTGTATTCATTCATTCATGGGATGTGGGCTTCGCTGGCTGGTCCAGCATTTATTGCCCCATCCCTAGTTGTCTGTGAGAAGGTGGTGGTGAGCTGCCTTCTGGAGACGTTGCATGTGGTGACAGGAACACCCACAGTGCTGTTAGGGGGCGAGTTCCAGGATTTGGACCCAGCGACAGTGGAGGAGCGGTGAAACATTTCCAAGTCAGGATGCTGGGTGAATTGGAGGGAAACTTCCAGGTTGTGGTGTTCCCATATATCTGCTGCCTTTGTCCTTCTCGTGGTCGTGTTCATGGGTTTGGAAGTTCTTAGAGTGTGAGTTGCAAATGTGATGGAGGCAGCACCTGGGTAAGCCCTGGCTGTTTGGGATGAGCGTATGCTGGCTCCAGGGTCAGGAACCAGATGAGCCCTGAGAGGTGTTCCTCAGGTGGAGGTGGCCAGGCTGCAATGGCAATGCAGGTACAGGGTGGAGTATTCAATGCTCCTCTCTCCTTTCAGGATAACACAGCGCACAATAATGCAGAGAGGCTGCAGACTGGCGGAGGGAAAACCCACCTTCCCATCATCACCAGATATGAGCAGGAGGCACTGGAGCTGGAGAGGCACCATGCGCCCAGGTCAAGCAGCCACGGTGAGGTTGGGCTGCCACTGGGAGGTAAGAGTGCCGTGCACTGAGGTCACAATGTCTGTCAGTGCAAACATTCCACTGTTGACTGTATATTGATTTCAGCCTCCAACATGGGATGCCCAGTGATAATGGAAGGAGGAGCGCAGCCTGATCCAGATGCCAGGCATGCACAACAACAGTGTCACAACTTCAACTAATCAAATGTTTTTATTCTTCCTTTCAGCCTCGCCAGAGCGCGCCCGGACTCAGGAGGCTGAGGGACCACCGCTGACCCCTAAGGGCACAGAAAACATTAACGCACCAGTGTCACACCCTCTCAGCCAGGCAGGCACCAGCACAGATACCAGCACCTCAGTGGCAATAAGACTGTCGGCTAGTATCTCAGTACTATGCGGTGAGGGCACTTCACACTCACTTGAGGTGCAGGCGGAGGCAGAGAGTGCCCAGGGCATCGGCAGTCGGAGGACTTTTGGGGACCAGGAACATGCTCAGTCGTTGGCTGATGATGGGCCTCTGGAATTGTCCCTGAGGCAGCAGATGCTGGAAGTCCAGCAGGGTGTGCGGGAGGATCTGGCAGAGATACATGAGGGAATGCGTGGTTGGCCTCCGTGATGGAGGAGTCCATGCGGAGCACGAGCAATGCAACGGCCCTGGTGGCCGAGCGCACTGCTTCCTCCATGGAGAGAGTGGTGACTCTCATGGAGAGGCTCCTCCAGGAGAACAATCAGGGCTTCCTGGTGATGTGCTCAGACTTGCAAGCCCTCACAGCGGCAATGAACTCAGCTGGTCAGTGTCAGTGTGGGAGGTGGATTTCACCCAGTTTCCCAGCTCAGTGCCCATCCATCAATGGCGAGCGGGGAGGTCCGAAGCGACCTCACGTTGGTGTACGATCTGCCTGTCGTCTCTGCGGGCTCCTCTCAGGCCGCTCCAGATGACGGCAGCAGCTCTTTCGCCCCTCTGCCAGTGACCCTGGCATCTGATGAATCTGCGATGACTGGGGAGATGCCAGCCATGCCACTGGCCGCTCCCTCCCAGGCAGGGCCAGCACAGGCTCCATGGGCCAGAGGACGCCCGCCAAGGTCATCAAGGCCAACAGGACAGCAGAGTGAGCAGGCTGTCTCCAATACCAGTGCCAGCGAGGGGGGAGTACCTAGACACAGTACCCACAAGCGTAAGCATAGATCACCTTAGGCACAACACGGGCTTATCACTAGTGGTTTTCTTTTGCCCCACTTTTAAATTACTTTTAAGTTGCTGTGCTGTTCAACACCTTTTAATGTAAAACAAAAACAGAATTACCTGGAAAAACTCAGCAGGTCTGGCAGCATAGGTGGAGAAGAAAGGAATCAATGTTTCGAGTCCTCGTAACCCTTCAACAGAACAGAGTATAGTTAGGAGAGGGGTGAAATATAAGCTGGTTTAAGGTGGGGGGGTGCGGGGGAAGAGATGCTCCACCGATGCTGCCAGACCTGCTGAGTTTTTCCAGGTAATTCTGTTTTTGTTTTGGGTTTCCAGCATCCGCAGTAGTTTTTTGTTTTTACCTTTTAATGTACTTTGATTTCTGTATGCCAAGTTGCCAATCATTAAATGTTTTGGTTCTCAACAAGCCTCTGGGTGCTTCATTAGTTCTGCAGGTGTAGGGGAACCCATGATGTTATGAGTGACTTGTTTGTCATTGAGCTTCATTGACATGGCACATTGTTAATGTTCCTGACCAGGCAAAAGTTGCTCTCAGGTATCGAGCATGCAGCCTGCAGCCCTGAAATATGTTGGTGGTTCATCTTTGGTAGGCTAGCAGAAGGAGCATTGGACCAAAGCCTCCTGGGTGTCCCTGCCTCCCTGAAGGTTGCCCAGGTCAGCGTCTATCCCCTCAGTGTTCTCCTGAGCGTGCTCGTTCTCGGACTCGCTACTGGACTGATTATCTGCTGTCAGAGCATCTGCGTCTACATCTTTTTCCTCCACCCTGTCCCCCCCACCCCCCTTTCCAGCACCAGGTTGTGGAGAGCACAATATGCAACCACTATCAGTGACACACGATCTGGGGGTATTGGAGTGCGCCTCCTGAACGGTCCAGGCATCAGAAGCGCATCTTGAGAAGACCGATGGTTCTCTCTACCACGGCTCTTGTGGAGGCGTGGGTCCTAATGTACCGCTGCTCAGCCTCTGTTCTTGGATGGTGGAGGGGAGTCATGAGCCACCTTTTGAGGGAATAGCCCTTGTCACCCAGCAGCCATCCATCCAGCCGGGCTGGAGCACTGAAAGGCCTCAGCACCTGGGAGTGTCTCAGGATGTAAGCATCATGGGAGCTGCCTGGGTACCTTGTACAGACTTGCAGGATCTACATCCTATGGTCACACACTATCTGCACGTTCATGGAGTGGAATCCCTTCCTATTGATAAAGGCACCCGGCTCACCCGCTGGCACCTTGATGGCTGCATGTGTGCAGTCTATAGCACCCTGGACACGGGGGAACCCAGCAATCGTGGCAAAGCCTCTGGCTCGCTCTGCCTGGCTGGCCTCATCCGAGCGGTAGTGAACGAAAGAGCGTCTGTCACCAGCTTGACACAACCGCTGCTGCCCGCCAACCAGAAAATTCTGCCCCTAGCTTTCTTCTCAAATGAAATAAAGAATGCTTCAACATCTCTTTCCTCAAACTTTGGAAGAGCTTGTATGAATTTAAACATCTCCCCACTGGGTTCTGATCTGGAAATAAGTCCTTCCTCACCTACTGGCATCTCTTTTTTAACTGCCAGCATCATAAGCTGGAATTCTCTCTCTCTCTCTCTCTCTCTCTCTCTCTTTCTCTTTCCTCCTTTTCTAACCTTGCCATTTCTAAATCCCTTTCCTGTTTTCTTTCTCGCTCCTCCCTTTCTGCCTGTTCCCTTTGAAATGCTCTTCCCTTTTTTCTTTTTCTGCTGCCTCCAGTTGAAGTTTTCTCAGTTCCTTTGCCTGTTCGTGTTCAAGCGTCTTCATTTGTAACTGAAGTCTCACTGCCTCCAGCTGTGACTCACTAGTGTCAGTTATCTTTTCCAACTTTAAATGCTGTGCTACACCTTCAATGATGTCTACTTTCTTTGCCCCTGCAGGTAATTGCAATTGTAACTTCTCCACCAATTCCATTAACTTCACTTTATTTTCCTTTTGTAAACCAGCCGAAGTTATAACTTCAACTCCCAGGCAAGTCTTAGCAACTGCCAAAGCTAAATTGCAGCCTCACCACTAAAAAAGAAAAACCTCATACCAACTCCTGAATTCAGAGTGCTTCTCGTACTCGTAATCTTAAGATTCACCAACTCCAAACCAATCAAAGAATCTCAAATATATCCTGCAAAGGGTCCCCAATTTCTGTTATGGCAGGTGGATGGTAAATACCAAGCTGCCCAAATCCTGGAGGGAAATTTGGAGCAGCTGCCACAACTATTTCCAATCTGTACTTATTTTGAGACGCAGGGTTTGAATTCAGTAAAAAGGCCACCAAGTCTTATAGGCTTCTTACAAAACTAAATTAAACCTTTATTAATAGAAGAAATGATTTTAAAAACATACATATATCTACAAATTATTACGATGATAACTTTTTAACCCCTAGTTAATCTAACCACCAGTTACACCTCCATTAAGGCAACAGTAAGACAGATAGATTCTAAAAGACCCAGGCAAAGTAACACACAACACCCTGAACAGTCAAATTCAAAGTGAGTTTTTTCTCAGCTTTGGTTCCTTGTAGACAGCAGCTTGAGGCTTAGATGCTGGAGGCTTTTCACCCTTGTGTTAAATCTTAGAATTCCTGTCTTTCCACACGGCCTTCTCTCCTTTATACACATTTTCCCCTTTGAATGCAAACTCCCATTGTTTCACTATGTCTTTGGACTTTACCTCTCTAACAATAAAATTTATAACGGAACTAATTTTACCAGTAATCTTTGGGAAAAATAAACACACTGAGTAGAATTTTACGGCAGCGGGATTTTACGTTCCCACTGAAGTTAATGGCATTTATAATATCTCGCTGCATTTTACGGCCCCGTCTCTGCCGAAACAGGGCCATAAAATTCTGCCCACTGTTTCTTAACTTCTCCTGGCTAAGTGAAACATTTAAACCCCTCTTTTGAATTCAAGCTAGTCTGGTTTATTTAAAAATGCAAATGTTCCCTTCACGCCTCACATTCTAAAACTTCCTTCATGTTTACCTACTTAACATTTCAAACATAGCTTATCTTCTTAAACATCAAAGCCTTCAGAACAGCTGCCCTTAATTCAATTAAATCACACACACACACACACACTATTACTCTACAATAAATTCCAATAAAATTATGAAAATTATTATGTCTTCCTGACACCCTCAATGCTATATTGGAGAGCGCATTAACTTGGCATGAAACAAGACCTAGGATGACATTATAAAACCTCAAAATTCTGACTCAGAGTCAAGAGCATGGCACAATTGAGCATTTTAGCACTTGGATGGAGTTATGTCTCTAGGAACTAGGATCTGTTAAATCTCTGTGGGGTAGTTTATTGGAAAATATGGGCTTGAATGTTTCACTCGTCGGGTGCACAAGATCGGCAGGCCCGGGAGCAGTGCCCGGGAAGTGGGCCCACAACCTCAATCGGCTGCTTACCGCGGTTTCAGAATCGCAGAATTGTTATGGTGTAGAAGGAGGCCATTCAGCCCATCGTGTCTGCACCGGCTCTCTGAGCATTTTAACTTAGTGCCAATCTCCTGCCTTTGCCCCGTAACCCTGCACATGGTTTCTACTTAAATAATCATCTAATGCCCTCTTGAATGCCTCAATTGAACCTGGCTCCACCAAACTTCCAGGCAGTGCATTCCAAACCCTAACTGCTCGCTGTGTGAAAAGGTTTTTTCTCACCTCGCATTTGCTTCTTTTGCAAAACACCTTAAAACTGTGCCCTCTGGTTCTCGATCCATGTACGAACAGGAACAGTTTCTCCCTATCCACTCTGTCCAGACCCCTCATGATTTTGAAAACTTCTATCAAGCCTCCTCTTAGCCTTCTCCTCTCCAAGGAAAACAGTCCCAACTTCTCCAATCTTTCCTCATAACTGAAGCGTCTCCTCCCTAGAACCATCTTTGTAAACATCTTCTGCACTATCTCCAATGCGTTCACATCCTTCCTATAGTGTTATGCCCAGAACTGTACACAATACTCCAGCTGAGGCCTAACCAGTGTCTTATATAAGTTCATCATAACCTCCCTGCTCTTGTACTCTATGCCCCTAATACTGAAGCCTAGAATACTGTATGCTATATAAACAGCTTTCTCTCCTTGTCCTGCTACCTTTAATGACTTATGTACATATACACCCAAGTCACTCTGCTCCTGCACACCCTTTAGAATAGTAGCCTTTATTATATACTCGCTCTCCATGGTCTTTGTACTAAAGTTTTCACCTCACCATTTCTCCACATTGACCTTCATCTGCCACCTATCTGCCCACTCCACCACCTTATCTATGTCCTTTTGAAGATCTACACTGTCTGCCTCACAGTTTAAACAATCCCAAATTCTGTTGTCTGCAAACTTTGAAATTGTCCCCTACACACCAAGATCTAGATCATTATATATATGCAGGAAACGCAAGGGTCCCAATTCCGACCCCTGGGGAACTCCGCTACAAACCTTCTTCCAGCCTGAAAAATACCCATTAATCATTACTCTCTGTTTCCTATCCCTCAGCCAATTTTGTATCCACGTCACTACTGTCTCTTTTATCCCATGACCCATAACTTTCCGCACAAGTCTGTTGTGTGGCACTGTATCAAACGCTTTTTGGAAGTCCATAAATACCGCTTCAACAGCCTTGCCCTCATCAACCATCTCTGTTACCTCTTCCAAAAACTCCAGCAAGTTAGTTAGACATGCTTTTCCTTTAACAAATCCACGCTGACTCTTCCGAATCGATCTACATTTTTCCATGTGACTATTAATTCTACCCTGAATAATTGTTTCTAGAATTTTCTCCACCACCGAAGTTAAACTGACTGGACTGTAATTGTGGGACAAATCGTTACAACCTTTTTTGGACAAGGGCGTGATGTTTGCAATTCTCCAGTCCTCCGGCACCTCCCCCAAATCCAGGGAACATTGAAAGATTATTGCCAGTGCCCCTGCAATTTCAACTCTCACTTCCTTCAATATTCTTGGATACAGCTCATCTGGTCCTGGTGCCTTATCAACTTTAAGTACTGACAGCTTATCCGATATCTCCTCCTTATCAACTTTAAATCCTTCTAGTGACTGAGTTTCCTCCTCTGTCACCATGGCCTGGGCAGCATCTGCGCCAAAGTATTCATTTATCACCTCAGCCATGCCTCTTGCATCTATGTGTAAAACCCTTTCTCGTCCCAAATCGGCCCTACTCCTCTTTTTACCATTGATGTGTCTGTAGAATATTTTGGCAATTAACGGCCAGCCAATATGAAACACACACTGAGATAGGCTCAGCACTGCCGGTGGGGGCGGGAAGAGGGTGGGTACCGACGTCATTGCGGATGCTGGTGAGCACTTCCGCTGAGTTCCCTGAAGACAGACAGCTGCCTCAGGGAGCCGCAGACCCCCACAGAATAAGCAAAACAACAAAAATGCTGCAAAACATGTCCATGCAGCACAATCAAGCACCTGAAAGCATCCCTCATTAAATAACAGTCCCCAGGTATCTCTTTTTATTTTATTTCCCCCACAGAGATTGCATTCCGCCCTGGATCGAGGTTTGAGCAAAAGTGTAAAGGCCGCCTGGCCGATCGGCCCATCCGCCAACCGTAAAAGTGGACGGGCCACAAAAAAAAATCGCTTTCAATTGCCTCCTTAATGGGCTTAATTGACCGTTTAATTGTCGGTGGGTGAGCTTCTGATGGCTGTGCACGCCCACTGAGCGAGATGTCGCACGAGCGCACGATGACGTCAGGATGCTAGCCCGAAGCCAACTCGCGCTATCTGGCAGCTGGACGGGTCGGGCGCATGCCCACCCACGGGACGCCAAATTCTGGCCGTGATATATTCAATGGTGGTTCATGAATGCAGCATCTCATCTGCACCAACTTCAAAGGACCGTGGGTTCGAAACTGGATCTCATCGTGCGCAATTTTTGGGTATAAAATGGGTGGCCAGGCCCAAATTGAACCAGCAGGGGCATCTGAAAAACACTTGACCTATCCGGGGCTAGTGCCTAAAAGAGGTATTAGGGCCTCTGTATATTTTAATACCAACCTGATCTAAGTTGATCACGTTTTCTCGTTAAAGGGCAGGGTTTTGCATTTCAGGTCGGGACCCCAAAGTCACGTTCAAATACTAGTCTTGACCCCGTATCATGTCTAAAACAGTAGACCAACCATGCTTTTTGCAGGGATTGGCCAATTAGTGGCCAGAGGCCACACCCACCATCTAATTAAAGACTTAAGTACTTTTTTAAAGAGATCTGAGGAGGGGGGGGGGGATGGTAATGGGGCAAGTGGTGAGGATCATCTCCCCCCCGCCTCACTTTCTCAGAGCTTTGCTTTTCACAGAGCTCTGACCCTTATCTTTCCCATCCCCAATTCCCCTTATTCAGAGGGCATTTAAGAGTCAACCACATTGTCGTCAGTCACATGTAAGGGTGACAGATTTCCTTCCCTAAAGAGCATCAGTGAACCAGATGGGTCTTTTTTACAACAATTGACATCATTAGACTTTTAATTCCAGATTTTTATTGAATTCAAGTTCCACCATCTGCCACGGCAGGATTTGAACCCAGCTCCCCAGAGCAATACCCTGGGTCTCTGGATTGCTAGTCCAGCAACAATACCACTATACCATCACACCACCCCATTTGAAATGTTAACTCTGTTGCTCTCCACAGGTGGTGCCAGACCTGCTGAGTTTTACAGCATTTTCTGTTTTTATTTTTAATTGGCTACCTCCCTGAACTTGCCTTCCCAAAAATAGCTTGGGGGCGGATTGGTGGCGGATAAACCTCCACGTCGGCTGGAGGTGCGAAATTGCACTCCCACCCACCTCGATTCACGTCTCCATATTGGAGCAGAAGTCCTATCCATGGACGTGGCCTAATCAGTAGTTGCCACCCCAAGGGTAAGCTTTTTTTTTTTACATTTATGTAAAGCCAGGAGTGCATAGCTTTATTGGAGCGCGGCAAAAAATAATCCCCCTGCCAATGCTTTGGAAAACCAGATATATGTTCCTTCTCTTGCCAAGCACCAAAGTGAAGACATCTTTGTTAAACAATTTTCATTTTTATGTAACAAACTGCATGGGCATGGTATCACAGTACTAAGAGTAAAGAAAGGGTTATTCAGACTGTACTGAATTGTGCTGATGTTATACTGCTATTGATTTTCATTTATATAATCATATTCCTAACCTTTAGTATTTGTTTTTTAAGCAGAGAAGTTCAAGTCAATTTAATCAAGTATCATTGAACTATTGAACCAGCACTGACAGCGCAATGGTCAGTTTAGTCTCTTCAGTAAGCCTAATTAAAGGACACGCCTGGTGCATTTGGCAGAGAACTTTCATCGGTTGCGAGCACGTGCAGGAGGAAGCTAGATAAAGCATCTGCTTTGACTGGTATGGAATGGTATAATATAACAGATAGACTCATAATTAAATGTTTCACTTGGTGGAATTAGCAATTATGTGTAGCAAGTGTGAATCGATTGATAATGTATCAAAGTAAAAGGGCTTGTACTGGTCTACAGGAAAATAAATTGTTCAAACAAAAATAATTGATATGGAGTTAAGTCAATTAAATTCTCCCCCTACGGAGTTGTATTAAGTGACTAAGTTACTCATGGAGGAGGTAAGAGAATGCTATAAAAATCGTCCGTTCAAAGAGATACAAAATAATGCGGAAGTACTCAGCAGTTCTGGGAGCATCTGTTGAGAGAAACAGTGAACCGGGTTCGAATCTGTGAACTTTCATCAGAAACATTGGCTGGAATTTAACCAATTCTTTGGAGATGGGCTGGGAGGTGGACAAGTTGAAATGGTGGTGGAATGCATCAGGAGGCCGTTGAGGGAGGCAAGGGAAGAGATATCAGGGGCCCTGGCAGTAATTTTCAAATCCTCTCTGGTCACAGGTGAGGTACCAGAGGACTGGAGGACTGCTAACATTGTCCCATTATTAACAAAGGGAGGAAGGGATAGACCAGGAAATTATAGGCCAGTCAGTCTAACCTCGGTGGTGGGTGAGTTACTAGAAAGAATTCTGAGGGACAGAATATATCTGCACTTGGAGAGACACGGATTAATCTGGTATTAGTCAGCATGGATTTGTTAAGGGAAGGCCGTGTTTGACAAATGTGATCGAATTTTTTGAGGAGGTAACCAGGAGCGTTGATGAGGGTAATACATTTGATGTGGTATATATGGACTTTAGCAAGGCTTTTGATAAGGTCCCTCATTGTAGACTGGTCAAGAAAGTAAGAGCCCACGGGATCCAAGGCAAAGTGGCATGTTGGATCCAAAATTGGCTGAGAGGCATGAAGCAGAGGGTGATGGTGGAGAGATGTTTCTGTGACTGGAAGTATGTTTCCAATTGGATTCCATAGGGCTCGGTGCTGAGCCCCTTGCTGTTTGTGGTGTACATAAGTGATTTGGAATCAAATGTAGGGGGCATGATCAAGAAGTTTGTAGATGACATGAAAATTGGTAGGGTGGTAAATAGTGTGGAGGATGGCCGTAAATTGCAGGAGGATATCAATGGACTGGTCAGGTGGGTAGAGCTGTGGCAAATGGAATTCAACCCAGAAAAGTGTGAGGTAATGCACTGAGGGAGGGATAACATGGCAAGGGATTATAATATAAATGGTAGGACCCTGGAAAGTACTGAAGATCAGTGGGACCTTGGCGCGCACTTCCACAAATCCCCTAAGATAGCAGGGCAGGTAGATAAGGTGGTTAAGAAGACATATCGGATACTTGCCTTTATTAGCCGAGGCGTAGAATACAAGAGCAGGGAGGTTATGCTGGAACTGTATAAAATGCTGGTTAGGCTACAACTGGAGCACTGCATGCAGTTCTGGTCACCACATTATAGGAAGGATGTGATTGCACTGGAGAGTGTGCAGAGGAGATTTACCAGGATGCTGCCTGGGCTGGAGGGTCTGAGCTATGAGGAAAGGATAGGCTGGGGTTGTTTTCCTTTAAGGAGCGAAGGTTGAGAGGGGACCTGATAGTGATGTATAAGATTATGAGCGGCATAGATGGGGTGAATAGGAAGGCATTTTTTCCATTAGTAGAGGGGTCAATAACCAGGGGGCATAGATTTAAGGTAAGATGCAGGAGGATAAGAGGGGAGTTGAGGAAATTTTTTTTCATCCAGAGGGTTCTGGGAGTCTGGAACTCACTGCCTGAAAGGGTGGTTGAGTCAGAAACTCTCGTAACATTTAAGAAGTATTTAGATATTCACTTGCATTGCCATAGCCTCCATGGTTATGGGCCAAGCGCTGGAAAATGGGATTAGGGTAGTTAGATGTTTGTTGACCAGTATGGAAACAATGGGCCAAATGGCCTCCTTCTGTGCTGTAGACGTTTATGAGTCTATGAGTCTGTGGAAGTCTGATGTGCTCCCACCTCCACCAGCTGTTACTAAAAGGCGGGAACGACAATGGCTCAGCCTCCCACCAACTGGAGGCAGGCAGCCAATCAATGTGATTAATCGGTTTATTGATGGCCATTTTACAACCCCACTGGGATGGTACTGGCTTTGGACTGCCCCCCTCCCCCGCCACCCTCCACCCCCCCAACCACCACCATCTGATAAGTCTGGCAGCTTCATCACGGTAGCCTCCAAGAGGCTTATGGGAAGGGGGGGTGGCAGGGGCCTTTATCTCCCAAGCCCAAGAAGGGAGTCTCCCGGTGGCAATGACGGACCCACAGGTTCGCCCTTCCGAATTACTGGGGCCTGCTTGACTGGCTCTGGCATATTCTGCCAGCCTTTTGAGGGTGCCACAATGTATAGGTGCCCTCTCCTTCCCCTTGAAGCCTCAGCAGCAACCGTCCTTACTAGTGGCACTGCCAGGCTGCTGAGTCTCTTACTGGACCGGCAGCTTGGAGAGGCAGGCCGGCATAATGGGATTGTGGTCCCAGCGGCAACCTCGTATTTGGCCGTCACCGACAAAATCCTCACCGGGGCCCCATCGCGGACCTGTATTTGGCTCTGGTAGCAGGACCCACAGCGAGCTGATATAATTCTGACCATTAACTGGCCATTAAGAGTATTTCCAGTACTTTTTGTTTTTATTTTATATTATGGAAACAATTGGTTGTATGTGATGATTATTTGGATTTGATCAAGGTGTGGTCAATTTGTCCACCATGCTCAGAACGATAATGCCTTTGCTCAACTAAAGGCATAAGCGTTTGTTGTCAGTGCTGGTTTAATATAGCTCGTGTGCCTGACGCCAGGCTCCTGAAGCAACTGATCCACTTGGTATCTGGTCATGGCAGGAAACTTCCAGAAGGACACTGGAATGCGTTAGGGCTGGCGCCAAAGCATCCCTGAAGAGGTTAAACATTCCTGCTGACTCATGGGACTCGCCCTGGCTTGCGGCCGACTAAAATGGAGAAGGCTCATTCGGGAAGGGACCGAGTACATCGAGGGACTTAATCGGGAAGGTGCAGAGTTGGAGGGAGTGCACAAGCCTCCGAATACCCATCTAACCCGCCCCCACAGACCACCTGCCCTGCAGGTGGCAGTCTTCAGATCACGCATTGCACTCAACAACCATCTCAGATCCCATCAAACTGGAGTGGAAGCAAGTCATTTTCAATCCCAAGGGGACTGCCGAGGAAGGAGAAGGCTTTTGAGTGTATTTTTTAAGTGTGTACTTATTAAATCTGTAAGACTTGATATTCAATGTTGATGAACCCTATTGATTTGAGAAGTAAATCACCTGCATTTCTCTATACAGTGAGTTCCTGGCCAGAACTGTGCTCTCTTAGGAAAGGGTATAGCAGAATCTCACCAGGAGTTCAAGGAGAAAGCAAAACGAAAGTCAAATCAACGCACGTCAGTAGAATCCAAGCCAATGGATATCTTCTAAGTGCTCTCAGCTGCACGTGTGCAATAAGGTACAAAAGCGTCTTTCATGAACTTGGGGTTTTTCAAAGCACTTCACAACAAATGAAGTACTTTTGAAGTGTAGTAAAAGTTGTGATGTTGGAAATGTGGCAGTCAACTTAGGCACAGCAAGATCCCACAAACAGCAATGTGATAATGACCAGTAAATCTGCCTTTCTTTTCAACAAAGTGATGTTGATTGCAGTATAGCTATTGGCCAGGACACTCCAGCTCTTGACTGAAATCTTGTTTGAGGTCTTTTGCATTCACCTGAGACGGCAGACCGGGCCTCGGTTTAATGTCTCACGAGAAGGACGGCATCTCTAACAATGTGGCACTTCCTCAGTACTAGGCTGGAAGGTCAACCCAGGTTGTTGTGCTCAAGTCCTGGAGTAGGATTTGAACCCAGAATTTTCTGACTCAGAGATGAAAGAGTAACCCAATAAGCTCTAAATGAAAAGAAGGGTGACTGGAGGAAAGGTAAAAAAAAATAATTTGCAAAGAAATTGTAATACCTAGGATTTACAATTATTTTTTATTCATTCATGGGTTGTGGACTTCACTGGCTGGGCCAGCATTTATTGCCAATCCCTAGTTGCCCTTGAGAAGGTGGTGATGAGCTGCCGTCTCGAACCCCTGTAATCCATGTGGTGTAGGTACACCCACAGTGCTGTTAGGAAGGGAGTTCCAGGATTTTGACCCAGCGACAGTGAAGGAAAGGTGATATATTTCCAAGTCAGGATGGTGAGTGACTTGGAGGGGAACTTCCAGGTAGTGGTGTTCCCATCTAGATCGTCCTTCTAGATCGTAATGGTCATAGGTTTGGAAGGTGCTGCCTAAGGTGCCTTTGTGAATTCCTGCAGTGCATCTTGTAGGTGGTACACACTGCTGCTACTGTGCGTCAGTGGTGGAAGGAGTGAATGTTTGTGGATGTGGTGCCAATCAAGCAGACTGCTTTGTCCTGGACAATGTCAAGCTTCTTCACTGTTGTAGGAGCTGCACTCATCCAGGCAAATGGGAGTGTTCCATCACATTCCGGACTTGTACCTTGTAGATGGTGGACAGGCTTTGGGGAGTCAGGAGGTGAATTACTCATCACAGGACTCCTAGCCACTGACCTGCTCTTGTAGCCACAGTATTTATATGGCTAGTCCAATTCAGTTTCTGGTCAATGGTAACCCCTAGGATGTTGATAGTGGGGGATTCAGTGATGGTAATGCCATTGAATGTCAAAGGGCGATGGTTAGATTCTCTCTTGTTGGAGATGATCATTACCTGGCACCTGTGTGGCACGAATGTTACTTGCCACTTGTCAGCTCAAGCCTGGATATTGTCTAGGTCTTGCTGCATTTGGACATGGACTGCTTCAGTATCTGAGGAGCCACGAATGGTGCTGAACATTATGCAATCAGTGAACATTCCCCCTTCTGACCTTATGATGAAAGGAAGTTCATTGATGAAGCAGCTGAAGATGGTTTGGCTGGGGGCACTATCTTGAGGAACTCCTGCAGTGATTCTCAGTGGAGCTGAGAAGACTGACCCCAAACAACCACAATCATCTTCCTTTGTGCTAGATATGACTCCAACCAGTGGAAAGTTTTCCCCTTGATTCACATTGACTCCTTGATGCCACACTTGGTCAAATGCGGCCTTGAATCCAAGGGCAGTCACTCTCACATCACCTCAGGAGTTCAGCTCTTTTGCCCATGTTTGAACCAAGGCTGTAATGAGGTCAGGAGCTGAGTGGCCCTGGCGGAACCCAAGCTGGACATCAGGTAGCAGGTTATTGTGAAGCAACAGTTGATAGCACTGTTGATGACCCCTTCCATCACTTTACTGGTGATGGAGAGTAGACTGATGGGGCAGTAATTGGTCGGGTTGGATTTGTCTTGTTTTTTGTGTACAGGACATACATGGGCAGTTTTCCCCAGGTACATGCCAGTGTTGTAGCTGTACTGGAACAGCTTGGCTATGGGTGTGGCAAGTTTTGGAGCACAAGTCTTGAGTACTATTGCCAGAATATTGTCAGGGCCCGTAGCCTTTACAGTATCCAGTGCCTTCAACCGTTTTTTTAATATCACATGGAGTTAATTGAATTTGCTGAAGACTGACATCTGTGATGCTGGGGACCTCCAGAGGAGGCCAAGATGAATCATCTGCTCGGCACGTCTGGCTGAAGATTGTAGCAAATGCTTTAGCCTTATCTTTTGCACTGATGTGCTGGGCTCCCCCATCATTGAGGATGGGGATATTTGTGGGGCCTCCTCCTCCAGTGAGTTATTTAATTCCCCACCACCATTCACGACTGGGTGTGGCAGGACTGCAGAGCTTAGATCTGATCCACTGGTTGTGAGATCGCTTAGCTCTGTCTATCATTTGCTGCTTATGCTGTTTGGCACGCAAGTAGTCCTGTGTTATAGCTTCACCAGGTTGACACCTCATTTTTAGGTATGCCTGGTGCTGCTCCTGGCATGCCCTCCTGCACTCTTCATTGAACCAGGGTTGATCCCCTGGCTTGATGGTAATGGTAGAGTGGGGGATATGCTGGGCCATGAGGTTGCAGATTGCGTTCAAGTACAATTCAGCTGCTGTTGATGGCCCACAGTGCCTCATGGATGGCCAGTCTTGATTTGCTAGATCTGTTTGAAATCTATCCCATTTAGCACAGGTAGTAGTGCCACACAATACAATGGAGGGTATCTTCTATATGAAGGCGGGACTTCATCTCCACAACAACTGTGCGGTGGTCACTCCAATGCTGTCATGGGCAGATGCATCTGTGACAGGCAGGTTGGTGAGGATGCGGTCAAGTATGTTTTTCCCTCTTGTTGGTTCCCTCGCCACCTGCCGCAGACCCCGCCTGGCAGCTACGTCCTTTAGGACTCGGCCAGCTTGGTCAATAGTGGTGCCACTGTTGGCGATGGACATTGAAGTCCACCGCCCAGAGAACATTCTGTGCCCTTGCCACCCTCAGTGATTCCTCCAAGAGGTGTTCAACATGGAGGAGCACTGATTCTTCAGCTGAGGGAGGGTGGTACATGGTAATCAACAGGGGGTTTCCTTGCTCATTTTTGAACTGATGCCACGAGACTTCATGGGGCCAGAAGTCGATGTTGAGGACTCCTAGTGCAACTCCCTCCTGACTGTATACCACTGTGTCTCCACCTCTGCTGGCGCTGCTGCTGGTGTGTGAGACATTATCTGTCGGAAATGATTCCATAAAGATGACGATGTCAGGCTTTTGCTTGACTCGTCTGTGAGACAGCTTTACCAATTTTGGCACAAGCCTCTAGATGTTAGTAAGGAGGACTTTGCGGGGTCAACAGGGCTGACTTTGCCATTGTCATTCCTGGTGCCTAGGCCGATGCTGGGTGGTTTCATTTTTCATGACTTCGGAGCAGTTTGGTACAACTGAGTGGCTTGCTAGGCCATTTCAGAGGGCATTTAAGAGTCAACCACATTGCTGTGAATTGAGTTTTTACACCCCAGATGAGGATGAATGCTTTCATGGTCATCCTTAGACTTTTAATTCCAGGTTTTTATTGAATTAAAATACCACCATCTGCCGTGGCAGGATTTGAACCCGGGTTCCCAGAGCATGACCCTGGGTCTCGGGATTACTAGTACAGCAACAATACCACCATGCCTTCACCTCCCCTTGACATCATTTTCAATTTTGAAAATAGTTCTGTGTGAAGCTAAAACCTGCTTTTATTCAGCCCGCACTGACTGCTACTTTTGATGACCGCGTGCATTTAAAAATACCTACCTGAAAGGGTATTACAAGTTTAATTATTGCGCTTACTACAATTTTAATTATTGCGCTTTTACCAATTACATTTTTTTTCTGTATTCTTTCATGGGATGTGGGTGTTGCTGGTAAGGCCAGCATTTGTTGCCCAACCCTCATTGCCCTTGAACGGAGTGCCTCACTAGGCCATTGCAGAGGGCAGATAAGTGTCAACCACATTGCTGTGGGCCTGGAGTCACATGCAGGCCAGGCCAGGTAAGGATAGCAGATTTCCTTCCCAAAAAAAGGACATTAGTGAAGCAGATGGGTTTTTATAACAATCAACAATAGTTTCATGGTTGCTGTTATTGAGGCTAGTTTTCCATTCCAGATTTATTAATTAACTTTAAATTTCAGGAGTTGCCATGGTGGGATTTGAACCCATGTCCCCAAGTGCTTTGCCTAGGCCATTGGATTACTAGGTTAATGATATTACCACCACACAGCCATCTCCCCCAAAGTCAATTGCTGTCTCCCATTGTAGTCAGTCCACAGAATATTGTACCATTAGGAGAATTTTTTCTGTTATTTCTATTCAGAAGCTTTTTTCTATTACTTTACATAGTGACATTTCATAATTACAGGTTTCAGAGGCCAAAAGTAATCACATGCAGTAAACTGTTAATAAATGATATTACTTTCTTTCTTTGCTCAACATACAATTAATTTTAAATATGCTTCTGTGAAGGGTTTAATTATTTTTTACAGTAAATGTGTTAGATAAAATGTATGTTGCTGTTTTAATATTATTACAAATTGCTGTTGAATTCCCCACTAGAAGTATTTGCATCGGTATTACGCAATCCTTTAGCTTCATACCAATGTTAAATGTCACACATAACAACAACTTGCATTTACATAGTGCTTTAAACATCCCAAGCTGCTTCGCAGGACCACTTCCAAACAACGTTTGACACCGAGTCGCATAAGGAGATATTAGGAGAGCTATCCAAAAGTTTGGCCGGAGAGGTCTGTTAGAAACAATGTCATAAAAGGAGAGTGGCGGAGAGGTTAGAGGAGAAAATTCCACAGCTTACAGCCAAGGCAGCTGGAGGCATAGCCAGCACCAGTGGGCGAAGGCAGCTGGAGATTGACCAAGAGCCAGAATTGGAGGTTTTGGGGGGCATTAGAAGAGGTTGCAGATTTAGGGAGGCTTTTATTTAACTCATTCATGGGTCTTGGGGTTCTTTGGCAAGATCAACACTATTGGCTTGAGAAGCTGGTGAGCGGCCTGCTTTAATTCAACAGGGTTGGTTGCTAGGCCCATTTCAGAGAGCAGTGAAGAGTTTTACCACTGCTGTCACACATCGGCTAAACTAGGTAAGCAGGGCAGATTTCCTCCCCTAAAGAACATCAGTGAACCAGTTGGATTTTTTATGACAATGGAAAGTTTAATGGTTACCATTAGTGATATTAGGTTTTAATTCCAGATTTCCTAATTAATTGAATTTAAATTCCCCAGCCCGGGGGTTGTCTCCAAATTGGTTTTTGGATTGCAGTTCAAGTAGCATAACCACGAGACTACTGCACCCAGTATCTGATTGTCTAATAATCAGGATTTTGATGCTGGAAGGACCAGTTGTTTGTGGAAATGGAGGCTGCTTTTTAAAAGAAAACAAGCTACCTTATAATAAAGCTTAAAGAAACAGTCAAAGGCTCATGATGCAATCTAATATTTGAAATCATTTCTCAAATCTTCTCAATCATTTCAACAATGCCTCTCAGCTTTCACAGTTATCACATTACGGTCAAAACTGGCGCAGCATGTGTATTGCTATTTTGCATTTTTAGTAACATCCATGAAACGTCACCAACTGAAGGACAAAGATTCACTACCAAATCGCTGCCTCTCATTCTCGTACAAAAGAGGGAAAATATGTGATTAAGCCCCAGGCTCCTATTAATCTCTAAAAAGTCATAGTGCATTGTTTTCAACTTGTTTGTGACCTTCTTAAATAACCAACTCCAGACAGTGATATTCAACAACAGCTACTTATATACATCTAGCGCTTTAAACATAATAGTATCCCAAGGCACTTCACATGGGCACCATAAAACAAAATTTAACACCAAGCCACATAAGAATATATCACGACAATGACCAAAAACCTGGTCAAAAAGGTAGGTTTTAAGAAATGTCTTAAAGGAGGAGAGAGGAGTAGAGAGGCGGCAGGTTTAGGCAAGGAGTTACAAAGCATAAGCATGGCTGATGGTAGGACACCAGGGGTGCAGCGATTACATATAGATCAATATGTAAATGGAATAACAAGTCCCGGGGAGTCATCTTTGAATTAACTAACCACCACAGGAGCTCTTATCCTATATTGCCATGGTTAGAGCAGCCCATTTTGACCATGTCAAAAGCACATATTTTAACAAAACAGTTCTAGGATCTAGAAGCATGTTCTTCCCGACCAGAGTGTTTTTGATTGTAATCAGAATGATGACAGCATGACTCATTAGGGCAAGGACCAAATCATTTAAGAGACAGCTAGATTCTGTCATAGGAAAGCTAAGGTTTTAGATGAAATCAAATGGCCAACAGCCCTCTCCATTCAGAACTGTCTAATGAAGTTTCAATTGTTTTCTCACATTTGCTGTCATATATGTTGAGTTTATGAGACAAGTTGAGATGCAAGCTCCAATTCATAAACTCCATATATCCTCACCCCTCTGATGCCTTATATGCCTTGAATTGGCAAAAAGTCACAAGTAGACATAGCTGTGAGCTACAAGTAGCTGCAGGGCATTAGAATTTAAAATAAAAATTTTAAAGGTGCGTATGGGAATGTTATAAGTTGAAAACATTGCATCTCTCATCATGATAGATTAAGAGTACCTCATAATCAATATCCAGGTGATCAAACTCTCCTTTGGTTCGAAAGTGCTGTGTGTGCTTATCCACGGTGAAGTTCACTTGTTTGTTGTAGCGTTCGATTGTAATGGAGTGCCAGTGCTGATCGTCCAGCAGGCTCCCCAGTGTGACTGAGGTGTGACCATTAACAGATTGCAGCTTTGCATCGCCTAGGGTTTACCATAAGAAACAAAGGAGAAAATCAAAAAAAAAAATCCAACATTGAATTAGGAGACTGTTAATAACCTATAAACAAGATGATACTAGGTGCAAGATTGCACAGTCAGGTCAAAGGCAGCCATTTTATCACTTATATCATATGTTTCGAGTATTATAGATTGGTTAACAAGCTAATCAAGTGTTTGGGTGTCTCTTTGTGAAAGCTGTTTGCAGATCTTAACATTTGATCTCCCACTTATCGCTCTTCCCTATGTTTTCTTGGGCATTTCCTCATCAGTCCCAATAAAATGGCTTCCCCTGCCTGTTAGTGCCAGCTCTGATATAGAAGTTGGCACAAAATAAGTTATGATGTTTCTCTCAGAACCTGATGGGCCTGTCTTGCAATTTTAGCATGTTTTTGTTTTTCTTGCAGAATCAGAAATTCTTTGACAAATCAAATATATGTGCTTCAGCCCTCATTAACTTTTAGCTAGCAAGCCTCATTTGGCAAAGTGCGTGCTAGGCAAAGGTCATAACTCCTCATGTTTTGTCACATCTTTCAAATTCAGGATCATCTTGTTGGTTGAACCTGATTTTTAACTCTATGTAGCTGATGTTTCGAGGTGGATAACAGGGGAAAGATATCAATGTTGGCTGAAAATACTTAGGAATCCTCAAGAGCTCTTTATTACTTATTTCCTGAAGGTGGGGAGTAGGTTGGGCTTTTTATTTCGGGTTCAGGAGATACCCCAAGAAGCTCTGGTTCTTGGAAGAGTGAAACGCTTATAGTAACGCAACAAGATCCATACCTAAACAAAACAAAAACAGAATTACCTGGAAAAACTCAGCAAGTCTGGCAGCATCGGCGGAGAAGAAATCAGTTAACGTTTCGAGCCTTCATGGCCCTTCGGCAGAACTGCAGCATAGTTTCAACAAGGGAGAAATATAAATTGGTTTAAGGTGGGTGGGGGGGGTGGGGGAAGAGACACATTGAGGGTGTGGTGTGAGCAGATAATCAAAAGATGTCACAGACAAAAGGGTCAAAGAGGTGTTGAAGGTGGTGGTCTTTGTCTAAGAAAAGTGCTAATTAAGAATGGAAAACAGGATATTCAAAGTACAGCTCTAGTGGGGGTGGGGTGGAAAGACTAAAGGTTTTAGTTTTAGATTTAAAAATAATGGAAATAGGTGGGAAAAGAAGAATCTATATAAATTATTGAAAAAAAAGCGGGTGGGGGGGGGAAAGAAACGGGGTGGGGATGGGGGGAGGGGGAGTTTAAGATCTAAAGTTGTTGAATTCAATATTCAGCCCGGAAGGCTGTAAAGTGCCTAGTCGGAAGATGAGGTGCTGTTCCTCCAGTTTGCGTTGGGCTTCACTGGAACAATGCAGCAAGCCAAGGACAGACATGTGGGCAAGAGAACAGGGTGGAGTGTTAAAATGGCAAGCGACAGGGAGGTTTGGGTCTTTCTTGCGGACAGACCGCAGGTGTTCCGCAAAACGGTCGCCCAGTTTGCGTTTGGTCTCTCCAATGTAGAGGAGACCGCATTGGGAGCAACGAATGCAGTAGACTAAGTTAGGGGAAATGCAAGTGAAATGCTGCTTCACTTGAAAGGAGTGTTTGGGCCCTTGGACGGTGGGGAGAGAGGAAGTGAAGGGGCAGGTGTTGCATCTTCTGCGTGGGCATGGGGAGGTGCCATAAGTGGGGGTTGAGGAGTAGGGGGTGATGGAGGAGTGGACCAGGGTGTCCCGGAGGGAACGATCCCTACGGAATGCCGTCAAGGGGGGTGAAGGGAAGATGTGTTTGGTGGTGGCATCATGCTGGAGTTGGCGGAAATGGCGGAGGATGATCCTTTGAATGCGGAGGCTAGTGGGGTGATAAGTGAGGACAAGGGGGACCCTATCATGTTTCTGGGAAGGAGGAGAAGGCGTGAGGGAGGATGCGCGGGATATGGGCCGGACACGGTTGAGGGCCCTGTCAACGACCGTGGATGGAAAACCTCGGTTAAGGAAGAAGGAGGACATGTCAGAGGAGCTGTTTTTGAAGGTAGCGTCATCAGAACAGATGCGACGGAGGCGAAGGAACTGAGAGAATGGGATGGAGTCTTTACAGGAAGTGGGGTGTGAGGAGCTGTAGTTGAGGTTTTCCATCCACGGTCGTTGACAGGGCCCTCAACCGTGTCCGGCCCATATCCCGCGCATCCTCCCTCACGCCTTCTCCTCCTTCCCAGAAACATGATAGGGTCCCCCTTGTCCTCACTTATCACCCCACTAGCCTCCGCATTCAAAGGATCATCCTCCGCCATTTCCGCCAACTCCAGCATGATGCCACCACCAAACACATCTTCCCTTCACCCCCCTTGACGGCATTCCGTAGGGATCGTTCCCTCCGGGACACCCTGGTCCACTCCTCCATCACCCCCTACTCCTCAACCCCCACTTATGGCACCTCCCCATGCCCACGCAGAAGATGCAACACCTGCCCCTTCACTTCCTCTCTCCTCACCATCCAAGGGCCCAAACACTCCTTTCAAGTGAAGCAGCATTTCACTTGCATTTCCCCTAACTTAGTCTACTGCATTCGTTGCTCCCAATGCGGTCTCCTCTACATTGGAGAGACCAAACGCAAACTGGGCGACCGTTTTGCGGAACACCTGCGGTCTGTCCGCAAGAAAGACCCAAACCTCCCTGTCGCTTGCCATTTTAACACTCCACCCTGTTCTCTTGCCAACATGTCTGTCCTTGGCTTGCTGCATTGTTCCAGTGAAGCCCAACGCAAACTGGAGGAACAGCACCTCATCTTCCGACTAGGCACTTTACAGCCCTCTGGGCTGAATATTGAATTCAACAACTTCAGATCTTAAACTCCCCCTCCCCCCATCCCCACCCCGTTTCTTTCCCCCCCCCAGCCGCTTTTTTTTCAATAATTTATATAGATTCTTCTTTCCCCACCTATTTCCATTATTTTTAAATCTAAAACTAAAACCTTTAGTCTTTCCACCCCACCCCCACTAGAGCTGTACTTTGAATATCCTGTTTTCCATTCTTAATTAGCACTTTTCTCAGACAAAGACCACCACCTTCAACACCTCTTTGACCCTTTTGTCTGTGACATCTTTTGATTATCTGCTCACACCACATCCTCAATGTGTCCCTTCCCCCCCCACCCCCCTACCCACCTTAAACCAATTTATATTTCTCCCTTGTTGAAACTATGCTACAGTTCTGCCGAAGGGCCATGAAGGCTCGAAACGTTAACTGATTTCTTCTCCGCCGATGCTGCCAGACTTGCTGAGTTTTTCCAGGTAATTCTGTTTTTGTTTTGCTTTGGATTTCCAGCATCCGCAGTAGCTTTTAGCTTTTTGTTAAGATCCATACCTAGATTGATCTGCAGCGACAGTTTGCCTTTCTTGAGTTCCAGCGTGATGTAATCTCCTCGTTGACCCTCTCCGTGCAGGACCACTCCATCACTTTGTAACGTCTTGAACTTCAGGGAAATCATGTCCTTCACCGTGCTCACACTCTTTTTGTTGAATCTGTAGAGCAGCGAGCTTCTGCCATCAAAATCAGCCATGTCTGACTCTGTAAGATCATGAGCACACAAGATAATGACTTACACGGGTTGCATCGCTCCATTTTTCTCTTCTACCATCACCCCGCCCACCCCACCCCAACCCCTTCAACATTGCGAAGGAACCACAGCTGAAGCCTGGTCACAAACTGGGAACTGAATTCCAATAACTTCCTCTGCGTTTCATCACCTGTGTACGACATCATCAGGGTTTTGTTACAGTAAATAAGGGGAAACTCTTTTCAGTGATAGCAGAAGAGTTAGTAACCAAAGGACACATTAAAGGTAAATGGCAAAGGAACTAATGCCGAGATGCAGAGATTTTTTTTTAAGCAGTGACTTACGATTTGGATTTCACTGCCTGAAAGGACGGTGTAAGCAGATGCAATAAGCACTTTCTGAAAGCAATCATATAAATATGTGAAGGGAAAAAAACTGCAGGGCAACGGGACAAAGGTGAGGGAATGATAGTAATTGGGCAGCTCTCTCAAAGAGCTCCTTCAGAGCTGGCACAAGGCATAGCCGCTGAATCTTCTCCAAGTTTCTTGATTACGCCTTTGTGGCTTATATATATAGCAGAAGGCAGCTTCTTGGAAAGTTACTGATAGCTACTTATTTTTGGGATGAATTTTCATTATTGCAGAGGTGTTAATCTGTCAGAGTAAATCGCCTATCCATTGCAAAACCAGCTTGATCTTCTTTGCGATGAGCTTCTCACAGATGCACATAATGGGGATTAAATGTAAATTATATCACTTGGGTGCATTTACCACTTGCCTCAAAAGAGGCACCGGTAGAGGACATGTAGGCTGTCAATTTGCTCTCAAGTCAAGAGATGGTGCATGGCAATGGGGACTTTAAGGAGAGGAGAGAAAGTCAATAGCATAGAATTGGGAGTATAAAAGCATACGTTATAATTTTCAACTGTGTTTTCACTAAAGCTGCTATTGCATCATGCTGAACAGCGGATAAAAGCCATCTCTGTAAACCATGTTAAGTATTCTCCAGCTTTTGGAGCTTAGAGGCCAGTGAGGGTCATAGCTCGTACAGGATGAGAAGAATTTCCATATGTGAAGGTTTCAGTCTTGGACCAGGGATTAGCACCATGCAATTGTTTATAACTAAGGCACGGTCACCAGTTAATATCAGGCTGTGAGTGACGTGATTAGGATTAACGAGAAGATGCTGTGTACAGTGAACTATTCATTGAACCCAAACATTAAAAGGAGAGAAACAGCTCCAACACTGTAAGACCACCATGTGTTTGGAAAACAATTTTAATCTAAATTGCATATTTAACATGATAAAAAAAAACCATTGTGGGTCTCTTCACAAGAGCGGTTTCAGATAAAATTCATTCTCAGGGACGGGGATGTTTAGGGAGTAGATTCCAGAGCTGCAGTGCTAGACAGCTGGCCGCCAATGGCTAAGGGAAGAAAATTGAGGATGTGCAAGAGGCCAGAATTGGAGGTGCGCAGAGATCTCAAAGGGTTGAAAGGTTGGGGAAAGACACAGAAAGAGGGAAGGGCGAGGCCAGGGAGGGACTCAGATACAAGGATGAGAATTTTAAAATTGAGGTGTTTTAGGCTGGGAGCCACTGTAGGTCGGATAGTACAGAGGTAAGATGGGTGAACAGACTAGTTCCATGTTAGGATATGGGAAACAGTGTTTTGGATGAGTTTAAGCTTATAGAAGGTAGAAAGGGTCAGCCAGGGCCACAAGCAACTTAGGAACACTAGTATACAATTTAAAAGTGACATGTTGGCAGGATGGGCACTCTGCTCCTCGGGTATAATTAATCTGGCACTTAACTATGTGAACTATGATGGCGACTCATCCCTCTGATTTTCCCTGTCTAGCTTGGCAGTGCCCTCTAGCAGCCTTGGGTTAAATGTCCATGACCTTATCATTGATAATTATACTGCGTATTAAATTGTAAAAGAAGGAAAGAGACATATCAGTAAGTGTTTTTGTCACATATGATACTCCAAGAATAAATTGAAGTGGTTTTATTATTTCATGCCTTACCTGAAAAAAAAACAATTTTTAGCTCAAGAGATTGTCCTCTGCATTATTGTCATAAATCATAATTTTATTAATAGAGGGCACTCTGAATAGTTTGAAGCTTCTCTACATAAGATGACTAGAAAGTCTCTTGAATTGTTGGACAGAGCATTAGATACAGGTTGACATTATACTAACAAACAGATTCTATTTCAGTTATTTCACGCGCAAAACTGACTTCCACGTACTCAGTTACCACAAATTTGTGTGGAATAACATGAATAAAATTAACTGGAAATGTGATAACACTTGTATTATAAAGTGGGGTCTTTCAGATAAATGGTTTTACACACAACTGACAGCAAATGTACATGGAGGAGTAGAACCAAAGGACAAAGCCTGCGCTCAAAGTGGGTTAAATCCAAGAGCGTAATATTCTGCCCTTGGTCTTTTTTTGCACCTAGCAATGTTTGTTCCTATGTTGCGTTGGTACCCTAGTTTCAGGAACAACAGATATAACATTCCATCGACTGAAATGTAATCTCGAAGATTAATCACCTGGGTAATTAAAAACACACACATATTAAACGTAAAATTTAATAGCTAATGTTAACTGATGACTTAATAGACAAAACGTCAGTATGTTTTTTTTTAGTTATAATTTTGATGCTGAGGTGCGTTATCGATGGCAATACTTTAAATGAATTTTCCACATGAGAGCTCCATGGTACTTCAAACAATTTCACATGTTCGCTGTCGACACCCAGCTCCACCTCAAACATCACCTCTTTAAATTTCCAATCAGCCTGGTTTGTCCAGTATATTGTATTGATGAGCAGCAGTATCCTCCAATTAAATATTGGGAAGACTGAAGTCATGTTCCTTCTGTTCCATGGCCATATACTCTGCTGCTTTCCCTGGCTACTGTCTGACACTGAACTAGACTATTCACAACCTCAGCATCCCATTCGATCTTCAGCTGAGCTACTGACCCATATCCTCTTCTTGCCAAGACCCCCGACTCCCACCTCTGTAACATCGTCCATCTTCATCCCTACCTCAGCTCATCTGCTGCTGAAACCCTCAACCATTTCCTTTGTTACCTCTGGACCTGACTATTCCAGTGTTGTCCTAGCTGGCCTCAAAACCTTTACCCTCCATAAACCTCGGCTCATTCAAAAATCTGCTGAAAAACTTAGCCAAAACTCGCTGACCTACATTGGTTCCTAGTCTGGCAATGCCTCAAGGTGCATTTTGGAGTGTTGTAAAATAAAACATGACACCAAGCCACATAAGGAATTATTTGTACAGGCAACAAAAAGTTTAGTCAAAGAGGCAGGTTTTAAGGACTGTCTTAATGCAGGAGAGAGCTAAGAGAGGCAGAGAGGTTTAGGGAGGGAGTTCCAGAGTTTATGGCCTGAACAGCTCGATGCATGGCTCCCAGTGCTGGTGCAATGAAGTTCGGAATGAGTAAGGAACCAGAACTGGAGGAACGCAGTCACAGATCCACAATGATATCAGTAAGGGGCAGCATTGGAGGAAGGTGGTGTGCCAACTGCTTCAAAGGCTGGAGAGAGGTGGAAAAAGATGAAGATGGAGGAGGGATATGTCATCCATCAGACGACACCTCTGAGTGCAGCAGTGCCTCTTTCCTGCAATGAAGTGTCAGCTGACATTATGTGCTGAAGTATCTGGAGTAGGATATGAACTCATAACCTTGTGACAGAGGGAAGAATGATACTATGAGCCCAGACCATCACTTAACACACCAGCAAAAAGTGTTTACTTAATTGTAGCATTAAATCCATTAAAGAATTCTAAACCTTTAATAAAAAAAGACGGATTAACTGAGAGAGGGATAATTCTCTTTAAAGAAAACTGCATAGATAAGCTTGCAAACTGTGGAGGATTCTCAACTGAGTAGTATGTTAATTATATCCAATAAAACTCAAAAAGTAGGTTATTCCCTTGGTGACATTTTTTTTCCCCTCATGCTAACAACAGCTAACAATTCTTCTTGGAGTTTCTATGAAATGAATGTTTTGCTCTGATTGTTTGACATAAAATTCCAGAGGGAAACAAAAAGAGATCAAGAAGTGTTAAGAATATTATGGGGTGGTGGGGATTGGTGGAGGGGGCGTGGTGGTGGCAAGCAGGCACAGGCTAATTCTTTGCATTCATGAATATGAAACGAAGTTTCATGTGTGAATTTAATTAAATTGAAGATGACATCGAGGAAGCTGCTGAAAGCACATTATCAAAACGTGCTGTAATGTATTTATATTAATTTTGATACTCTGTATCCCCTTTATTGCACTGGATCAGTGTAGTGTCACTTCATCAGCAATAGCATATCGTTTTGAGTACAGTATTTCTGAGGTATTGAAACAAGGTATTAAACTTCAAAGCTGCATTACATGGATCAAGGGTAAGTTGCTCTCATTGATATCCCTGCTTCAGAAATAAATGCATTCTGCACAGCAGATAAAATATAAATGATGTTACCAACCAATATCTAGTTTTTCACTTGGCAAGCTGGCCAGGGCAGAATTGGAATGTCTTCCATCCGCCACCATCTCATGAACTTTAAATCATTCAAAAGCCCCATTAATCCGTTATCTCACTGTGGCTGGCATGTGTTAGCTCTCAGTCCACAACACCCCAAATTTAGAAATCGCATCCTGTGTCTAAATCCCTTCATGGCCTCACACCACCGCACACCCACCCCAACTGCCTACGTAACTCTCAGCCCTCTGTGGGCTCTCGATTCCCCCAAATATGGCCTTTTGTACATCCTCACTCCTTTTGCCCCACCATTGATGGATATTTCTTCATCTGTGCAGGCCCTATCCTCTGGAACTCCACCCCTAAACCCTTCTGCGTCTATCTCTTATAACCCTCGCTAAAGGCACCCCTTTAACTATCTCATCCTTTGGCTCGGTATCAAATTTTGTCTAATTACTTTTTGGTGAAACATCTTGGAGGATTATTCTATATCAACAAGGGGCAGAATCATCCGTGCCCGCTGGCGTCGGGCGTGTTCAGCAGCGTGAGTGGACAATATGGCGAGAAGGCCAAAAATCAGTTTCATAACGTCGTGAAACCAGTTTGCGATCGCCCGCTCAGCCCGTCGATGGTGGGCCACGTTCCCTGCCATCGGACATCAGCAACCTCATTGCAATGCATCTGCATATCATTAAAAGGCCAGCCCGCCGGACTCATCGCTCCTCACTGGATTGTCCACCCGCGTGATCGTACGCTGATGTGTTTCACAACTGCATGCAAAAGCGACGTGCACCTGGCGAGCTGCACTTTGCTCGGGGCTTCGAGGTTTGTTTGCCTACCCTGCTTCGGGCAGTACTCGAAGTCATCAGTGCCACGCTTCGCAGACAGCACCACAGCACTTTTAGAGGGTCTCACGGGCAGGTCTCCACTTAACAGAGTAGCTGTAAGGCACTGGTGACTTTGTACGGCTGTAGGGCAAGGCCTTGCTTGGGGAAGGGGGAGAAGTGGCTTCAGGCAAGAGAAGAGGCTGCAGGGTAAGGGTTGTACTGAGGAAGGAGGGTATCCCAGGGTTTGTATGGGGGCACATGTTGATTTGTGCAAGTGGCCTCAAGCTGGTGATGGCTGAGGAGGCCAACTCCAGAGGAGATGAGGCCAGATGGACATGTGAGTGTATGTGTTTCAGAATGGGTTGTGATGTCCCTTGAGCTGACAGTGAGTGAGATGCCAGTGAATGTGTGATGGGCTTGAGTGTGTGAGTTCAGAGTGATAAAATGGTTGTCTTAACCTGGGGGCACAGATTACATCATTTTCCCCCTATGTGCATTGAATGGCCAACCTCTTCTGTGTAGCATCGGCACTGATCACCACTGGCATCACCTACCAAGCCAGAGTGGTAATGCTGCTGCCTCTCCTGCGGCCAGAGCGGGGGTAGAGGACATCACAGTGGGCCTCCAGAGTGTCCAAAAGATGATCAAGGGACATGTCACTAAACCTGGGGGCTGCGGGCTTCTTGCCTTTCGGGGTCATGTCTTATTTGCAGCATTCCTGGGCTGGAAGCACTGAGAGGTGTTTACGCGGCTGTACTCTACATGTGGTACCCAGTGTGATGAAGCGGCGAGGTGACGGCGTGGTGGGCGAATCAGAACCCACCCGCCATGGAAATGACATGTTTCCCTGGAATGCATAATTAATGTGATGAGTTTGGGATGATATAGCATGACAAGCCGCCATTGCGTCGTTTTACCAACCCACTACTGCAATTAGTGCAAATCTGGGATGATTCCACCCAAGGTATTTGTGTGTCGTCAGTGTCGTCAATACTCTACTTGTCCTCTGAAATGGAAAGTAACAGCTTCCATGACAACAGTCAGAAGATGGACAAAAGTGTCCTAGTGTCCATGATGACATTCATCTCAAAAGTACACTACCTAAAATAATAAATTATATCATAATTTATCTCATTGCTGGTTGTGGGACCTTGCAAAAATTTGCTGCTACATTTCCGACATCACCATACCTCAAAAGAAACACGTTAACTGTGAAGTTTTTCAGGACTTCCCAGCAATGCGAAAGGGCCTACATGTTTTCTTCGAGAGCTGATCTGCACTTCACTTTGTTCAACTTGCATTTCAAAGAATAATGTCATTAGGAATTATTTGTTGCAATGGAGAGCAGGGGATGATAGTTTGCATATGACATCTTTGAAATAGTTCCAATCCGCTACTTTGAAGATTCTATTACTCAGAGCAGAACCAAAACAACTAATAATTCTGCCATAACTTATACACAACAAAATGTCCCAAGGCATTTTACAGAGAAAGCAGTGAAAACTGAGAAGAGAGATATTCGGTGGGGTGGGTGAAGTGAAAGAGACAGGATTGGAGAAGGCTTTTGAAGGTGTGGAAGGGGGGCGGGGAAAGGGATACCAGGAGTTTAAGAACAGAATTCCCGAGTGAAGGAACATGAGGATCAAAGACCCTGCTAACAAGAAGGAAAATGCACAATAAACCAGAATTTAAAGAGTAAATTATGATGCTTACTGTGCCTTGAGAAAGATGTAAAGATTGGGACTCTAAAGGTATATCAATGCATGAGAAGGAGGAGGCATTGGTGGTGAGTTTTTTTATATATTCGTTCATGGGGTGTGGGCGTTGCTGGCCAGGCCAGCATATATCGTCCATCCCTGATTGCACTTGAGAAGGTGGTGATGAACTGCCTTCTTGAACTGCTGCAGTCCCTGTGGTGTAGGAACAACCCGTGCCGTTAGGAAGCGAGTTCAGGATTTTGACCCAGCCACAGTGGAGAAACTTCACTCTCTAGGTTCTTATATGAAATAAGGTAAAGGCCAAATAGTTCTGGAGGTGTTGGAATTAAGCTAGGGTGGAGCTGGAAGGGAAGAGGGTGATCACATTGAAAAAATTGGGCATCATGGGTGACAAAGAGACAGCTGAGTGTGCAGGACATGAAAATCCAAGATTCAGTCCTCATGTGTACTTATGTGGTTAATCTCAGTAACAGAACTCTGAAGGAGCTACAAGTGCCCTGAGTACACCCCTGGTTAAGAGGGGGTCTATGAAGAACAACTTTATATAGCATCTTCTACATAGAGAAAGATGCTTCACAAAGGTTTCACACTCCTGATCGCTAACCTACTGAAATGTACCAGCATATGGGGAGGTCAGGTGAGAAGATGACAGGCCTCAGGCCTGATGTTGACCCCAGTCATACACTCGCTGTCAAGACAGTTGCCCACACAATGCATTAGGTGTTGAAATGTGTATAAACTAACCAGGGTAAGAATCTCAAGGAAGGTCTTTCAAAAATATAAGCACTGTGTGAGAACCATACATCCAAATTAGTTCTGATGATATTCACAGAAGTGACAGAATTCCTGTACTGGACTAAACATGGTCTGATTTTCAATTTATTCACTTGGGTCTGCTTTTAAACTGGAACTCTTCATGTGATGCACACCATTAAGCTGTAATTAATTACAAATAGTAACCATTTCTATATTTGCTTCAGTTAATTATCATGATCCAGGGATGAGGAATTATCAGTAAAGCTTATACAGCAAAGATAAATTCTGCACTTTCAATTCAGCCTGAGCTTCATACATTTTCATGAGGCCAGTTAATCCAACATAGACTGCGGATCGAACCTGTGGCTTAGTTCCACATTAAGTCAGGGACATATCAACTGAGCCATCGGGGAGCCTAAAGTGGCTTTTACCAAGAGTGTCCTTGCATATTAAAATAAGTTAGGGAAGAGATAGCACAGAAACTATTACATTATATATAACAATTCATTAGAGAAGGGAATAGTGCCAGAGGACTGGCGGGCAGCCAATGATATGTCTACATTTAAAAAGGGAGATAGATAAGTCCAGGTATATATAGGCTAGTTAGCTTAATGTCAGTGGTAGGAAAGATAATGGGATCTTTCCTCAATGGTATAGTAGCAAACTATCTAAAAATTGAAAATATAATGAATAGTCAGTGTGGATTTCAAAAGGAAAGATCACATTTGGCCAATCTCTTTTGAATTATTTCTAGAAGTAAAAGAAACAGTGGAAAAGGGTAATGTTATAGATGTAATACATTTTGCTTTGCAAACGGTCTTTGATAAGGCAACAAATAGTGGACTAATGACTAAAGTCAGAGCACGTGGAGTCAGGGCACAGGGTAATAGAATGGACAACAAACTGGTTACGAAACTGAAAAGAGAGGCTGGAGGTTAAAAGAAGCTACGCAGACTGGCAAAAGGTAGAAAACAGTGTACCACAGGGACTGATGCTTGAACCACAGCTTTTCATAATGTACATTAAAGATTTGGACTCTGATTTCCGATCGCTGGAGTCGAACTCACAACCTTTGGGTTACAGGAACAATAACTTACATATATATTGTGCATTTAATGTTGTAAAACATTTCACTGCTCTCCACAGGAGACAACATTTGGCACCGAGCAGCATAGGGGATATTAAGACAAGTGACAAAAAAACGTTGTCAGAGAGATCAGCTTGAAGGGGTGTCTTAAAAGGTGGAGGGGTTTAGGGAGAGAACTTCAGAAGTTGCGGCCTAGGCAGCAGAAGGTGGAGCAATTGTGGAGCAATTAAAATCAGGGATATGCAAGAGGCCAGAATTGGTGGAGTGCAGAGATGTTAGAGGGTGTAGGGTAGGATGGATGGATTTGAAAACAAGGATAAGAATTTTAAAGTTTAGTATTGTTGTCGTGACACAACCGTAGCCATCATGTTTGATCACTGTAGCAACCTCACCATTTCCTTGACTGGCTGTAATTAAAATCAGCAAAAGCCAGGCATCAAAGCTGAGGTATTCCTCATCTGTATTGCAATGCTTTTGTTTCAGAGCCGGGTGATCCGATCTCCAAATAACTGAACTGAGCATAAAACTAAGATCTTTAGATGAACGTGAACGTCCTAATTGGAATTTCTGCAGGTTGCACATTACTTAAGAGACTACAAACATTACACTTAAAAGTCTGCACAATGTGGAAATCAAAAGCAAAGCTGGTGGGCCTTTGCAAGCATCCTGCTCTCCGGACCCTCTTAGCTCGTGGGACGTCTAGCCCCATCTGCCCAAAGAACTGTGGGTCGAGAATCGGCCTGTTCAGTCACATGAAGACCTATGGCAGAAACTCACAACCCTGAATAGACGCCATCCTCAAATCGATGGGCAGCCGACGGCAACGAACATTACACTTAAAAGTCCACACACTGGTGGAAATCAAAAGTATCCAACGATAGGCAATATTTCTTCATGCATTCAAATGCAGAGAGTTTGGATATAAATTATATGTGCAACTGGAGAAGAGAGACTTTATTTTTGGATCCGAGATGTAATTAGAACTATGCAGTTACCGTACATTAGGCAGAAACTCTATTATTTTATATACTTTTCTCAAACAAAATCAATTTGGTATTGACTGACCTCCCCTTCATTAGAATTAACATTTGTAACTGAAGGAGAATGTCCATTCATATGAGCTATGGTTTCATTAGCTGGTCTTATTACAGAAAAATTTAAAAAGAAAAATAAAATAGGGGAAGACAGTGGCATTGAGGTAATGTCTCTGATGGTGATCCAGGCTGATGTACCGGGAACATGGGTTCATATCCCACCATGGCAACCAGTGGAATTTAAATAAAATTAATAAATCTGGAATTATAAAACTAGTCACAGCAATGGTGACCATGCAACTATCATCAATTGTCATAAAAACTCATCTGGTTCTGCTATCTTTACCTGGTCGGCCTACATGTGATTCTAGACCCACAGCAATGTGGTTGACTCTTAACTGCCCTCTGAAACAGCCTATCAAGCCACTCAATTCAAGGGCAATTAAGGATGGGCACCAAATGCTGGCATTGCCAGTGACGCCCACATCCCATGAAGGAATTAACTACCCAGGAATTTGTCACCATTAGCAAAATGTTACTGAGCTCTGGTCACACATTATTATAACGATGCTAAAGAATCCAAGTTGGTTTGTAATTGCATCCTTGCAGACCATGTGCAGCTCATCAAAGATGAATGATGTACAAATTACTCAAGAACATGAGCAGGAGAATAAGTTCATCGAGCCAGTTCCACCATTCAATATGATCATGGCTGATTTTGGGCTTCAACCCGATCCAGACATCTGTCAATCTCAGCTTTAAATATAGTCAACGATGGAGCATCCACAACCCTCTCGAGCAGAGAATTCCAAAGATTCACAATTCTTTGAGTGAAGAAATTTCTCCTCCTTTCAGTCCTAAATGATTTTCCCCTTATCCTGAAACTGTACCCCCCTTTTTCTAGATTCCCTTGCCCCATAAAACAATGTCTCAGGATCTACCTTTTCATAATCCTGAATGTTTCAAAGAGGTCACCTTTCATTCTTCTGAAGTCCAGAGAATACAGACCCAATTTACTCAGCCTCTCATCATATGACAACCCCTTTCATTCCATGGGCCAATTTGGTGAATCTTTACTGTACTGCCTCCATGTTATGGCACAGATGATGGTAAATGCAGACCTGTTCAAATCCCAGAGGGAAACTTGAAACAAATGCCACAGCTATTTTACAATTTGTTTTTATTTTGAGCTGTGTGCCTTGAATTCAGTAATATTAAGGCCACTGAATCTTATTTCTTTCTTACACAATTAAATTAAACCTTTATTAATTTAAAAAAATGATTTTAGGCACATAACTATGTTTACAAATTACTATTATGATAACGACAATCTGCATTTATACAGAGCTTTTAACATAGCAAACCATCTCAAGGCACTTCACCAGAGTGTTACAAAACAAAATGTGACCCCGAACAATGCTACAGCTACAGGTTAGTTTTAACTACCCAACTAATCGCATCCTCAAAAAACTAATAAATTTGTTAAACGCACCTCCTTTCCATAAAATCGTGTTGACTTCTTCTAATCATACTATGGTTTTCTAAGTTTATTGTTAAGACTTCCATAATAATAGATTTCAGGATTTTTCTGATGGCTGATGTCAGGTCAACTGTCCTGGAGTTTCTTGTTTTCCCTCTCCCTCCTTTCTTGAATAGCTGTGGTAGTTTGCCAACTTCCAATCTGCCGGGGCTGGTTAGAAAGATCCATCCACAGCCATATAACCTCCTACTAAGGAGGTTAAGGGTAGTATTAGATTAAGAAAAGAGGCTCATAATGTTGTGAAGCATAGTAGTAGGTCTGAGGATTGGGATTGTTTTAGAAATCAGCAAAGGGCCACCAACAAGTGGATAAAAAAGGAAGAAAAAAATAGAATACGAGAGTAAACTAGCCAGAAATATATAAACAGATTGTGAGAGTTTTTATAAGTGTATAGAGAGGAAGAGAGTAGCTAAAGTAAATGTTGGTTCCCTAGAAGCAGAGCGAGGGGAAAGTGTCATGGGGAATGAGGAAATGGCAGAGACATTAGACAACTATTTTGTGCCTGTCTTCACAGTAGAAGTTACACACCAGAATTAGAGAATAACCTGGAGCTAATAAGAATGAAGAAATTAAGGCAATTGAAATAAGCATAGAAAAAGTACTGGAGAAATTCAAGGGACTAAAATCTAAAAAGTCCCCAGGACCCAATGGCCTACATCTTAGTGTTCTAAAAGAGATAGCTGCAGATATAAGGGATGTGCTGGCCATGATTTTCCAAAATTCCTTAGGTTTTAGAACAGTCCCTTGCTACCATTGCTTTCCTATTTTCTGCCCCCCAATTGAATGGCTTGCTGGGCCACAGTGCCATGGTCAGTTTACTCAACCACACTGCAGCCTCCAGCTGCTTATATTCCCCCAGCAGAACCACTTTCATAGTCCTACTTATGTCATTGGTACCCACATGGACTATGGAAACTGGATCCTTCCCCTCCCACTCCAAGTTCCCCTACAACCCTGGCACTAGGCAGGCAACACAGCCTTCAGTCCTCATGCTTTCAGCTGCAGAGAACTGTATTGATCTAATTTCAAGAATAATTGTTGCACATTCTTGCTGTAATAACAATATTATTGGTGGTATTGGAGATATGAATCACACAAGTATAGAAAGACTTATTGTTATTAGCCACAGAGAGTTGTGCTGAATTATAAACTGCAAAGAAAGTATGTTTTAATGCATATTTTGCATTTTTTATACTTAATTGAGATGTACCACATCACATTTACATTGAAATTCCTTTGTCAATTATAGGCCTATTCTGTATTTTTTTAAATGCCATCTTGCATTGTAGAGCATTGTTTCTTAGAATAAATCAACATGATTTTATGAAAGGGAAGTGTGTTTATCAAATTTATTAGTTTTTTGAGGATGCTTATCAATGGAATATATTTTTGTTGAACATTTGTATTGTTTCTTTACATGTTTCCCGCTGTTTATTTGCCAACAGTATCAACCTTGGACCCCCATATGAAACATCTCCCTCGCTATTTAGTTTAAAGCCCTGTCTATAGCCCTAGTTCTATGACTCACCAGACACTGGTTCCAGTGTGGTTCAGGTGAAGGCCATCCCAACAGTACAGCTCCCTCTTTCCCCAGAACTGGTGCCAGTGCCCCATGAATCAAAACCAACTTCTCCCACACCAATCTTTGAGCAACTCTCTAATCTTATTTACTTATGCCAATTTGCTCGTAGCTTGGGTAGTGGTCCAGAGATTGCCACCTTTGTGGGTCTGCTTTCTAATTTAGCCACATGCTGTTTCTAATTGCTAAGCAGAACCTCTTTCGTGGTCCTATCTATGCCTTTGGTACCCAAATAGACCACAACAACTGGTTCTTCTCCCACTGCAAGCTCCTCTTCATCCCAGAGGGGATGTCCCGAACCCTGATACCAGGCAGGCAACACAACCTTCTGGACTAACGCTCTCAGCTGCAGAGAACTGTGTCCATCCTCCCTATGATACTGTCCACTGCTACCACTGCTTTCCTATTTTCTGCCCCCCCACTTGAATGGCTCGTTGGACCACAGTGCCATGATCACTTCACTCATCCACCCTGCTGCCTCTAGCTGCTTATATTCCCCCAGCAGAACATTTTTCATTGTCCTACCTATGTCATTGGTACCCACATGACCAAGGCAACTGGATCCTTCCCCTCCCACCCCAAGTCTCCCTGCAACCCTGACACTAGGCAGGCAATGCAGGCTTCAGTACTCACGCTTTCAGCTGCAGAGAACTGTATTGATCTAATTTCAAGAATAATTGTTGCACATTCTTGCTGTAATAACAATATTATTTACGGTATTGAAGATATGAATCACACAAGTATAGACAGATCTATTGTATGCTAGCCACAGAGAGTTATGCCGAATTATAAACTGCAAAGAAAATATGTTTTGATGCATGTTTTGCATTCATATTTTGCATTTTATGTACTTGAGATGTAATTCCTTTGTCCATTCCTTTGTCCCTTAGGTCCATTCTGCATTTTAAAAAATGTTGTCTTGCATTGTAGGGCATTCTTTCTTGTGTTGATTTGGTGGTGTTCACAAATTTAAAAATTGTACATCTGATTCCAAGTCCAAGGGTTGGAATTTCATCCCCCAGTGGAGGCAGGAATCAGGTCAAGAAACCTGGAAGCATGATTTCTTTGGCAGCAAAATCAAATTTCTCCTGCCTTCCTGACTCTACACTATCTTCGTCTGGCCTTTTCTCTGGTCAGGAAGGCCTTGGATGTAAAATGCACATGCACGTCTACTGAGGCCAGGGCTGTCATTGTGAAGACCATAGGAAAATTGAATTTCCTTCCCCACGCTATGGCCCTGCGCTGCTGTGGGTTGTAGAAGCCCAAAAAACGTGCACCTCCTGGAAAGTTTGTGAGTACTGAGGGAAGCCTGCTAATGAGGCAGGAACTTTTTGACAGTTGTATGTTAAACATTTCAGCACCTTCAAATGTCATTATTAGATGCTGTATTGTGATGTAGATGTATTTTTAATGCAGTGATTGCATTAGGGCTCTGTCTTGCAAAGGTACGTTGACCATTACATTGACTAGCATTGTCTAAGTGTTGAATGCGTTGCAGTACTTTTCCCATTGGAGAAAACATCATAATGCATTCAAAGCTACAGAAAAGAGTGCTGGGAAAGTTTCCTGTTATGATTTAAACTGTGATTTAAATGCCTGGAGGTTTTTTTAACTTTGAAAAAAAAATTGCTCTACCGTTGAAAGTAAACAAAAATACATTGGCTCCTCTCCATGGTAATCTGCCTTGAAATTTAAATTTAACACCATCTGTCTGTCAGTTTCAGAGTGTGGAGCTGAAAGCTCATGTTTTGATAGCTGTGGTCATTTTAAATACTTGGCTGAGTTCCAAAGGTTGTTGGCATACTCATCTCTGTTGACACAGCAGCTCACATGGGTGATTGACAGTTTTAAAAGGTTATAATAACACAATCTGCCTTTGATGTGGCTTCTGAATACATGGTTACTTATTTACACAATTTAATGGCAATTTAGGGGTTAAACATTTTTTCTATTGGATTAGCTCTTTTTTGCAGTATTAATGACAGAGATTTGAATGCGAGTTTTATTAGATTATTATAGGGATTTTTCACCATCACCCATTGTTATTTCATAGTTCCTGATGACTGTAGATTGTGGATTCTGGGCAACTGGCTATGGAGGATACATGACATGCATGGATGGGTCATGGGTAACATATGAGGGGTCATAGAGAGAGAATGGGGAATATGAGGAGATATGGAGGAAGCAGGATCTTGTGGCCTGTCACTATATCTGAGTCGGAAGCTCCGGGTTCAAGTCCCACTCCAGGACTTGCAGGCCATGGAATGTGCATTCATAATGCAGCCAAACAGGCTGATTTGCAACTTGCAATTCCTTCCAATAGCAGATGGAACGGGATAGACTCCCAGTCAGCCATACTTGATGAGGACAGGCACCTGTCAACCTATAGTCTCTGGCTGCAAGCTAGTGACATGTTGCAGGAAAAAAATAAGCTATGGAAACAGATATAAGTGGCACTTTGCCTGCCTCACGCATCTCTAGACAAGGGAAGTCATCTCAGTCCAAGTTTAAGAAAGGGGCATGGAGGATAAGTGGAGGCATGGGGGGATTGGGTGAGGATGAGGTTTGGGAACATAAGAATGATGTTGGTAGCTGGGCTGCCATCCCTGAGAACCCAGGCGCACCTTCTTAGCAGCCCGCCTCCACACGCACACTCTTCCTGCACTGCTCATCTGCTGCATTGCAGCTTGCAACCTGCACACGGAAGCTGCCTCTTGCACGTATAAACTAAAATCCTGGGAACAGTCATCATCAGTCGGGTGTGTATTTCAGGAGCCGCAGAAGGGCCGACTTGCATTTCACAAATCCAAGAGGAAAATCCGGGCCAGAATTTTTCATGGCTGGAGTTGAATTGAAACTGAATTTTGATAAATCTGGCCATTGTGGACTAGCACCAGAAGGAAAACATACCTAATTGTTTCCTTCGCATTCTCCGGGTAGGGGTTCACTCACCAATCTGCTCCTATATGTTTGACCTTTAGAGGTCTAGTTCGCTAAGACACCTTGACCAAATAAATAGCATATTGTTGTAGCTTATAGTTGACATTGTATAAGGCGCAGTGGGAAACATGATGGATGGGGCATTGGTAAATATGTGTAAGCAAATTTCTGAGTGCAAAAACAATAGGGCAGTAACAGTTAGGGATTTGAACTACCCTAAAATCGATTGGAATACGAACAGTCTGAAGGGCAAAGAGGGCACAAAATTCTTGAATTGCATGCAAGAGAACTTTTTCAGCCAGCACTTAACAAGCCCAACGACAGGGGGTGCAATTTTAGATTTAATTTTAGGAAATGAAGCTGGGCAAGTGGATGAAGTAGCAGTGGGGGACCATTTTAGAGATAGTGACCATAATACAGCTAGATTTAGCATCATTATGGAAAAGGGCAAATGTAGAACAGGAGTGAAAGTTCTCAGTTGGGGGAAGACAAATTTTACAAAGCTGAGGCGAACTGGCGAAAGTGGACTGGATGCAGCTACTAGAAGGGAAAACAGTGTCAAGTCAGTGGGAGGCATTCAAAAGTGAGATTCTACGGGCACAGTGTAGACATGTCCCCACAAAGAAAAAGGGTGGTCCTGCCAAATCTAGAGCCCCCTGGTTATCCAGAAGCATACAGGATGAGATAAAGCAGAAAAAGAAAGCTTATCACAGTCACAAAAACTTAATACTGTAGGAAGCCTAGAGCAGTATAAAAAGTACAGGGACAAAGTAAAAAAAGAAATTAAGAAAGCAAAGACAGGATACGAAAAAATATTGGCAGGTAACATCAGAGAAAACCCAAAGATGTTTTCCCAGTACATTAAGAGCAAAAGAATAACTAAGGAAAGGGTAGGGCCTATCAGAGATATATATGGCAACTTGTGCATTGATGCTGAAGGTGTGGGTTTTCAGTGAGTATTTGCCTCTGTCTTCACTAAGGAGAGGGATGATGTAGATATTCTAGTTAAAGGGGAGGGGTGTGAAATACTAAACACAATAATTATAGTGAGAGAGGAAGAACTGGAGGTACTGGCATCCTTGAAGATGGATAAATCACCAGGGATGGATGGATTGTACCCCATGTCGTTAAAGCCAGGGAGGAAATAATGGATACTCTGAGGATTGTTTTCCAATCCTCGCTAGATACAGGCAAAGTGCCAGAGAATTGGAGGTCTGTGAACGGTATACTAATATTTAAAACGGGTGAGAGGGATGGGCCAAATTTTATAGGTCAGTCAGTCTGACTTAGGTGGTGGGAAAATCATTGGAATCACTTCTGAGAGACAGGGTAAACTGGCACTTAGAAAGGCACGGAATAGTCAGGGATGGTCAGCATGGTTTTATTGGCGGAGGATCATGTCTTGATAAATGTAGAATTTTTTGAGAAAGCAACAAGGACGATTGACGATGGTACTGCAGTGGATCTTGTCTACATCGATTTCAGTAAGGCATTTAACAAGGTCCCACCTGGCAGACTGGTCAGAAAAGTGAGATCCCATGGGATACAGGTGAAGGTGGCGAGTTGGGTCCAAAATTGGCTCAGTGACAGGGAACAAAGGGTAATGGTTGATGGATGATTTTGCGAATGGAAGACGGTTTCCAGTGGCATTCCACAGGGTTCAGTGGTGGGGCCCTTGCTGCTTGTCATATATATTAATGATTCGGACTTAAATGTGAGAGGCATGATTGGGAACTTTGCAGGTGACACAAAAATTGGCCACACAGTTCATACTGAAGAGGATAACTGTTGTTTCCAGAATATCAATGGTTTGGTTGAGTGGGCAGAAAACTGGCAAATAGAACTCAATCCCGAAAAGTATGAGGCAATGTATTTGGGGGGGGCAAACAAAGCAAGAGAATACTCAATAAATGGGAGGGTTTTGAGAGGGGTTGAGGAAACGAAAGGCCTTTGAGTGCATATCCACAGGTCCCTGAATGCGACAGGACAGGTGGATAAGGTGGTAAACAGAGCATATGGAATGCTTTCCTTTGGTGGACCAAGTATTGAATACAAAAGCGGGGATGTAATGCTGGAACCATATAAAACACTGGTTAGGCCACAGCTGGCATTTTGTGTACAGTTCTGGTCACCATATTACAGGAAGGACATAATTACTCTGGACAGAGTACAGAGGAGATTTACAAGAATGTTGGCAGAGCTTGAAAATTGCAGCTGTGAGGAAGGATTGGATTGGCTAGGGTTGTTTTCCTTAGAACAGAGGAGGCTGAGGAATGAGCTAATTGAGGTGTACATAATTATGAGGGTCCGAGATAGGGTAGACAGTAAAGACTTGTTTCCCCTAGCTGAAGGGTCAATTAGCAGGGGCCATAGATTTAAGGTGATTGGTAGAAGGATTAGAGGGGACATGAGGAAAAACTTTTTCATCCAGAGGGTAGTAGGCGTCTAGAATTCATTACCTAAATTGGTGGTTGAGGCTGAAAGGCTCACCTCATTTAAAAGGTACCTGGGCCTGGAAGCCGATGGACCAGGTGCTGGAAAATGAGATTAAAAATGACCGGCCAGTTTCTTTTATTCTCCTTTTATGGCCAGCACAGACACAATGGGCTAAATGGCCTCTTTCCGCACTGTAACTTTTATATGATTCTATGCATCTTATTTTCATGGCATGCAATGGTAATGTTTCTCTCTAAAAGTCATGTAGTAGCTCTCAAGCCAGTTTCTTGATATAGATGCAGAATGAGTTTACTTAAAAATCAGTGGGGTGTGGGTAGGTGAGGGTAGGGGGCGAACGGGGATGGAAAGCAGGAGAGTGGAGTTAGCACCACAATCAGATCAGCCATGATCTTATTGAATGGCAGGGTAGACTCGTTGGTACAAATGGCTAACTCGTGCTCCTAATTCTTATGTTGTTATGATCTTATTAAGTAACACCAGCATGACTTCTCTGCAATGAAAAGCTATAATGCAGGTTCTAGTAAACACGGTTAAACCTGATAAGCAGCTAATGAAAGTTTTTTTAAAAAAAAAAATTCAACAATGACCATGACTCCTTTATTAAAGTTAAGTGCACTGAAATAATAGCTTAGAATTAGATTTCTGCTGGCATCATGCATGCTTTCATCCAAACTATGGGATGTATTACACTTTAAAAGCACAATTATCAGAAGCACCAGCTCAGCGGAATGTGCAGATTTTCACTGGAGCAAAAATCTATTGCGGATGGTAATCATGCATTTTAATGTTAAAATGAGCAGCTAGTAAGGTTGCTGGTATGTTTAGATGGCATGGCCTTTGATCAATGCCAGTGAGTTCAGGTGTCATTCAACTGGTGTCTTCTTTCAGAGAATTGTCTGCTTGAGGATTAATGTAGGTGTCCAATGCCATGTTAGAGCAGAGATGTCAAACCCATGGCCCAGATTAATTCAAGTCTTAAAGCAGAGACAATTAATTCCCTCAGTCTTACTATTTCTTGGATGTGAGCTTGGAAGAAAGGGGTGATTTTAGTGTAGTTGCCTCAGTAATGGATAATGAGAACACCAAGATCTGTTAGTATCAGCAACTGGAGAGATAAGCACATTACTGGAGCATGGATTTCACCATTATATCAACCAAAGGCTCCACTGAACCTATTGAGCCCATAAGGGCAAAAGTTGGGACATCCCTGTGTTAGAATAACAACAAACTGTGTGCTGAGGACATAGGAAAGTAAAGGATCAAAATTCTGGTCCCAGCTTTGAAAAGTTCTATCTCTGTTGCTGAAACTCCAAAATACCTTTCTCTCTCCAGCATCTATCGGATTGTCCATTTTACTGGGAGGTACCCGACATGAGTTAACAAGCATGATTCCTCAGACAACGGCTCTTGGTCTGAGGCAGCGTGTTGTGAAGAGGTGTCAACTGAATTAAGGCATTTCTCAAAATTACCCCTCCTGGGTTAGAGAGGCTCACTGAAAGACGGCAGAGGGATAGGCAGCACTCCTGTGTGGGGTGGGATTCCAAAAAAGGGAAGAAAAATTATATTAAAAAAATTTAAAAATTGCAAATACAAATACATTTTAACTAAAGCAAAAAATTTGGGGCTGAAGGGAAGAGATTGAGGACATCTGAATTGAAAATTGTTCAGGTTTGATGCTTCTTGAGCACCGTACACTAGCTTAGCCTATGTTAAATAATTTCTGCTGCTGTTTCACCATCTGGAAGGCAGGTGGGTTTGGACCTCTCACTGAATCATTATGATGGTCAGGCCTCATTTGGCATGCCAACAGGCAGCATGCCTATAAAGGAAGGTGAGATGTCCACAGAGGTCAGTGCTTATTTAACGTGAAGTTGCACTTGTGTGTTTCTGTGTGGTTGCCGAACATTCAGTTAGAGAGGACATCTTCAAGGGCAACCAGGTTTTTAGATGTATCGGTGGAGGATTTGCTGGAGCAGGTGGCATAGGGCCATCACTGAAGCAAAGTGCCCTGAAACACTGCCCCTTAACTAAGCTGCAGGTATATCATCCTTGATCGAGATACCCCATGTGGTAGAATATGGATGCCTTCTTATTCCAACCCCCAATCCACCCCCCTCCTCTTCACCATGGCTCCACTATATCTGCCATTTGTCTATTTGCTTCTCTTCCTCTAACAACCAGAAGAGAGTGGTCCAAACCACTCTCCAGAGCATTATGAGCGTCTAATTTTTTTTAGTAACAATTGATAAATCCAGTACAATGCTGTTTTAGTTGCTGAAAGGTACACCTATAACTTTAGCCTTCAAATCAGTCATTAGAGGCTGATTAACAGCCTAGTAGAAAGCACAAATTAATTATTCATCAGTGTTTGGCACCGCTATATATATCTTTTTTTTCACTTCTCCTTTAATACCACTAGACCATTTTATAATTTTGCCCTGTGAAAGCCAAGAGCAATGTTATTGAATGAAAGCAAAGCCTTGGAGAGCCCAAAGGTAGCACTTTCCACAGAGTGCAAAATGAGATGGGGTGTAGGAAAGGAACAGGGTGGGGGCAAGGTGATGTATTGAACTCCGAGGTTTGCTTTTTTGAAAATGGATTTGATATTACCAATTAATACTTCCACATCACAATGTACAGGAGCAAGTAGAACATTATATATGAATTATTTAATGAGCCATCCAATTTTACATTCATTCTCACATATCATCAATCTCTGTATATTATTTTACTTAAAAGGAAAACAGAACTGTGGCTAGTTTACATTTTCAAGAATCAGGAGTGAAAAGTACCAGAGGAAGGAGCAGGCAATACAAAGAGTGGGACAATGAGGAGAACCAGTGAGTGAACACGATGACCAGCAGCAGAACCTGGGAGAGCTGCAGAACCAAGTGGAGTCAGGAATGATCCATGATGGAGGGCAAAGAACCCTGTCAGGAAGATTAATGGACAGCACCAGCAAGAAAGCACGGAGCAGCGATCCAGTGAAAGTGATGGCCAGAGATCATTTCGATTTTTATTGGCTGGGATTTTCCGGGACCCACCGCTGGAGATTCAGTAGCCCAGCCAAAAGCCCATTGACATCCGGCAGGACTGGACAATCCCAGCAGAGGGTGGGGCTGGAAAAGCCGCCCGTTGTGTTTGCAAAAGCTTTCAGGAGATCAAAAAAAAAAATTCCATTTCAACTTGATGAACGATGCCAAGTACAAATTAATTCACTGTCAAAGCTTAGAGTCTGCTAATTAGAGAAAACTAAAATGTACTTATCTAATTTTATACAGTTCAGTGAATGTCTGAAATGGTGATCTCTGCATCCTGTGGATTTGATGAGCTACAATTATATGAGGTGTCACGACTCACTGGGGATAGTGCGCTGCAATATCAAGCCTCACTGCTCCCCGAGCCATAAGACCATAAGGTGCAGGAGCATTGAGTCTGCTCTGCCATTCAATGAGATCATGGCTGATCTGATAATCCTCAACTCCACTTTCCTGCCTTTTCCCCATAACCCTTGATTCCCTTACTGATTAAAAATCTGTCTATCTCAGCCTTAAATATACTTAACGACCCAGCCTCTACAGCCCTCTGTGGTAAAGAATTTCACACATTGACTATCCTCTGAGAGGAGAAATTCCTCCTCATCTCTGTTTTAAATGGCCGACCCCCTTACTCTGATTAGTCCCTCTGGTCCTAGGCTCTCCCACAAGTGGAGAAAAAGGTGAAAAAAGTTTGATCAACCCACCTCATTGTTTAATTTAGGTTAACAGAATATGAGCACCAGGTTTGTAAACTCAAATAAGTAGATAGCTGTTTATTGAACAAATTGTATTTAGCCAGTGGCAAAAGAAAGAAATATGAACTGCTAATTTCTAACTCTAAAACCTAAACTCTACCCCTTTTTAAATCCCTCCACACACACAGACAAGACATATAAGACACACAAAAACATGAATTTTAAGGGTGGGCTAAAACAGTTCAATAGCACCAATTCCGGAGTACAGGATTCGATGGGTTGATTTTGATCAATATCTTCCAAATTCCTTTAGTTCTTTGTTGATGACATGAGGGGGTCTTCTAGCACTTTCAATATTTAGTTCACTGGTTGAGCATTTGCCTTTCAAAGCCTCTAACAGTGATTTTCCCCTTTGTCTCTTGACAGGGGTTTTCAGAGAGAGAGCAGGTTATACTAGAGATTTAGGAGAAAAAGCCAGCTAGCTATTATTGTAGAATTACTGGAATCTTACACACACAGGAGAGAGAGAGAGAGAGGTTTTAGGTCTTTTTCCTTTCAGGCCAGGAGCAGTTCTACTGCACTGCTCTCACACAAACCCTGGTCACCTGGTCACCTTTTCAGGGGCCAGTTAAAATATTGTTGCCAGGCAGTTTCCCATTAGACCGGACTCCTCCTCGGCACCATCCTGTCTTTCATGGCACACTCTGTTCCAGGACAACAAAATTGTATATATCCCTCACACTATTCCAGTAGACAATACTGCAAACTACAGCCATTGTAATTTTAATCCACAGTCCAGCAGGAATGAAAAAAAATGTTTATATATGCCTTCACTCTTAAGAGATGAAATGTCTTTTCAAAAATGTGTTTCATCACAAGGTATGTGACACATGATCCAGGATTTTTCAGTAGGCATGCGGGGACGGGTCCGACATGCCAGCGCATAAAATCATGCACAGTGGCGTTGGGCATGCATCTCGATATCATCGCACTCTCTCGTGATGTTTCGATCGGTGGGCACGCGCCTGAGTTGGCTGCGCGCCCGCCGATAATTATAAGGCCTATTAACGCAATTAAGGAGCTAATTAATTTCAAATTCACGCTGCCCATCCAACCTAACGGTTGGCGGGCAGATGAAAAGGCCAAGCAGCCTTTATGTTTTTTTAGGAAACCTCACCCACGAGCGGGATGAGGTTTCCTAAAGCTTTTATAAATTGAATTTTTAAAATTTCTGAAATATAAAAACACGTCTCATCTCATGTGACACAGTCACATGAGGCGACATGTTTCATTAATTTTTTTATTCCATTTATTTCTTTATTTCAAAAGCGCTTCAATCTCCCTAAGGCAGCTCCATGCCTCAGGGAGACCCAAGCGCTCTTTTGCATGCATACGTGAAAGAACGCTGGACCCGACTCTCCCTCCTCCCCCCGCCCGCACAGGTAGCGCTGAGTGCCTTAATTGGCCCGCCTGCATAAAATGGCAGTGCGGAGCCAATTGCGGCGGTGGTGGTCTCTGCAACCGCCTCTGCAGAGCCCACCTGACGCAGGAAAAATCTGGGCCATGGACAACAAAACAGAACATTTCCATTCATCCTCCCTCCCCCTTATACAATCTTATACCATCTTCAGCATTTTTTACCCCTTTAACCTATTTCAGTATTTTACATGTGGGAGAATGCAGCACTTTAACTTTGCCGGCAATGTGAACAATCTTTACATTGAATGGTTGAAACAATAGACTCCATCTAAACAGTCTCACATTTTGAATTTTAAACGTTTCAGTGAACACCAGCGGATTATGGTCACTGTAGATTAGTGTTTCTTTGTTATCGTGTCGGACGTAAACTTCAAAGTCTTTAAGAGACAACAACAATTCTAGAGTTTATTTTTCCACTGTAGAGTACTTCCTCTGATAATGACTTAGTTTCTTAGAAAAGTACCCCACCGGTTTCTCTATCCCTAATTTATCATCTTGTAATAGGACTGCACCTACCCCCAAGTCACTAGCATCAATTGCCATTTTACAAGGCTTGGTAAAGTCAGGGGTGGCCAACACTGGTTCATTTATTAAGATTGTCTTCAGCTTTTCAAAGGCTGCTTAGCATTCTGCTGACCATACCACTTTTGCCTGTTTTCTTAACAAATTGGTGAGAAGTGCAGCTATTGTGCTGAAGTTATGCACAAACTTCCTATAAAACCCACACATTCCCAAAAACCTCATGATTTCTCGTTTAGTTTTAGGAATGGGGAATTCGCTTTTGCTGTTCTGGCAACACTTTCCCTTGTCCTACGATGTGACCTAAGTAAGTTACCCTTGCTTTTGCAAATTCGCTTTTGGCCAGATTTATGACTAAGCCAGCCAACTGCAATTGCTTAAACAGGTCCTCTAATTACTTTACACGTTCTTCCCATGTGTTACTATATATTATGACACCGTCTAAATAAACCTCAGAGCCATGTACTTCAGCTATGACTTGATTCAGAAGTTTCTGGAGTGTAGCTGGGGCGTTTTTTAATCCCAAATGGCATACACGACATTGATACAATCCACTTGCTATAACAAAGGCGGATATTTCTTTAGCCCTTGATGTTAATGTCACTTGCCCATACCCCTTCAAAAGATCAATCTTAGAAAGCAATGAGGCACTGCCAACCCAATCGATGCAATCTTTTAATCAGGGAATTGGGTACGAAACCTGGTTACTGCATTCACTTTCCGGTAGCCTGTACAAAATCTAGTTGATCCAGCTGGCTTAGGAACTGGCAGTACCAGTGAACTCCAGCTGCTTCGGCTGGGCTCAATCAATTGATTTTCCAGCATATTTTGGATCTTTGTTTCTACCTGAGCTTGTTTCTTGGGGCTGAGCTGGTAAGGATGCTGTTTTATCAACACTGAGCCTCCAACATTCACATCATGTCTAATTAACGTAGTACATCCAGGTGTATCCCTACAAATTCCCTTACACTTTCTAAATAATCTTATTAGATCTTCCCGTGGTCCTTCCTTTAATTATGGGAACACAGTATCTAACTGTCCTAGTATTTTTGTGTTGGCTAGTTGAATTGTAGCAGGTTCACTCTATGCACTGTCTACTTTTGCCTCTACCTTACTCTCACTGCCTCTGTCATCCTCCATTACTCCTACCACCTGGCACACTTGCTCTTTCCCATCATCTTCCCTGTGATGATATTGCTTCAACATGTTTATGTGACATAACTGTTTCTTCTTCAAACGCTCAGGATATCTATCAGCTAAGTCACTTTACTAACTCTCCTAACTACCTTGTAGGGGCCAGTGAATTTTGTTTTCAGGGGTTCACCCTGCAAAGCAACAATACCAGTACTTCATCTCTTGTTTGGAACATTCTAGTTGTAGCATGTTTGTCTGCCCACTCTTTCATTTTTGCCTGGTAAATTTTCAAATGCTCGCATGCTACTTTACATGCTTCTGTGAGTTTTTCTAGAAACATGGATATGTAATCTAACATGGAGGATTTGTCTTTTGGCATTAGGAACTTTTACTTATTCACTTTTAATGGACCTTTTATTTCATGACCATAGGTCAATTCAAATGGACTAAATCTAATAGGTTCATTTGGAGAATCTCTGAAAGCAAATAGTAAGAAATCTAATCCTTTGTCCCAATCTTTTGCTTATATATGGCAACAGGTCTTAACCATGGTTTTGAGAGTCTGATGGTGTCTCTCTAAAGCATCCTGTGTCTGCGGATGATAGGTGGTAGACTTTAGTTGCTTGATACCCAAACAGCTGATTATGTCCTGGAAAATTTTAGACTTGAAGTTGGAACCTTGGTCAGATTGTAATTCAATTGGTAGGCCATAACGAGTGAAAAACTGAGTTAACTTTTCCACTACCATCTTAGCTGTAATTGTCCTTAAAGGAGTAGCTTCTGGAAATCAGGTTGTCATATCCATGATTGATACTGATGTCCTGCTTTCGTTTTGGGTAATGGTCCTACACAATCTACTAATACCAGATTGAATGGTTCTTCAAATACTGGTATGGGTATTAAAGATGCTGGCTTGATTACATGTTGAGGTTTACCTACTATCTTATATGTAAGACACGTTTTACAAATTTACAAAGTCTCGGCCAGGTAAAATGCCTGTTTATCATATTCCATATTCCTACATGTCCTGCCACAAGAATTTCATATGCTACTCCCAATATCTCCTTATGATATTTGGGTGGTAGCACCACCTGATAAACAATCATCCATTCCTCATCCACAGGTCTGTTTGGGTGTCCCCACTTCCTCATCAGAGCTCCATTTTTAATGTAATAGCACCTTGGAACTCCTTCAGCCTCAGCTTCAGTGTGAGTTTGTTTATCTCTGGACCTGCTTCCTAAGCTTCAGTTAATGAGGACCTGCCAAACGCTTCCTTTGAATTATCCTCATCCCCAAATAAAGTTTCAGCTACTCTATTATTTGCTTGTGGTATTACTTTGACCTCTGGTGATGGACTTTGTTTAGCCATTGCTATGATCACCATACACGATGGATGAATACAAGGTAATTGTTCTTGTAACTGCTCCATCTCTGTAGCCTCTCTCAGACTTTCTTTAATTGTGGGCAAAGCTATAATCTTCACTCCTGCCAAATCATTCCCCAGGAGTAAATCAACTCCATCCATGGGTAATTTCTTAAACACTCCTACAACCACTGATCCAGATAACAAATCACACTCCAATTTCACTTTGTACAACGGAACTGGGATATACTCTCCACTTATCCCATTTACTAATACCTTAGCTTTCATTGAACACCTTGGAGGGAAAACTAGGTCCTTCTCCAGCAAAAAAGTCTGAATAGCTCCTGTGTCCCTTAATATTGTTATGGGTTTAACTGTATCATTTGATGAAAAAAGGATTATTCTCCTCTGGACAAAAAAAACCTTTATATCTCTTATCTACCCTATTCACTTCACCTGCATTCAAATCAGTGTTTACCTCCAGTCCCTTATTTGTAGTTAAAGCTACAATTTGATCTGTGGCATTTTCCTTTTGAGTTCCCTTTTCAGACTCACTTTTATGAACTCCAATAAGTCCCATGGGCTTCGCTCGCAACTTCCAGCATTCTGAACGAATGTGTTCCACGTTATTACAATGGAAACACTTAGGCTTCGGATTTCACCTCTGCCCTCAGTGCCTTATTCCTGATCTGGGGAGGGGATCTCAAGCTATTCCCAGCTATCCATTCTTTACCCTGGCCACTTGCCTTTCTTTCACCCTCCCACTTTCTATCCTTTTCAAATTTATGGGGGTGATGGAAAAAAGGTTTAGTTTTACGGATCAGCTCATAATCATCAGCCATTACTACCGTTTTTCTAGCAGTTGCAACCTTTCGGTCTTCAACATGGGTTCTTATTACAGAAGGTAGGAAGGTTTTAAATTCTTCCAAGAGAATGGTCCCTCTGAGAGCTTCATAGGTAGTTTCAACTCCTAATGCTCGTATCCACCTGTCAAAACTACTTTGCTTAATCCTTTCAAATTCTATGTAAGTTTGCCGAGGCTGTTTCCTTAAATTTTAAAACTTTTGCCTGTATGCTTCAGGGAACAATTCATATACAGTCAAAATGGTCTTTTTCACCATATCATAATCCCAGAAACCTTTTCTGATGGTGAAGCATAAATTTCCTCTGCTCTACCTGTCAATTTGCTCCACATGGGCAATGTCCAGTTTTCCTTTGGCCAGTTCATCTGTTTAGTTATCTTCTCAAATGAAATAAAGAATGCTTCAACATCCCTTTCTCAAACCTTGGAAGAGCTTCTACAGATTTAAACATCTCCCTTCTGGGTTCTGATCTGGAAATAAGTCCTGCCTCACCTATTGGTGTCCCTTTTTTAACGGCCAGCATTCTAAACTGGAACTCTCTGTCTTTCTCTTTTTCTCTTTCTGTTCTTTCCTGTTCAAGTTTATGTTTCTCCATTTCCAACCTCACTATTTCTAATCCCCTTTCTTGTTTTCCTTCTCTCCCTGCTTTTCTGTCTGTTCCCTTTGGAATGCCCTTTCTCTTACCGTTTCCTTTTCTTCTGCCTCTAGTCCCAGTTGTTTTATTTGCAACTGAAGTTGAGCCCATTCCAATGAACCACCCCTTGGAGAACTCAGTCTCTTGGGTGTTCCTTCCAATTTCAAATGTTGTGACATCTCTTCGATTATCTCTGCCTTCCTAGCTTAGCAGGCAATCCTACTCTTAACTTACTTGCCAATTTGTTAACCTGGCTTCTGGGATCCCTTGTAAAATCATCAGGGGTCATCTTTTCCACTTGCAGGAAACCTTTAGCAGTTTCCAGTGTCATCTTATTTTTGACAGTGCAAACCTGGAGTCTCCTTTTAGCTTTTATTACTTACTAAATCCACAGACAAATTGTTGTTGCCTATTTTTCCAAAATATCTCGGTTGAGCCCCCAAATTTTGTCACGAGTCACTGGGGATAGTGCGCTGTAATATCAAGCCCCACTGATCCCTGAGCCATGACAAATGTGAAAAAAGTTTGATCAAACCACCTAATTGTTTAATTTAGATAACAGAATATGAGCACCAGGTTTGTAAACTCAATAAATAAATAAATGTCTATTGAACAAATTGTCTTTAACCAGTGGCAAAGGAAAGAAATATGAAGTGCTAATTTCTAAGTCTATAACCTAAACTCTACCCCTTTTTAAATCCTCCCAAACACACATACAAGACACAGAAGACACACAAAAACAAGAATTTTAAGGATGGGATAAAACAGTTCAATAGCATTAATTCCGGAGTACAGGATTTGATGGGTTGATTTTGATCCATGTCTTCCAAATTCCTTTAGCTCTTTGATGATACGAGGTGGTCTTCCAGCACTTTCAGTATTTAGTTCACTGGTTGAGCACCTGCCTTTCAATGTCTCTAACAGTGATTTTCCCTTTTGCCTCTTGGCAGGGGTTTTCAGAGAGAGAGAGAGCAGGTTATAAAGATATGAGGAGAAAAAGTCAGCTATCTATTGTTCTGAATTACTGGAATCTTACACACACACGGGAGAGAGAGGTTTTAGGGCTTTTTCCTTTCAGGCTAGGAGCTATTCTGGCACACAAACCCTTGTCAACTGGTCAGGGGCCAATTAAAACTTTGTTGCCAGGCAGTTCCCCATTAGACCAGACTCCTGCTCAGCACCATCCTGTCTTTCATGGCACACTCTGTTCAAGGACAACAACTTTGTATATATCCCTCACACTATTCTAGTAGACATTTCCTTCAAACTGCAATCATTGTAATTTTAATCTACAATCCAACAGAAATAAAAAGATATGTTCCTTAGAGTGGCCCAAATAGCCCTGCAAAGCCCCTAACAGCTGGGCTGGGCCTGGCTGGGCAAGCACTGTGCAGCTTCACAATGCACAGTGTTTAAGCTACAAGGTTTCAGCTGGTCAATTCCATGATACCGTCAAGCACGCTTGGGCACCCTCAAAGCTTGGATGTTGCCAAGTTTGTCAAAGTTGCCAATCTGCATGAAAGTTTTCTGAGCTTGGCTAAGTGAGATGTGTCCCTGCTCTGTCTGTTTGAATATTAGCTTAATTTGTGAGACATTTAAACCAATGTCAGTCACTCAGCTGATCAAATAAAACATATGTAAAACACATATGGCCTAAGGAACCCCCAGGTCAGTCACAAGGGGGCATAAGTTCAAGGTGAGGGGAAGGAGGTTTAGGGGGGATGTGAGGAAAAACTTTTTTACCCAGAGGGTGGTGACGGTCTGGAATGCGCTGCCTGGGAGGGTGGTGGAGGCGGGTTGCCTCACATCCTTTAAAATGGATGAGCACTTGGCGAGTCATAACATTCAAGGCTATGGGCCAAGTGCTGATAAATGGGATTAGGTAGGTAGGTCAGGTGTTTCTCACGTGTCGGTGCAGACTCGATGGGCCGAAAGCCTCATCTGCACCGTGATTCTGTGATCATCTCACACCCCTCCCATCCCACACACTCCGTGGCACCTCTCCACTGCCCCCGACCTGCCCCCTGATTAGGCCACAAATAGAAAATGTTTGGGCACCTTAAGTTTGAACTCGGTCATTCACATGTGATGTTAGAAAGCACTTTTTTACAAAAATAATGCTACAAAGCATTTTCCAGGAACGTTATGTAGCAAAATTTGACACCGAGCCATATAAGGAGATAATTGTTTTGATGTTTTTTGATGTTGTTGTTGAGCAATAGTAAGGTTTCACCAATACCATGCTTTCTTGATGAGGCTTTGCTTCTCTTCAACAGGTTTGAAATAGTAGGCATGGTTTATCTTCAAATATTTTATCAAGAACTATTTACAAAGACCTCAGAGTAAGCACATGGTAATCAGGAGATAGACTGTTATGCACCCAGCTCTCTCAGAGCCTCTCAGTCATCTGACTGCTGGTGTCACAGTTATCGCACTAATATCATCATGATCTCATTAACATATTCATTAAACCATTATTCTACAATAATAGGACTGCCCAAAAGTTTGGTTAATGAGGTAGGATTTTAGGAGTTGTTTTAAAGGACAAAAGTGAGGCAGAGAGGTTTAGGGAGAGAATTCCAGAGCGCAAGACCCTGGCAACAGAAGGTACAGCCACTAATGGTGGATCGATTAAATCAAGGCTGCTCAAGAGGCCAGAAATAGAGAAATGAAGATATTTTTGAGGGTTGTGGGGCTGGATGTGATTACAGAGATGGAGAGGAGCGAGGCCGTGGAGGGATTTCCGGGAGCCAGTGTAGGTCAGTAAGCACTGGTGAGACGCATTAACGAGACTCTGTGCGAGTTATGCCATAGGTAGCAGAGTTTTGGATTACCTCAAGGTTACGGAGGGTAGAACATGGGAGGCCAGTCTGAGGTACATTGAAGTAGTCGAATCTAGATGTAACAAAGGTACAGATGAAGACTTTTGAGTCAGGCAAAATGCTACAGAGAACAAAATAAACTGACATAGTGATGGTATGGATAGGTTGTGGAAATTTATCTCAGCTTCAGGTATGACACCCTGTGAATGGCCTGGTTCAGCGTCGGACACCAGTCAGGGACGGGTCTGGAATTGGTCGCTAGAGAACAATGTTTGTCTCAGGGACTGAAAGACACTTGCTTTAGTCTTTCCAATATTTAATTAGTGGAAACTTCAGCTCATCCAATACTGGATGTCGAAACAAGCAGTCTGCCAATTTGAAAACAGTGGAGGACTCGAAAGGAGGGCCATGGAAAAGAAGAACAGTGTCCCCTGAGAACAGGTCTAACCATGAATTCAAACATATCTAACTGAATTTACAAGACAGAAGTTTGCAGGAAAATTTGATAGACTTTTTTTTTGTTTAAGCAAGGGGTTAAGGGCCATTAAACCAAGAAGGGTAGATGGAGCCAAGATACGGACCAGCCATGATTAAATAGATTGGCACAACAGGCTTAAGATACTGAATGGTCTCCCCCTATTTCTATATCGTGTGAAACAACAAGCGAAGAGAGAGCAGAGAAAACTAATCCGTGGGAAATAAGGAAAAAATAGGCCAAACTGAGGATGCACACCGTGACCCTGAGCCCTAACAAAATGTTGATCGATAATAAAATGAGTAGAGGTATTGCATACAAAAGAACAATTAAAGTCTCATTTAATACAATTAAGCACTGATATTAATCCAAAGGGCACAGCACAAAAAAATATTCATCACCCAATCCTCCATCAGTTATCCAAAGCTTGCATAACCAGAACCACATCCCAAGATCGTGCGTTAGAAATTAGCATCTCATTACACAGGAATGACAACGTCTGTGGGAAATGATGGTGTTTTCCTCCTTAAAGCCGGGAGAATGATCCTCAATTGGTGACGCATCACATTATGGCATCACTCAAGATCAAGCACCAATACAGTCTTTCAAAGAGATAGCTGACATCATGTCATGACAACTGTCATGCCTGGTAAAGGCATGCCAATTTCAGAGCTATAAACATGGACTGTATCCTGTAATAGAATTTTATGGAACTGCCTTCTCGTTTTTTAACATGGGAATTAAAAGGCTGCTAAGATGGCTGCCAAGTGTCAGGTGACTTTGACAATTTCTCCACAGACTCAAAAGTATCTCAAGCCTCCAGAAAGTTCCTAACTGAATGGCCATGGGCTGAGTGCCTCCCTTGAATGAAGATACTAAGATGCAACCATTTATGGAATTCACACTGTTATATATCAAATGGCTTCTTTAGCTTGCCGTACTTTGCAAGCCAGTGCATTATGGGATGGCAGAAACCATGTTTCTTTTGTTAATTCTGTGACTGCAGGAGAAAAAAAACGAGAGTTGCAATGTTCAATCACCTCCACACCTCCAATACTATTGATTAATGTTTAAAAAGTTATTGGCTGTACCAACGTTAAAACATTAATAAAATTGGCGACGAGGACGATGGACTTTTGCGGTAAGGCCACTCCAAAAGTGAAGCAGCGAGTAAAAGGAAATTACATAATAGAAAAGAAAAAGCGCGCCCACTCTCCCGGAGTGCTCCTGAAGTTCAGACAAAAGGAATCGGCAAAGCGAAGCTAAAAAGACAAAAAGGGACGAAATCGTTGCTGTGCTTTTCTGAAAAGGGAAGAAGCTTTAGAAAGCAAAAGCTGACAGAAAAGAAGTGAAGCAACTGCATTTGCAGGAAAAAAGAGAGAGACCCAAGATCGCGGGTATCCCGAGAAAGTGTGGGAAAAATACAGTGACAGGGCTGCGGGCTGCAGACAGCCTCCGAAGTTCCAAATATACAAGACGTGCAGGGTTCAAAAAGAAGAGACAAAGAGAAGAATGTGCTGCAGTTTTTAAAAGTTTAAGAAGTTACAGAAAGGAAAGGTCCATGATCACTGCAGAGTTCGCGAAAGACCCAAAAAGCGTGGGAAGAACCAGAGACATAACCAGCAGCTGCTAACAGCCTCAGCTAAAACAAAAATGGTTACTGTCTTAAAGCAGTAACAGCATTTAAAGTGGTAACTGGAAATAAAAGGAAACAACAGTAGACAAAAAGTAACTGACGAAGGATCTCCCATTGCATGGCAATGGCTTTGAACTCCCAATCATTCCAGGTGGACAATGGAAATGTTGATCATGTGGTCACCTGATCGAAACTGTCCTCAGGTAATTATGAACCTTATTATCCCAAGAACCAGGGAGAAATCAGTCTGCAAACCACACAGCAAGAAGCAGCAGCAACATCTATGCCTTCAAACTGGAAACTGCAAGATCATAAGGTCTCCCAGTCTAATACTTTTCAAGTCCACCTGTACAGAAACTTGATGTCCTGGTAAGAAGACTACAAGTTACTAACTTAGTGATCTGCTGAAGATCCATTTCTCCAAGGAAACCCTGTAATAATCCTGATGTAAGACTTTGTCTATTTAATTCACCTAGACTACCCTCCAGGAGTAAAAATACCTTCTTCACCAGGCCCACAACATCTGCTTTTTCCTAAAATGAGCCAAACAAACGTGAATTATAAACTATTCATTTGTTTACAACTTGTAAAAGTGCACTATTCTCATTGGGCAGAATTTTGCTGTTGACGAGCAGGGGGCGGGACTGCTCGCTGGTGCGTAAAATGACGCGGGATGATGCCAGGCAGAACCCCCGATGTCATCCCGCCCCATTTAAATCTTCAGGAAGGTGGGGGCGCAGCAAAATCAGCTGCGGGCCCGCTGACCTGTCAATGGTCAATTGAGGCCATTGACAGGATCAATTAACCAATTAAAGGACATGCCCGTCCAACCTTAAAACATGAAACCTCATCCAGCGGCGGGATGAGGATTCATACAGGGTTTTAAAAAGTTATTATGTAAATCACGAACATGTCCCATCTCATGTGACATTGTCACATGAGGGGGACATGTTAGGGATTTTTTTTTTCTGTTTTTAATCTTTTTAAAAGTGTCAGCGATCTCCCTGAGGCAGCACTTAGCCTCAGGGAGATGTGCGCTTTTTCATGCACGAAAGAGCGCACTCTCGCTTTTGGGGAATCCCCCCCTCCCCGCCCGCACAGGGAGCACATAGCACTTCCCGCCGGACGTCACGCTGGGCGGGCGTTAATTGGCCCACGCGTGTAAAATGGTGGCGGGGCCCGCTTCTCCGGCGGGGATCGATTCCCCGCCCACCGGAGATTGGGTCAGGCCTGCCCGCCCGACAGGCAGAAAATTCTGCCCATTGACTGTTGTTTTTCTTGTGTGTGTGTATGTGTTTGTGTGTGTGTGTGTGTGTGCGCGTGTGTGTGTGTGTTTGTGCGTGTGTGTGTGTGTGTGTGTGTGTTTGTGTGTGTGTGTTTGTGTGTGCCGAGTGAATGACATAGCATTATACTTTTGGGCTGAATGCATTAATAAATAATCCCCTTTATTTAAAATAAAGCTCACTGCTGGTTGTCCAAATTGACCATACACTCAGGGGTTGAGAAACACACGTCTTCCTTTTCAAAACACATTGATGACGGACAGTACGCAAAGGGAATTGGGGTTCAAGTTCTCTCTCATCCTTGTCTGTAACACAACCAAAACACTAAAGGCTGAATTCTTCATACAAACTCCCAACTTTTGGTTCTTAAAATTAAATCCACTTTCCAAACCAAATTTGTCATGTATTAGAAAAAATACTGGGAGCCATTTCTGTAAGCCCACTTGTTTGAATCACGATAATAAATTGCAAAAATCTGAAGTTGTCATATTATCAGAAGTTTGAAGATTGGAATTTTTAATGATACAGAGAGACAGAGACTCATGCACCAACCCTCCAGGTATCAATATTTTCGCATAATCATCTGAATTTGGCTGTTCTCTTCTAATCTGACAGCAAACTGAAGCCATGAGATGATGTGCACAAACATGCAGCAAAAGTTCTTACAAAGCACTTCACTGACGCTGAATCAGATTCATAATACCTCCTTGATCCTCACTATGCATTGGCAGAAGCTCTTTCAATATATACAACATCCCAGTTAACATCATTAACAGCACTGTTGTGGTATATGTCTGTTGCATTAACTTATATACAAGTATGCACCACTCTAGTCAAGCTAAGTACAGGTATGATATGCACTGTAGAACTCCACTTAAAGGTGTTGAAATAACTGATTTTCCTTTATAAAGATTTAACAGTGCCTTGGGTGGAGGACACCTTAGATTCACTAAGAAACAAGTGCTCTTGATTGCTTTCTGGACAAAATCTACAAAGACCTGTGTATCTCTAACTGATCATGGAATGTCACCTTTGGGCGATCTACCTCACATCCAGACTAATAGGTCTGCCAGTGACATGATTCAATAGTTGCACAAACACTGATCGTTGTGAAAATTAAATTAAATGGTTGGATTGATGTTCTGCAGTTTCACCCCATTAACTTTCCCTGAATGGGTTGAAAGGAGAGTTTGACAGAATGGATTTTGCACACTCTGTAGAAGACTGGACTCAGACCTTTCTTACATTGTTTGAAACAAAAATACTCTTTAGAGCTGCAGGTCTGTTCAGGGTCCAGATCAAATAGCAAATTCTAAATGGATGACAGCAAGATAATCACACTACCACCACCTCCTTCTACTTCTCCTCCTCCTCTTCCCAGGTACTTCCTTTAGGAATTACTGTCTCAAACACAATTTGGAAAGAAACTACTTGGTTCTCAATTATTGCCCTATACATTTTGCCATTCATGAGTTAATTGCTCAGCCTCACTTGGCTACTGATAACAGACTCTATTTAGCAATGAGATTGTTGCTGTTTTAGTAAAGGAAAACATGCTGGCATAGACAGTAAAAAAAGTGTTGAACAACCACTATATTGGGTTCAATCCTTTGCCAGGAATTATTGATATTTTTCCAGCAACTGCTCAATAACAATAATATTAAGAACTGATATAAATCCTACTTAAGTGTTGCTTTGAAACAACCCCTTTATAGCAGTCTCCTCTTGTAAATGGGAGAATCCATGAACTCCAACACCCTTTCATGTCATATTTTCATAAATAAAGCTTTGGTGACTTCAACGTTTGAAGGACGCAATTTTCAAAATGATGTACAAGGTCAGAAAGTCAATGCCAGGGCACCCAATCAAAGCCAGGACAAAAAGAATGTGAGTTAGAGGCCAATAGCAGGAGTTCATTATGTATTGAGGTTCAGTGGGTAACACTCTTGCCTCTGAGTCAGGAGGCTCAAGTCCCTCTCAAGGTCAGGAGCACAAAAATTTGGGCTGACACTCCAAACTAAGGGAGTATGGTACTGCCTGAGATGCCTGACATCTCTCAGATGTCAGACTGAGGCCCTATCTGCCCTCTCGGATGAATGTAAGGTATTTCATGGCACTATTTCAAAGGAAAGCAGGGGAATTATCCCTGGTGTCTGGTCCAGTTGCTGATCTGATATCAGAAGCTCTAGTAGCAGAATGAGCCACTCACCATCCTGTTTATAGCACATTACTTGAATAGCTATTCTCTTGCCCATCAGAGATGTAACAATAGCATATTTATTAAGCTTTCCAACACTCCTGAACTGTCCAAAAGTCTTCAGCAACAGAAGATTAATTTCCCACACACTAATGCAGGCAACCCAGGACAAAACGTAGAAATGAATTTGCGGTATTGCTGGTTGCTGCGACAGTTTTGAATGGCCTCTAATCTATATTTTCTCCCCATTGCTATACATGCAGTGAGACTGGGCTACTGGCAGGTCAGTGGTTGTTGTATTTTATTATACAGATTAACCCAGAGATCGTCTTTTAACAATCAGCTGGAAAGGTTTTTACGAAAACCGCTCAACAAGAAGGGAAAGAAACAAATTCTTCCCACCACTTCCTAAGAGACAATAACATTCTTGTTGGTGAATTATGATAGGTTACAGCAGATTGATGACAGCAGCACATTTATAAACTGATCTTTGTGTTCTTCTCTGTAAAAGGTCCAAAGGTGGTGATGGGTGGGGGTTTGGCAGGGGGTGTTGGGGGTTGGCGGGGGGAACATGAGGTAGAGCATGTTTCTAGGGACAACAGTTGTTAGTTAATTCAGAGCTTTGTTGTCTGACCAGATGGGAAGACAAGGAATTGGAGAGCGAGCTCTCAGCTTCTCATGCATACAGGCAACACAAGAAAGAAAGTAACATGTGTTCGTGGTTACCCGAGAGGCTTATCAAGATCCAGTCCATAAATTAAAGTCAGATTTCAGCTAAGGCTGGCTAGAAAGAACAAAGTAAGGTTGCCCAGGTCATTGGCAAAACCTTTCCAATTGTTGAGTGTCTCTTCTACAGTGAATGTTCCTGTTTCACATCCGTACAAATAATTGGCATAGCCCCACTACTTATGCCATATGTACTGATCGTGAGCAACTATCTATATTGGGCAGATGGCACTAATTATTTGCCTTGATCATTGAATTCTTTCTGGTATTCTATGCTTTTTTTTGCTTAGCACTCTAATCATTATAGCTTTACTAGTTCCACTTTCTAAAACCAAATTGATCGCTGCCAATATAGTGGCTTGCTTTGGCTTGCACTTTATTTTCTAGGCTCTTTAACATTATCTTGGATGCACGTGTAATCAAACGCATGGTGTCATGTGTTATGATCATGTGAGGAGTGGTGAACTGCCTCCCCTCTATTCAGCTTCCTTGACTAGTCTGAACAAAGGTTTACATAAGAAGATAAGAAATAGGAGATGTGGTCATATGGCCCCTTGTGCCTGCTCCGCCATTCAATAAGATCATGCCTTATTTGTTTGTATTTCAAATTCCAGATTCCCATCTACCCTGATTACCTTGATTCCCTTGTCTAACAAGAATCTATCTACCTCTGACTTTAAAATATTCATTGACCCCACCTCCACCGCCTGCTGGGCAGAGAGTTCCAAAGTCGCACAACCCTCTGAGAGAAAAATATTCCGCTCATCTCTGTCCTAAAAGGGTGACAACTAATTTTAAAACAGTACCCCCCTGGTTCTGGACACATCCACAAGAGGAAACATTGTTTCCGCATCCACCTTGTCAAGACCGTTCAGGATCTTGTATACTTCAATCAAGTCACCCCTCAGTCTTGTAAACTTAAGTGGGAATAAGGCCAGTCTGTCCAACCTATCCTCATAAGATAACCTGCTCATTCCAGGTATCAATACAAACATATGAACGTACAAACATACAAACAAGGAGCAGGAATAGGCCATTCAGCCCCTCGAGCCTGCTCCGCCATTTAATAAGATCATGGCTGATCTGATAGTAACCTCAAATCTACATTCCACCTACCCCCAATAACCCATCACCCCCTTGCTTACCAAGAATCTATCCACCTCTGCCTTAAAAATATTCAAAGGCTCTGATTCCACTACCTTCTCAGGAAGAGAGTTCCAAAGACTCACAACCCTCTGAGTGAACACATTTCACCTCATCTCTGTTTTAAATGGGAAACCCCTTATTTTTAAACAGTGACACCTAGTTTGAGATTCTCCCACAAGAGGGAATGTCCTCCTAACATCCGCCCTGTCAAGACTCCTCAGGATCTTATATGTTACGATCAAGTCGCCTCTTACTCTTCTAAACACCAGTGGATTCAAGCCTAGTCTGTCCAACCTTTCATCATAAGACAAACCACCGTTCCAGGTTATTAGTCTTGTAAAGCTTCTCGGAGCTGCTTCCAATGCATTTACATCCTTCCTTAAATATGGTGACCAATAATGTGCACAGCACTCCAAATGTGGTCTGACTAGTGCCCTGCACAACTGGCGCATAACCTCCCCACTTTTACATTCAAATGCAATAAATGATAACATTCTATTAGCTTTCCTAATTACTTGCTGTACTTGCATACTAACCTTTTGTAATTCATGCACGAGGACACCCAGATCCCTCTGCATCTCAGAGCTCGACAATTTCTCACCATTTGGATAATAAGCTCCTTTTTTATTCTTCCTGCCAAAGTGGACAATTTCACATTTTCCCACATTATATTCCATTTTCCATATCTTTGCCTACTCACTTAACCTATCTATATCTTTTAGTAGCGTCCTTATGTCTCATAGACTCAGACATTTATAGCACAGAAGGAGACGATTCGGCCCACCGTGTCCACGCTGGTCAACAAAGATCTGACTACACTAATCCCATTTTCCAGTGCTTGGCCCATAGCCCTGGAGGCTATGGCAACGCAAGTGAATATCTAAATACTTCTTAAATGTTATGAGAGTTTCTGACTCAACCACCCTTTCAGGCAGTGAGTTCAAGACTCCCACCACCCTCTGGGTGAAAACATTTCTCCTTAACTCACCTCTTAGCCTTCTACTTCTTACCTTCAATCAATGCCCCATGGTTATGGACCCCTGTACTAATGGAAAAAGTACCTGCCTATCCACCCTATCTAAGCCCCTCGTAATCTTATACACCTCTATCAGGTCCCCCCTGAAGCTCCGAGGAAAAGCTCGCTGCCCCAAGGAAAACAACCTCAGCCTATCCAATCTTTCTCATAGCACATACCCTCCAGCCCAGGCAGCATCCTGGTAAATCTCCTCTGCGCCCTCTCCAGTGCAATCACATCCTTCCTATAATGTGGTGACCAAAACTGCATGCAGTATTCCAGTTGTGGCCTAACCAGCGTTGTATACAGTTCCAGCATAATCTCCCCGCTCTTGTATTCTATGCCTCGGCTAATAAAGGCAAGCATCCCATATGTCTTCTTAACCACCTTGTCTACCTGCCCTGCTACCTTCAGGGATCTGTGGATATGCACACCAAGGTCCCCCTGATCTTCAGTACTTTCCAGGGTCCTACTATTCAAAGTGTAATCTCTTGCCTTGTTAGCCCACCCCAATTGCATTGCCTCACACTTTTCCAGTTTGAATTTCATATGTCACTGCTCTGCCCACCTGACCAGTTCATTGATATCTTTCTGCAGTTTACAGCTATCCTCCTCATTATTTACTACCCTACCAATTTTTGTGTCACCTGCAAACTTCTTGATCATGCCCCCTACATTTAAGTCCAAATCTTTTATGTACACTACAAACAGCAAGGAACCCAGGACTGAGCCCTGTGGAACCCCACTGGAAACAGACTTCCATTCACAGAAACATCCCTCTACCATCACCCTCTGCTTCCTGCCTCTTAGCCAATTTTGGATCCAATGTGCCACTTTGCCTTGGATCCCATGGGCTCTTACTTTCTTGACCAGTCTGCTATGAGAGACCTTATCAAAAGCCTCGCTAACATCCATGTAGGCTACATCAAATGTATTACCCTCATCAACACTCCTGATTACCTCCTCAAAAAATTCGGTCAAGTTTGTCAAACACGACCTTCCCTTAACAAATCCATGCTGACTATCCCTGATTAGTCTATGTCTCTCCAAGTGCAGATACATTCTGTCCCTCAGAATTCTTTCTAGTAACTTCTCCACCACCGAGGTTATACTGACTGGCCTGTAATTTCCTGGTCTATCCCTTCCTCCCTTTTTTAATAATGGGACAATGTTAGCAGTCCTCCAGTCCTCTGACACCTCACCTGTGGCCAGAGAGGATTTGAAAATCTCTGCCAGGGTCCCTGATATCTCTTCCCTTGCCTCCCTCAACAGCCTGGGATACATCTCATCCGGGCTTGCGGATTTATTCACTTTTAAGGCCGCTAAATCAGCTAGTACCTCCTCTTTCTCTATGTTAATTTCCTCTAATATTTCACAGTGTTCCACCCTGATGTCTATTTCTGCATTGTCCTTTTCCATTGTGAAGACTGACGTAAAGTATTTATTGAGGACTGTACTCACGTCTTCTGGGTCCACACACAGATTACCTCTATGGTCCTTAATTGGCCCTACTCTTTCCCTAATTATTCTCTTGCTCTTTATATATTTAAAAATCCCCTTTGGGTTTTCCTTTATTCTACCCACAATGCTTTCTCATGCATTCTCTTAGCTTTCCTAATTTCCTTTTTACGTTCCCCCCAGTACTTTTTATGCTCCTCTAGGGACTCTGCCATATTGAGCCCTCAGTATCTGCCATAAGCTTCTCTTTTTTTCTTAATCCTAACCTTTATGTCCCTTGACATCCATGGTTCAACGGATTTGGTCTTTATGGGAACACATTTGCCCTGTACTCTCGCTATTTCCTCTTTGAATGTCTCCCACTGCTCTGACACAGTTATATCTGCAAGTAGCTGCTCCCAGTCCACTTGGGCCAAATAGTATCTCATCTGAGTAAAATCAGCCTTTCCCCAGTTTAGAAATTTTATTGCTGGCCCAACCTTATCCCTTTCCATAACTATCCTAACTGAGTTATGGTCACTATCCCCAAAATGCTCCCCTACTGAAATGCCTCCCACCTACCCAGGCTCATTTCCGAATATTAGGTCCAGAACTGCCCCCTCCCTTGTTGGGCTTTCTACGTACTGGCTAAAAAAGTTCTTCTGGATGCAACTTAAGAATCTTGCTCTCTCACTGCCTTGCACAGTCAAACTATCCCAGTTAATATTTGAGTGGTTAAAATCCCCTACTATTACTGTCTTATTATTCTTACACTTCTCTGAAATTGATTACATATTTGATCCTCTATATCTCCCTGACTGCCGGGGACACCAAATAGCGTGTTTTCCCCTTTTGTGTTTTTTATGAGGCCATATGAAATTGGCAGGGGGATGAGATCCTGAAAAGTAGTTCAGAGGGGAGAGAAGCTGAGATGTAATTAGAAGTTAAAACGTTAGTAAGTGAGTTTGGAAGGCAGAGGAAACATAGCCTCGACAAGAAAGAAGTGAGTTCATATGATCCTTCCAAGCTATCATCCCTCCTCACTGCTATAATTGATTCCTTGATCAATATTGTGACCCCCCCCCACCCACAGTCTTCTATCACCCTCTTTATCTCGCCTGAATACCCTATAACCAGGAATGTTGAGCTGCCAATCCTGCCCTTCTTTTAGCCAAGTCTCGATCATAGCTATGATATCATACTCCCACATGCCTAAATGTGCCCTCAGCTCATCTGTCTTATTCCTCAAGCTCCTTGTATTAAAATATACTCCATTTAGCCTTGCTAAACTCACTTCTTTCTTATCGAGGCTATGTTTCCTCTGCCTTCCAAACTCACCTACTAACGTTTTAACTTCTAATTACATCTCAGCTTCTCTCCCCTCTGAACTACTTTTCAGGATCTCATCCCCCTGCCAATTTCATTTAAATTCATCCCAACAACATTCGCAAACCTCCCCGCGAGGATGTTGGTCCTTTTTCTGTTCAGATGTAACCCGTCCAACTTGTACAGGTACCCCACCCCCAGAAACAGTCCCAATGCCCCAGGAATCTAAAGCCCTCCCTCCTGCACCATCTCTCCAGCCATGCATTCATCTGCTCTATCCTTCTGTTCCTATACTCACTACTGCATGGCACCAGGAGGAATCCGGAGATTACTACCTTTGAATTCCTGCTTTTCAATTTCCTACCTAACTCCCTAAAGTCTGCTTGCAGAACCTTATTTCTCTTTCTTCCTGTGTCATTGATCCCAACATGGACCATGACCTCTGGCTGTTCATCCTCCCCCTTCAGAATGCCCTGCAGCCATTCCATGACATCCTTGACCCTGGCACCTGGGAGGCAACATACCAACCAGAAGTCACGCCTATGGCCACAGGAGTGCCTGTCTACTTCCCTCACTAACCAATCCCCTACCACTGTTGCCCTTCCACATTTCTTCCACCCCCCCGCCCCCCTCCGCCGAGCAGCTGGACCACCCACAGTGTCATGGCCTTTGCTCTGGATGGCCTCCACAGAGGAACGTCACTCTCACTATTTTCCAAAGCCGAGAAACGGTTTATGAGCAAGATGTGCCCAGGGATTCCTTACTATCTGTCTTGTCCCTTTCTTCTGTCTGGCGGTCACCTATTCCCCCTCTGCTTGCACTTCCTTAAGCTGCAGGGTGACCATGTCCTGAAACGTGCTATCCACAAACATCTCAGCCTCATGAACCATAGAGCCCCCAGCTGCCGCTCAAGCTCCAAAACCTGGAGCTAAAGTTGCTCCAGTCGGAGGCACCTCCTGCACATATGGTCATCCAGACCGCCAGGAGCATCTAGGATTTCCCACATAGCGCAGGATGTGCAAATCATGGGACTGAGCTCCCCAGACATATCTTAGCTAAATAGAATATGGACCCTTGCTTTTATTTTATCCTTACTCCATATTGAGCATAGAAGAGATGCTAGATCCTCTAGATGGACTAGATTCTCTAGATGCTGCTGATTGCCTGTCCCAGAGTCCTCCTCTCGCACTCTCCTCTAGGTGCTGCTGACTGCCTGGCTCGGGGTACTCCTCTCGCACTCTTCTCTCACAACTCTGAACAACTTACTTTTCTACCTACCTTTGTGTTATCAGCAAATGACAACCAATCCATCCATCCATCCTCTCATTTATATAAATTGTAAACAGTTGAGGTCCCAGCACTGATCCCTCGTTACATCTTGCCGACATGAAAAAGACCCATTTATGCCTACTCTCTGCTTCCAGTCAATCTTCTATCCATGCCAATATGTTAACCCCTATACCATGAGCTTTTATTGTCGGCAATAATCTTTAACCTTAGTAAACCTCCTCTGAACCGCCTCCAATGCATTTACATCCTTTTTCACAAGGATATGCCTTTTGCACATCAGGATGTACTTGTAACTATTCAAGCTGTGAGCAATAAGGAGCCAATCAAACAAACTTTCCTTGAGTCAAAGAAAGAATAAATTTATTCACCACTAAACCCGAGAAACATAATAAAAATGCAACGTTGATCAGTCATTCAAGCCCACGCACACGCACACACACACACACACACATATATCAGAAATGGGGGGGGGGGGGTGCATAGTACAATAAAAAAGGTAAAAAGAAAAATATGTTTAAGTGTCCTTTGATTGCTATTAAAGAGTAAACTGTAAATGCTGTGGCCAGTTTAGGTTAGCTGGTTTTTTAGATGCGATCAGATGTAGAAGATGTTGTCATTATTATGAGATCTTGGTTTGCTGGTGGGTTTCTGGTAGAGTTGGCTTCTCAAACTTTGTGACAGATTTTTTCCAAAAGAGAGAGAGGGAGAGAGAGCAGCTTGCAGCTTATTTCTACTGCTGAAGACTTTCTTGACATCGCCCATGTCACTTGCAGTCTCTCTCAAGTGGCTGGGAAACCTTGTCTTGAAATACTTCACCCATTGCGTATTTCCAAAAGGTTTTGGGTGTGTCTGCCTGTGGCAGCCATTGTTTCAATATCTAGTACTTTGCCTTTTTAATGGCTTTTTCTTAGACAGTTACGAGTTTTGATGGGTGTCTCGATAGGAAATGTCTCTCTCTTCACGCTCCCCATTTGCTTGTTTCTCACCTTCACCTTGGAATGTTGCCTTGCATTTTTAAGCAGTTTGCTCTGTCTCAGTTCAAATGGCAAAATTTTCAATTAGTTGAAAGTTGAAAAGTCATATTTCAAAAATAAAGGGGCATATCCTCATAACAAATGCTCATCACATTTTGTGGCATTTGTCTCCTTCTCCGAAAACTCCTGCTCCTCTATAACTCTTCCAGCCGTTTCTGCTTAGGGTCCAGCTCCTTATCCCAGTTAATTCTCTTGTAACATTTCCTCCAGGTATTTGTATTATTTCTGCAGGGATTCCATCATATCATTTTGCTTGACTGGGCTTCAGTTCCTTCATAGCTCTAAATACCTCGCACCTCAGAAGATGAGGTGCCAAATCATCCTGGGAAACATTTTCGTCTTTCTCTGGTTTTAGTTCTGCTGGTTTGTCATCTTGGTCATGTAGGACTTTGACGTACTCTTTCCATCTATTCTTTACTTCCTCAGGTTTTCAATTCATCAGGTCATCTTAGTGCTTGTTTACCTCTCCTTCCTCCAGTCAATTCCTTTATTTTCTCATAGAGAGTGCCATTCTTCCTTTTTTGTCGTGATTCTTCCAATTCCCTGTGCTGCTCTCCCTACCAAATTTCTCTTGCCTGGTTGGTCTCTCCTCTTTGCATAGAATACCAGTAAGCAGTGTACACCTGCTTTGTGGATTATGAAAAAAGATTTTGACCAGGTGAACTGGTAAAAGCAGCTGAAAGTGCTGGAGGTGATCAGAATTGATTAGGGAGATAAAAGAATGATTGCAGCTTGTATATGGGACATACTCCTACCATCAGAACAGTACTTGGTGAGACCAAACCTGGTGGAATCAGGAGAAGGTGAGGTGCCGTCTACTATCACCATTGCTTTTTAACATTGTGTAGAAGCCACATGTCAAAGTAGGAAGTCAATTGGTGAAGGTAGTGAGATTTGCAGACCCCAGTGGCTAGTAGAGCAGAAGATCTACAGATACTGATGGATAGAATGCATGAAGCGGTGAAAGCTTGTGGAATGAAAATTTATCTAAAATGTACAAAAGTTATGAAGATTGGAATAAATGACGACAGGAAAGTAGAGATCAAGTTAAATGGTTATATATAGTCGTTTGGTAGTACAGGATTTGAGCATTGCTGAAAAAAGAGCTTTTTGTCTTGCACTCATCAGAACACTTTGCAAGAATACTAATGAGGGGAAAGCAACAATTTATACTGCATGTGAAGAGAGTGCTGGTTGGTTGGCAAGTGGACTCTGATTAGTAGAGATGGAGAATGCACCGGTGATGGTGACTGACAGTTAACTGCCATGCATTGTTTGAAATTTAAACAAGGCAGCTTGACCCTGATTGGTCAAGGCATTGCCCTAAGGAATGAGTCTACCAATCAGAGTCCACTTGCTATCCAATCAGCACTCTCTTCACATGCATGATAAATTGTTATTTGGCCCTTATATTGGTATTTTTGTGGTGTCCTGATGGGTGCAAGATGGAACAGGTATCACAATTGAAGTACCTGGGAAGCATCAGAAGATGGTTACTACCACAAAGATATCAGACCCAGAACAGCAATGGCAAAGAATTCATTTTCCAATATATAAAAAAATGCCCAGTATAGGAATGAGTAAAGATCTTGAGAATCAAGACTTGGAGTGTCTTTTTGTACATGGTTGAAATGACCTTGAAAAAAACCAGACATCCAAAGACTAGAAATTTGTGAAATGTGGTTCTGGAGAAGGATGGAGCAGGTCAGTTTTAATGAACAGGAACAAAGAAGAGATCTCCGGATGGTAGAGGAGAAAAGACAGTTAGTGAATGCCATCTAGAAAAGGCAACAAGGTTGGAGTGGCCATATTCTAATATATAAGAATTTGCTGAAGGGGGGGTGATTGAAGGAAGATTAGAGAGACCAAGAGGGAGAAAGGGAATTATGATGTTAGACAACTTGAAATTGAAAATGGGAGGTTCCTGTGAGCATCTGAAGAGGAGAGCGCAAGACCACGAGGCACTGAGAAATGAGCAGAGGATCTTCCCTTAGGCAGCTCGCTACTACAAACATTGATTTCATTTACAAAGATACAGCTTCGAACATATTCAGTAGGCTGACTACTTCGAGCAATTCAATAGCCTTTTTTACATCTCATTAAAATGCGATTAAGTACTGTTAACTACTCGCCTATGGAGCCGAGTGCCTCAAAGCGCTATCCACCCCGTTTTTATCTACTTTTAATGGGGCCAGTAAAGTAATTGAAGGTGGCTCCGAAGTCTACATTTTCTGACTGCCTCCCATAGTTGTTAACAGTTGATAGCGACTTCAGGCAGCTTCAATCAGCTGTTCGCTAAAAATAGCTGATCTGTCAATCTCAATTTCAATAAAGCATTATCTGACGAATTAGCATTATTCAATATAGTCCCACCACTTGTTAACTAGATAAAGGATTTTGATCTTTATCTCTTCAAATTCTAGGCATTAGAGTCTGATGGATTCGGTACCCATCACGTATAGCAGGCAAATCATGTTCACACGAATGTCCCCGATATAAGCTATAGGGGACAGTAGAAGATAAATACCTTTTAAACCTTCAGTTCCATAGCAACCTTGATACCACACTGATCCTAAAACATAACAGGCATTACTGCGCTGCAAAATGTTAATTAATTCTGTGAGACTCTTTGAGATGATTCAATGGCATGATAAGACTTCACTTAAATGTCATTTTTCTTCCTTTGATGCTCGTGCTGCATCATTTTCTCTATGTATTACACATGATCAATCAAATCTCATATTTTTTGATTTGATTCGCAGTCTCTGAACAGCCCATCGCTTGTGATTTGATGAGGCTTTGTTTAAGATTCCATACAATTGCTTCTTGAATCTTACATATGCCCACAGCTTTATTTCTAAAACCGATAGGCAAGAATTTTCCCGTCAGCGAGCGGGGGTGGGGCCCGTTCGCCGGCGTGTAAAATGACGCAGAATGACGTCGGGCGGAACTCCCAACGTCACCCCGCGTTATTTGCATTTCCAGGTCGGCGGTGGGGGGCGCAGTCGAGTCAGCTGTGCGCCCGCTGACCTGTCAACGACCTATTGAGGCCATTCAAAAAGCAATTAAACCAATCAGCGGACCTCTAGGTTGGCGGGTAGGTCGGGAGCGCTGGCGGCCACCCGAAAAAGCATTGAAACCTCATCCACGGGCGGGATGAGGTTCCATGACTGAATTTAAAAATTAAGATTCACTTTTACTTAAAGTTATGTCCATGTCCCAACTCATGTGACATCGTCACATGGTGGGGGACATGGATGGTAAATTAAGTTTTCAAAAGAATAACTTTTTCACTTTGAGAACCGATCTCCCTGAGGCAGCACTTAGCCTCAGGGAGATTGGATCACATATGCGAAAGAGCGCACTTTCGTATTTGCCACTCCCCCACCCCACCCCCCTCCACCTGCACAGGGAGCGTACAGCGCTTCCGTGCGGACGTCACGCTTGGCAGGCCAATTAAGGGCCGCCCACGAAAAATGGCGATGCACCCCCGATTGGGGGCACCGATCGGAGGGCCGCCCACCTGTTGTCCATAGTTTCACAGAGCTTTCCTCATTGAGCACCCAGGAATTGCATTTAAATGGCATGTTTAACATAGTAAAACAGTCCAAGGTGTTTCACAGGAGCGTTACCAGTCGAAATCTGACTCCAAGCCAGGTGGGAGATGTTCGGTCAGGTGATTGGTGATGGAGGTGGGTTTTAAGGAGTGATTTAATAGACAGAGAGAGGTAGTGAGGGAATTACAGAGCTTGAGGCCTAGGCAGTTGCAGACGTAGACCCAATGGTGGAACTATGCCAGCTAGGGGATTTCAATTAAATTAGTTTAATAAATCTGGAATTAAAAAAGAAAACTAGTTTCAGCAATGGTGACCATGAAACTACCTTTAAAAAAAATTCTGTTTTACAAATGTCCTTTTGGAAAGGAAATCTGCCAACCTTATATAGTCTGGCCTACATGTCACCCCAGACCCATAGCAATGCGGTTGACACTCAACTGCCCTCTGAAATGACCTAGCAAGGCACACAGTTATCTCAAGGGTAATTACCGATGGGCAATTAATGGTGGTCTTGCCGGCGAAGTCTGTATCCTCTGAATAAGCTAAAACAAAATGGCCACATAGTGACCAGAGGAAATGCTTCAGCTGTGATTTTGCTGGTACTAAGTGATAGCAACCAGAGGACAACTTCCTCCCATTGGGAAAGATCTGGTTCTCCAACTGGCTGCACTTGTTGCTATTGATGTAAACAGTCCTCCTGTGGTTGTGCTCATGGAGAATCTGATGTCAAGAGCACCATTGTGATATTTAGCTTTGAAATTTGCCTCTCCTTTTACAGTCTCTGCTTTAAATCTAGCTAAAATTTGTAGCTACTTGTAAACTGCCGAAATTATTCACTGGTTAAGGGAAGACTCCATATGTGAACAAAACCATTTAAACAAAAAAATTTGTACCTGTAAAGAAGAGTGACACGTCGAAATGGTACAAAGTAAACTCAAGATTTGAAGGGGACTTGCATTTATAGAGCATCTTTCACAGTCTCAGGAGGTCCAAATGTTCTTCATGGCCAATCAATAACTTTTGAAGAGCATCACTATTGCAATGTAAGGGAACATGGCAGCCAATTTGCACAAAGCAAGATCCCACATTCATAATGAAATAAATTTCCAGATAGCTGTTTTAGTGAAGTTGGTAGAAGAAGAAAAAAAGTGGCCAACATACCTAGAGAATTCTCCTGCTCTTCATTAAATAGTGGCATGGGAACTTTATGCTCACCTAGAGGGCAGAAGGGGTTGACTTGCTCATCTGAAAGATGGCACTTTCTCGAGGCTTTCCTGCTAATATTTGTCCTTCTGCCAACATCACTAAAACAGATTATCAAGTCATTATTTAATCAATGTTTGTGGAATGTTGCTGTGCAGAGGTTGGCTGCTGCATTTCCTTCATTACAACAATAACTACATTTCAAAAAGTACTTCATTTACTGTAAAGTCCTTTGGGCCATCCTTTTTTAAAAAATTCTTTCATGGATGTGGCCATCGCTGGCTAGACCAACATTTATTACCCATCCCTAATTGCCCTTGAGGAGGTGGTGGCGAGCTGCTTTCTTGAACCGCTGCAGTCCATCTGGTGTAGGCACACGCATGGTGCTGCTAGGAAGGGAGTTCCAGGACTCTGATCCAGTAACAGTGAAGGAACGACAATATAGTTCAAAGTCAGGATGCTGTGTGGGTCGGAAGGGAACTTGGAGATGGTGGCGTCCCCGTGCATCTGCTGCCCTTGCCCTTCTAGGAGGTAGAGGTCGCAGGTTTGGAAGATGCTGTCGAAGGAGCCTTGGCATCTTTTAATGGTACACACTGCTGCCACTGCGTATCAGTGATGGACGATGTGTGTTCAAGTTAGTGGACGAGGTGCTTATCAAGCAAGCTGCTTTGTCCGCCGGTCGTGTGGGCATTAGTTAGTCTTGTTTTCTTCTATATTGCGTCAAGAAATTCTGCAGATTGTCACTGTCCCTCAAAGCAGACAGTATGGATTATTGGCTATTTATCTCAATAGGTTTGCAACTGTAACAAACTGTCACATTTGGAGAGTGCATCAATTTACCACTTTTGCTACATTAGCAGCATATTTCATGCAATGCTGCCTCAGCCTGAACAAAGGGATCAAATCACAATTAACACATATCAACCACAATTTAAGGCATTTGCAGAATTACAAAAGGAATTTGCACTGAGATGGATTAATTTGCATGAACTCAGAATAAATCTGCATACTAATTGCTAAAAAATTAGGAAACAAGAAACTTGCACGTAAGGAACTGTGATACTGAATAATGTAGTGGTGTGACACACAGGAAGTGTAACAAAATAGTGCATGAAATGTACTTTTCTTGTAATACTGCAAGCATAGTGGTACTGATCAGAATTGGGACCAAATACTGTTTTACAATAAGAATATTAAGCCATGCAATTTGCTATGTGTTATCAAAAACACTGATTTACAGTCATTGAATGGCAAGCACTATGGTATGGAGTGATACGTTGGTCAGATGAGTTAAGGACAGGAGATATCCATCCTTAAAGGGACATTAGTGGACAGTTGGGTTTGCATGGAAATAGAATGCCTTCAAGGTTACTTTTGCTGATATGAGTTTGAATGCAAATTCTCAAATTATCCTGTTAGGATTTACTTTTACACTTCTTGGATTTTAGACAAGGGCCTGGTTTTTTTGCGCAGATGGAGAGGCTCTCCATCTTTGCAAAAATGGCTCAGAGTCCCAAATCCGGAGGTCCCCCAAACCCAGCCCATACCATTTTCACAAACAGTGGGGAACAGGGGTGGGGTGAACATTGCACTCTGGTTCACGGAAGCAGCCGCTCATGTTCAAGTGCAGCTGCCTTCAGTCTGATCTGATTTTCACAAGGAAGGAGTGGTAAAAATGACTTGTTCACGTTAGACCTGGCTGGAGAAGGCCCAGCTCATCAGAGTTCTTTGGAGAGGTAGGGTAGCCTTTTGGATATGTCTGCAGTGTTGAAATAAATCAGTGCTTGCTATTTCACTCTGCCTGTCCACATAAGCCGGAGGGCTACCACTACAGGATTAGTACCACATGATTGATTTCACCACCCTTCATTATCACAGCGAAGTGCCTGTCAGTTCACAGTTTGATTGACAGGTCCAAGCGCTTATAAAGTCTTTGGGAGAGGTCAGGTGCCATTTGGGATTGTTAAAAGTGGGCATGAATGTGCATAAAAAGTGGATAAATACATTGGAACTGTCAAGTTCTTTATAGCTGTCAAGCTGTCAAGGTATTTAAACCTGTGGCCTTCAAATAGTTGAAAAAAAACTGTCTGCAGTGTTGAAATAAAACAGTGGTTGCTATTTTACTCTGCCTGTTGACATAAGCCGGAGGGCTACCACTACAGGATTAGTACTGCATGATTGATTTCACAACCCTTCATTATCACAGTGAAATGCCTGTCAGTTCACAATTTGACTGACAGCTCCAAGCGCTTATAAAATCTTTGCAATAGGGCTATGAATACAAATGCTTGTTGTTATAAGGGATTAAAGGTAGTGAAATTAGTGGATGTGTTTTTATAAATAAGAGTGTTTTTTTTAAATAGTGAACTCATCACATTTAAGAACTTTATTTAATCTCAGCATGAGTCTACCCATGGTGGATACTGGGAAAGTGGGTGGGGGACATGAGGTAGCATAGATGGGGCATGGGGAGTGTGTGAGTGGTGAGGGCTGGGTGGCTGTTTTTGGTTTTATTCTTTTTTTCACAGTGGCAGAGGTGGGCTTTTTCACCCAGCCTGCATCCATACTTGGCAGCCTCCAAACTGTTTCCTTGAGTGACGGGCCTGACTCCCATTTCACCCCACCTGCCAGAAATGGAAATCTGACTATCTGATACTTTTTTCCTGAATCTGGTTTGTGGAGCCAGTAATCGTCCTGATTTTGCGCTCCTGACCTGGGAGTGAAAATTCAGGCCAAGGCCTCAGATGTACTAATCTATGGCCACCCATATTGGGTCACTCAGAGTATAAGTCGACCCCCATTTCAGAGGGACTTTTCAAGGCTTCAAAGGTCGACATATACACCAACATCTACGCTAAGCATCAATTTTGACTCATCTAAAAAGCAGCAATCAGAGTGAATGTAGCATTTTGCTCAACACATAGATCATCTTCTAATTTTCCTGAAGAATCAATTGTGTGAAATAAAGAGATATAAAATGAAAAATTACTTTAAACACAATGTGAAAAAAAATCACAATGGTTCAAAATTAATCGCAAGGTTTTCCAAAGCCGTCTTGCCATATGGTTGAGATACAGGATGTCAAATTTAATTCTTCAGAGTCTTTTGAAAGTAGCAGGAATCCTAAATCATGTTTGCTAATTATGGCACGTACTATATCATTCACGCAAGTGTCGCATAGTAACCTGCTTTAATTCTAAATTTATTATGAAAGGCCATCTTTTTAATGAAGTGTGGCATGTTATCAGTCATTAGTAGCTTGTAGCTTCGGAGCCCCCCAAATTACCTGCAGCAACCCAAGTCTTCTGAATGCTGCAGGCAGTCTACAGCACCAGTTGTCAGGGCCGATTCAAGATCCTTTTGCACCGTACCATTATAGTATAATGCAAAGGAAAATACCATTTGGCTCATTGTGATTGTGTCACCTCTTTGGTACAGCTATACAAATTGTCCCACGGCTTGCTCTTTCCCTCTGGCCTTGTAAGAATCTCCCCCACCGTGCCCCCCCCTTCAAATATTCACCTAATCATCTTTTGAAAGTTACTCTTGAATCTGCTTCCACCTCCCTTTCAGGCCGTGAGTTCCAGATCATAACTGCACAAGACCATTCACTGTTTCTCTGATTTCCGTCCCTTAGTCGATTTTGTATCCATGCTGTGACTGTCCCATTCCCCACGCGTTTTAATTTTGCTAACAAGTCTATTACATGGTACTTTATCAATGCCTTTTTAAAGACCATATATACATCAATCTTCGCTATTACTTCATCAAAGAACTTAATCACATTAGTCAAACACTAATTTCCTTTACCAAGTCCAGGCTTATGTTCATTTATTAGCCCATACTTGTCCAAGTGCCAATTAATTTATTCCTGAATCTCTGACTCTTTTTAAATGCCTGCCCATCACTGGTGTTAGGTTGAATGGCCTATAATTGCCAGGGATCTTACTCTGGTATCTTCTCACTTACGGGTCATTTTTAAGGAAGCAGGTCAGTTGGGGTGATGTTTGCCCACCCACAAGGGCCAGGTAACTTGCTCACGTGGTTAAAAAGACCTATTAAGGCCAATGATCAGAAGTCAACTTTTATCTGCCAGTCGGCCTGTGGGCTCCCTGAAGCATCCAGAGTCCAGCTGTTGACTGTAAGTGGCCTCCTGGCAGCAGACTCGGGGGGGGGGGGGGGGGCAGCGCTCCAGGATCAATGTGCGGCCCTCACCACCTCCCCACACAACCTGCAGCTGTCGTGCCTACATGGCCAGAGTTGCGGCCACAAGCCAGCTGTGGCGGGGTTTCCCTTACAAAGCAGTGGTCCAGGAGCTGTGGCCATTTCTTTGATAAAAGTTCGTAGAAAGTGCTGGGAGGAACTTACACCTTGAGGCCCCCTCTCTCCGGTCCTGACCTGCATCGGCTTCAGCTTCTGGAGCCTGGCTCCTTAAATTGGATGGTGTGCACGCCCGCTCACCTTGACTGGCCTTTCATTCACAAATCAAAAGCGCCCATGTTTTGCTGATGCTGTCATCGAGACCCAGAAATCATATCAACGCCAGGGTCCCAGACCAAAAGGGGAAAATCTGGCCCACAGTGTCTGTTGATAGCCCTGATGCAGAGCGGGACAGCAGCCAAACAAAGTCTCTTTACTCGGTAGACAGTGCCTGTTAAAAAAGCGCACCAGGGCAAAACAGTTTACAGAGACTTTTCGAAAAGAGTCTTCACAAACCGGAGCAAACCAAGCTCACGAGCGCAACAGCAGCCACCTCTCCCGATAAAAGCAGAGTGATTCCTCCGGCAAAATACAGTGAGTGGAGTGTCGTTAGATACGAATCATGTGTATCAAATCAATCCCTGTCGCTTGCAGCAACGTGGTCCCCTGGCGTAATCGGTGAGTGAGTTACCCAATCACTTCTATGCTGACTGGAAATAGTGGTGTTACTATGCGCAGCTGAAGAAGAACGCTCGTGACAAAGTGTAACAATTTCCAAGCCTCGGTCCCCTCCAGCAACAAGTCAGCTCTTGAAGTGTGAATTTGCACTTCAATAGCATGTACCCTGCCCCGGGAGATACACCTGGCTACATCGCTGATTAACAAGGCCTGCTGTACAAGCTGCAGTGTTGACATGCAGCCCGATAAGAAAAGTCACAAAAAGATTTACGTTTTAAATGAAAAAGACAGAAGCCGAGAGACTGGCTTCCTTTCAAAATAATAAGTTGTTAGAAGATTGGCATTTAAAGATTATAAAGAAATGAACTGAGATTCTCTGAGGAAAAATTTCAACATAGGCAATTTTATTCGAAGCGAGGATCTTTTTTCATCACATTTACAGACTCAAAGTAAAAAAGATTTCACACACTTGGAAATGCAAAAAATAAAAGAAAATTCTTATCAGTGAAAGGAACAATGATGTATTGACACTGGAAACTAGAGAAGGGAAAATGTATTACATCACATAATGTACATAGCTATTCTTGACAAGAAAATATTCCTGGGGGGGGTAGTGTGAGTTATTGAAGGTACAGCAGAATAGCTTAGCCCTTGTTTTTTCGGAGTTCTGGAAAGGGGATACGTAGGCTTACAAAGCAAAAGGATGTGGCAGCTATTTAGGTAATGATGCCCAGAGTGTGACAGGAAGGGACAGGTTGTACAAACAGAAAAAAACACAGCAGCAAAAAATAGGGCCATAGGAGGAAAAAAAATGGTAAAAAGGCAAAATTAATGGCTCTTTACTTAAATGCACGTAGAATTCGGAACACAATAAATGAATTAATGGCACAAATGGAGGTTAATGGGTATGATCTTATAGCCATTATGGAGACATGGTTACAAGGAGATCAAAGCTGGGAACTAAATATTCAGGGGTATGTGAATTTTTACAAGGACAGACAGGAAGGAAAGGATGGTGGGGTAGCTTTGTTAGTACAACATGGAATAAGAACGATAGCAAGAAAGGATCTTGGATCAGAAGATGTAAAATCCATATGGGTGGAGGTAAGAAATAACAAGAGGAAGAAGACACTGGTGGGAGTAGTCTATAAGCCCCCGAACAGTAGCTATATTGTAGGACAGAGAATAAATCAGGAGATAATTAGGGCATGTAGAAAAAGCAGTACATTAATCATGGGTGACTTTAATCTTCACGTAGATTTGGAAAATCAAATTGGCAGAGGTAGCCACGAGCAAGAATTCATAAAGTGTATTCGGGACAGTTTCCTAGAACAATATGTTGTTGATCCAACTAGGGATCAAGTTATTTTGGATCTGGAAATGTGTAATGAGGCAGGTTTAATGAATGATCTCAGAGTAAAAGATACCCTAGGAAACAGTGACTATAATATGGTAGAATTTAGCAAACAGTTTAAGAGGAAGAAAGTTGGGTCGGAAACAACTGTACTAAACTTAAATAAGGGTAATTACAAAGGAATGAGGGCAGGGTTGGCTGGAGTGGACTAGGATAGGATTTTAGCAAAAAATATGTTTGATGACCAGTGGCAGACATTTAAGAAAATAGTTTATGACTCACAACAAAGATATATCCCAATGAGGAAGAGGGCTTCAAGGAAGGGGATAAACCAACCATGGTGAGCCAATGAAGTTAAGGATAGTATCAAATTAAACAAAAAGACATACAATGTGGCAAAGATTAGTGGTAAACCAGAGGATTGGGAAAGTTTTAAAAACCAACAAAAGTTGACCAAAAAAATAAAGAGGAAGAAAATAAACTTTGAAAGTAAACTAGCAAGTAATATAAAAATGGACAGTAAGAGCTTCTTTAAATATATAAAAAGGAAGAGACAAACCAAAGTGAACATAGGCCCCTTACAGAATGAGACTGGGGAAATAATAATGGGGAATCAGGAAATGGCAAAAGAATTGAATAAATACTTTGCTTCAGTCTTCACGGTAGAATACACTAATAGCATTCTAATACTTAATAGTCAAAGGGCAAAAGAATAAATACAATAACTATTGCTAGAGAAAAAGTACTAGAGAAATTAATGGGGCTAAAGGCCTATAATCCCCTGGACCTGATGGGTTGCATCCTAGGATATTAAAGGAAGTAGCTACACAAATAGTGGATGCACTGTAGTAATCTTCCAAGAATCCTTAGATTCTGGAAAAGTCCCAGAGGATTGGAAAGCTGTCAATGTAACACTCTTATTCAAAAAGGGAGGGAGACGTAGCTATAGGCTAGTTAGCTTAACATGCGTCATTGGGAAAATGCTAGAGTCTATTGTAAAGGATGCGAAAGCAGGGCATTTAGAATTGCATAATCTAATCAAGCAGAGTCAGCATGTCTTCATGGAGGGGAAGTCATGCCCGCCAAATTCTTTAAGGAGGTAACTAGCAGGATAGATAAAGGGGAACCAGTAGGTGTAATATATTTGGATTTCCAAAAGGTGTTTGATAAGGTACAGCACCTAAGGCTACTTAATAAGATAAGAACCCATGACTTTGGGAGTAGTATATTAGCATGGACAGAGGGTTGGCTAACTAATAGAAGACAGGGAGTTGGGATAAGGGGGGCATTTTCAGGATGGCAACCTTTAACTAGTGGAGTGCCACAGGGATCAGTGCTGGGGCCACAATTATTTACAATATATATTAATGACTTAGATAAGGGAATGAATGCACTGTCACCAAATTGGCTGATGATAAAAATAAGTGGGAAGGCAAGTGGTGAGGATGACACAAGGAGTCCACAGAGGGATATAGGCAGGTTAAGTGAGTGAGCAAAAATGTGGCAGATGGAATATAATGTGAGAAAGTGTGAGGTTATGTACTTTGGCAGGAAGATTAGAGGAGCTGAATATTATTTACATGGAGAAAGACTGCAGAAGGCTGCAGCACAAAAGGATTTGGGAGTCTTTGTGCATGAATCCCAAAACCTAACATACAAGTTCAACAAGTAATAGGGCAGGCAAATGGAATGTTGGCCTTTATTTCAAAGAAAATGGAGTATGAAAATAGGGAAGTCTTGCTAAATCTATACAAGGCACTAGTTGTACCACATCTGGAATACTGTGAACTGTTTTGGTCCCCTTATTTAAGGAAAAATATACTGGCATTAGAGGCAGTCCAGAGAAGGTTCACTATGTTGGTTCCGGGTATGGAGGGATTTTCTTATGGGGAGATGTTGAGCAGGTTGGACTCAAATGAGTGAGAAGAATGAGAGGCAACCTTATTAAAACATATAAGATTATTAGGGGGCTTGACAGGGTAGATGCTGAGAGGTTGTTTCGCCTTGTGGGGGAATCTAGGACCAGAGGGCATAATCTCAGAGTAAGCAGGTCGTCTATTTAAGACAGAGATGAGGAGGAATTTCTTTTCTCAAAGGGTAGTGAATCTGTGGAATTCTTTACCACAGAGGGCTGTAAAAGCTGGGTCGTTAAGTATATTCAAGGCAGAGATAAACAGATTTTTAATCAGTAAGGGAATCAAGGGATATGGGAAAAGACAGGAAAGTGGAGTTGAAGATTATCAGATCAGCCATGATCTCATTGAATGGCGGAGCAGGCTCGATGGGCCGAATGGCCTACTTCTGCTCTTACGTCTTATGGTCTATGGTCTAACTTTGTCTCTCAAATTAGTCACAACAAAGTCTCTTCTACGTTGAGGAGACCAAGCGCAAATTGGTTGACTAAGTTGCGGAACATCTTTGTTCAGCCGCAAACATGGCCCCGAGCTTCCAGTCACCTGTAATTTCAATTTTCTACCTTGTTCCCACTCTGACTTTGCACTCTTGGCCTCCCGCAGTGCTCCGGTAAAGTTCAATGTAAGCTCGAGGAACTGTACCTCATCTTTCTACTGGGCACTCTATAGCCTTCTGGATTCAACACTGAGTTTAATCATTTCAGGCTGTAATCTCTGCTCCCATTTTGTTTCCTTTTTTTTCACTGGGTTTGGTATTTTACTTTTGCTTTCAGAAAGTAGAGGTTCATGATTTTGCCATTCACACCTCTTCCGGACGCATCTTTCTTTTCTTTATTTGTACCATTACCACTCTCTTTGACCTTTCACTTCTGTCGTTCAGTCTTTCCCACCCTCCAGCCAATCACAGACCCTCCCTTTTGTTCCTTTCCCCCACTCTTCCCTCTTTCACTTGCTTAAAACGTATCACATCATCTTTCTTTCATTCTGATGAAAGGTCATTGACCTAAAATGCTGGGTTGGATTTTCCTGGACAGGTTGCAATCCTGGCATCGGCCTCAATTCTGGGTTGGGAACACAGAAGTGGCTATGGTAGGACTTTGGTTGTGATCTTCCCAGAGGTGGAAAGTTAAGAAGACCCCTCCAGGAACCCTGTCCAATTAAAGATGGCGGGTGACCCAGGAAGTGGGAGGCCCAATTAGCGAGCCCTCAGCAATGTCAGCCCCACTGGGAGAGACAGGTGCAGTTGAGGCAGGCAGTCAGGCAGTAGGACACTTCAACATGGAGGCGCCTTTGGTTTTCTACAGAGAAGTCGACCAGTAAAGAGGCCTGAAGCCACCTGGGCCATTGGGATGTGGTGCTAACCACTGAGGTTATGACCTTGAGCCTTGCATTGGAGTAGGGAACCTCTGGCTCCTCAGGGCACCCGACCTGCTGCCACAAGGTCACCTCCAGTAATACTGGGGCTGCTCCAACGGCAGGGAAATGTGCGCAGCATTGCAAAATAGCCTCTAAATAGGACCCTCACTTGCCCTAATTACTGACAGCCCACTCTGGTCCCAATACTCAGCTGGGAAATTCCACTGGAGGCAGGAGTGCATCAGGGAGCCATCCCAACGTGGTTTCCCCTTTTGTCCGAGCCCCCCCACCCCACTTCCAACTCCGTCTCCATGGGACTGGCAAAATCCAGCTTGTTAACTCTATTTTTCTCTCTCCACAGAGGCTTTCAGATCTGCTGAGGATATATTTTTTTTTAGCATTTTCTGTTTTTATTGTTCATCAAGCTGACCAACCATGATTAGGAATTCCTTGCACCCATTCACATAACCTAAACATATAGCATCTGATGGGGCTTGATGTATCAATTTAATGCAATAGATTCATAATAAGAACTATTATTCTTGATCACTGACACTATAAATTCCATAAGCATGTTCAATAGTTGCTGTATCCTGAGGCTGTGTCACATTGTACATTGCTTTCTGTCAAAATCTCAGGAGAATTTTAATATCATTTCTAGGCAGGCTTCTATCTGGTATTTATTCCCTATTACAACGAGAGCCATTAAAATAAATCAGCTGATCCCAATTATTTTTTTACTGCTTTCAATTATTTTTCTTTCTTCCCCTGCTCCTTCGGAGCTCCAAATGTACAACCCTCTATCTCCATGCTCCTCTTTACATTCAAGTGGTAGAGACTTTCCTTTTTTTTCTCAACGTCATGTGATGTGGATATCGTGGCAAAGCCAGCATTTATTGTCCATCTCTAGTTGCCCAAAAAAGTGATGGTGAGCTGCCTTCCTGAACCATTGCAGCCTGTGTATGAAGGTGCTCCCATATTCATGTTCGGTAGGCAGCTCTTGGGAGCCTGGCCCAGTGACAATGAAGGAAGGACAATATACATTTACTAGATAAATCTACTCTGATTCATTCCGCCCCACGGACTTCAGAGTTGTGGAACTCTTTATCTCCCTTACCCTTTCCTTTTCCCCATAATCCTACAAGCTCTTAAAACCTAACCCTGGCATCGCTAAAACACCATGTGCCTTCACCTGTTTTGCTCCTTTTATCCTTCATGGTGACACCTTCCACTACAGAAAGTGATGAAACAAGTTCAATGTGATGTCAGGAACTGGCTCACATTTCGGGTTCATGGGCCTGAATTTTCGGCTCGGTGGGTGGGCGCGATCGGCTGGCCTGGGAGCGGTCGGGAAACGGACCGCCAACCGCGATCGGATCCCAGGCCGCGAATTCACGCTGGGCTGGCCAATCAACACAGCCAGCCTGAAGCGCTCGCTGAAAAGCTCAGTGCTGCCGGGGTGGGGGCTGGGAGTGGGGGGGCGGGAGGACGGCGGGTGATGAGATCAACTTGGGCACGGGCGAGTGCTGACAGAAACCCACCCCCCTGAAGGCAGAGAGCTGCCTCAGGGAGCTGGAGACCCGGAACCCAGGAAATAAAGTTTTTAAAATCAGGAAAACAAATGTCCAAGCATCACAATCAGGCACCTGGACATATAGATGATAAAATTGCTGTCCACAGATTTCGATTTTTATTTTACTTAATAACCGCAACCTCATGGATGAGGTTTTGCAAAATGTGGGCTACCCGCCTGGCCGTTTTGCCTGTGCCGCGAGTGTGAAATCACGCGGGCAATGTAAAATCAGCTTCAATTGGGTTTTTAGTGGCCTTTAAATTGATGGCGGCTGCGGCTCCAACTCCTGAGCGCGCTCGCTAACTGAAATATCGCTCGAGCGCCGGGTGACCTCGGGATCCTCGCCCGACGCCTGCCCGTGAGGTGTAAGATTCTGCCCATGATCTCTTTATATTCTGATTCTGAGCATGATTTTTTCCTGCACCTCACTGAAAGACTGCGCCTGAGTTTCAGAACATACCTCGCTGGCCTTGATCAGAAGCTAGACCACCAGACAAACCTCCAACTTTCCCAGTTTGCATATACAAAGGTTGTTCTGTTTCATTTCCGTTATCAGATATGTCTGAAGTTACAAGATTGTTTGTCTTTGATAAGAGTCTACTCAGCTATTACCTTCAATTAGTATAGTAATTAATTGTTGGATTACCAGATAAATGCATTGGCTGACACAGTAATTAGCCATACCTATCAGGACAAACCCAGGTCCAATTTCCCATCTGTGTTAAATTAACTGATCTTATCCAACATAAAGCTTAGGACTCCATAACTGAAGAGGTTACCAGTGAAAAAAAAAGGTTCTGATTTCTGGTTACGATTAAATGGACCTTACTGGAAAATGTGCAATATGGAAAGCTACTGAAGACAAGGTGGACCTGGGCAGTGCTGATTTCCAAGACCTGAGCAACTTTCATTACCCTGGCCCACGGCTGAAGAATGCCTCCATAGGTGAACAGCCAGTCCCATAGAACCGTAGATCTATAAGAGTCAACATACTCCGAAGCAGAGGGGAGAATAAAGAAGGAGAAATTCTCCATTCACCAATTTTGAACTACATTGTTATATATTAGCACAAGAACATTTAGGATATTCCCCTGAAATTATCTTTGCCTGTTATTTTAATAGAGACATTAACCATCAATGTGTAACTGCCTCCATTAAATTAAGAATTTGAGACAAACATATTGTTATATGCTTTCCTACATTTTTTTATTTATCCATGGGACGCGGGCGTCGCTGACCAGGCCAGCAATTATTTCCCATCGCTAGTTATCCTTGAGAAGGAGATGGTGAGCAGTTTTCTTCAACCCCATGTAGTTCACCTGGTATAGGTACACCTACATTGCTTTAAGGATGGGAGTTCAAAGTTTTTGATCCAGTCACAGTGAAGGAGTGGTGATATAGTTCCACATCAGGATATGTGGCTGGGAAGGGAATTTGAAGGTAGTGGGGTGTTTCCATGCGTCCACTGCCCTTGCCTATCTAGGTGATCAAGGTCGCGGATTTGGACAGTGCTGTTGAAGGAGCCTTGGAGAGTTGCTGCAGTGTACCTTGCATATGGGACACACTGCTACCACTGTGATGGTGGAGGTACTGATAGTCCACAACAGCCGTTCCTGGCCACTGCTGAAAGGTAGACAAAATAAAATAAATGAAAATAAGATAATTTAAAATAAAATAAAAAGACATTGGTCAGAAATGGAGTGAACAATTAACATGCTATCCATCGTGAACCAGCTGATGAGGGATCCAGGCAAAATATCCAGGACGAAGGCCTGAATTTTCGCTCCCAGCAGAGTCGGGACAATTCCCAGTTCCAAAAACCCCGCCCAGGAAAAAGTGCCCCAGATAGTTGGTTTTCCATTCCCAGGTATGGGGTGAGGGTTGGGGGTGAGAAGGTGGTGGTGGTGGTGGTGGCTGGGGTCAGATGGGAATTGAGCTTGCACCCCCAGAAACAGTTCACAGGCAACACAGGGGCTGCCTGATACTTAGTCAGTACTGGACGCAAAAGGCCCATCTCAGTGCTCTGGCACTGTGAAGAGCAAAATAGAATGAAAAGCAGACCTCCAGACCTCACCCCTCACACCTCCTTCCCCCCACACACTCCCCATGCCCTATTCATACCAACCTCATGTCCCCCACCCACCCCCTTGGTGCCACATACCCTCCACAGCAACCTATGCTCTTCTACCCACTCCCAATGGCCCCTTATACCATCCATACCAGTTCATGCCCCTCTACCCACACCCCATAGCCATTTATAGGCCCAATGCCAACTTACTGCCCTCTACCCACCTCCTCGTCCCTGGACAGCCCCTAAGCTAACTTAATGCTAACTCATGCCAAACCATGCTCACCACCCACCATCTTTTTTCCCTTATACTCTCCATGCCAACTCACTCAGTAACCACCCTGGTCAGGTGTCAGGAGCTGTGCTGAGACTAAATAAATCTCTTAAGTGTCTACTGATGAATTCACTATTAAAAAAAAACACACTGTCACTTGGAAAAGCCCATTCACTACATTTAAACTCCTTTAATGACTTATAAAAAAAAATTTGTATTCATACTCCCACTTCAAACACTTTATAAACACTTGGAGCTGTCAATCAAACAGTAAACTGACAGGTACTCCATTATAATAAAAATAGGCTGCAAAATCAGTAATGCAGCACTAATCCTGTAATGGTAGCCCCCGGGCTTATGTCAACAGACAGAATGAAAGAGTAAGAACTGATGTTTTTCAACATTGCAGACAGTATTGTTTCAAATATCTAAAGGGCAGAGGATTTAAATTCCTTGACAGCTCCCACTGAAAGCTTCGATACAGTGCTGCACAACAAACTTGTGAGAAAAGGTATAGCTCATGGAATAAAAGGGACAGTAGCAACATGGATACAAAATTGGCTGAGTAATAGGAAACAGCAAGTAATGGTTAAAGGGTATTTTTCGGGCTGGAGGAAGGTTTGTAGTGGAGTTCCCATGGGGTTGGTATTGGGATCTTGCTTTTCCTGATATATATTAATGATCTAGATCTTGATGTGCAGTTTACAGATGGTACAAATTTTGGAAGCATTGTAAACTGTGCGGAGGACAGTGTAAAACTTCAAAACGACATAGACAAATTGGTGGAGTGGGCAGATAGGTGGCAGATGAAGTTCAATGCGAAGAAGTGTGAGGTGATGCATTTTGGTAGGAAGAACATGGAGAGACAATATAAAATAAGGGGTACAATTCTTAAGGGTGTGCAGGAACAGAGGGACCTGGGTAGATACGTGCATACGTAATTAAAGGTGGCAGGACAGGTGGAGAGGACAGTTCATAGAGCATACAGTATCCTAGGATTTATTAATAGGAGCATAGAGTAAGAGCAAGGAGGTTATGCTGAACTTGAATAGGTCACTAGTTAGGCCTCAGCTGGAGTATTGTGTACAGTTCTGGGCAACACATTATCGGAAGGATGTGAACACATTGGAGAGATTGCAGAAGAGGTTTACAAAAATAGTCCAGGGATGAGAAACTTGAGTTATGAAGATAGATTGGTGAAGTTAGGACCGTTCTCTTTGGAGGGGAGAAGGCTGAAGAAATTTGCTAGAGGTGTTCAAAACCATGAGTGGTTGGGCAGAGTAGATAGGGAGAAGCTTTTCCCCCTCATTAAAGGATTGAGAATGAGAGGGTACAGATTTAAAGTGATTTGCAGAAGAAGCAAATGTGACGTGAGAGAGGAAAAAAAATCACACAGTGTGTGGTCCTGGCCTGAAATGCACTGCACGGAAGTGTGGCAGAGGAAGATTCAATCAAGGCATTCAAGAGGGAATTAGATGATCATTTAAATAGAAGGAATGCTCATTTAAAGAGCCAATGCAGACATGATGGGCAAAATGGCCTCCTTCTGCACCATAACAATTCTGTGATTGTGTGATTCCTTTTACAGTTCCAATGAGCTTGAAAACTAAAATTAGTTTATGCACTTTTTACTTACATTCAGGCCTAATTTTAACAATATCAAATGGCACACGGCTTTTCCTAAAGAGCACCTTACCTCACCCAAAGGCACCTTGCCGCTCCAAAGTAGCCATGAGCTCTCATAAAGGTGTCTCAGGACCATATCCAAAAGGGTATCTTAATTCTTCAAAAGTACTCTGTTAAGTTTAGACTTCCTCCTACCAGGTCTAATGTATAGAAGTACCACTCCCTCCTTGCAAAAGCCAGATCAGACTGAAGGAAGCTGCACTTTAACATGTGTACCACGGATATTCAAAGTTCGACAAACCTCTGTACCCCCTGCGAAAACATTCAGGCCGTGCTCGAAGCATGGCTTCTGGATTCGGGTTACCAGGGCCAGTTTTGCGAAGATGGAAGATGGAGAAATTCAGGCCTAACTTTCCGTGTCCAAGCCAGCTCCACTTACGTAAGTGTCCATTCTCCTCTCACCATACTTGATCTCATCCTCACCAACCTGCCTGCCGCAGATGCATCTGTTCACGACAGTATCAGCAGGAGTGACCACCACACAGTCCTTGTGGAGACAAAGTCCCATCTTTACTCTGAGGATACACTCCATCGTGTTGTGTGGCACTACCATCGTGCCAAGCGGGATAGATTTTGGACCGATCTAGCAACTCAAGTCTGGGCATCCATGAGACGCTATGGGCCATTAGCAGCAGCAGAATTGTACTCAACCACAATCTGTAACCTCATGGCCCAGCATACCCCCCACTCTACCATTACCATCAGGCCAGGGGATCAACCCGGGTTCAATGAAGAGTGCAGGAGGGCATGCCAGGAGCAGCACCAGGCATACCTAAAAATAAGGTGTCAACATGGTGAAGCTACAACACAGGAATTCTAGCGTGCCAAACAGCATAAGAAGCAAGTGATAGAGCTAAGCGATTCCACAGCCAACGGATCAGGTCTAAGGTCTGCAGTTCTGCCACATATAGTCGTGAATGGAGGTGGACAATTAAACAACTCACTGGAGGTGGGGGCTCCACAAATATCCCCAACCTTAATGATGGAGGAGCCCAGCACATCAGTGTAAGAGATAAGGCTGAAGCATTTGCTACAATCTTCAGCCAAAAATGTCGAGTGAATGATACATCTCGGCCTCCTCCAGAGGTCCCCAGCATCATGGATGCCAGTCTTCAGCCAATTTGCTTCACTCCATGTGATATCAAGAAATGGCTGAAGGCACTGGGTATTGCGAAGGCTGTGGGCCCTGACAATATTCCAGCAATAGTACTGAAGTCTTGTGCTCCAGAACTTGCCACGCCCCTAGCCAAGCTGTTCCAGTATAGCTACACCACAGACATCTACGCAGCAATGTGGAAAATTGCCCATGTATGTCCTGTACACAAGAAGCAAGACAAATCCAACCCGGCCAATTACAGACCAATCAGTCTACTCTCCATCATCAGTAATGTGATGGAAGGGGTCATCAACAGTGCTATCAAGCAGCACTTGCTTAGCAGTCACCTGCTTACTGACACTCAGTTTGGGTTCTGCCAGGGACACTCAGCTTCTGGCCTCATTGCAGCCTTGGTTCAAATATGAACAAAAGAGCTGAACTCCAAAGGTAAGGTGAGAGTGACTGCCCTCTGCCCTTGACATCAGGGCCATATTTGACAGAGTGTGGCATCAAGGAGCCCTAGCAAAACTGCAGTCAATGGGAATTGGGGGAAAACTCCCCGCTGGCTGGAGTCATATCTAGCACAAAGGAAGATGGTTGTGATTGTTGGAGGTCAATCATCTCAGTTCCAGGACATCACTGCAGGCGTTCCTCAGGATAGTGTCCTTGGCCCAACCATCTTCAGCTGCCTCATTAATGACCTTCCTTCCATCATGTCAGAACTGCTGATGTTGACGGATGATTGCACAATATTCAGCACCATTCGTAACTCCTCAGATACTGGAGCTGTCCATGACCAAATGCAGCAAGACCTGGACAATATCCAGGCTTGGGCTGACAAACAGCAAGTTACCTTTGCACCACACAAGTGCCAGGCAGAGATTATCTCCAACAAGAGAGAATCTAAACATCACCCCTTGATATGCAATGGCATTACCATCGCCAAATCCCTCACTATCAACATCCTGGGGTTACCATTGACCAGAAACTGCACTGGACTAACCATTTCAATACTATGGCTACAAGAGCAGGTCACAGGCTAGGAATCCTGTGGTGAGTAATTCACCTCCTGACTCCCCAAAGCCTGTCCACCATCTAAAAGGCACAAGTCAGGAATGTGATGGAATACTCTCCACTTGCTTGGATGAGTGCAGCTCCAACAACACTCAAGAGGCCTGACACCATCCAGGACATAGCAGCCCACTTGATAGGCACCACATCCACAAACATTCACTCCCTCCACCACCAATGCACAGTTGCAGCAGTGTGTACCATCTACAAGACGCACTGCAGAAACTCACCAAGGCTCCTTAGACAGCACCTTCCAAATGCACGACCACTACCATCTAGAGGGACAAGGGCAACAGACACATGGGAACACCAGCACCTGGAAATTCCTCTCCAAGACACTCACCATCCTGACTTGGAAATAAATTGCCGTTCCTTAACTTGTCACTGGGTCAAAATCTTGGAACTCCCTTCCTAACAGCACTGTAAGTGTACCTACACCACATGGACTGCAGCGGTTCAAGAAGACAGCTCACCACCATCTTCTGAAGGGCAATTAAGAATAAGCAATACGTGCTGGCCTAGTCAGCGACTCTCACACCCCATAAATGAATTTTTAAAAAATCCTGCTTGTGCAACACAGAATGTTCGAGAAACAACTCTTGCAGATGTTACTTATTACTAATTAGCTTAATGAGCACAGTTATTTTCCTTTCTAAGGTGCTACTGCCGATTTCATTCTAATAATGCTACCAGGATTAAAGGAGAAACCGCAGATGTAACTTAAGGGCCTTCAAAATCACTCCCTAAAGCTGGCAATCAGGGCACGTCATGCAACAATTAGAACTAGAGTAATGGATAGCCAAAAGTGATTACAAGCTGGCAATCTAATCTTTGTACACAGGGGATAAAAGAGACAGAGCGAAAAACTCAAACAATTTAGAACTGGAGAATAAATTACTACCTTAAAATTGCTCAAGCATACTGCAGCATCGAATTTTCCAAACACGTAGTAAAAGGCGCGCTGGAAAGTACATGAGAGGCCTTCTGCAGAGAACAATTGGGTATTAAGGAGAAACATCATTACCTGAAGAGTGGTTATAATGTGAAACTCGCTACCACATGGAGCCGTTGAGGCAAATGATATAGATGAATTGTCAGGACAGCTAAATAAATTCACAAGGGAGATAAAAGAATGATACGCTGATAGGGTTAGAGGAAGAGGGGCAGGGAGCGAATTATGTGAAGCTTAAACAGAGGCATAGACCCGTCATTATCACATCGCTCTTTCTGGGATCTTGCTGTGTGCAAATTGCCTGCCATGTTTCCTACATTACAACGGTGATGATACTTCAAAAAGGTGCTCCATTGACTCTAAGGCCCTTTGGGACACCCTGAAGTCATGAAGGTGTGATGCATAAATTTACAGGGCAGTGAAGGGAGAGCAGGGGAGTGGGATTAATTGGATGGCTCTGCCAGGGGGTAAACATAGGCACAATAGGCTGAACAGCCTCCAGCTGTGCTGTATCAGCCTATGGTAAGTGCATCTCTCTTTTCTTTAATGCTGAGTGAATACCAATAGTAGCCCCATGACTAGTGGTATGCAAGGAAAGCTACGTGATAATGCTATTGATTGTTGTTTCTGGAGTTCAAAAGGATACATCATCTATTAAGCGGCTTACATAGCTAAAGTGGATCTGACTGACTGAGTGTCAGCCAAAGCTGCACCATAATAAAGCAGGGAGCTACAGAAATATGAATGTGCATTAAAGGTCACCGTCATGTGTTCTGTGGTACTTTTAGTCCCTAGAACTGAAACTCTGAAAGTTGTAAATGGTTCTCATATCAAGAAATTTCAACTGGACACTTTTCTGTGAAAATATATTACTCTGACATCCTCAAGTGAGATTTGTAATACATTTTATTATTTTTTGTTTCCACAGTGGCTGTGACTCCAGCAATTCCATTAGAAAACTCTAGTCATTAGAAAAGCTTTTAATTTAAATTGTTCTACCATCATAACTCTGTGCTCTAGCGCCTTTAATAAGGTTTCCTAAATACGCAAGTTTTTAATTTGTCTCCAAACACCCTTTGGCATGAATCAATAATTTTGCATGAATTAAAAAATATATATTTTCGTGGCGATTTGAATTCAATAGTTGTAAGCATTCAATAATTTGCGGATAGATTATAAAGCATTTAGGTTTTGTAAAGGGACTGAATTTAGATGGAACCCGATGTTATCCCAGGTGAATTAATTACAAAAATCTGGTTAGAGTGCGATGAGATAATGTTTTGACCTTGGGCACAATTGCACTTGAAATTGTGCTAGTTAGTTTATAATTCAAGTTTCTGCTGAACGTCATTTGCATGATCATCAACTTAAATCTTCTTTGAATCAGTGAAATTGGGCACTGTACTAGGATGTAATTGCTTTTTATTCCAATTACAGAGTATCCCTTGATATATTTAAAAGTGAAAACTTGTGTAATGTATTAATACAGCTGAAAATCGGTTTATCACAAAATATAAGCACCCGTGAGTAACTAGATTTAAAAATCACTGATAACTTAAAAAAGATATACTGACCATTTACTACTTTCACTGTTGTACATAGTAGTTGGATTCTTAATAGATTAAATATTTATTGATGTGAAACACTTTTAAAATGTGTCTATTAGTGCCTGCGCAGCTAACCTAAAAAGCATTCCCAAATTAAATATTGGGGAGAAAGGACAGGGCATCAGAGCAGGGTAACAATGACAACCAGAGAGTGACCGGAAGGGACCGAGTGTACAAACATAAGAGTGCACCAGCAAATGAGGCCAAAGTAGGGAAAAATGGTAAAAAGGCAGAACTGAAGGCTCTTTATCTGAATACACGCAGCATTTACTCAAAAGGTGGTTGAGGCAGAGTCCTTGAATATCCTTAAGGCAGAGGTAGAAAGATTCTTGATAAGCAAGGGGGTGTAAGGTTATCAGGGGTAGGCAGAAATATATTAAAATTGGATCAGCCATTATCTTGTTGAATGGCGGAGAAGGCTTGAGGGCCAAGTGGCCGACTCCTAATTCATGCGTTCGTATGTAGATGGGTGAATTGATAGCACACAGAAATAAGTGAGTGTGATATGAAAGCCATTACAGAGACATGGTTGCAAAGTGACCATGGCTGAGGCCTGAATATTCATGAGTATTTGACATTTTGGAAAGACTGAGAAAGGAAAAAGAGGTGGATTAGCTCTGTTAATAAAGGATGAGATCAGTACAGTGGTGAGAAATAATCTTGCTTCGCAGGACCAAAATGTAGAACCAGTTTGGGTGGAGATAAGAAATAGCAAAGGAAAGACGTCGCTGGTGGGAGTAGTTGAAAAGTCCCCTGACAGCAGCTACACTGTATGACAGAGTATAAATCAAGAAATAATGGAAGGGGGAAGGGGGGGGTTGTAAGAACAGTACTGTAATATTTATGGGAGATTTTAATCTTCATATAGATTGGACAAATCAAATTGTCAAAGGTAGCCCGGAGGGTGAATTCATATAGCTTTTTCGGGAAGATCTCACAATGCTGAACTGAGCATGCGCAGCTTCCTCCCAATTTGCGCATGTGCAGAAACTCTCAGGGCATTCTGGGACATGTAGTTTCAGATCTCCACTCAGAAAACAGGTAAATGCCTATTTATTGACAGCCAAAAGATTGAGAAAATTTTAGAGACCAGAAAAGCTGTCTAAAACAATAAGGGAGAAATTGGAGTATGAAAGAAAACTAGCAAGAAATATAAAAACAGACAGTTAAAAGTGTCTACAAGTATATAAAAAGGAAAGGAGCAGCTAAAGTTAGTGTTGGACCCTTAGAAGGTGAGATTGGACAATTAATGGTGGGAAACATGGAAATGGCAGAGATGTTGAACAAGTGCTATGTACTCACAGTAGAAGTCACAAAAAGCACCCCAAGAATAGTCAAAAAGCAATGGGAAAAAGGGAAGGAGGAACTTTAAACAATCACACTCAGTAGTGAAAAGGCGCTAAGAAAACTAATGGGTCTAGAGGCTAACACATTCCCTGGACCTGATGGCCTATATCCTAGCATTTTAAAGGGAGTAGTTTCAGAGATAATGGATGCATTGCTTGTAATCTTCCAAACATCCCTCAATTCTGGAAGACACCCAGTGAATTGGAAAACCACATACGTAATATCACTATTCAAGAGAGGGAGATAGTAAGCAGGAAACTACAGGGCAGTACCTGACATTGGGAGATGCTAGAATCTATTATTAAGGAGGAAATGGTGAGATATTTAGAAAATTACAATACAATCAGACAGAGTGAACATCGTTTTCTGAAAAGGAAATCGTATTTGACAAATTTATTAGAGTTGTTTGAGTGTGTAACAAGCAGGGTGGATAAAGGGGAGCCAGTGTATGTAGTCTACTTAGATTTTCAAAAGGCATTCAATACGGTGCCACAAGATAAGAGCTCATGGCGTTGAGAATGACACATTGGTATGGATATAAAGATAGGTAGGAAAGCAAATTGTGAGGGTGGGTTAAGTGAGTGGGCAAAAAATTGGCAGATGGTGTATAATGTGGGAAAATGTGAGGTTGTCCACTTTGGCAGAAAGAATAGAAAAGCAGAATATTATTTAAACGGAGAGAAACAGCTGAATGTAACAATATGGAGAGTTTGATTGTCACATGAATGACAAAAAAGTTAGCATGGAGGCACAGCAAATAATTAGGAAGGCAAATGGAGTGTCGGCCTTTATTGCAACAGAGACGGAGTATACAAGTAAAGACATTATGCTACAACTGTACAGGGCATTACTGAGATCGCACCTGGAATACTGTGTACCCTTCTGGCCTCCTTACTTAGGGAGGGATATATCCTCATCGGAAGCAGTTCAGAGAAGGTTCACTAGACTGGTTCCTGGGATTAAAGGGTTGTTTTATGAGGGAAGGTTAAGCAGGTTGGGCCTGCACTCATTGGAGTTTAGAAGAATGAGCTGTGAACTTCTTGAAACATATAAGATTCTGAGGGGGTTTGACAGGGTAGATGCTGAGAGGAGTTTCTTTTCTAGGGAATTTAGAACTAGGGTTACAGTTTCAAATTAAGGAGTCTCCCATTGAAAACGGACATGAGGAGGAATTTCTTCTCTCAGAGGTTTGTTAGTCTTTGGAATTCTCTTCATAAAGCACAGGGGAGGCTGGGTCATTGAATATATTCAAGACTGAGTCAAGTTTTTGATTGGCAAGGGAGTCAAGAGTTATGGGAAACAGATAGGAACGTGGAGTTAAGGCCACAATCAGATCAGCCATGATCTTATTGAATGGTGGAGAAGGTTCAATGGGCCGAATGGCTTACTCCTGCTCCTATTTCTTATGATCACATGATGACTGAAGCCATTGTTTTCTGTCCCCGCTTCAAACTCCATTCCCTAGCTACCAACCCTCTCCCAGGCAACAGTTTGAAATTAAGCCAGTCTGTGCAAAACCTTGGGGTGACATTTGACCGGGAAAAGCTTCTGACCTCATATTTGTGCCGTCACTGTGACTGAAGGGTCAACCTCCGAAACATCGCCTGACTTTGTCCCTGTCTCAGCTCGTCTGCTGTTGAAACCTTCATTCATTCCTTCGCTATCTCTGGAATTGGCTATTCTAATGCACTTTTGGCTGATCACCCAAATTTTACTCTCAGTAAACTTGAGGTCATCCAAAATTCTACTACTCATGTGTTAACTTGCACTAAGTCCCAATCCCCTATCACCCTTGACCTCACTGATCTACCTGACCTAGAACATGGTGTACAGGGCACAACTTCAAAGTTTGTGGATGATACAAAACTTGGGAGCATTGTGACCTGTGAGGAGGATAATGCGGAGCTTCAGAAGGACATAGACAAGTTGTGGGAGGGCGGACAGGTGGCAGATGAAGTTCAACGTGGAGAAATGTAAAATGATTCATTTTCGTAGGAAGAACTTGGAGAGACAATATAAAATGAAAGTTAAAACTCTAAAGGGGACCCAGGCGTGTATGTGCATAAGTCATTAAAGCTGGCAGGACAGGCTGAGCAAGCGGTTAACAAAGCATATGGGATCCTGGTCTTTATAATTAGGGACATAGAGTACAAGAGCAAGGAGGTTATGTTGAACTTGCATAAGACACTAGTTCGGCTTCAGCTAGAGTATTGTGTCCAGTTCTGGGTGCCACACTTTAGGAAGGAAATATGAAGGCATTGGAGAGGGTGCAGAAAAGATTAATGAAAAAGGTTCCAGGCATGAAGAATTACATTTATGAAGATGGATCGGAGAAGTTAGGACTGTTTTCTTTGGAGAAAAGAAGGCTGAGAGGAGATTTGATAGAGGTATTCAAAATTATGAGGTGTCTGGACAGGGTAGATTGGAAGAAACTGTTCCCACTCATAAAAGGATCGAAAATGAGAGGGCGCAGATTTAAAGTAATTGGTAAAAGAAGCAAAAGCGACATGAGGGAGAACTTTTTCACACAGCGAGTAGTTAAGGTCTGGAATGCAGGGCCTGAAAGTGTGGTGGAGGCAAGTTCAACTGAAGCATTCAAAAGGGAATTGGGGTTAGCTAAAAAGGAAGAACGTGCAGGGTTACAGGGAGAAGGCAGGAGAATGGCATTAAGTGAAGCTGGAATCAGATGTAACGGTATTACAATTGAATAAAGGCAACTACAGAGGCATGAGGGAGGAGCTGGCCAGAATTGACTGGGAGATGAGCCTAGCAGGAAAGACAGTGGAACAGGAATGGCAGGAGTTTCTGGGAGTAATTTGGAAGACACAGCAAAAATTCATCCCTAGGAAGAAGAAGCATACTAAAGGGAGGATGAGGCAACCATGGCTGACAAGGGAAGTCAGGGACAGCATAAAAGCTAAAGAGAAAGCATACAATGCAGCGAGTGAGAAACCAGGGGATTGGGAAGCCTGCAAAGACCAACAGAGGACAACTAAAAAAGAAAAAAGGAGGGAGAAGATTAAATATGAGGGTAAACTAGCCAGTAATATAAAAGAAGATTGCAAGAGTTTTTTTTAGATATATAAAGGGTAAGAGAGAGGCAAAAGTGGGCATTGGGCCGCTGGAAAATGACGCTGGAGAAGTAGTAGTGGGGAACAAAGAAATGACGGAGGAACTGAATAGGTACTTTGTGTCAGTCTTCACAGTGGAAGACACAAGTAACATCCCCAAAGTTCAAGAGAGTCAGGGGGGGGCAGAGGTGAGTATGGTGGCCATTACCAAGGAAAAGGCGCTAGGAAAACTGAAAGGTCTGAAGGTGGATAAATCACCTGGACCAGGTAGATTACACCCCAGAGTTCTGAAGGAGATAGCTGAAGAGATAGTGGAGGCGTTAGTGGTGATCTTTCAGGAATCACTGGAGTCAGGGAGGGTCCCAGAGGACTGGAAAATTGCTAATGTAACCCCCCTGTTTAAGAAGGGAGTGAGGCAAAAGACGGGAAATTACAGGCCGATTAGCCTGACCTTGGTCGTTGGTAAGATTTTAGAGTCCATTATTAAGGGTGAGACTTCAGAATACTTGGAAGTGCATGGTAAAATAGGGCAAAGTCAGCATGGTTTCTTCAAGGGGAGGTCATGCCTCACAAATCTGTTAGAATTCTTTGAGGAGGTAACGAGTAGGTTAGACAAAGGAGAGCCAATGGATGTTATCTACTTGGACTTCCAGAAGGCCTTTGACAAGGTGCCGCACAAGAGGCTGCTCAGTAAGATAAGAGCCCATGGTGTTTGAGGCAAGGTACTAGCATGGATAGAAGATTGGCTGTCTGGCAGGAGGCAGAGAGTGGGGATAAGGGGGTCCTTCTCAGGATGGCGGCCGGTGACTAGTGGAGTTCCGCAGGGGTCAGTGTTGGGACCACAACTTTCCACTTTATACATTAATGATCTAGATGAAGGAACTGAGGGCATCCTGGCTAAGTTTGCAGATGATACAAAGATAGGTGGAGGGACAGGTAGTATTGAGGAGGCGGGGAGGCTGCAGAAGGATTTGGACAGGTTAGAAGAATGGGCAAAGAAGTGGCAGATGGAATACAACATGGGCAAGTGTGAGGTCATGCACTTTGGTAGGAAGAATAGAGGCATAGACTATTTTCTAAATGGGGAGAGAATTCAGAAATCTGGAGTGCAAAGTGACTTGGGAGTCGTAGTCCAGGATTCTTTTAAGGTTAACTTGCAGGTTGAGTCGATAGTTCAATTTTCTGGAGAATGGTCTCCATTTCGTTGATCCCCACACAATGAAGTACCTAACTGTTTGTGATTTTGTCCTACCATTGAATTCTCATGATGGACCTCAGGCATCAGCTTTTAGTTTTTGGCGCTAAGCTGATGATTAAAATCAAACTCTGCCAGGCCATTGTCTGTACCCACCACCACACTCCCCTCATCCCATTCTAAGGTGCAGAATCCTGGGTCTGCTATAGGTGCCACCTCAAAGATGTTTCCACCAAAGACGTGGCCAATACACATCCCTCAACCAACATCACTAGAGCAGATGATCTGGTCATCGTCACATTGCTGTTTGTGGGATTTGCTGTGCACAAATTGGCTGCTGCATTTTCTACACTGACTTCAACTGGCTGAAAGGTGTTTTGGGATATCCTGAGGTCATGAATGATGCTACATGAAAGTAAGTCTTCCATCGTCCTCAGGCAATACTTCAAAAGTCTCTGCCCCGTTCAGTCATTTCGTTCCTCATACAATGTCCAGGCTTTAAAAGGCAAGCTTTGTGTTATCACAACACTACTTCCTGATACAACTTGTCTTCTCTCAATCTTTTTAATTTTGATGTAGCTGAATGACAGGCCTTGGTTCTTATCTTTTTTTTTTCAGGTCAAAAAGGCACCGTCTTAACAGCATGGGATTATAAAAGAAGGTAAATGAAAGTAGACTGCTTAATGTGTCTCTCAGTCTCTTGTACATACAAGCAGATAATGCTCGTACTTTTGCTCAAATAATAAGGTACAATTTGACAGTCTAGGAAAGAAAGAACACTAATTAATTTGATTAACCAAAGCCCAGGGGGAACAAGGTGTGCTCTCATCCACAGGAGCTTAAGAAAATAAAGACAGCACAGCATTATAAGAGATAACCAAAAATTAAATGAGATGGAAGACAGTAAGGAATTTGGCACTGTGAATAAGGCTAGGAGGAACCAGAGGAGGCAGGTTGAATCAATATACTTAATGGCAAAAAAAAATTGGTAAGGTTATTCTATTGAAAGTCAGAGGAAGAATTTTAATGAACTGTTTTCTTTGGATAATATAGTTAATAGATAATATAGTGAAAACTGAAATCATCAAATCCTACAGCACAGAAGGAAGCTGTTTGTGCTTGGTTAGGCTCTGAGGTCCCGCTCACCTGCCTCTTCTCCGTAGCCCTGCAAATGTCCCCCCTTCAAGTATGCATAAAATGTTGGACAAATTTTGTAGAAATAAAAATTAGTGAAGTCTGGAGAGAAATTCTAACCAGCCAAAGTTTTTAGCACCTCTAAAAGCAACACAGAAAAAGAGATTTCAGCAGTAGATCAAATAATTATCAGTGGCGTCGCTGAGGTCAGTCAAACCAGCAAAGACGCTGTCAGCAACCTTCCATCTGTGTCAGATGGTGAACATGCAGCAAATTAAATTTATTGGGGATGTGGTAGCTTCGAATGGTGTGCTTTTGCTGATGGCTGAAAAGACCAAGCCATGAGGCAGGTTCTGTCCCAAGCGCCGCATTTGAAGTGTCACTTTGGGTTGTTGCTTTCGGTGTTGGTGTTTGTTGCCAAGCCGCTGTAGTCACTGATCGTCATGGTGACATAAGCCAGCCCACATGTGATGTTGCCATTTTCCTCTGTCATCGGCTAGTGTGTCTAAGTGAGAGAATCGATGTTTAGGGCCTTCATGTCACCCTCGCCAGTACCCTTGACGCAGAATTTTGGTTGTCCTAATGGTCACTCCGGTTACTTTGCCAGCCAGAAAGTCCTTACTTGTGAACCATCTTCCATTCTGCGAACCTGCCCAAGCCAGTGAAGGCTCTGCCTCTGCTTGATGAATGTCAACATACTGGGGAGCTTTGTCTTTGAGAGGACTGCCACATTTGTGATTTTGTCCTTCCATGACATGCCCATAACATGCTGCCAACAGTGGAGATGGAAACTGTTGAGCTTCCTTTAAGTTGTCCATGTTTCGCAAGCAGCACAGGCAGGGTAAATGAGCATCTGAATTATAAACAGCAATTATTCTTCATCTCAGGTGGAGCCAGCAGGGGGAGCACATGAGCAAAGGCAAGGACCTTTGTGACAGGGAAGAAAAAAAGAATCTTGGGCCTTACAGACTTCTCCCCAGGTTAGAGTTACTAACACTGGTTGTGTATATTCCTGGGGCTTCCCACCTCAAACCAGACCACCCACCACACTCTCACCATTGGTCCGCCCTCAAAGGGCACTGTCATCCCACACCCATTGGCAAGAGAACAGATTCTGTGTTAGCCAATTAGATTTATCTATTCTGTCAGTCAAACAGCCTTTTCTCCCCCAGTCCCTCACTTCCATTGATTTTAAAAATAAATGAAAATGTTTAAAGAATTTTATTTTGAATATCTCTGACTTTTCTGCCTTGTAGGTTGCAGAATTGCCCTAGAGATTAATCTTAATCTTCAATACCTGATGACTCCAGGACAATCCTTCTGAGTTGGGAACCCAAGAGCAGTTACAGTGCAACATTAGTGTGATAAACTTAAAAAAAGCTTGGAAACAAAAAAATATATAAATACCAAAAAAAAACTGAAGAAAGACACAGCTACAGATGTTAAGTTATTAATTGGGGGTACTGTAGCATTTCTTTTATTCTTCCTTTCATGGGATGTGAGCATTGGCAACAAGACCAGCATTTATTGCCCATCCCTAACCACCCTTGAGAAGGTGGTGACTGCAGTCCATGTGGATTTTGACCCAGCAACACTGAAGGAACAGTGATATAGTTCCAAGTCAGGATGGCGTGTAGTTTGGAGGGGAACCTGCAGGTGGTAGTGTTCCCATTCGTCTGCTGCTCTTGCCCTTCTAGGTGGTAGAGATTGTGGCTTTGGAAGGTGCTGTTGAAGGAGATTTGGTGAGTTGCTGCAATGCTTATTGTATATGGTGATGTCATTGTTTGTCGGTGGTGGAGAGAGTGAATGTTTGAGTTAATGGATGCGGTGCCAATCAAGTTCTGTCCTGGAAGGTGTCAAGCTTCTTGAGTGTTGTTGGAACTGCAGTCATCTAGGCAAGTGAGACCTGTGCCTTGTAGATGGTAGGCAGACTTTGAGGAGTCAGGAGGTCAAATACTCACCGTACAATTCCCAGCCTCTGACCTGCACTTGTAGCTACTGTATCTATTTGGGGGGTCCAATTAAGTTTCTGGTCAATGGTAACCCCATGATGTTGATGGTGGTGGATTCAACACTGATAATGCCATCAAACTTTCTATTTTTGGAGATGATTATTGCTTACTCTTGTGTGGCATGAATGTTGCTTGCCACTTATCAGCCCAAGCCTGATTATTGTCCAGGTCTTGCTGGATACAGATACGGCTATGGATGTGGACTGCTTCAGTATCTGGGGAGCATGTAGTTATGTTACTGGGCTAATCCAGGTGCCATGACTAGTAATTTGGAGACACAAGTTCAAATCACACCATGTCAGCTGGGAAACTTAAATTCAATTAAATAAATCTGGAATTTTAAAAAGCTAACATCAGTAATGGTGACCATTACATTATCAGATTGATGTTAAATATCCAGCTGATTCACTAATGTCCTGTAGAGAAGGGAATCTGCCATCCTTGCCTCATTTGTCCTATATGACTTCAGGCCCACAGCAATGTGGTTGACTCTTAGCTGTGCTCTGAAATGGCCTAGAAAGCTATGTCACTGTATTCAAGAAGGTGGCTCACTCTCTCCAAGGCCACTACAAATGGTCAAGAAATGATGGCCTTGCTAATGACACCATGAACAAATAAAGAAAATAAACAGTTCAGTACCTTACTGGGCTTGAAAAAAGTTAGGGACTAGCACTAAGTATGGCATTGATTTAATTCTGAAGACCAATTCTAATCAGAACTTTGAGTTCCATTAATGTGTTCAGTAATCTGAAGTCAAGACATAAATCATGAAAAGCATTGTAACAGATTCAGATGCTCGATACAGTAGGTGCCAAAAGTCATTCATACAATCTTAAAACACAGAAGGTGGCTATTCGGCTCATCACGCCTGTTCTGTCCCATCCCCCCACCATCATTCTTTACTCTTATAAGCCCATAAGACGTAGGAGCTGAAGTAGGCCATTCGGCCCATTGAGTCTGCTCTGCCACTTCAATGAGATCATGGCTGATCTAATAATCCTCAACTCCATTTTCCTGCCTTTTCCCCATAACCCTTGAGTCCCTTACTGATTAAAAATCTGTCTGTCCCAGCCTTGAATATGCTTAACAACCCAGCCTCTAGAGCCCTCTGTGGTAAAGGATTCCATAGGTTCACCACCCTCTGAAAAAAGAAATACCTCCTCATCTCTGTCTTAAATGGGTGACCCCTTACTCTGAGATTATGCCCTCTGGTCCTAGACTCTCCCACAAGGCAAAACAATCTCTAAGCATCTACTCTGTCAAGTCCCCTAAGAATCTTTTATGTTTCAATAAAGTTGCCTCTCATTCTTCTAAACTCCAATGAGTACAGGCCCAACCTACTCAACCTCTCCTCATAAGAAAATCCATCCATAGCTGGAATCAACCCAGTGAACCTTCTCTGGACTGCCTCCAATACCAGTATATTTTTCCTTAGATAAGGGGACCAAAATTGTTCACAGTCTACTAGGTGTGATCTAACTTGTGCCTTGTATAGTTTCAGCAAGACTTCTCTATTTTTATACTCCATTCCCTTTGAAATAAAGGCCAACATTCCATTTGCCTGCCCTATTACCTGTTGAACTTGTATGTTAGCTTTTTGGGATTAATGCACAAGGACTCCCAAACCCCTCTGTGCTGCAGCTTTCTGCAGTCTTTCTCCATTTAAATAATATTCAGCTCCTCTATCCTTCCTGCTAAAGTACTTAACCTCACATTTTCCCACATTATATTCCAAATGCCAAGTTTTTGCCCACTCACTTAACCTGTCTACATCCTTCTGTAGACTCCTTGTGTCATCCTCACCACTTGCCTTCCCACCTGGTTTTGTATCATCTGCAAACCTGGCGATAGTACATTCACTTCCCTCATCTAAGTCACTAATATATATTGTAAATAATTGAGGCCCCAGCACTGATCCCTGTGGCACTCCACTAGTTACAGGTTGCCATCCTGAAAATGCCCCCCCTTATCCCAACTCTCTGTTTTCTATTAGTTAGCCAATCCTCTATCCATGATAATATACTATCCCCAACACCATGGGCTCTTATCTTATTAAGTAGCCTTATGTGCGGTACTTTATTGAATGCCTTTTGGAAATCCAAATATATTGTGTCTACTAGTTCCCCTTTATCTATCTATCCTACTTGTTACCTCCTCAAAGAATTCTAATAAATTTGTTAGGTATGATTTCCCCTTCATGAAGCCATGCTGACTCTGCTTTATTAGATTTTGTAATTCTAAATGCTCTGCTATTACATCCTTTATAATAGACTCCAACACTTCCCCAGTGACAAATGTTAAGCTAACTGGCCTATAGTTGCCTGCTTTTTGTCTCCCTCCCTTTTTCAATAAGGGCGTTACATTGACCGTTCTCCAGTCCTCTGGGTCTTATCCAGAATCTAAGGATTTTTGGAAGATTACTACCAGTGCATCCACTACCTCTGTAGGTACTTCCCTTAATATCCTAGGATGTAACCCATCAGGTCCAGGGGATTTATTGGCCTTTAGCCCCATTAGTTTCCCTAGTACTTCTTCTCTAGTGATAGTTATTTTATTTATTTCCTCCCCCCTTTTTGCCCCTTATTTCATATTTTTGGAATGCTATTAGTGTCTTTTACTGTGAAGACTGAAGCAAAGTATTTATTCAATTCCTCTGCCATTCCTGGTTTCCCATTATTATTTCCCCAGCTTCATTCTCTAAGGGGCCTATGTTCACTTTGGCCTCTCTCTTCCTTTTTATACATTTAAACAAGCTCTTACTGTCCATTTTTATATTACTTGCTCGTTTACCCTCAAAGTTTATTTTCTCCCTCTTTATTAATTTTTTGTTCATCTTTCCCAATCCTCTGCCTTACAATTAATCGTTGCCACATTGTGTGTTTTCTCTTTTAATTTGATACTGTCCTTAACTTCCTTGGTTAACCATGGTTGGTTTATCCTCTTCCTTGAATCCTTCTTCCTCACTGGGATATATATTTCTTGAGAGTCATGAACTATTTTCTTAAACGTCTGCCATTGTTCATTAACCATCTTTCCTGCTAAACTGCTTTCCCAGTCCGCTCTAGCCAAATCTGCTCTCATTCCATTGTAATAATTCTTATTTAAGTTTACTACATTTGTTTCTGACCCAAGTTTCTCACTCTCAAACCAAATGCTAAATTCTACCATGTTATGGTCACTGTTTTCTCGGGGAATCCTTTACTCTGAGATCGTTCATTAAACCTGCCTCATTACACATTCCCAGATCCAAAATAGCCTGATCCCTGGTTGGATTCACAACATATTGTTCTAAGAAACTGTCCCAAGTACACTCTATGAATTCTCGCTCCCATAACTGCCATTTACTATAACTATTAGCAGGGCTAATTCTTTGCGTCCGCACTGATACACCAGTCTTTTATCTTATCAGTTACTGAGTGTTGTATAGATCTTCTGGATGGGTCTGTTCTTAATCCACAATGCAACTTTTGTCATTTAGACTGTTGCAGGTACTGGTGAAGGATGGAAGTTCCGCTTTGTATCCAGTATAATAATGGAACATTCACAGACTCCTCTAACAGAGAGGCTGATTGCATTAATTCACATTCCAGCAGTGAAGAGAAAGCAGCAAACAGTAGCAAATTGGGGCCAACCAAGAAAGAAAAGGAGAAAAAGGAAAGAGAGAAAAAACAGTGAAAAGGAGAAAATGAAAGAGGAAAGAAAAGGCTGATAGAAAGAAGCTGAATTCACGTAGCATCTTTCATGACTTCAGACGCCCCAAAGTGCTTTACAACAAGTGAAGTATTTTTTGAAGTGTAGTCAATTTTGTAATCCAGGAAATGTGGCGGGCAATTTGTACACAGCAAGATCCCACAAAAACACAACGTGATAATGGCCAGATAATCTGTTTCAGTGGCACTGGATGAGGGATAAAGATTGGGCAGGCATTCCGGGATAACTCCCTTGTTCTGCTTCAAAATATTGGCATGATGTTTCTTACGTCCATCTGGGAGCGCAGATGTAGGAGTGTAACATCTCATCTGAAAGGCTCAGTACTGTGCCGGAGCGTCAGCTTTGATTATGCGCTTGAGTCTCTGGAATGGGAATTAATGCCGCAACTTTCTGACTCACAGATGAGAGTGCTACCAACCGAGCCACAGCTGACAACAACAGTACTATAAATGCACATGAATTGCCATAGATGTCTGCATGTAAAAAATTTAAGATATTTTCATGTCGAGACAGTTGGGAAGTGTAAGATTTCCTTTCCGGATGGCTTCACACAATTTAGCTGGGTTCAGTGTCTCAGCATTTAGAAGATTGCAAAGTGTATTGACTAAAAGCTCAGTGGTGTACACTCCAGTACCACGTAGCTCTGTGGTAACTGAGGAATATATTAAATACGAGCGGAGATTAGTTGCATTGCTCTTTTAAGTGTTCGTGGTCCACTGCATTGACCTGCCAAATGTAATAGTCACAAGGACTCTTGATAGATATAAAATATTTAAATGAAAAGGAAAAAAAAGAAATCACTAAGCACATTTTAGTGCAAGTAAAATGTTAATTTTCTCTTTGTGATGCATCAACAAAATTCTAATCATCTAATTCAATTCTATTTTCTTGTTCTACCAAAGTTATAGGCTTGCGAACATCTCTTATAAATTTTGCTGTTACTCACATCCTGATGAACTGTTGAAATCCCTACTTCAACCTTCTACTCTCAATTCCTACAGCATCAATGGGAAAGTGGGAATATTCCATTTCTTTTACAAGAACGAGGCACCCCCACATGCTCAGTTGATGATTGCATTATACAAGATGCCACGGCTTTTTCTTTGACCAGGTCAGAGCCCGAACCCACCAACACAGTGCTTCCCAAACTTTATCCCACCGCGACCCCATTTTTAATGCTTTCAGCCCCAGAGTGTGAGCCAGGGGAAGGAGAGGCTGGCAGGGGGTGGGGGTGGGGGGGCGGGATGGAGAGCTGCGGGGGCAATTGTTCTTCCCGCAACAGTTTTGAAAACTTCGATGGGGCCTTGGAACTAAGAATCGTGGTGCGCCCACATAATGAAGCCTTGGCGCCAATCCCAGGACGGTCCCGTCCGAGCCTCCGCTTGACAGTCGACATCGATGCCTCAGAGCTCGCGACCCCAAATGATCGTCCCACAGCCCCAGTTTGGGCACCAACAGCGTGTAAAAATAATCTTGTACAGCTGAATACAACAGTAAAAGAAACCTTGTTTGCCCATCCTGCCACCCCTCTTCGTTTATACTGATGTTTTAGTATGAGTGAAAGAACGTGCATCCTAATCATCCTTCCTCCAATTCAGTAAAGCCCCACCATTCACAATTTCCCCTTTCGCGAATTTGCTTACCTATTCAAAAGTCTTTGTACACTAGGCCCAAATGTTCACTTATCCACGGTGTTGAAAATAAAAAAAATAGAAGAATTTTTTGAAATTCAGCGATTTACAAAACACCGAAAAAAAAAGAAAAAGTGTCGAAATGAAGTTAAAAGAATGGAAAGTGTCCGTGACTTATTTCCTGCAGTAGGAAGTGTGCACTGCTTGTGCTTTGGCTGTCATTGTTTACATGTGGATGTTCCTCGTTGCTGCGATTTAATGTCTGATCACAGTTCAGTATCTGGGCAAACTTCACCAGAATTCCTGAAACAGCTTGGCCCCTGTCCTTGTGCCTGGCTGACTCAGTCCTACACAAGACTCATCAGCTCAATCTCAGTCCCGAAGGTGCGACATATGGCAAAGGATCATTGCCATTCCAAAACCTAGAAAAGATCTCACATTGGCGGCCAGCTATTGACCGATTTCACTACTTTCTGTCTGCTTTAAGGTCTTGGACCATCTGATCCTGCAACGCATATCTCCGGAAGGAGAGACCATGTTGACCAAGTTGGTTTCCGTAAGCACATGTGATCGAGTTCTGGCACTCACCACCCGCATCGCAAATAGCTTCCAAAAGAACCTGAAGATAGGCCTGGAGCTACTGACCCTCACAGCTGCCTTTGATACAGTATGACACACTGGCCGGCTCCTAAAGCTGACCAGGGTGCCTCCAACCTGGGTCGGGACAATTGTTGAAACACTCCTTCGCGACAGATGATTCAGAGTCCTCCTGGGGTGAGGGAGAAGTATTTGAACAATGGACTACCACAGGGCTCAGTGCTCACCCCAACCCTGTTCAACGTATAAACAATTGGCCTGCCAACAGCCATGTACCGCAAGTTCATCTATGCTGATGACCTCTGTTGTGCCACTCAAGCTCCATCCTTCTGCACTCCGGACCAGATCCTTAACAAAGCCATTACAAAGTTTACGGACTACTGCAGCACAAGGCATCTCATGTTAAATCCCTCTAAAATCCCTCTTAAATCCCTCCAGTGTATTCTACCTCTACAATGCCAGTGCCAAAAAAAATTGTTTATCTATGTAGATAGCCAGAGATTACAGCATGATCCCAACCCAACATACTTGGGAGTGACTCTAGTATTCTCTCCTTCCAGGAATATCTGAAGAAAACACCGGCAAAGGTCAAAACCAGAAACAACCTATTAAGCAAACTTGCTGGATCTACATGGGATGCTGCTGCCACAACACTCTGGACCTCGGCATTTGCCCTATCATACTCTGCGGCAGAGTACCGTGCACCTGCCTGGCAGAGGGCGTCTCACACACACACCCATCTTGCTGAGGCTCAACTGAATGCAACAATGGCGCATCATAACTGGAACTCTCTGCTCAACACCCTTCCCCTGGCTTCCTGCCCTTGTCAACATTACCCCACCACACATCTGCCAATAACTGACAAAAAAAAACACAAGCTGGTTGAAACCGTTTGTGCTGCACCTCACTTACCACTCCATGATGCCCATTGAACCCACCTACTGCCCGCCTTCCATCTCAGCGCCCCATATGGAGCACCCTTCCTGAACAAGATCTACCAGCAGACTTCCGCTGGATCATGGAATGGGAAACATGGGAAATCACTAACAAGTTTCTTGTGACAAACCCCATCTGTCGAATGGCAGGCTTTGAACTACAACGGTGAGAGTGCCCCTTGCCAAATAGGTTCAGGACAGGTCAGGGTCCCTGTGCGGACAATCGTTACCACTTGGGCCTCAGTACAAACCCCTTATGCACTAGTCGAAAGTCTCAAACCATGCTACACATTACCAAGGAGTGTCCCCTCTACAGACTAAGTGGCAGATTAATCACCCTAAACTCAGCAAATGAGGAGGCTGTCGCTTGGCTTCATGGATTTGCATTCACTAGATAAATACATTTAAGCTTGTACAGTACTGTATTTAAAAATGAGCGAGTCAGGGCCAAGCAGCAAACATCCTAGAAAAGTGGTGACACTTGTCCAAAAAATGACAATATTAGATAGATTGAAAAATGGTGCTACTGCTACCATGCTGGTCAGGGAATACAGAGTCAATGAAACTACAGTCAGCTACATTAAGCAGAAAGAAGATAAAATAAGGGCCAATGTTAGTGTTTCTAGTAGTCGTACTGCCAGTTAACCTTTGTAAGTGGGGGAGATCCGTGCTTGGAAGAAATGAATAAGTTACTAAACATGTGGATAGAGCACCAGCAACAAAGGAGGACCCCAGTGAACGGTCAAATCAATAGAAATGAGGCGCTTGAATTGCACTGGCAGATAAAAAGTAGTAAAGAGGGTAGTGCTGGTATTACTGGTGATAATAGTGAGGAGGGGGTCTCTCCTTTGCCTTCCAGAGGATTCACAGCTAGTACAGGATGATCTGATCACTTTAAAAAGCATTTTGGTCTATGTAATGTGAAGTTGTGTTTGTGTGTGCGTGTGTGTGTGTTGGGGGGGTGGTGGTGGGTCGGCGGGGGGAGAGAGAGAGAGAGGGGGGAGGAGGGGGCAGAGGGGAGGGGGAGGGGAGAGGGGGGCTGTGTCAGCTGACCATACAGCTGCAAGAGGGCTTTCCAAGGTGCTGCTAGAATGAATTGAGGAGAGAGGGTTCCAGGTGAAGCGGGTCTTTAACGCAGATGAAGCTGGCCTGTCCTGGAAGAAAATGCCAAATAGGATTTACATTTCCAAAGAAGAAAGAACAGCACTTAGTTTTAAAGCTGCAAAGAACAGGCTAACACTCTTACTATGTGCCACTGTGGCTGGTTTCAAATGTAAATCAATACCGGCTTTTGGTCAAAAAACCCTCAAGCTCTTAAAGGGAAAAATAAATCTCACCTACCAGATTTTTGAAAGGCTAACAGCAATGCCTGGGTTACCACAGCAGTGCCTGAAGACTGGTTTGAGAATTGCTTTCTGCATCAGAAGGACTAATCTGAGAGAAAGTAACTTGTCCTTCAAGGTCTTACATATCCTTGATGCACCTGGACATCCACACTCTCATGCAGATAGCCCTCCAGACACTGACGTTTTGTTTTTACCCCCAAATATGACCTCACTTATCCAGCCAATGGACCAGGGGGCTATTGCATCCTTCAAAGCTTACTACACCCGTAGAAGTTTCAACCACATCCTCAGTCTTATGGAAGTAAACCCTTTGACCGTGATTGCTGGAAGGAATTCAACATCCTCACAGCAACAGGGATAACTAAGGACTGATGGGGTGAGGTCAGAGAATCATCTATAAATGCCTGCTGGGAAAAAAAGGTGGGCCTGAGGCTGTGAATGATTTCACAGGGTTGCCTAGTGTGGACGCTGAAGTAACCCAGATCATTGAGTTGGCAAAACAAGTTGGAGGAGAGGCATTTGAAGACCTGGCCACAGATGAAGTAGAGGAACAGCTCCAGTCTCATGAAGAGGAACTCTCTACAGAAGAAGTGGTGGAACTGATTAAATTGAGTGAATTTAAACAGGAGCTGGAAGAAGAGTCAAGGAATGTTCATTTTACACCTAAGATGATGGCAGACCTCATAAAATCAGTTGAAGATTTGAAAAAAACAGGTGACAGTTGATGATACAAACATGGAAAGAAGCATTGTCAGTCGTAGAGTGATTGACGCTGCTATTGTTCCTTACCGAGGACATTACAACATTGAAAAACAAAAATCGAAGCAGCCAAGAGTAACATGTGTTTTTTTTTATTCACATCAACATCAACATCAGCCACTTCACCCAATCCGTCCACCTCCACACTCAATTAAAGTACAGTATTGTAAGTGTAACAAATTTTACATTATTCCTGTTTCATCGCTTTATTAAACAATTTTCTCCAGTAAATTTCCCTTAAATTTATTAACAGAGGCCGGAATTTTCCAGCTCCACTGTGGTGGGAACCGCCACAGGAGATTTGGCGACCCTGATAAAAGTTTGGAAAATCCCACCCACAGGGCTGAATATTTGCGTCAGTGAGCGGGGGCGGGGCCCGCTCGCCGACGCGAAAATGACGCGGGATGATGTCAGGGGGAACCCCCAACATCATCGCGCCCCATTTAAATCTTCAGGAAGGCGGGGGCGCAGCAAAATCAGCTGTCCGCCCGCCGACCTGTCAGTGGCCAATTGAGACCATTGACAGGATCATTAAAACAATTAAAGGACCTGACCGTCCGACCTTAAGGTTGGCGGGCAGGCCAGGAACCCCGGCGGCTAATAGATAAAACATGAAACCTCATCCACCGGCGGGATGAGGTTTCATGTAGGGATTTTAAAAAGTTCATTAAAGTTTCAGTGAAATTTATTAACATGTCCCATCTCGTCTGACATTGTCACATGAGGGGGACATGTTAAGGAATTTTTCATTTTCCTATTTTTCAAGTTTATAAAGCTGTCAGTGATCTCCCTGAGAGGGGAGGAGGGGGGGTGTTAAACCAGATTGGCAGGGGGCTGGGGAGCTGAGGGCGAATTCAGAGCAGGGAATGGGAGATGGAGAATTAGTGAGTGAGTCTGAAAGATAGAAGCACAGGTTAAAAAGTGTATAGACAGGAGTTTGGCAGTGTTAAAATGTTAATAAGTGTATATCTAAATGCAAGGAGTATAGCAAATAAAGCCAATGAGCTGAGGGCACAGATAGACACACGGCAGCACAATATCATCGCTCCAATGGAAACTTGGCTTAAAGAGGGGCAAAAATGGCAGCTCAACATCCCTGGATATATCAAGTTTTCAAGCAGGATAGAGAGGGGGATAAAAAAGGTGGGGGAATAGCATTATTGGTTATAGAAACAATTACAGCTGTGAGAAGGGATGACATATTAAATGAAGCACCACATGAGGCCATATGGGTTGAGTTCAGAAGTAAAAAAGGGGCAGCCACACTGTTAGGCGTGTACAATAGACCCCCAAAGAGTGGAAGGGAGTTAGAAGAGCAAATATGCAGGCACATTTCAGAATGCAAAAACAATAGGGCAGTAGCAGTTGGAGACTTCAACTACCCTAATATTAAATGGAATATAAACAGCATGAAGGGCACAGAGGGCCCAAAATTCATGAATTGCATTCAAGAGAACTTCTTCAGCCAGCACGTAACAAGCCCAAATGAGAGGGTGCACAGTTCTAGATTTAGTCTTAGGAAATGAAGCTGGGCAAATGGATGAAGTAGCAGTGGGGAACCATTTTGGAGATAGTGACCATAGTACAGTCAGATTTAGCATCATTATGGAAAAGGGCAAAGATAGAACAGGAGTAAAAATTCTAATTTGGGGGAAGACAACGTTTACAAAGCTGAGAGGTGAGCCGGTGAAAGTGGACTGGATACAGCTATTAGAAGGGAAAACAGTGTCAAGTCAGTGGGAGGCATTCAAAAGTGACATTGTACGGGCACAGTGTAGACATGTCCCCAAGAAGAAAAAGGGTGGTCCTGCCAAATCTAGAGCCCCCTGGTTATCCAGAAGCGTAAAGGGTAAGAGAAAGCAGAAAAAATGAGTTTATGACAGTCACAAAATGCTTAATACTGTAGAAAGCCGCGAGGAGTATAGGAAGTAAAAAAGAAAAGCAGGTAAGCAAAGAGAGTATGTGAAAAAAAACATTGACCGGTAAAATCAAAGAAAACCCAAAGATGTTTTACCAGTAAATTAAGAGCACGATGATAACTAAGGAAAGGATGGGGCCTATCAGAAATGTACATGGTAACTTGTGCATTGATGTTGAAGATGTGGGCAGGGTTCTCAATGAGTATTTTGTCTCTGTCTTCACTAAGAAGAGGGATGAAGCAGAAATTCTAGTTAAAGAGGAGGAGTGTGTATTATTAGATACCATAAGCATAATGACAGGTGAAGTACTGGAGGGACTGGCATCCTTGAAGGTGGGTAAATAACCAGGGCCGGATAGACTGTATCCCAGGCTGTTAAAGGAAGCCAGAGTGGGAATAGTGGGTGCTCTGAGGATCATTTTACAATCCTCACTAGATAATTGGAGGTCTGTGAATGGTGTACCGGTATTTAAAAAGGGCGCGAGGGATAGGACAGAAAATTATAGGCCAGTCAGTCTGACTTTGGTGGTGGGAAAATTATTGGAATCAATTTTGAGAGACAGTATAAGCAGTCACTTAGAAAGGCACAGATTGATCAGGGATAGTCAACACGGTTTTGTTAGGGGAAGATCGTGTCTTACTAACTTAATAGAATTCTTTGAGGAAGTAACAAGGGGGATTGATGAGGGTTGTGCAGCAGATGTTGGCTACATGGATTTCAGTAAGGCAATTGACAAGGTCCCACATGGCAGACTGGTCAGAAAAGTGAGATCCAATGGGGTACATGGGGGTGGCGAGTTGGATCCAAAATTGGCTCAGTGACAGGAAACAAAGCGTAATGGTCGTTGGATGTTTTTGCAAATGGAAAGTGTTTTCAGTGGTGTTCCACAGGGCTCAGCGTTGTGGCCTTTGCTATGTGTCATATATATTAAAGATGTGAACTTAAATGTGGGAGACATGATAGGGAAATTTGCAGATAACACAAAAATTTGCCTCAAAGTTGATAGTGGAGAGGATAGCTATTGTCCCCAGAATGGTACTAATGGTTTGGTTGAGTGGGCAGAGAAGTGGCAAATGCAATTCAATCCAGAGAAGTGTTAGGTAATGCATTTGGGGTGGGCAAACAAAGCAAGGGGACTACTCAATAAATGGGAGGATATTGAGAGGGATTGAGGAAGTGAGAGGCCTTGGAGTGCATGTCCACAGGTCCTTGAAGATGGCAGGACAGGTGGATAAGGTGGTAGAGAAAGTATATGGAATGCTTTCCTTTATTGGACAAGGTATTGATTACAAAAACAGGGACGTAATGCTGGAACTGTATAAAACACTGGTTAGCCTTAGCTGGAATTTTGTGTACATTTCTGATCACCACATTACTAGAAGGACATAATTGCTCTGGAGAGAGTACAGAGGAGATTTACAAGAATGTTGACAGGTCTTGAAAATTGCAGCTATGAAGAGAGATTCAATAGCTAGGACTGTTTTCCTTAGGACAGAGAAGGCTGAAGGGTGACTTAATTGAGGTCTACAAAATTATGAGGGGCCTAGATAGGGTAGACAAGAAAAATCTGTTTCCCCTGGCTGAGGGGTCAGTTACCAGAGGGCATAGATTTAAGGCGATGGGTAGTAGGATTAGAGAGGGCTTGAAGGAAAACATTTACACCCGGAGGGTAGTAGGCGTCTAGAATTCACTGTCTTAGTTGAGGCTGAAACGCTCAACTCATTTAAAAGGTGCCTGGATCTGCATCTGAAGTGCTGTAACCTGCAAGGATACGGACCAGGTGTTGGAGAGTGGGATTTAAAATGAATGGCTATCTTCTTTGTTCTCTTTTATGGTTGTCGCTGACACGATGGGCTGAATGGCCTCTTTCTGTGCCAAGACTTTTCTATGGTTCTATGTGGACTCTAGATGTAGTCGCCCAAAATATCAGAGTCAGCATGGATTTGTGAAGAGTCCTGTCTGATTGATTTAGTTGTATTTTTGAAGAGGTCACTGCCACGCTGAACAGGGAGAGTTAATAGATGTTGATTAAGAAGGCATTTGATATAGTTCCACACAAGAACTTATAAGCAAAATGAAAATACGTAGAATTGGTGTTAATCTTGTGACATGGGCTCATAATTAGCTCCGACACAGAAGACAGAGTAAAGGTAAAGGAAATGTACTGTTTGGTGGGATATGTGATATATGGTATTCCGCTAGGATCTATTCTGGGGCTCCAGTTCTTCACTACATATATTAATGACTTGTCCTCTCTAATCCTACTACCAATGGCTAAAAGAGTAGAGAGTTATATTTCCAAGTTTGCAGATGGTGCTAAGTTAGAGGTGCAGTGCGGATGGGTAAGGACGTTACAAAGGAACAAAGGCAGGATAAGTGAGTGGACAAAACTATGGCAGAGAGAGTTCAATGTAGTGGGGGGGGCGGGGGGGGGGGGGGAGATGCTGTGATCAGATAATTTGGAATATTTTCTTAATGGTGAGAGACTAGGGGCAGAATTGTATGCCCCTCTCTGTGCAAATTTAGTGGCAAGGGGGCATTTAATCAAGCAGGAGGGTGGTGGGCACAGATCTTGCCAGCATCCTGTCTCCATCCTAATTAAGTGAAGGCCTGTGGATGGCGTTCTGGCCCCACTGCCAATTAAAGCCCTTAAGTGGTGAATTAATACTCACTTGACGGCCTCATTCCACCACCACTGGTGTTAACCCAGTGGTGGCCGGGGAAAGCACCATGCAAGGCACACAACAAGGAAACAAAAATAGCTGGAAAATCTCAGCAGGTCTGACAGCATCTGCGGAGAGGAACACAGTTAACGTTTCGAGTCTGTATGACTCTTCAACAGAACTAAGGAAAAATAGAAAAGAGGTGAAATATAAGCTGGTTTAAGGGGGGGTGGGACAGGTAGAGCTGGATAGAGGGCCAGTGATAGGTGGAGATAACCAAAATATGTCATAGACAAAAGGACAAAGAGGTGTTGACGGTGGTGATATCAGCTAAGAAATGTGCTAATGGTGACATTAAGGGTAGAAAGCAGGACAAGCAAGGTACAGATAGACCTAGTGGGGGTGGGGTGGAGGGAAGGGATCGAAATAGGCTAAAAGGTAGAGATAAAACAATGGATGGAAATACATTTAAAAATAGTGGAAATAGGTGGGAAAAGAAATATCTATATAGATTATTGGAAAAAGGGGGATCGGAAAGGGGGTGGGGTTGGAGGAGAGAGTTCATGATCTAAAGTTGTTGAACTCAATATTCAGTCCGGAAGGCTGTAAAGTGCCTAGTCGGAAGATGAGGTGCTGTTCCTCCAGTTTGCGTTGAGTTTCACTGGAACATTGCAGCGGGCCAAGGACGGACATGTGGGTATGAGAGCAGGGTGGTGTGTTGAAATGGCAAGCGACAGGGAGGTCTGGGTCATGCTTGCGGACAGACCGAAGGTGTTCCGCAAAGCGGTCACCCAGTCTGCGTTTGGTCTCTCCGATGTAGAGGAAACCGCATTGGGAGCAGCGAATGCAGTAGACTAAATTGAGGGAAGTGCAAGTGAAGAGTCATACGGACTCGAAACGTTAGCTGTGTTCCTCTCCGCAGATGCTGTCAGACTTGCTGAGTTTTTCCAAGTATTTTTGTTTTTGTTTCGGATTTCCAGCATCTGCAGTTTTTTGCTTTTAACACAACTAGAAAACCCTGGTGTGTTTGCTTGCAGGCTCCCAGAGAGGGTCCCTCATTCAAAGGCACTCTGTTCCTGATCAAGGGACCCTGCATCAGGAAGGAGGGGTTGCTCCTGAGAGCTACCCTGCTGTCCTTGCTGCCGGCCCACCTCTCCCACAAACCCCCACCTGACAATCTCCCTCCAGCCGTCACTCACCTCTGGCATGGGATCCAGCAATGAGGTGGGTGTCATACCAGCAGCAGCCACCACCTCCTTGGTGGTACTGCCATTCAATAGAGCTGCTGGCCTCTGGTTGGCTGGCAGCTCTTGGTGGGCGGGACTTCCACCCCTGGGGTCCTTGATCCAGGCGAAGGCCCACTGCTGGCTTGTTAAATGCCTGATTGGCACATGACGTGGTGGGCTTTCCAGAAAAGAGGTAATGCTGGGCCCTTGCCGGCTCTCCAGCAGGTGGTGGAGACCTCCGACACTGCCACAAGGTTCTGCCCTGGGAGTTGTGGGGAAGCAAATGGATATAGCTGTTCATATACACAAACCACTAAACTCTCTTACACAGGTTTAAAAAAAAGCAACCAAAAAGGCTAATGAAATGTTGGCCTTTATCACAAAGGGACTGGAATACAGAAATGATGCTTCAGTTGTACGGAATCTTTTCTTAAGCACACTCTTCCTTATGTGCATAAATGATATATAATATATATCAGAGTTATCAACAGGATTTGAATTTGTATCAGTTCTCTGAATCCCTCCTCAATCAAAGTGATGTCTGGGGCTCAGGCAGCCATGTAAATCAAATTAAACCTCCATTTACAGAACTGTTGAGATTTGCACAATTACCTTGAACAAATGTAAAATGCATGTCAAGTGACATAATAAGGAAGACGACAACACCCATTACACTCATGACTGTCCTTATTCACATTGACTAAAATAAGTTATCAAATGCTTTTTTAAAAAAATTTGCACAGGAAAAGTTGGCTTCATTTGATAACATTTTTCCATTCGACCACAACTCATTCACAATGCGAGTTACATCACACCGACACAGCAGGCCGGAATAACCCCCTTCTGTTGCAGTAACCATTCTATGCTTCTACAATACTGCCCAGTAACCATCATCTAAGTAACAGTTTTTAACACTGTTTCATATATTCCTTTTGGTTTTCTTTAACATGACAAACGGTGCTCATATAAAAAAAAATCACCAAGAAATGTTGGTTCTGAGGAATCTAACATTTTCTATTTCAGGCACAGGCAAATACAGAAAAAAAAAACTCCTCCGCTCTGTCCAAATTATCTCAGAGCAGTAGCCCCATGTAGGCTACAGCACTTCTTTTTTATTTTACCACACCAACCAGTTAATGGGCCCCATGAGAATATTGGATTCAGGCAGTTTTGTGCTGTGGGTTCACATGCAAGCGAAAACTGTCTAACTGAAGTAATCAAGTTGTTCTTCGGGTCCTTGCTGTGCACAAAGTAGCCCTGCTAACTTACATGAGCCTGAGAGCACTTCAAAAGCAATTCTTGGAACATGAAACACTTTAAGGCATTCCTGAAAGATATGTTCAGCTGCTTAAATGCAAGTGTTTGCCTCTCTCTCTCTAACGTTAAACCAAGTACCTCATTATAGCGTGATGAACATCCCATTCTTTGTGAAAATAATCACTTGAAAATAAATGCACACTCATTCCATTTGATATCTTATACTTACTGTAGGAGCAACCATAAAGCTCAACTCTCATTCCTATTCTACCGGTAGGATTCCACTCGAGAGGGGCAAAGCGAAGGAACCTGGCTCTGATGGAGTACTGTAGTTTGTAGTGCACAACACTGTCTGCATTAGAGTTTCCTGGAAAAGCCTATGAAGAAAGATGACAGAAAGAGATTAATAATGACAACTTTCAATCATTAATTCCTTAATTACTCCTTACACCCCAAAGAAGCAATAAGACAACTGAGTTAGTGTTACTGTCTTTAAGCTCAAAGGTTTTTCTGATAAAATGAACATTTTGGTCAGTTTTTATTAAGTAAGTCTATCTTCATTGTTTTTTTTTACCTTCTGGTCTATTTCCTGTTTGTAACATCTATTTAGCTCTTTCATTTTGCAATAAAGATTTGCTATGTGTCAGTGACATTGTAAACACAACTTTATAATCAACGCAATCATTTAGAAATGTTTTAAGATTTCACATTACCAGTCATGGAGATGTTTCTCTTTGTTCAAGAAAAGAAAACAGGACTTGCGTTTATATAGCACCTTTCGTGACCTCAGGACATCCCAAAGCACTTAACAGCAATTGAAACGCCTTTGAAGAATAGTCACTGTTGTAATGTAGGAAACACAGCAACCAACTTGCACACAGCAAGCTCCCACAAACAGCTATGTGATAACCACCAGGTAATCTCTTTTTGCGATGTTGATTGAGGGATAAATATTGGCCTGGACAGTGGGGATAACTCCCCTGCTCTTCTTCAGAATAATGCCTGGGACCCTTTACATGAGAAAATCAGAATCACAGAATTGCTATGGTGTAGAAGGAGGCCATTCGGCCCATTGTGTCTGCACCGGCTGTCTGAGCATTTTAACTTAGTGCAAGTCTCCTGTCTTTCCCCTGTAACCCTGCACATTGTTTCTATTTAAATAATCATCCAATGCCCTCTTGAATGGCTCATTCGAACCTGCCTCCACCACACTCCCAGGCAGTACATTCCAAACCCTAACTACGCGCTGTGTGAAAAAGTTTTTTTCTCACTTTGCATTTGCTTCTTTTGCAAAACACAAAACTGTGCCCTCTGGTTCTCGATCCATTTACAAGCGGGAACAGTTTCTCCCTTTCTACGTTGTCTAGACCCCTCATGATTTTGAAAATTTATATCAAGTCTCCACTTAGCCTTCTCCTCTCCAAGGAAAACAGTCCCAACTTCTCCAATCTTTCCTCATAACTGAAGCGTCTCATCCCTAGAACCATTCTCGCAAACCTCTTCTGCACTCACTGCAATGCATCATATCCTTCCTATAGTGTGGCACCCAGAACTGTACACAAAACTCCAGCTGAGGAAGGGCATTGGTTTAGTGTTTCATTGAAGATGGTATCTCCAATCGTGCAGCACTCCCTCAGTACTGCATTGGAGTTTCAGCTTTCATTTTTGTGCTCAATTCCTGGAGTAGGTTTTGAACCCAGAGCTTTCCAACGCGCATGTAAGAGTACAACTGACTGAGCCACAGTTAACCTTGTTGGGTTAAGTGCAACAATTTAATTAAGCTATTCTTCATAAACTGGCTTAAAATATCATTTAACTTAGAAATCAGAGGAAGTCTTCTCTTGTTTTTCCCTCAACATTTTCTTTCTCACTCATTTTCCTTTATTGCTCCATCAGAGTCACATTCCCATTTTCTCTTTGTTTCATTCAAATGTTGAAACTGAGTAATCATGCTTCCTTCTTTTCTCATTATATCATTTCTTTCTGCTCCTTTTGTTTGAGCTATTATTAATTTCACATCTATTTTATATTAGTATGTTTCATAGAACCTTTACCCTCTTCTATCACCTGAGTCCCTGTTCATCGTTTAAGCCCTATACTCAACTCCTCCAATTGTTGAACAGGTTAAAATAAGATGTAGGGAACTTGCAAGCTCTTCAATTAAAACGAGCAAGAATAACAGAACGGTGTAAACTGCAAGAGCTTGCAATGTATATTACCATGCACTATTGTGTTGTCAGCTCACAAGAGAACATCGATAGGTCATACGCAGATTCACCTATGGCATGACACTGACAGCATACAATACTGAAAGATTGTAGAGTCTGTCACCTTTTCACAAGGAGCGTACTTCTTTGAACCTATTAACCCTGGGACAATGTGGAGTTTGTTCAATGCAAATCCAAGCATAAAGGCCATCTAATTCTGGAATGAACAAAATCAGGAAGGCTAAAGGCAATGGACACTGGAAAGGCTTTGGGTCCTAATAACATTCCACCAATAGTATCAAAAGCTTGTGCTCCAGAACTAGCCGCGCCCCTAGCCAAGCTGTTCCAATACAGCTACAACACTGGCATCTAGCCGACAATATGGAATATACCCAAATGTATCCTGTCCACAAAAAGCAAGACAAATCCCCTCGATCATCAGCAAAGTGATGGAAGACATCATCAGCGCTATCAAGCAGCACTTAGACAGTTTGGGTTCCATCAGCACCTCATTATCGCCTTGGTCCAAACATAGACAAAAGGGCTGAACTCAAGAAGCGAGGTGAGAGTGACCACCCTTGACATCAAGGCAGCATGTGACTGAGGAGCCCTGGCAAAATTGAAGTCAATGGGAATCTGGTGGAAAACTGTCCACTGGTTGAAGTCATACCTGGCACAAAGAAAGATGGTTGTGGTTGTTGGAGTCCAATTATCTTAGTGCCAGGACATCGCCGCAGGAGTTTCACAGGGTAGTGTCCTAGGCCCAGCCATCTTCAGCTGCTTCATCAATGACCTTCCTTCCATCATAAGGTCAGAACTGGGGATGTTCGCTGATGATTGCACAATGTTCAGCACCATTCGCAACTCCTCAGATACTGTAAGAATCTGCACCAATATGCAGCAAGATCTGGACAACATTCAGGCTTGAGCTGATAAGTGGCAAGTAACATTCCAGGGAGCAGAGTCGGAGGGCGGAGTTCCAGAGAGGTGAGTATAAAACCTTACCTCGGGGATCCGCGGCCTAGTTCCAGGGAGCAGGGTCGGAAGGCGGAGGTCCAGAGAGATGAGTATAAAAACCTGACCTCGGGGATTCGCAGACCTCGGGTCTTAAAAAAAAAATTAAAAGTGGCATCACGGTAAATCTGTGACCTGACTGGCTGGTAGAGAATCTGCACTGAATTTGAAACTGAAACACTGTTAAACTAATTAAACCAAATAAATTAATCACTTAATTAATAAGTAGAGGGTATCTAGACCAGAATCAGGGGATTACTGTTCTTAGAATTTAGCATTTATAGTAGAAATCTAGCCCTAGGGAACGTATAGTTAATAAGGAGTCAAGAAGTAATTATTAGATTTAAATTAATTTATTAAATAGGTCTAGAAATGGCAGTTGCTGGGGTGAAGTGCTTCATCTCTGAGACGTGGGAAATCTATGACGCTTCAAGTGTTCCAGACAACTACATCTGCAGGAAGTGCACCCAATTGCAGCTCCTCACAGACCGCATGGATCGGTTGGAGCAGCAGTTGGATGCACTTAGGAGCACTCAGGTGGCGGAAAGAGTCATAGACAGGAGTTTTACAGACGTGGTCACACCCAAGGTACAGACAGATAGATGGGTGACCGCTAGAAGGGGCAGGCAGTCAGTGCAGAAATCCCCTGTGGCTGTCCCCCTCTCTAACACGTATACCGTTTTGGATACTGTAGGGGGGGATGGCCTATCAGGGGAAAACAACAGCAGTAGCCAGAGCAGTGGCACCACGGCTGTCTCTGTTGTTCAGCAGGGCAGGGTCAAAGCACAGAAGAGCAATTGTCATAGGGGACTCTATAGTCAGGGGCTCAGATAGGCGCTTCTGTGGTCATGAAAGAGACACCAGGATGGTATGTTGCCTCCCTGGTGCCATGGTCCAGGATGTCTCTGATCGGGTACGGGACATTCTGAAGGGGGAGGGAGAACAGCCAGAGGTCGTGGTACACATTGGTACTAACGACATAGGCAGGAAGAGTGACGAGGTCCTGCAGCGGGAGTTCAGGGAGTTAGGCAGGAAGTTAAAAAACAGGACCTCTAGGGTTGTAATCTCAGGATTACTCCCTGTGCCACGTGCCAGTGAGGCTAGAAATAGGAAGATAGTGCAGCTGCACACGTGGCTGAACAGATGGTGTAGGAGGGAGGGTTTCCGATATCTGGATCATTGGGATCTCTTCCGGGGCAGGTGGGACCTGTACAAGAAGGACGGGTTGCATCTAAAATGGAGGGGCACGAATATCCTGGCTGCAAGGTTTGCTAGTGTCACTCGGGAGGGTTTAAATTAGTATGGCAGGTCAGTGCGAACCAGAGCAATAGGTCAGCAGGTGAAATAAAGGACTGGGAACCAGTGAATATGGCCTGTAGGACTAAGAGGAAGGGCAGGCAGGGGGAAATTACTGAACACAGTGGGACTGGGGGTCTGAAATGCATTTGTTTCAATGCGAGAAGTATAACAGGCAAGGCAGATGAGCTTAGAGCTTGGATTAGTACTTGGGACTATGATGTTATTGCTATTACAGAGACTTGGTTGAAGGATGGACAGGATTGGCAGATAAACGTTCCAGGATTTAGATGTTTCAGTCAGGATAGAGAGGGATGTAGAAGAGGTGGGGGAGTTGCACTGCTGGTTAAGGGGACTATCACAGTTGCACGACAGGAGGACACCTCGTTGGGCTCATGCAGCGAGGCAATATGGGTAGAGCTCCAGAATAGGAAGGGTGCAGTCACAATGTTGGGGGTTTACTATAGGCCTCCCAATTGCCGGCGGGAGATTGAGGAACAGTTATGTAGGCAGATTTTGGAAAGATGTAAGAGCAATAGGGTTGTTGTGGTGGGTGATTTTAACTTTCCCTATATTGACTGGGAATCACTTAGTGCTAGGGGTTTGGATGGTGCAGAATTTGTAAGGTGCATCCAGGAGGGCTTCCTGAGACAATATGTAGATAGTCCAACTAGGGAAGGGGCAATACTGAACCTGGTATTAGGGAATGAAGGTGGTCGAAGTTTCAGTAGGAGAGCATTTCGGGAAAAGTGGCCATAAATCAGTAAGTTTCAAGGTACTGGTGGATAAGGAAAACAGGAGTCCTCTGGTTAAGGTGCTTAATTGGGGGAAGGCTAATAACAATATTTGGCAGGAACTGAGGAATCTAGACTGGAGGCGAATGTTTGAGGGCAAATCAACAACTGAGAAGTGGGGGACTTTCAAACGTCAGTTGATAAGAATTCAGAACCCTTAAGTGCATTGATGGCAGAGGGATCTGGGTGCACAGGTCCACAGGTCACTGAAAGTGGCAACGCAGGTGGATAAGGTTGTCAGGAAGGCATATGACATGCTTGCCCTCATTGGCAGGGGTATTGAGTATAAAAGCTGGGAAGTCATGCTGCAGCTGTATAGAACCTTGGTTAGGCCACACTTGGAATATTGCATGCAATTCTGGTCACCACATTACGAGAAGGATATGGAGGCATTGGAGAGGGTGCAGAGGAGCTTTACCAAGATGCTGCCTGGCCTGGAGGTTATTAGCTATGAGGAGAGGTTGGAGAAACTCGGATTGTTCTCACTAGAGCGACAGAGATTGAGGGGCGACTTGATAGAAGTTTACAAAATTATGAGTGGCATGGACAGAGTAGATAGAAGCTTTTTCCCAGGGTGGAAGAGTCAATTACTAGGGGACATAGATTTAAGGTGAGAGGAGAAAACTATAGAGGAGATGTGCGGGGCAAGTTTTTTACGCAGAGGGTAGTGAGTGACTGGAATTCGCTGCCAGAGGAGGTGGTGGAAGTAGGTACGATAGTGGTGTTTAAGAGGCAGCTTGACAAATACATGAATAGGATGGGAATAGAGGGATACGGACCCCGGAAGTGCAAAATGTTTTAGTTGACGGGCAATATGATCGGCGCAGGCTTGGAGGGCCGAAGGGCCTGTTCCTGTGCTGTACTTTTCTTTGTTCTTTGTTCTAATATTCGCACCTCGCAAGTGCCAAGCAAAGAAGATCTTCAACAAGGAAGAATCTAACCATCTCCCCATGACATTCAATGGCATCGCCATCGCTGAAACCCCACCATCAACATCTTGGGAGTTACCATTGACCAGAAATTGAACTGGACCAGCCATAAAAATAATGTGACTACAAGATCAGGTCAGGAGCTGGGAATTCTGGGGCAAGTAACTCACTTCTGGACTCCCCAAAAACTGTCCACCACCTACAAGGCACAACTCAGGAATGTGATGGATTACTCTCCACTTGTCTGGATGAGTGCAGCTCCAACAACACTCAAGAAACTTGACACTGTCCAGGACAAAACAGTAAGGTAAAAGCAAAATACCGAGGATGCTGGAAATTTGAAATAAAAACAGAAAATGCTGCATAAACTCAGCAGGTCTGGAAGCATCTGTGAAGAGAGAAACAAAGTTAATATTTTGAGGCCCTAGAAGAAGAGTCATATGGACTCGAAATGTCAACTCTGTTTCTCTCTGCACAGATACTGCCAAATCTGCTGAGTTTATACAGCATTTTCTGTTTTTATTTCAGGACAAAACAGTCTGCTTGATCATGCCCCATCCACAAACTTAAACATTCACTCCCTTCACCACCTCACACAGTGGCAGCAGTGTGTACCATCTGCAAGATGCACTGCAGGAACTCACCAAGGCTCCTTCGACAACACCTTCCAAACACACGACCTCTGCCACCTAGAAGGACAAGGGCAGAAGAAGCATGGGAACACCACCAGCTGCAAACTGCCCTCTAAGCCACACATCCACGATGACTTGAAACTATGTCACCATTCCTTCATTGTCGTGGGATCAAAATCCTGGAGCTCCCATCCTAACAGCACTGTGGTTGTACCTACACCACATAGACTGCGATGGTTCAAGAAGCTGGCACACCACCACCTTCTTAAGGGCAATTAGGGATGGGCAACTATTGCTGGCCTTGTCAGCAATGCTCACATTCTATGAAAGGAAGGGAAAATAAGGATGTGGTGGGACCTGGGGAACGGTCTCTGTTTTGGTTCCTGGTTTGTGCTAAGTTAGCTGACTTCGGTCACAATATCAGTGCAGTTGTTACAAATGGTCTCAATAACCATAGGCTTGAGAGGGAGAAGGAAATTCATCAGCATCTTAATTTTTGACAATAATTTGCAGGAAAGTACATTGATGAAGATGTCTAAACTAGGCTCAGTTAGGGTCAGCCTATAGATTCATATATGATCGCTCAGGCAAAATATAATATGGAACCATATCCCAGCTGGGAATCAAAACCTCCACAAGAGAAGGAAGAGGGGCAGCATTAAAGCTTTTTGTTGCCAATGTATTACATGGCATGACATTAATCTAAAACTGCTCCCAAACCCCTCACAATCCTGGACAAGATGCAAGAAAAATCTAGTCATTCACGGATAAATTTTCAAAATAGATTTACTTTATATCTTCTCTCTTTTGTCCTCCATTACAATCTCTTTTGTCTCTCTCACAATGTTATGCAATGTTACGATGGACAGTGTTCCTCAGAAATGTCATCCCATATGCCATCCCGCTCATTCTTCCTCTTCTCTTCCATCCTCACTCTTTTGAAACCAATAGTCATTATGCCATTGCTTACTCTAACTCATTATTTTCCTCAGATTATGGAACTCCTTGTCTCCTTCAGCCTTCCTTACTTGTCCAATGTCCAGGGTTTTAAAATCCAATTTTGGCAATGGCCCAAGTACCATTTATTGCTTCATCTTGTCTACTTTGCTCCACTCTTTAAAATTGTTGGTGTCACAGGAACATAGGAACATGGACTTAGGAGCAGAAGTAGGCTATTCAGACCTTTGAGCCTGATGCACCTTTCGATAAGATCATGGCTGATCTGGCTGTGATCTCAACTTTATTTTGCTGTCTATCTCCCATAACCCTTCACTCATTTATCTATCAAAAACCTGTCGAATTCTGCCTTGAATACATTCAATGACCCAGCCTTCACTGATTTCTGGGGAAGAGAATTCCGCACACTAATGACCCTCCAAGAGAAAAAAGAAATTCTTCTCATCTCCATCTTAAACGGTAGACCTCTCTTAAACTGTGTCCCCTGGTTCTAGTCTCTCCAACAAGTGGAAACATCATCCCGGTATCCGCCCTATCAAATCCTCTCAAGATCTTACATGTTTCAATAAGATCACCTTTCATTCTTCTAAGCTCCAGTGACTATAGACCCAACCCGTTCAACCTTTCTTCAAAAGCTAGACCGTTCAAGTGAGGAATGAGTCAAATGGACCTTCTCTGAATTGCTTCTAACACGATTATATATTTTTTTTTCAAATAAGCAGACCAAAATTGTACACAGTGTTCCAGATGTGGTCTCACCAATGCCCTGTACATCTGCATGCCCTCTATAATGAACCTTGGCCCTTCACACATGTTTTCACAATTCTTGTTTGTTTAAAAAGTCAACATAGCTTAGTTCTCTCAGCTTCTTCTGCTGTGATATACATGAAATAATATGAAATGACAGATGAAACGATTGTACTTCGCTATATAAATATTTAGTCTGGAATTACAAATCCAAAAAACATTAGCTTTCAATAATGAAGCAATGCAAGAGAAGAGGAAGCAACTGTAAGTATATTGCGCTTTTTAAAAATAAGTACAAGTATATTTATTATGCACAAGGAAATCAAATACAGACAATCTCCACAAAGAATAAGCCAACTAAACACTCATCATTAATAATGTAGAGGCAGACTGCACCAATTATAGATTTTAGTGGGTAACTATAAGCTTTTGGAATTTAGCGATTTCTCATGGCATCAATATGCTATTTATCAAAGGAAAAGACTAACATCATATTGAATAATAGTGGTACATCTCCTAATACAGTTTACCAAAATAAAAAATAGGAAATAGTGGGAATACAAAGAAGCACCTGATCTAGAAAACATCTCAAGCTTTTTCCAATTCAGTAATTCAGCTTGTACCTATTCCTATTTGAGTCTGGTTCCAAGCAAGTCTCTTGACTTTCTAACTTACGGCACAGCACACAGCTTATGCATGACAAAGAACTGCAGGGCAATTATTAATTGACAGAGTAGGAGAATTTCATTTCAAGTTTGTTTATGTATATGATTAAGACCCCAAGATTAAATGCGTATGAGCTCCTCTCAACAGTTTGGTGGATAAATGAATTGCCTGTTGCGGAACTGAAGTGAATAAATAAACATGGTGGGGGGGTGTGGGCGGGGGGGGCGGTTTGCTCCCAGGGCTGTGCACTAATTAACTTCAATAAGTTTGGCCTAGGGAGACCAGGGGTTCGGGTGGTGGGGGAGGGAGGGTAGGAGGAGTGATGGTCAGGGGAAACAATTCATATTGGATGCCGGCCTCTGATTGGCCAGCAGCTCTTCGTAGGCAGGACTTCTGCTTCTGGAGGTCCTCAATCTCAGGCTAGGCCTGCCACTGGCCTGCTGAGTGCCTAAATGACAAGATGTGGCGGGCCTTCTCAAAAAGAGGCGACAGAGAGATCTCATCACCTCCACAAGATTCCTGCTCTTAATGTTACACAGTGAACCATTGTGCAAGTGTAGAAATGCCAGGTGAGTATAGGATTGGACTCAACTGTGATGTCCCCAGTGGACATATGGTATGGACACTTGGGACAACTACCAGATTGTGGTTGAAACCCGTGGAACCCTACCTCAACAAGTTCAGAAGGAGGAGGGAAAGTGGAAAACAGCTGAAGGGTCTAATGCGTTACATGAAGGTTCAACAAAATGCTATATTGTTTAGTTACAACATATAGCCACATATAATTCTTAGTATATATCTTGCATTATTACAGGGCTTGAGGAGACATTTGTGATTTTGCAACATATGATAATATAGTAATTACACGGTAATAATATAAACTGCATAATAATAATCACAAATTATAGGAATTGCGTTTTCCAGTTCAATAGTGTAATTACAGGGAGATTAAAAGCTTAGTATAACAGGATAACACTTGATTATGCCAATGTTTAGTTTAGCACAAAAGTGTTTGAAATAATGTTTCCAATACACAACATTATTACTGTGTGAATGACATTCAAACATATTTTTCCTTCACTTTATTGACAATTTTTTTTCAGTTAAGAAGCATTCCACTTAAAAATAGAACAGATATATAACGGCGCAGGATGATCCAATGTACTTCCCCGCAAAGGCAAAAATAACCCCATAACCTCTTTCACTAACTTTAGAATCATTTATAGTATTTAATAGTGATAAAAAGCAGAGACTTTCTCTATTTGGTCATTATCATTTTGCTGGTTGTGGTACTTTGCTGTGTGCAAATTGGCTTCCTGTATTGCAACACTTTAAAAAAAGTACTTCATTGGCTGTAAAGTGCTTAGGAAAAGTGATTATATAAATGCAAGTATTTATTTCTCTCGTATTGGGGGTAACTCAAAAGGGAAACGCTTCACAGCTCTCCAATAACTCACTTGACTTAAAAGTTGAACATTAGGCTAAGGAAAGCAATAATGAAACCAGCCATGTATTGCTGAGAAATGACATTTTGTCGAAGATTTTCATCTTGCACTCATCAGGACAATCACAACAATACCAATGACAGGGGAAGCAACAGCTTTTACTTTATATTACTTCCCTTTATATGAGAAGAGAGTGATGATTGATTGGTAAATAGACTCTGATTGATGGAGGTGTTGCCATGGATAATGCACCAGTTTGTGATGACTGACAGTTAACTGCCAAGCATTGTTTGATATTTAAACCAGATAGCTTGACTCTGATTGGTCAAGACATTTCCCTGAGGAATGAACCAGTGAATGGCTATCACTTATGCACAATGTATGTAAATGTTTTTTCTGTCTGTAGAAACTGGTGACTGTCAGTCGCCATTAACTGGTGCATTCTCCATTGCAACACCTCTACCAATCAGAGTCCACTTGCCAAACCATCAGCACTCTTTTCTCATACAGTATAAAGTTGTTGTTTCCCCTGACATTGGTATTCTCCTGATGAGCGCAAGATGAAAAGCTTTGACAAAATGTCTTTTTTTAAACAATACTCAAGTCCTGCACTTCTAAATGATTATTTAGCAACCAACCACCCTGACACAGATACATACACACTCACACACATGCATACACACACACACACACACACAAGAACACAAGAACATGTGCACGCACACAAATCGAGGACTCATTTTGTAGTTATTGGAAAAGGCAACCAGCTGATATTTTTCCTTTCTCTGGGCCAGGATTTGTGAAGCTCAGTTTTAGCCCCAATGCTTGAAATTCCAAAATCCCAACTAAAACTGGAGAATGAAGCTGTGACCCTGCTGATCATAACCATTTTGTGCAACTATCCACTAGCTGACTAGGAGAGCTCACAACAACATTTTCATACTTCATAATCAATTTTTCACTATAACAAAATAACTAAATCAAGCAAACATAAATGATCCTTGCCCTCATGACACACAACTAGACTGAATTACTGTAAGTTGCACTTACAATTGGAAGACTCAAAACGACACTGAATGAGAAAGGGTGAAAGGAAAATAACAGTAGGTGCTGGAAATACACAATAGGATCATCAACTTCTGAAAATAGAATGGAGAGATTATCAATTCAGGTCTGACAAAAAGTTTCCCACTGAGGCATTGACCAATTTTTCCTTTCTTCAGACTCTAGGCAACCTATTATGCATTTCAATCATTTTCCATTTTTATTTCATGAATGAGAAGGCATCTGATTGTTACGAGTTGACAATTGTTTTTCCACAAAGCAAAGCCAGGCATTAAAACAGACCCAACTCTGCTAATGTGGAAAAATGCTTGACCTTTTCATTACATAAGGCATACTGTCGAACAACTTAAGCTCAAAACTCATTGAACAATAACACTTGCTTGGGTGTCAACCTCTGCAGAGTGTCAGTGGCTTTGAGAAGTTCTTGTTTACTGTTTGTGCTTAAGAGTAATGCTTCTTAAAAGCTGAACAGGTCCGGAAAAACAAGGCAGTTTCTCAAACAGTAATATAAGATTTTGCCTCAGGGTAAGAGCCATTCTCAATCCCAGAAACAATTCATGGCAATGCTCATTTCCACTATGACTTCATTTTTCAATGTTTAGCGCTCGTTCGCTAGATTTTCTTCAATATATGTGATCGGAGATTCAATGGCAGTATTGCACAGGTTTGTTAAGGTCAAATCATTTTTAATTAGCCAGATTGAGATTTTCAATGAAGTAAGAGAGGGTTGATGAGGGTAATGCAGGTGATGTGGTGTATATGGACTGTAAAGAATAAGTATAGGCAATATAAAGGATACAATTCTAAACCTGGTGCAGGAACAAAGAGACCTGGGGGAATATGTGCACAACTCATTGAAGGTGGCAGTGCAGGTTGAGAAAGCAGTTATACAGGACCCTGGCCTTTATAAATAGAGACACAGAGTACATAAGCAAGGAAGTTACGATGACCATTTATGAAACACTGGTTCAGCCATAACTGGAGTATCATGTCCAATGCTTGGCACCACACTTTATAAGTAGACTATGAAGCCATTACAGTGGGTGCAGAATAAATTGATGAGAACAGTTCCAGGGATGAGGGACTTCAATTAAATGAATAAATTGGAGAAGCTGGAGCTGTTCTCCTTAAAGAAGGTCAAAAGATTTGTTGGAGGTGTTCAAAATCAGGAAGGGTCTAGGCAGAGAGTAGATAGGGAGGAACTTTTCCCATTGGCAGAAGATTTGAGAACCAGAGCACACCGATTCAAGGTAAATGGCAAAAGAACCAAAGGCAATATAAGGAGAAAACATTTTACGCAGTGAGTGTTTAGAATCTGGAATGCACAGGCCAGGCAGATTCAGTTGTGGCTTTCAAAAGGGAATTGAATAATTATCTGAAGAGAAAAAACATTCCAAGGCTACGGGGCAATTGGGTAGAGTGGGTAGACCAGCTGAGATGCTCTTGAATATCCAGCCAAATGGTCTCCTTCTGTGCTGTAACAGTTCTATGATTGGGAAATGACTGATGAAACAATTAACAAGATGGCAAATGTATGAACACTGGACATAAATTCAATGAGCCAAAGCTTCCTGGAGCTGGGCATCTCACAGACTACAGTGTTAGTAGGACTTTCTCTTTAACCCTTTTCTTCAAACTATTTTGCACTTTAACTTGCTAGAAATGCGAGCAGATAATGACATGGCAAGAACAATGGAGCATGTAGGACCTTAGTGACCAGCTGGACTAAGTCTATCTCCTTAACCAATACCATATAAGATCGAGAAAGGAGCAGAGCAAAGGTGCAGAAGGGTATATTATGTTGGATGATTTCTTTATTCTTTCATGGACTGTGGGCATCGCTGGCAAGGCCAGCATTTGTTGTCCATCTCGTATTGCCCTTGTCAGGCCATTTCAGAAGGCTTTTAAGAGTCAACCACATTGCTGTGGATCTGGAGTCACGTGTAGGCCAGACCGGGTAAGGATGGCAGATTTCCTTCCCTAAAGGACATTAGTATATCAGTTGGGTTTTTACAACAATCGATGATAGCTGTCATGGTCACCATTACTAAGACTAGCTTTATATACCAGCTTCATTAACTGAATTCAAATTCCACCAGCTGCCATGGTAGGATTTGAACCTATATCCCCACAACATGAACCTCATTCTCTGGGCAACCAATCCAGTCACATTGCCACTGTGCCACTGCCTCCCACTTAAAGTCAAGTTAGGAAGAGACAGAAAGGATAAAAGAAAAGAACTTACTGGAAGTGAAAATTAATTTGAATGCTTTGGATTGCTCCCTTCCTGTGACAGAGATCGTTAGCATTGAATTATTATATCATTCAAAAGGTATTTACACTTTGCTTCCCAACGCTAGGGCCAGAATTTTACCTTCAGTGTGCAGGTGCGCGCCTGACATGCCTGAATGTAATATGACGCGCGATAACATCGGGCGTGCGTCCCGACGTCATCGCGCACTCGCATGACATTTCGTTCAGCGGGTGCGCGTCAGAGTCGGCTGTGCACCCGCCGATAATTGAAAGGCCTATTAAGGCCATTAACAAGGTAATTAACTGGAAATCTACGCTGCCCGTCCAACTTAACGGCTGGCGGGGCAGGCGAAAAGGCCAAGCGGCCTTTCCGTTTTTTAGGAAACCTCATCCTACCCGTGGATGAGGTTTCCTAAAGCGAATACAATTTAAATAAAAACGTTATTTTAAATTTAAAAACATGTCCCATCTCATGTGACACTGCGCGCCAGGCCCGGCTCTCCCTCCCCTCCCCGCCCGCTCGCAATCCGCACAGGGCAGGCCTTAATTGGCCCGCCCACGTGAAATCGCGGTGTGGAGCTGATCGCGGGCGGCTGTCAGCTTCCCAATCACCCCCGTCCGCTCCCGCCAAGCCTGCCCGAAGAGGGAAAAATTCTGGCCAAGCTTTCTGTGGTAAGTTTAATGGTCAGATAACATGCAAATCCAGCACATTTATAATGCTAATATGTGAAGCAATCAACATATTAAGTGATTTACAGCAGAGAAGGAGGCCATTTGGCTGATCGAGTCCATGCCAACTCTGCAGAGCAACCCAGTTAGTCCTAATCCCCTGCTCCATCCTCATAGTCCTGCAAGTTTATTTCCTTCAAGTTCTTATCCAATTTCCTTTTGAATTCATTCATTGTCTCCACTTCCACCACCCTCATAGGCAGCAATTTCCAGGTCATTGCTGCTTTCTGCTTAAAGAAGTTCTTCTTCACATTCCCCATGCAACTCTTCTCTTGTTCAAGCCCTTAAATCTATACCCCCAGTCCTTGTGCCATCAACTAATGGGAACAGCTTTTATTTGTCCATCTTATCTAAAGCTGTCATAATCTTGAACTCCTCTATCAACTCTCCCCTCAACTTCCTTTGCTCCAAGAACAAAGCCAGCTTCAGCAACCTAACCTTGCTGCTAAAATCCCTCACCCTGGAATTATTCTGGCAAATCTCCTCTGCAGCCTCTCAAAAACCCCTCACATTCTTCCTAAGGAAGTGTAACTCAACCAGGAGGTTCTGGAGATTTGCAGCTCCAGGGCCTGGCTCTCATTCCTCTGCACTTTCTGGCTGACTTGAGTATTAAAACAGTGTATTAAAACTGTAAAAAAAACAGTAATATATTCAGACCGGAGACATTCAGAATGAGAACTGCATATGCTGTTAAAACATGGATTGCTTTTTATTTATTTCTAGACTCCTTCTGCAGGTAGCCTTAAGTGGTTAAAATGCACAATGCAATTTTCAATACACTACAGCATCCTGGCTAACATTCCTTCCTTAATCAACACCACCAAAAAAAAAATAATCTGGTCCCTTATCTCAGTGTCTTTGTGGGACCTCACAATGTAAAAATTGGCTGTCATATTTAACAGCAACTGTACTTCAAAAGTACTTCATTGGACATGAAGCACTGTGAGATGTCCTAAGGATATGAAAGATGCTACATAAATAAATCAGTGCCAGTGGGATCTAATTTGCACTCTCAGAACAAGAGTGCTCTGGGAATTCCATCCATGAATTAAATTTAACTTAATAGCTGCATCTTATTACAAGTTAACCACAATTTCTCCCAATTTAAATATTCAGAATTTTCAAAACATAACCTGGCCAAGACAATGGCGATCTCTTCAACAAACCTAGGGTAAAGGGTGAGAAACTCAGAAAGCCAAGAGAATCAAAGAAGTGAAAGACATATGGGGGGGGATTCAAGTTAGAGAAGCTTGCAGATATAATATTTGAAAGGCTTAAATTTGAAGACACATCCCCCACCAGGATATTCTAATGGCTCTCCACTTCTTCCCTGAATGAAGTCCAAAACAACCCCTATCCACCACTACTCTCCTCCACCTGGCTAAACTTGTTCCCTCATTGAACAATTTCTCCTTTAATTTGTCTCACTTCTTCCAAATAAAAGCTGTGGCTACGGGTCCCCGTACTGGCCCTAGTTAAGCTTCTCTTTTTGTGGGGTACATGCAACATTCATTGTAGCAGTCCGTCTCAGGCCCCCCTCTCACAACTCTTCTTCCGGTATATCGATGACTTTCTGTGCTGCTTCATGCTGTCATTTGGAACGGGAAAATTTCATCAAGTTTGCTTTCAATTCCCACCCCTCTCTCACTTTCACCTGGTCCATCTCCAACACTGCCCTTCCCTTCCTTGACTTCTCAGTCTCCATTTCTGGGGATAGACTGTCTAACAATATTCATTACAAGCCCACCGACCCACACAGCTACCTCGGCCACACAGTCTCACACCTTGCTTCCTGTAAGGATTCTATTCCATTCTCCCAGTTTCTCCATCTACTTCTGATCTGCTCTGATGATGTTACCTTCCACAATGGCACTTCTGACATTTTTCCTTTTCCACTCAGCTGAGGATTCCCCCGCCCCACCCCCACACCCCACTGTGGTTGGCAGGGCCCTCAACCCTGTCTGACCCATTCCCCACACTTCTTCCCTCGCTCCTTCCCCACCGTCCCAGAACTGTGATTAGGGTTCCCCTTGTCTTCACTTTCCATCCCACCAGCCTCTGTATTCAAAGGATCATCTGCTGCCGACTCCAGCAATGATTCCACCACCAAACACATCTTCCTCTCACCTCCGCTCTCAGCATTCTGAAGGGACCGTTCCCTCCGTGACACCCTGGCCCACTCCTCTATCACCCCAACACCTCATGCACTTCCAATACAATCATGGGAGGTGTAACACAGGCCCCTTCACCTGCTCGCTCCTCACTGCCCAAGGCCCTTAACTCTTCTTCCAGGCGAAGCAGTGATTTGTTTACACTTCTTTCAATTCTGTCTACTGTATCCACTGCTCACAATGCAGTGTCCTCTGCATCGGGGAGACCAAACGCAGACCAGGTGGCTGCTTTTCAGAAGACCTTCGCCCAGTGCGCAAGCATGACCCTGACCTTCCAGTCGCTTGTCATTTCAATTCACCTTCTTGCTCCCATGCTCACAATTTTGTTGTCAGCCTGCTACAATGTTCCAGTGAAGCCCAACAGAAAGCTGCAGGAACAGCCCCTCATGGGCAGCATTTTCCCGTCGGTGAGTGGGGGGGGGGGGGGGGGGGGGGGGTGGGGGGGCGGGGCCTGCTCGCCAACTCGTAAAATGCTGCGCGGTGACGTCGGGCGGGCGTCCCGATGTCACCGCACGTCATTTAGTTTTTCAGTTCGGCGGGTGTGCAGCCAAGTCAGCTGTGCACCCGCCGAACCGTCAAAGGCCTATTAAGGCCATTTAAAACCTAATTAACTCAATTTAATGAGCTGCCCGTCCAACCTCAAGGTTGGCGGGGGGCAGGCGAAGAACCCAGGCGGCCTTCACATTTTTCATGAAACTTCATCCACGGCCGGGATGAGGTTTCATGACCTGTTTTAAAATGTAAAAAAAATGTATTCATTTATTCTTTGACATGCCCCAACTCATGTGATGGTGTCACATGAGGGGACATGTTTTAAAAGTTTTAAAATCCTTCATTTAAAAGTTTAAGACTGAAACAAATCTTCCTGAGGCACCTTGGTGCCTCAGGGAGATCTCTGCGCTCTTTTGTGCGCATGCGCAAAAGAGCACAGGGAACCACTCAGGGAATCCACCTACCCCCTCCGCCCGCACAGGGAGTGCTCAGCGCTTCCAGGCGCGCGTCACGATGGGCCTTAATTGGCCTACCCACGTAAAATGGCGGCGCAGCCCCAATTGGGTTCGCGCCCACCCCCGCACAAACCCCCAACGGGGAGAAATTTCTGGCCCATTTTTCGATTAGGCACTTTACAGTCTTCTAGGCTCAACATTGAGTTCAACAACTTCAGATCATGGACTCTGTCCTCTATTTTGATTTTTTTTCTGCCAAGTTCTTACCTGTACTTTGTTTTCATGTTTTTTTGCTTTCAAACAGTGCTGACCTTTATTTTCTTATTATTTGCATTCTGCTATTTTTCTTTCAGACAGTGCTGAATTTTATTCTGCTATTAACACCTACTCTGGAACAATGATTTGTGTCTTTAATACTATCATTACCACACTCTTTCCCTTGTGTTTCATGACATATTTGTCATTTAATCTCCCTGCCCTCTAACATATCCCTTACTTCCCTTTTGCTCCACCTGCTCCACCCCACTCTTTCAAAAGCATAAACCCATCACATATATCACATTTAGGGGAGATGGTGGCATGTTGGTAATATCACTGGACTAGGAATCAGAACGGCTAACGCATTAGGGACCTAGGTTCAAATCAACAGCTGGTGGAATTTAAATTCAATTAACAAATCGAGAACTATCATCAATTGTCATTAAAAAACAAAGCCATCTCATTCACTAATGTCCTTTAGGGTAGGAAATCTGCCATCCTTACCTGGTCTGGCCTACATGTGACTCCAGACATAGTTGTGGTTGATTCTTAACTGCCCTCTGAAATGGCAATTAGGGATGGCAAACAGATGTTGGGCCTTGCCAGATCCCATGGAGAGGATAAGGGAAAAAAATCCCTACCTCTCTTCAGTTCGGAAGGTGGCTTTGTTTTTTAATGACAATTGATGATAGTTCTCGATTTATTAATTAAATTTAAATTCCACCAGTTATTGATTTGAACCCAGGTCCCTAATGCGTGAGCCTCGGCCTCTGGATTCCTAGTCCAGTGATATTACCAACATGCCACCATCTCCCCTAAATGTGATATATGTGATGGGTTTATGCTTTTGAAAAAGTGGGGTGGAGCAGGTGGAGCAAAAGGGAAGTAAGGGATATGTTAGTGGGCAGGGAGATTAAATGACAAATATGTCATGGAACACAAGGGAAAGAGTGTGGCAATGATAGTATTAAAGACACAAATCATTGGTCCAGAGTAGGTGTTAATAGTAGAATAAAAGTCAGCACTGTCTGAAAGAAAAATAGCAGAATGCAAATAATAAGAAAATAAAGGTCAGCACTGTTTGAAAGCAAAAAAACATGAAAACAAAGTACAGGTAAGAACTTGGCAGAAAAAAAAAATCAAAATAGAGGACAGAGTCCATGATCTGAAGTTGTTGAACTCAATGTTGAGCCTAGAAGACTGTGAAGTGCCTAATCGAAAGATGGGCCAGAAATTTCTTCCCGTTGTGGGGAGGGGGGGGGGGTGGTGCGGGGGTGGGCGCAAACCCGATCAGGGCCGTGCCGCCATTTTACGTGGGCAGGCCAATTAAGGCCCGCCCATCGTGACGCACGCCTGGAAGCGCGTCACGATGGACTTGAAACATTGACTGTGTTTCTCTCTCCACAAATGCTACCAGACCACTGAGTGTTTCCAGTACCTTTTGTTTTTCTTTAAGATCCTGAGGCGACTTGACAGGCTGGATGCTGAAAGGAGGTTTCCCCTTGTGGGAGAGTCTAGAGCTAGGGGACACAGTTTAAAAATAAGGGGTCTCCCATTTAAGGTAGAGATGAGGAGAAATTTATTCTCTCAGTAGGTCGTGAGTCTTTGGAACTCTCTTCCCCGGATAACAGTGGAGACAGGGTCATTGAATGTTTTTAAGGCAGGCGGAGATAGTTTCTTAACTAATAAGGGAGTCAAAGGTTACCAGGAACAGGTGGGAATGTGGAGTTTAAGGCCACAATCATTTCAGCCATGATTTTATTGAGTGACGGAACAGGCTCGAGGGGCCAAATGGTCTTCTTCTGCTTCTAATTCGTAGGTTCATATGAAACTGAATAACTTACAATTAAAATATTGGGGAAACAGCATACGTCCAAATGTTTTACTGGTAGTCAATTTGTTTTCTAAACTTTCTCTCATCATTTCCTCCATTTTGAAACATCAACAATGCCTATTTTACCTTCTAACCTTTTCAGCTTTGGTGTTGGAGCAATGAATCTTGATCTGTCAAACAGCTTTCTTGAAAAACACAGGTGCCAACGCACACTGCCCTCAGCCCTTCCCTACCTGCCAAAATAGTTGGATTTTGAGAAGGTAGGAGGGGCCAAGACAAATATTGCTGCCATTTTAAGCATGTCCTAAAATGGGATTTTTGTCTTCACCCTTAATCAGTGACCAAGTTAAAGCATTTAGCTCTGTGACTCATCCATATCTCCCAGGATTTATAAGCACACTTCAAAAATGATTACCTTTAATGCTGAAATTAGACACAATAAGTATTAAAATCAACATGGTAAAATAATTTGAGAATATGCCATTGGTCTCATTGTCATTTGCAAGTTAGTCAGACTCATGGGAATAAAAAAGGTAATTCTCCGCGGAAACATTTGGAGCACAAATGTAATTTTCTTTGCAGCTTTAGCTGCAAGCATATTCAAAATGCTTTACAGTTTGTATAAGAAGAATGAATATTTGCCTTGCGCTGAAGAACAAGGATCTATGCCAAAAGCCAGGCTATTACTAATGCCTGGTGGGCAAGTCAATGATACCGTAAAATTGCATTTGGTTTGGCCATTTACATCAATGCAGATCCAAGAGGCATTACTGAAAGGAATCCCAGTGATGTACTTAATAGCACAACCAATATCAATAAAGGCTAGACCGATTAGGGACTGAGGAGGGATGGGATTAAAGAAAATGGATTGAGATCATTTACAGCACCTTCAGTGAGTTGCAATCACAATTGATTGAAGTGGTAAGCATGATAAAAGATGTTCTACATTGTCATATCTAACTTATTTACTAACATAGAGGAAGCTCGATGCTCTGAGGCATTGCTATAATAGCAATAACATAATAAAACAAAATCCATTTCAATGATTCATGATTACTGGACTTTATGGTAATGAAATTGGTTTAGCCAACACACAAGTCTCACCTCATGCTCAAAATATACTTAATGCAGCTTAACCAATTATTGTAGCACATCCCTTGTGTTTCATTGGAAGTATTAACAGTCCATGCACTCATTCAAAGCACTGTGTGATGACACTGTGCTGCTGTACTCTGCTGCTTTGCAATACATAACACATTAAAAACAGCTTAAAAAGAAACATGTGCATTTATTATGGGATGCAGTATAGACATACAGTGCTTTCCTTTTACGGGACAGCCAGCTAACTCATGACTCCACGTCGCCCATAAACTTGGGTTGTAAACAGAATGCTACATATGACCAGGACAGCAGGATACGTGGGCGAAACTTCAGGACTGTGAATCATAGAACCTTACAGTACCATTTGGCTCATCATACCGTTGCCAGCTCTTTGAAAGAACTACTCAATTGGTCACACCTCTCTGCTCTTTCCTCATAAAAATGCACTCTCTTCATTTCCCCTCTGGTTCTTTTGCCAATTACCATAAATTCATGTCCTTTTGGTACTGGCCTTCCTGCCAGTGAAAATAATTTCTCCCTATTTACTATATCAAAACCCCTCACAGCAAAGATGGCTAGTGGATCCATTGATTCTGCATAATAACCCTGACCAGCTCTACTATGTCTCCTCTTAATCTTCTCTGCCCCAACGTCAATCCCAGCTTTGCTAGTTCCTGGTATTATTCTAGTAAATCCCCTCTCCACCCTCTGCAATGCATTGACATTCATCCTAAAGTGTGGTGCCTAGAACTGCGCACAATACTTCAGCTGAGGTCTAACCAGTGACTTACAAAGCCTTAACCTAACTTGCTGGCCTATTCACTCTGTGTCTCTCTTAATAGAATCAAATGAAGGGCAATTAAATGACATGTTATTCTGTTATGCAATCACAAATAATCACAGGGGGCGGTAGCTAAGGCTTTATTCAATAAATGGCTAGATGATGCAATGATGAGAGAAAGTAGGTTGGCATTTTAAAAGGGTGCGATCAAACAAGAAAAAGGGACTTCACTACACAAAACCATCTTGTGATCCTATTTTTTGACTGTAACACCATGCTGTTAAAATATATTTCTATTCCCTTTCAGTAAATGCGTTACTCCAGAATTTGTCCATGGGCTTTTTTTATGACTAATGGTAGTTCTGTCAATGAAATTCTGATACTGCCTTTCTCAGTTCCAGGGTCAATTACTCCATGCTTTCTTTGCTGGCTTCTCATCCCTCACCCTTCATAATCCTCAACTCATCAAAAACTCTGTTACCCAGATCCTATCCCACACCAAATTACATTCACTCATTACCCCATCTTTGCTGAGCTATATTGGCTCCCAGTCTGTCAATTCCTCAAATTTAAAATTCTTGTAATGGACTTTAAATCCAACTATGACTGCACCCTCTCTTTCCATCTCTTTAATCCCCTTTAGTGTTACAATCTCCACCAAACATTTCACTCTTGTCAATTCAGCATCTTGTGTACATTCCACACCCAGCTCCCTACATTTTATTGATGGTCACCTACATTCCACATTTTGGAACGTCTTCACTAAACTCTTTGCTTCTCCATCTCTGTCTCTCTTGCTTTAAGTCCTTCCTTATGTCCTAGGGGCTTTCCTTGTAGGGTTTTGAACCCCACCATCAGGCTGAAATGTGGGTAAGAAACTCGCAATGTGTGGGAAACAGTCACTCATTGCAATTTTACTGGAGCAGCTAATTAATGGCCAGAGGCAGGCTTGCCATCCGAAAAAGGGACCAGGTGGGCTCTCAAAGCTAGAGGGCCAATCAGAAGACTTCCAGCTTTAAGGCAGCCATTGAAGATAAGTGAGGGAGGGCACTTCAAAATGATTCGCAGAATCACAGAATTGTTACGAAGTAGAAGGAACCCATTTGGCCCATGATGTCTGTACCGATTCTCTGAATGAGCATTATGACTTAGCGCCATTCTCCTGCCTTTTCCCTACACCCTTGCACATTGCTTCCATTCAACTAATCATCTAATGTCCTCTTGAATGCCTCGATTGAACCTGCCTCCACCACACTTCCAGGCAGTGCATTCTAGACTTGAACCATTCGTTGTGTGCAGTCGTTGAGTTTTTGTATTGAGCTCATTGAGTTTTTTCTCACAACACATTTGCTTCTGTTGCAAATCTATTTAAATCGGTGCCCTCTCATTCTCGATCTTTTTACAAGCGGGAACAGTTTCTCCCGATCTACTCTATCCAGCCTCATGATCTTGAACACCTCTATCAAATCTCCTCTTAGACTTCTCCTCTCCAAGGGGAAAAGTCCCAACCTCTCCATTCTATCCTCATAACTGAAGTTTCTCATTCCTGGGACCATTCTTGATAAACCTCGATTTACATTCTCCCACTCCGGGCTGCTCCCTTGCAGGTCTGCTTCCTCCCCAACTCCCACATGTGCAGGGAGTGCTGCCAGCCGCAGAAGCTTGAGCTCCGGGTTTCGGAGCTCGAGGGGTGGCTGGACTCACTGTGGCACATCTGCGAGGCTGAGAGCTACGTGGATAACACATTCAGAGAGGTGCCCTCTCTCCTTTAATTATTAATTTAAAATGAAAAGTGGGGTTTGCAGTCAGGCCACCACTGTGGAGCAGGAATCTGTCTACCAGGCAACCTCTGGCTGCTGCAGCACCCAGGCAGGCAGACAAGGAGCCTGTCTGAGGGCTGCCTCCCCGCAGTCTATCATAGGAAGCTGCTTTCGGGCACCCAAACTGGGCCCCTGCCGTCTGCGGGAATCTGGAAGCCAGCTGGAAAATTCCACGTGGCTTCCTTTAATTGGCCTTAAGGAGCTGTTAATTAATTTGTTTATTAGCTTAATCAGTTACCTGATAACCCTGCTGCTTTCCCCTGACCGCCTGCATCCCGCCTCCACAACAATGGTCCAAGCCTGGGATGGAGTCAGGGAACCAGAACACCGATCCAGGGGACTACCTTAGCCCTCGCCTGCCTTGGATCTTGGGCCCAGCGAGGCCTCAGAATTCAAAGCCCAAATCTTTGACTAGGCTTTTTGGTCACCCCTCTTAATCTCTTTATTTGTCTCCATCCTTATTCCTCAGACCTCTCTGTAATTAGTGAAATTTCTGAAATAACTGACGATGGAATGGTGAATGTAGGTGGGTAAATTAGTTTGACAAATCTGGGCGCATATTTCAACGGCTGAGAGTTTGGGTTATTCCCATGCACTAGATGCGGGTTCCTTTTCACAATTGATTCACAGATGCCATGGCCTAATATTTGAAATCCCATTTTGCATGTAGCTATACCAGAAGGAAGATGAGCTTTACTTTACCTCTTAAGTTTGCACCCTTTTCTCCTCTCCAAACACAGACACCCATGGTACAAAAATACAATATTTCATCCTGTTAGCACTTATTGATTTACCACTGACTTGTATCTAAGGGTTATGTTCAAAGGAAACAAAAAAAAAATCCTGAATTATAAAGGGCACACATTTGCATCAAGTAAACTAGCTAATCCATTGCCTAAAAACAAAAAGCTACTGCGGATGCTGGAAATCCAAAACAAAAACAGAATTACCTGGAAAAACTCAGCAGGTCTGGCAGCATCGGCGGAGAAGAAAAGAGTTGACGTTTCGAGTCCTCATGACCCTTCAGCAGAACTGAGTAAAGTTAGGAGAGGGGTGAAACCAGCTTATATTTCACCCCTCTCCTAACTTTACTCAGTTCTGCTGAAGGATCATGAGGACTCGAAACGTCAACTCTTTTCTTCTCCGCCGATGCTGCCAGACCTGCTGAGTTTTTCCAGGTAATTCTGTTTTTGTTTTGGATTTCCAGCATCCGCAGTAGCTTTTTGTTTTTATCTCTGTGTTTAATTGACTGCCACTCCTCTTCAAGAAATGCCTACCTTGAAGAAGTACTGCTCTGCTCTCCGACAGGATTTCCGCCCGTCTCTTCTGCCTTGTTCACCTTCATTGCTTTCCATTTCTCTCCTGGTGTTTGACAAGGTGTTTACTAAAACCCGCTTTCACAGCCAAATTTCCTTTCTCAGTGACTGTCTCCGTCTCCGACTCACCCCACGTGGATTTCAACTGAAATTCCATCCCTCTTGTTTCGAACCCACCCAGGATTACAGGTATCTCCGGGACATAAAACGTTTCTCGGACTGCTGTTCCCGTCGCATTCTGAGATCCACACTCAGTGCCATGCGCTGCCATATGAACACACTCGACCTCTCCCTCCAGCAGCACCACTGCACCCTTTTTCAAAGCTGCGCGTGCCCCCAGTTTCATTTTATTCTTCGTCTCATCTGACGCCTCAACAAGAAACTTTTTCTCTTTCTCTCAAGTGCTAAGGAACATAAGCTCCAACAACTCATCGACACCAACACCCATCTGGGATCCTCCACCCCTGCTTGTCCCTCCATCCCCACCCCATCTTCCAATCCCAGCCCCAGCCGCGTATTCACTATACCCCCTGACCTTCCCCTCTCCGATGCTGAACGTTCAGTGCTCAGCAAAGGACTTAGTTTCATACCCTTACGCCCTCATCTCAATGAACTTCGGGCTCGGCACGATGCTGAACTCTTCTTCCGCCGTCTTCGTCTCCGTGCTCACTTCTTTGGGCAGGAGTCCTCTCCCCATTCAACGGATCCTTTTACCCACCTCCAATATTCTCCCTCCACCTGGACCCCTCCCTCTGGATTCTTACCTTCTCTTGATCTTTTCATTGAGAACTGTCGGCGTGACATTAGCCGTCTCAATTTCTCTGCTCCTCTCACCCATTCTAATCTGTCTCTCTCTGAACTTACTGCACCCAAACCGGCTTATATTTCACCCCTCTCCTAACTTTACTCAGTTCTGCTGAAGGGTCATGAGGACTCGAAACATCAACTCTTTTCTTCTCCACCGATGCTGCCAGACCTGCTGAGTTTTTCCAGGTAATTCTGTTTTTTGTAATCCATTGCCTAGTTTGTGTAGCACATAGACGCATGGCTTAAAAAAGTTAAAGTTTACATGGTAGCAAAAACATAACTTGAGTGTAATAAGGGAAATTCCCAATTTTGAACATGACACTGGAGAAGTCCTTCAAGTTGAGGATTGTTATTTTCTGGGAAAGTGCAAAGAGGGTGAATAACTGTAACTTAATCTTATGCATGTTCTGTCAGGTAGTTGTGGTGTAGACTGGTAGACTTTGTAATGCATTTTTACTAAATATTTCTAGGGTAGATTGGTAGCGGTCCAAGATGAGGCCAGTTACTTCATTTAACTTGGTATATGTTCAATGGGTTGGACAGTATCTAGATACAGGAAGAAAAACTACAATAAAATCATAAAATAGTTACAGCACAGAAAGAAGCCATTCGGCCCATTGTGTTCCTGCCAACTCTCGGAAGTCCAACTCACCAGGATCAATTCTCCCACTTTCTCCCGGTAACCTTGCAAATCTCTTCTCTGAAGATAATTATCCGATTGCCTTTTGAAAGCCACAATTGAATCTGCCTCCACCAGCCTCGAAGGCAGTGTATTCCAAATCCTAACCACCCACTGCACAAAAATGGTCTTCCTCATACAGCCTTTGGTTCTTTTGCCATTCATCGTAAACCTTTGTCCTCTGGTTCTCAACCCTTCCACCACTGGGAACGGTTTCTCCTTATTTACTCTGTCAAGACCCCTCATGGTTTTGAACACCTCGATCGAACCTTCTCTCAAACTTCTCTTCTCTAAGGAGAACAAATCCCACTTCTCCAATCTATCCACGTAGCTAAAGACCTTTGTCCCAAGAAACATTCTCATGAATCTTTTCTGCACCCCCTCCAATGCCTTCACACCCTTCCTCTGCTGTGGTGCCCAAAACCTGACACAATATTCCAGTTGAGGCTGAATCAAAGTTTTATAAAAGCTCACCTTGCTTTTCAACCTTGCTTTTATATTCTATGACCTGAATTTTACACACACAATCAGGCCCTGAAGCGGATGTGTTATCAGCTTCCACCCACGATCACAACCCGGACGCAATTTCACACTAGCTGGATGATTAAGGGCCAGCCAGCAAGAAACATGCTGGACATTGGCTCAGCGCTGTCGGGGGGTGGGGGCGGGAATGTGGCGGACGCCTGGTACAATGGTAACCCAGAGGGGGCATTTGAAAGAGCACAGGCATCTTCCTGAAGGCTGCCAGGAGTTGGGGAGGAGCCTCGGGGATCTGCCAACGAGAGAGTGCAAGATCGTATGCTTGGCAGGAGTGATGGTCTCCTGCACTCTGATGCACTCTGCTCCTAGTTCTTTGGCAAGTGCCTGCATGCTCTAGTGGAGGCAGTGAGTGCTTGGCATGATATACTCATGCCGCAGGATAGCAGAAGAAGGCCTGAGTGGAGGTGGCTGCCCAGGTGAGCAGGAATGATGTATTGCACTGCACATAGATCCAGTGCCAAAAACAGTTCAATGATCTTGTGCGCTCTACAAGGTTGAGCACCAACTTGGCATGCAACTGTGTCTAGGTGTCTTGGAGGGAGGCCGATCTTCGTGGCGCTCAGGGGTGTGAGATGCAGAGCGCCAAATGGCACATATTGCTGTGTGTGCCTAGGCTGGAAGATGTGCCTGCTTGCCTTGTGTATCTAGAAGAGTGAGGTCTGCTAATCTGACGGGCACCTCAATCTGCGTGACCTTAAGGTTGGGGGGCAGGGCATGAGGCAGGGATGGTGTGGCAGGTAGATGGTGCACTAATGAATGCACTTTTGCCCGTAAAGCAGAAGTGAAGCCATAATACTCTGGAACACAGATGAACGGGTGGTGGGGTCCCCAACACACTGATACTTTCCAGATGGATGCCCTGGACATGGAATGCGAGCGTGGAGCAAGGTCCAGAAGCCGCGAGTGGCAGGGGCCTCAGATGAAGGTAAGAGTCCAGTGGACAGGTGAAAGACTGGGGAAGTGTGTAAGAGCTGTAGGATGGTGGCATCTCCAACGAGAAGTTCTAATCAACAGCCCCATTGCTCATCCTATCACAGATCCTCAGTGAGGCAGCTGTCCATTCTGACAAGCAACAGTAGTCCGTGCACAGTTACTTTGTTACAATGTAATCAACTGACAATTCTGTTCCTCCCCCAGAAGCACCATCCTCATGATGCTCAATAGACCATGAGGACCCTACCTTGACACCCTTGATATTCCCTCAATATCTTTGGGCACATCTCATCCAATCCTGGTGTTGTTAACTTCAAATACATCCAAACCAACTAACACCTCCTCTTTCTCAATTTTAGCCATCCAGGGACTCAACTATCTCCTCTTTCACAATCATCTCCTTGGTAAAGACAGGCACATTTAATCACACAGCGAGGCCCTCTGCCTTCATGTGTAAATCCCCTTTCCGGTGTCTAGACAGCTCTGCTCTTTCTCTTACCACCCTTTTATTATTTATGTCTTTATTATTTTCTTTGTTAGTTGTCAGTCTCTCCCCATACTCTCTGCTTCTCGTGTGCTTTTTTTTCAGTTCGTCTCTGAACGTCCTATGTTCCTCCTGTTTCTCACCTGTATTGTCAACCAGACATTTATCATGTGCATCCTTTTTTTGCTTCATCTCTTTATCGCTTTCATCACCCAAGGAGCTCTGGATTTGTGTGCCCTACCTTTCCCTCTTGCAGGTATACACAGACTGTACCTGACCTATCCCTTTTTGAAGGAAGCCCATTGTTCTGTTACTGTTTTGCCTGCCAGTCTTTGATTCCAATTTACTTGGGCCAGACCTGTTCTCACCCCATTGAAGTTAGTCCTCCCTCAATTAATTATTCAACTTCCAATTGCCTATTTATATTTAATGTTCTGTTCGTGAAGCCTATTCAAGCTGCAGCAGAGGCTTTATCATACATCCATTGAGATGTCTTTCAAGTTGATGAGCTGTCATCTCCCAAATTGCTTTAGCAGGCATGTAGAACTAAAATCATTGGCCCATCTCAGCCGAGTAGTTCTCACTTCACCAAGCCACAAGGCCAAGATAGATTTTTAGTTCTGAGATTCAAAACAAACACACAGGAAGAGAACCTACATATTATCAAACTATTCACACACAATAGACTAGAGATTTTGTGCTGCTATGGTGAAGTGTCTGAACACTTCAATACAGCTTTGCTGCACAGAAACAAACTGCTTCAAGCAGCTTTTTTCTTTTATGTACAAAAGCTGGTAAGTTATGTGAAAAGATTTTTGCGCCCCTGTATTAATGGAACTTCAAGCACTCACTCTTTCCACCACTAGTGCACTATGGCTACAATGTGTACCATCCACATGACGCATTGCAACAAATCACCAAGGCTCTTTCGACAGCAACTTCCAAACCCACAAACTCTAACGCCCTGAGGGGCAAGGCCAGCAGGTGCATGGGAACATCAACATCTCCAGATTCACCTCCGAGCTACACACCATCCTGACTTGGAACTATATTGTCACTCCATCATTGCCTCTGGGTCAAAATCCTCGAACTTCCTTACTAACTGCATTGTGCGAATGTCTTCACCACAAGGACAGGAATACTCACCCACCACTTTCTCAAAGGCAGTTAGGGGTGGGCATTAAATGCTGTCCTTGCCATGTGAATGAATACCATGAACTAAAAAAAATGCATCCTAGCATTACAATTTACTGGCGAAACAACACAAAAGTAGGGCTGGGAAAATAGATAAATTCCTAATCTGGTTTTATCACTCAGGTGAACAATCCAGTTGACATAAGTACAGATGTGCAGTAAGCTATTCGGCCTGCCATTTAGTCCTTGGGCGCAACCTACAAGTTGCACTGGAAATAGGCCCCAAACCCGCATCCACTTTGCCACTGTCAAGTTACACCCAAGTATTGTTCCAATGTTATTAGAATATGGCCAAACTTAAAAGGGTGTAAAATTTGTGTCCCACAGGAGGTTGAATGTTTGACACTTAACATCCTGTATTTGCAGCTCACAATGTGGTTTACTTTCCATGAGGAGAAAACAAATCCAGAATGAGTGATCGTCAGCTCAGTCTGCAAGCGTGACCTGGAGTTGTCACTCACTTGCCATTTGAATTCTCCAACTGCTCCCACTCTGACTTCTCCATCCCTACGCTGTTCCAATGAAGCTCAACGCGAACTGGAGGAAGAGCACCTCAGCTTTCCAGTAGGCACTTTACAATCAGTTGAACACTGAGTTCACCAATGTTAGATCGTAATCATGGCTCCCTTTTTCCCAGACCAGCATCCGTTGTAACCAATTGTACCCCTTTGGGGCCTACCTTTTTTTTTCTTTATTTGTCCTGTTATCACACCCTTCTGATGTGCACCATGCACCCTCCTTTGTCATTTAATCAGACCTGCCCTCCACCAGAGCTTTTCATTTGTTCTTTCTTCCTCCTTCACATTGGTTCACTTTTCCCTGGCCTTTTTTTTACCTGCGTATAAACTGTTAAAAGTATTTTTTCCAGGGCTGATGAAAGGCCATTAGCTTGGAACATTAACTCTGGTTTTCTCTTCATGCACTCTGCCTGACCTGCTGAGTGTTTGCAGTAGCTTCAGTTCTCAGATATAGATTTCCAGTATCGGAACTCCTTTGCTTTTTTTTCCAGCTTGTTTTTTCTTTGAGTCATGAAATTTAAGTTTTAGCTCATTTAACCATTATTCCTGCACATCAGTCTCAGTATGCTGGAAAACCTTGCAACCGGGGGAGGTTTTCAATTTTAAATGATGTTGTTTAGAGTAATGCCTTTGTGCCCTGTTGTCTTTTGAGCACTGTGGCTTGCCATGGTCATGTGACCTCTGAGGTCATCTTTGGTAAAACAAAGGATTGAGGCAGAAGCCATTTTAAGCATCACATGGAACATGGTGTCAGCAGTGTACAGCTGAAATTGAGTGGATTTTGATAGCTGCAAGAGAGCCTGCCACTAAGAAATAGCAGAGAATAATTAAAACTCCGGTCTGCAACTTTGTACAGGACACTGACTGCCAGGTGAGTCAGTGTGGCTTTGAATATTCCAGTGCCAGCTTCAATGGGGGTGACGACAGATTTGAGAATAAATTGGAAATCCTTCCAGCCTCAGTGGCAGAGCTATGAAATTGCTAAAGTGTTAAACAAGAAACCTGAACAAATAAGAGTAGCAACTCTGCTACCAGTGCTGGGGAGTTAGTGCTACAGGCTATATTTCACCCTAGACCTCACTGAGAAGCAGAAAAGCCAGTCTTGAGAAATTTTGGAGGCCTTGAACGCCCACATTTAGCTCTCTACTAATGTTATTTATGAACGCTACATGTTCAACAACAGAATTCAGGAAGAAGGGGAGAATGTTGATCAGTATGTGACTGTACTCAGATGTCTAACTGAATCTCAAGAGTTTGGGCAATGGAACGATGATCTGATCAGGGATAGAAAAATCTTACAAACAAGCGATCCTGCCACGAGAGCACATCTGCTGACAATCTGCTCAAGAAAGCTATTGACATGTGCAGAAGTTCTGAAGTGGCTAATCACCAGCTGAAGTGTATTGATGGGAAAACTGACAAGGCTGCACACTGTGCTGAGAGGCAGTTCAGGTCATCCAAGCACAAGACAATGGACAAAAGGAAGAATTATTTACAAACGGACCAGCAGAATGATCAAGGCCAGAGTACTGGATGTAACTTTTGTGGAGGACATAAGACAAAAGAAAAGGAAGCACATCCAGTGTGGGGAAGGCAGTGCGTTAACTGCAAGAAGCTGAATCAGGTAGCACTCAAATGTTTTTGCTGGAAAGAAGTAAAGCAAGCTGATAAACGTTGCTGGAGAGGTGTCCGATGATTATTCTGACGAATCACTCTATACTCGAGAACAGGTTGGCATCGTCATGTCTGAAGGTAAAAAATGGTTTATGACTATTGGAATGATGATTACAGAAAGACAACATTAAGCTAATGTGGAGCGTCAGATAGACACTGCATGCAACAGCTTGAGCTTCACAGACCTGTATGACGTTGCTCAAGATGGTGACCCAAAAATGAAGTTGTTGAAGGTAAACTTGAGGCTATATGCTGGAACGATGCGCACCCCAAGAGGATAAACTAAGCTGAGAGTCCAGTGCAATGAAAGAAGAGTAGATCTGCAGTTTTAGATAGTAGACACTGCGCAAAATCCCCTCATCTCAGCTGAAACAAGTCAAAAGCTTGGACCGGTAACCCCCCAGCCCATGTACCAGAAGAGGTTTGCAGTGTTTCACATGGCCATTGACCACTGAACAGATCCTAAAGAATTACAAAGGTGATTTCACAGGTCATGAATGCCTTCTTGGTGAATATCATCTTGAAGTAGACGGGAGTGCAAGGCCAACATAGCATCTTCCGAGGAGAATTCCAGCTGCCCTCAATTCTAGCTTGTAAAACAAGATAGAGGAGCTTGAAAAGATGGAACTAATCAAGAAAGTGACAACTCCGACAGTCTGGATTTTCTTTTTATTCATTTACAGGTTGTGGGCTACATTGGCTGGGCCAGCATTTATTGCCCACCCCTAATTGCCCTTGAGAAGGTGGTGGTGAGCTGTCTTCTTGAGCTGCTGTAGTCCCTGTGGCGTAGGTACACCCACAGTGCTGTTAGGAAGTGAGTTCCAGGATTTTGACCCAGCAAAAGTGAATGGACGGTGATATATTTCCAAGTCAGGGTGGTGAGTGACTTCAAGGGGAACTTCCAGGTGGTGGTGTTCCCATCTATCTGCTGCCCATGTCCTTCTAGATGGTAGCAGTCATTGGTTTGGAAGGTGCTTTCTGAGGAGTCTTGGTAAGTTCATGCAGTGCATCTTGTAGATGGTACACACTGCTGCCACTGTGTGTCGGTGGTGGAGGGAGTGAATGTTTGTGGAAGGGGTGCCAATCAAGCAGGCTACTTTGCCCTGGATGGTGTCAAGCTTCTTGAGTGTTGTTGGAGCTGCACTCATTCAGGAAGTGGAGTGTATTCCATCACACTCCTGACTTGAGCCTTGTAGATGGTAGACAGGCTTTGAGGAGTCAGGAGATGGATTACTCATTACAGGGTTCCTAGCCTCTGACCTGCTCTTGTAGCCACAGTATTTATATGGCTAGTCCAGTTCAGTTTCTGGTCAATGGTAACTCCCAAAATGTTGATAGTAGGGGATTCAGTGATATTAATGCCATTGAATGTCAAGGGGAGATGGTTAGATTCTCTCTTTTTGGAGATGGTCATCTCCTGGCAATTGTGTGGCGTGTATATTACTTGCCACTTGTCAGCCCAAGCCTGGATATTGTCCAGGTCTTGCTACATTTCAGCATGGACTGCTTCAGCATCTGAGAAGTCACAAATGGTGAAAATTGTGCAATCATCAGCGATCATCCCAACTTCTGATCTTATGATGGAAGAAAGGTCATTGCTGAAGCAGCTGAAGGTGGTTGGGCCGAGGACTCTACCCTGAGAAACTCCAGCAATGAAGTCCTGGAACTGAAATGAATGATCTCCAACAACCACAGCCATCTTCCATTCTGCTGGGTATGACACCAACCAGCAGAGAGTTTTCCCCCTGATTCCCATTGACTCCAGTTTTACTAGGGCTCCATAATGCCACACTCAGTCAAATGCTGCCTCGATGTCAAGGGCAGTCACTCTCATTTCACCTCGGGAGTTCAGCTCTTTTTTCCATGTTTGAACCAAGGCTGTAATGAGGTCGGGAGCTGAGTGGATTTTGCAAAATCCAAACTGAGTGCCACTGAGCAGGTTATTGCTGAGCAAGTGCTGCTTGATAGCACTTTTGATGACCCCTTCCGTCACTTTACTGATGATTGAGAGTAGATTAATGGGGTGGTAATTGGCCGGGTCGGATTTGTCCTACTTTTTGTGTACAGGACATACCTGGGCAATTTTCCACATAGCTGGGTGGATGCCAGTTTTGTAGCTGTACTGGAACAGTAGTTGGCTAGGGGCGCGGCAAGTTCTGGAACACAAGTCTTCAGTATTACTGCTGGAATATTGTCAGGGCCCAGAGCCTTTGCACTGTTCAGTGCCATCAGCCATTTCTTGATATCATGTGGAGTGAATCGAATTGGCTGGAGACTGACATCTGTGACATTAGGGACCTCCAGAGGAGGCCGAGATGGATCATTCACTCGGCACTTCTGGCTGAAGATTATTGCAAATGCTTCAGCCTTATCTTTTGCACTGATGTGCTGGGCTCCTCTATCATTGAGGAAGGGGATATTTGTGGAGCCTCCTCCTCAGGCGAGTTGTTTAATTCTCCACCATCATTCACAACTGGATCTGGCAGGGCTGCAGAGCTTAGATCTGATCCATTGGTTGTGGAATCACTTAGCTCTGTCTATCACTTGCTGCTTGCTGCTGTTTGGCATTCAAGTAGTCCTGTGTTGTAGCTTCACGAGGTTGCCACCTCATTTTTGGGTATGCCTAGTGCTGGCATACCCTCCTGCATTCTTCATTGAATCAGGGTTGATCCCCTGGCTTGATGGTAATGGTAGAGTGGGGGATATGCCGGGCTATGAGGTTACAGATTGTGTTCGAGTACAATTCTGCTGCTGCTGATGGCCCACAGTGCCTCATGGATGCATAGTCTTGAGTTACTAGTCGTTCAAAATCTATCCCATTTAGCACAGTAGTAGTGCCAAACACATGATGGAGGGTATCCTCAATGTGAAGGCGGGACTTCTTCTCCAAATGCCTGTGCAGTGGTCACTCCTACCCATACTGTCATGGACAGATGTATCTGTGGCAGGCAGTTTGGTGAGGATAAGGTCAAGTATAGTTTTCCCTCTTGGTGGTTCCCTCACCACCTGCTGCAGACCCAGTCTTGCAGCTATGACCTTTAGGACTCGACTGGCTCGTTGAGTGGCGGTGCTACTGAGCGACTCTTGGTGATAGACATTAAAGTATGGCAGCAGTGAAAAAAGCTGGAAAGTAGAGAGCGTGCATCGAACCAAAGGAGCTCAATAAAGCTTTGAAGATCACACTATCCCATTCCAACCACTGAAGGTATTTTGCCACATCTTGCCAAGGCAATTTTTTTATCACCCTAGAGGCGAAGGATGGATACAGGCAAGAGAAGTGGGATGACAGCAGCAATTTTCTGACTATGTTCTGGATGCCATTTGGGAGGTACAGATGTTTGCATATGTGTCTTGGGCTACAGGAAGATATAGACGGGATGGTCAAATAGGCAGATAAGTGGCAGATGGAATTTAACCCTGAAAAGTGTGAGGTGATACACTTTGGAAGGAGTAATTTGACAAGGAAGTATTCAATGAACAGCATGACACTAGGAAGTTCTGAGGAACAAAGGGACCTTGGTGTGTGTGTCCATAGATCTCTGAAGGCGGAGGGGCATGTTAATGGGGTGGTGAAAAAGGCATATGGGACACTTGCCTTTATCAGTCGAGGCATAGATTACAAAAGTAGAGAGGTCATGTTGGAATTGTATAGAATCTTGGTGAGGCCACAGCTGGAATACTGTGTGCAGTTCTGGTCGCCACATTATAGGAAGGATGTGATTGCACTGGAGGGGGTGCAGAGGAGATTAACCAGGATGTTGCCTGGGATGAAACATTTACGTTATGAAGAGAGGTTGGATAGACTTGGGTTGTTTTCATTGGTGCAGAGAAGACAGGGGCAACCTGATCAAGGTGTACAAGATTATGAGGGGCATGGACAGGGTGGATAGGGAGCAGCTGTTCCCCTTAGTTGAAGGGTCAGTCATGAGGGGACACAGGTTCAAGGTGAGGGGCAGGATCGTTTAGGGGGGATGTGAGGAAAAACATTTTTACCCAGAGGGCGGTGACCGTCTGGAATGCGCTGCCTGGGAGGGTAGTGGAGGCGGGTTGCCTCACACCCTTTAAAAAGTACCTGGATGAGCACTTGGCACATCATAACATTCAAGGCTATGGGCCAAGTGCTGGTAAATGGGATTAGGGAGGTAGGTCAGGTGTTTCTCACGTGTTGGTGCAGACTCGATGGGCCGAAGGTCCTCTTTCTGCACTGTGTGATTCTATGATATGCTGTTGGCATTTCTACTGCTCTGGAAGAGTATCAACGCCAGCATGAGTTAATCAATGATCTTCCAGGAGTGGGAGGGATTGTGGATGATCTGCTACCCTATGGATGTGGAGGCATGATGGAAGGAGCCTTTGCAGACCATGATCTGAATCTAGTGAGACTGCTAGAGAGAGCTCGCCAGATGTACCTAAGTTGAACAAGAAAAAAACTGCAACTGAAAGTGACTGAAGTCAAGTACATCATTCATATATGCAACAGCACAACGTGCTCTGGAAGTTATCAACCCAGCAGAGACAGTGAATGTGACAGACAAGCGTCTTGCTCAGATCAAGCAAGTTACGCAATGAGAGGCAACTCTCCAAGTGCTACAGGAAGTAGTGATGATGGCCAGAAACCATCAAGGACACACCTGTTGCTATAAGAGAGCATTCAGAGATGAAATGATTGCCCAAGATGGCATCTTGCACAAAGGAACTAGAGTCATTATCCCGAAAGAGATGAATAAAGAGATGCTGAAGCGCATCCATGCAAGCCATCAAAGATTTGAATCTACTCTGAGGAGCAAGAGAAGTGCTCTATGAGCCAAACATGAGCAATTATAATTAAGGACCACATCAGCCTGTGCAGTGTTTAAAAGGAACAGCAAGCTAAGCAAGCTAAAGAGCCACTCAAGACATCCCAGAAAAGACTAAGAAGAATAGCTTTTAGTTCATACATGACGGGTTTATTTATATATCAAGATGAGTAACTTGTAAATGCAAACGATGGTGCATGCAATTTTTTTTATGAAAAGGGGGATCTTTGGAGAAATGTCTTTGTGCACTGTTGCCTTTTGAGTAATGTAACTTGCCATATGTCACATGGTCATCTTTGGTAAAACAAAGAATTGAGGCAGTAGTCATTTTAAGCACCACATGGAACAGATGTCATAAAATGCATTAAACGTGGCAAAATATACAGCACAAAGCTTGTGAGGGGAATTTTTTTAAAAACTGGAAAAATTGCAACTAAAAGAAAATGACTTTGTTTCCCACTACACCTGAAAATCTGGTCAACACGTAGAGACCCCCGCCTCCTGTTAAATAAGTGCAATGAAGAGGCTACTTGTACTTCAGAGCCAGGGTGCGTGGCTAGTTTTAGGGGCAGAGATTTGTCTGAATGGAAGATTTAGTGAACAGAATTTTTGATGGAGGTGCAATGTAGTTAGGCATCTAACTCACTCACTGCCCCAAATTCTACAATCTTTTAAGTCATGTAATTGGTTTGAGCCCTGATTTTGCATTTTGACCCTTATCTGAAGTTAGGAGCAGGATTCTTTCTAACTCATACCAACTGCTGTTCATCTGTGACCCTGTGTTCAATGACCTAGTTTGGCTTCCAGTCCACAATGCTGAAGGTATCAGCCTTGTGATCAGATCTCTCCATAGCCTCATCCCTCTCTTTCTCAACCTCCTTCTACAGCACTCCAAGATCGCTGCATACCTCCAGCGTTGGCCTCTTATGCAGCTCAGGCCCGATTTTCATTGCTCCACCATTTGTGGCCATTCCTTCAGCTGCCTGGCCCTGAGAGTTCCCAAAAACTCTCTCTCCTCCATTAAGTCACTCCTCAAAACCCACCTTTTTGACCATCTGTCTTAACATCTTGTTACATGGCCCGGTGCCAAATGTTATTTGCCTGCACTCCTATGAAGTGCCGTGAGATGTTTTCCCTACCTTAAAAGAGCTACATAAGTGCAAGCTGTTGTTGTTAATCTGCAAGCATTACAAAATTAATGCTACATTTGACAATGAACTAGACTACAGTAATACTTGGCCCAGTGTGAAGGTCCAACTGGTTGAGACCACTTCCCAAACACATTAGCTTGGATAACTAACCTGTTGCACAAATTACTAGTTTAGCTAGATGCACATCCAAACCTGCTTCATTTAAAATGGAAGCATGCTCAGTGAAGTGGCCGATTAGATTTTAAATCGGTTATTTGTCTCTTGCTTGCGCGGTGTCACAACGAGGCCTTCATGATCTGAAAGTGCAGAATAAAATAGCAAGGCTTTTTACTACAAAATGTAAACTGTACCTGGGTTAAATGTTTCACAGAGTCGGATTTACACTGCACTCAAAATATGTTTTCGGGCAAAGGGATTAGTCAAAAGAATGGAAGAAAAGCTTCAGCTTGAAATGACAACTCGCGTCCTGTTGAATGAGGAGGCAATTTATAGAAGTGCAATCCAGCAAATGCATAGAGTAAATGTGAAAGGGCAAATGAGATCAAATGGAATGTGCTTCCCTTTAATGATGTAGGTTAGAATGACGCTGTGCAAGCAAACAGATAATTGATATGAATTAAGAAAATATTGCAGACCGGGATGTCTAGGGATTTCAGCATAATTTAATGAAAGTACATGAAAAGGGAGGAAAGCATGGAAATTTAAGACCAAACAGAGAAAATAATTAATTCTCAGTCAACTGACATCTTCATAATGAAATTGGATAAATACACTTCAAGAACAGGGCCAGAAGCTGTGGAGATATTAATAGATTATCTGACTCACTTGGAGGGCATTGGTGGGAAGAGAGTGTGTGGATCTTGAACAAAAACAGAATTACCTGGAAAAACTCAGCAGGTCTGGCAGCATCGGTGGAGAAGAAAACAGTTGACGTTTCGAGTCCTCGTGACCCTTCGGCAGAACTGAAGTATAGTTAGGAGAGGGGTGAAATATAAGCTGGTTTAAGGTGGGGGGCGGGGGGAGAGAAGTTGAGGGGTGGGGTGGTTGTAGGGACAAGCAAGCAGTGATAGGAGCAGATAATCAAAAGATGTCACAGACAAAAGGATCAAAGAGGTGTTGAAGGTGGTGATATTATCTAAGAAAAGTGCTAATTAAGAATCTGTGTGTGGATCTTGGTTGTGGTGAGGGACACCTGGGGAAAGGAATAGGCTGTTGGGCCCCTCAAGCCTATCCATCATTCAGTTAGATAATGTCTGATCTGTACTTAACTCCGTTAACCCACCTCTGCTTCATATCCCTCGGTACCCTTAGCTAACAAAAACCTCAGTCTCTTTCTGGAAAAGAGAAAAAAAGCCACAATTGAACAAGTCAAGCATAGACTATGGAAGTATTGGGAGGCATTTTTCAAATTGCTGGCTTGCATATTTCATAGGCTCAAATTCTGCATGGAAGCATTGGTTGGATGCACTTTAACAGTATGTTCATTTGTAATTTATTTCCCTCTTGGTCAGGACAACACAAAGGCCTTTACTACTAATGAGTCACTTATTAAATGCAATCAATGTTAGGAAGAACTAAAGTTTCAGCCTAGATGGCTGCAGAGAACTCTGAAGACAGAGCTTTCTAACTCTGCAGTCATGTAAAAAATGAGTGACTACAATGAGACCTGCTGTAGGCAACAATAATGGACAAAGAAACAAAAGATTTAAGCTGCCTATGAACGCCATATTTTGTACAGTTTAAACAAGAAGTTGTACTGGGATCAGTTTGAAAGGTAGAACCTTAATTCAGAGCTTGGTAGACAGAGCTATGGCCAGGACCTAAACCTCTTGAGGTTACTGTTTCCTGATCATTCAATGCATCCATCATCATGTCAGCCAGCACTGCTTTTATTACACTTGGCAGAAAGAGATGTCAGATGCATCCAACCTAGTGACTGTCCCTGTATGCATGATAAAAGCCTAGGAACATTTAAAGTGCTTATAGTTATGACTGGTCGGACTCGCTAGCTGTACTGGGTGACTTTTAATAATTTAAAAATAAAATAAAACACTAGCCTGAAATAACCTTGTGTGAATATTAGTGAGCAAATTTTAAATGCAGGCATTGCATTTCTTTGCCACTGTAACATTAATTTAGGATAATAATATATTGAGACAACATATGAATGAAATTAATTCAAATACATTTGAACACTAGCGCTCCATGACATTACACTGATGCTGTATCGTGCCACAGGCTGCTAGCAATTTCAGCCCATTACAGGACATACCATAGCGGAGATGTGCTGGATTAAAAAGAAATCTGGCGAATGCATTATTACCAGAGAGTAAAATTTAAATTTTTTCTCATTCCCAATTAGAAAGGAAATAAAAATAGTAAAAAAGCAAAGTATCATGCAATTTTTGCCTCAAATGCATCCTTCGCTACACTCACTAGTTACAGATTGGCTCAATTTAAATTACATTTTCCTTTTAAAATTTCCATGGACTTATCACCTCACAGTAGAAGCTATCCAAAGAAGCATAAAGGTATTTGATCCACAAGTTCAGCACATTAATTTCAACATTTTCAACCACTTCCAACATGCACTACAGTGTAGGTATAAGGCAGACATGAATAGTACCAAATATGGAGTGGAATGAAATAGCCTCAAGGACTCACTGTCAAGCCAGTGCAGTTTCAGCAACTGCCACGATATAATTAATTATCTGTACCAAAAGGACTTATTAGTCCAACCAGAATGTTTTTTGCCACATTAATAACAAAGATGACGGGTTGCTCTGTATCACTAGATGGTGCAGCTCTGCTTCAGGGAACCACGATATTTGAAGGGACATGGTCTGCAAGAAGAAGCGTGAACAAACAAATGGATTCAATGTATGGTGTAATTTGTCTCAAAATGAAGCATTGCATACACCGTCCAGTGAAGCTATACACATCGGTGAAGTGATCCAGCACCACAAAAAGCAAAGTACAGATGTTGACAATGTGAACTAACAACTAAGCGGTTGAATCTCCACTTTGGGTGCAATTGACGACCCCAGTGAAAATTATGTTAGGTTTCTGAGAACAAGTTTTGCGCAAGTTTCCACTCAAGTTTCAATACATAACCCAGAAGTAAAATCTTCCACAAACCAGTGCATTCAGGCACCATTTTAGAATGCAATTGGGTTTCTCTTGCAAAAAAAAAAATCCTTGATATGCTTAAGAGTGTGAACCTGGTGCAGTTTAATTAAAATAATTGGACATGGTTTTGTCACCTAAAGAAAGCATTTTTAAGAAGGATGACTGGATTACCCTTGAGTAACCCAGTTATAAATAACTAAAAATGACTATAGTTTTCTCTAAAGAAATATTTACTAATTTCATTGGTTTACTGTAGTTGGTTTCTTAGTAAAATTAATTTTCGATATCTGAAAGCTTTTATAAAGTTCCCTTCCTAACAGCACTGTGGGTGTACCTACACCACATGGACTGCAGAGGTTCAAGAAGGCGGCTCACCACCACCTTCTCAAGGGCAATTAGGGATGGGCAATAAATGCTGCCCTACCCAGCGACGCCCACATCCCGCGAATGAATGACTAATAAAGGTGCAAATCCTCACACCTTAACATAGCTCAATTTTAAGAGCCTCCTCAAATACAAAGTGTTGGGGATGGGGCTGGCTAACAGCATGATGTTCTTTTTAAAATCAATTGTGCAAGATCATAGAAACCCCAATTTATGCTGGATGCAATTTACACTTCAAACTCCTCCATCGTTTTCATTGGTTTGGTCAATTTTTAGGCAAATTGCGAATGCCCAAGAGGGTGATGGACGGAGAGGCAATCAATAATTTCAAAAGGAAATTGGCTGAGAACTTGAAGCAAATTAATTTGCAGGCCTGGAGAAGGAGAATGGGACTGACTGGATTGCTCCATGGAGAGTCAGCATACACTTAATGGGCTGAATAGCCTTCTCTGGTGCTGTAAATGACTCTGTGGCCTGGATTTTTATTCTTGTTAAGAATGCGAGGTTTTATAAGATGCCATGTTTTAAAATTGTCTCTTTTGAATTCAGGATAAAAAGGGATCATGTGACTTCCTGCTAGTTCTGCCTGGCAATAAGCTGAAGTGAATTGAAAACAGAAAAGGAGCTGAGGAAGGGCCATACGGACTTGAAACGTTAACTCTGTTTCTGTCTTCACAGATGCTGTCAGACCTGCTGAGTTTTTCCAGCATTTTCTGTTTTTATTTCAGATTTCCAGCATCCGCAGTATTTTGCTTTTATAATAAGCTGACGTGACCTGGTTACCATGGGGGCTACTGAAATCCACATGACAGGCTTAACACTTGGTTAAACATAGGGCAAGAGGCAGGAAAGCAGCAGCCATTGCGAGCAGCAGGGAAAGGACTGTTCCTCTGCTAGCTACCAGGCAGAATCCTGGTGGAGTTTTGTCCTCTGGTTAAAGAGAAGGAACCTGCAGGGATTTAAGGACACTGGGACATTTGCCCTGCTGAGACCAGGAGGAAGAATCAGCAAGGTGGTCTTAATGCTGGAAGTGAATTTGGGGATTCTGAGAAGACTGAGGGAAACAACTTTCAACTCATGACTCAGTGAAATGGGAAGAAGTGAGCCCATTGCAAGTTGGGATTAGTTCCTGTAAAGATTGCAATTCTGCAGGGAACATGCTATAATGTATAAATACGACATGTGTTTGCTGAGTACATTAAAGGGTATTTTTATTTAGGGTATTAGTTGCTACTAAGTAACATTTATGTTGATTTTAGTTTGCTACAGTGAATGTCTTAACACTTGAAATCTTGGCATGTGATTCCTTTAAGTTATTCACTGGAAACTCAAATCTTTTAAAGTCTCTATGGGAGATCTAACAATCTTCAAGGCGGGAATCACAAGTCCATCCATTTTCCAATGTTTTGCAATCCCACCTCCTGCCCGGCAGTGCCCGCCCATGTTAGGTAGCGGGGGTGGGCTGGAATCAGAGCCACCACCTTCAGAAGCAGGCCCGAGGCGAGAAGGGAGGCAGGCAGATGCTGAGGCAAGCAGGTTAAAAGGCCCATCTTCATACAGTGGAACATTGGCTCTGTTCTGCAGATGTGGATGAAGCTTGCTACCCCTCACCCCTCTATCCCCATGCACCCTATGCCCTCTCCATAAATTATATGCCCTTATCTCCCTTTCCCCCTCCATAGCCCCATGCACCATCCATGTTGCACTCTCCATATTCCCATGCCAACTCATGCACCCCCATACCCTTCATCCTCACCTTTTAATCGATGACTTTTCATCGAAACCAGTAACATTTTCCTGTTTCCATTTCATGAATCATAAAGTAATAGAATCTTACAGCATAGAAAGAGACCATTTAACCTGTCATGCCTATGACTCGACACTGTTGTTGATGTGGAAAGTGTTTTGCATGGGTTTCTTAAAATATAAAGCTTTGCTCAGTCAAGAGAATTATATATTCTAGGAAAAAGATAGGCAACACTCCAAGAGAAAGTAAGAATCACATCGCAGCAAAAATAAACATAACTTTTCTTCCAACCAAAAGAGAAAAAGGGGCTCAACAAACAGACGCAAAGATACTGACCTTTTAATTTTCTCATTTCAGTCCATCAGTTTATAACTGATAAAAGGCACAAGCTGCTGGGCGTGGTGCCATTTACAATGTTTCAGTGTTCAATAACTTAGACATATTGATATCTCCAGAGCAGACCTGATCTCCTGCACCTTCCTAACAGGAACCAATAACTCATGGCTGAGCGGTTCTCAATGGGACTCTGCTCCTAGGTGCGGATCTGACAGGAACACTGAGGGGTTGCAAAGGCAGACCTTTGTTAATGCAACTGAATGACTTCAATTTTCACTAAGCATTTTCCAATGTTTTTACAAGCGAGACTCCTGCAGGGTTTAAACTGCATTAACATAGCAGTCCGAACAGCCTGAAAAAATGTGGAGCTGGCAAATGCAAAGCACCAATGATCCTTAATAATTCAAGATTTATTCGGGACGAAGGAGGTGCCAGTTTCCCTTCAATAATAATGTTAATTTTACAAGACTTCACGGTGGAAAATAACAATATAAATTAAGAAATATAAGCACCAGATGCCAGGTGATAAAATGCCACTGAAGGAGGTGGTATCTGGTTTGCAACAAATGTTTCCAACTCTTCCAATGCCAGGTATGCTAGACTGTTGCCAAGAATATTTCGATGGAGTAATCCAACAGAGAACACACAAAAATAATTGACTTCAGTTCAAGATGAGGTGACGACAAAATATTCATCGCTGTCAAATTATAATCAAAATTAAGATTCAATAGTACTTTGTTGCATATCATTGGAAATTTTACAAAGACGGGGACAGCAGCCAAACAGTGAATAACTCTGCTGGGCTAGGAAGCAATCAGTGAACACAACTTTGCATTCAATGCCGCTGTTTGGTTTTACACCACTGAGCAACACTGCCTGAAAAATAACTCACGCCATTGGGATTGTGGACTGTATTAAAAATAGGTAGAGCCCGCCAATTATTGACCACCAAGCATAGTCACCATCAAAGTAGTGTTACTTGGCGATCCATGGATATGGATTCTATCCTGAGCCAAATTGTTTCTTTGAAAAAAAATAATTGAACAATACTCAAAGGGTGTTTGATTTTAGTATCTGAATCTATCTTGCCGCGAGAAAGGCTCCAGAAGGCCACCAAAGACTTTTTAAAGCTTTAATACTCGACACGATATAAACTGCATCAAAATGCCACGGAAACATGAATGTAAGTATAACAATATGCAGCTGTCCCAACTCTTATTCTCCCTAGTGATGGAGTGCTTGTTTAAAAAAAAAAGCAGTCGTGCTGTCAAAAAAGAACCAAACCTGCATGTGCGTTTTCCAGGAAGTTTAATACCAGCATGGATACCACTCAATTTTCTCCTTCAGGTGTCATCTCCTTGTGGACTTTAAGTTAAAATCCAATATTAACCTTTAGAGCACCATGGATGGGTTACCTTGTCCATGATAGAGCTGTTTATGCTAACTGATGCTTACCCCAAACAGTGGATGCTTGATTTCACCTGAGAAAATTAAAAGCAAATGCATATTTTATTAGGAGTAGTGGCGAAGGACATTTTTTTTTTGCATCTTTGCCGATGATTCGTAGGTACTGCATATCTGTTGTGAGTCTTCAAATGGGAGTACAGGCCAATGTGAGCAAGGCATTGTCAGCTGCATTGGGGGCACAGTAGGTTATCATTCACTGATGCAGGAGCACTGTCACATGCTCCTTCCTGCAATGGTGCTTTTCTATAGCAATCTAAAGACGTAGTTTCCACGCTCCAGTGTAGCAACTTCTGGTGCTTCGGTCATGTGATGACTGTTCCCAGTTGTTGAAGACAATCTGACATGAAATGATGCCTTGCTTGCATGCATGAATCCTTATATTTTAGTTCTGTCTGTCCAATAGGTCTACTGGCACCATCAAGCTCTCCATACAGTGCATCTTTTGGTCAGCAACTATCATCCATTCTAATGGCATGGTCCAGCCATTGTAGTTGACATCACTCGAGCATTGTCATGAGACTTTGTGAGTCAGAACACTTCTGTGTTGGGGACTCTATGCTGCCAATAGATCCCTCTCAAGCAACACATATGAAATGAATTCAATCTACATTTCTGCTCTGAATAGCAATTAATTGCCCTTAAATAACACCTTTAGTATGCTAAAAAATAACCGACAGAAATGCTTCCTACTTCAATTTTCTTCAGTGTATTTTGTGTGTTGATTAAGGTTAATGATATATAATATAATAAGGTTGATGATATAATATATAACTCTAAGGAATGACATTCCTTTTCACTTTGGGAACTGAGTATCACATTTTAACTTTCTCAAGTGAGCGAGAGCATTGAAAAAGAATAAAGCTTCGTCTCTTCCACTCCAGCTCAGTGGGGGACAAATTCATTTGCATAGGGCCCCTTTAAGCATCCCCCATTTGTTTCCTCATTGATATCATTACCAAATGTCATAGGGGCCACGCAGATAGCAGCCTGCAGCATTATCTGCCACGGGGAATTGATGTCGTCTGCATAGTTTTGCTTGAACTGGTGCTACGCAAATGAATTCCCCCCCTGCCCCCCAAATTAGTCTCAAGCTCTCCAAAACTTTACAGGATGGTATTTTAACACAAATTTCATAATAAGCAATTCACTGCCCCCCCCCGTGTGATTTATTCCCACTCTGTGGCTATTTTTTTTTTAAAAATTGAGACAAGCCAGTTTGGTGTCAAGTTTGGACATCTAGTCATCAACTTAATCTATGTTAGCGTCCCACATGGAGCTGAGGAAGGGGAATTTCAGCCCATTTGTCTGAGCTCTATTCATATAGAGAACAATAAGCATCAACTCACTCTATTTTCCAGCACCCAGGAAAACTACACAATTGTTCAGCAGGTGAAACAAAAAAAACGCCCTTGTTTTGCTGAAACTATATGTACCCCATGTGCAATGAAACTCAAACCTAGCCTTTGCCTCAACTGTCTCAGGCACTCAACACTCCACAGTTTTCTGTTATCTTGAGCAATGTGTGATGAAAGGTATTTTATTACATCCAATTATGTAAGGACAAGAGAAAACCTCATTGTTTCCATCTAAATTTGTTCAGCCATTGCCACACAAACAAGGAGTGATAGCCAGTGGAAGCTGGCATAATCATTCTACCAATACATCAATTGCAGGCATTTATGAGGTCTGTTAAGTTGATGGATGATGTCCTGATGTCTTACTGATATAACTAGAGTCAGTCGGAGAAGGACCCAATGAACACAAGGTCACTCTAATCAATTTCTGATGCAGTTACATCACACCATTCTTTATAGCATTCTCCCAGGCTTGAAAATGAGCTTGACACAATGGCCGGAACTTTCCCTGAATTGCACCAAGTGCAGCGGCAGGTGTGAACAAAGACGTTTTTCCAGCCAGCCGCAATGGCGGGTTTTTGTGCTGCATCATTCGCTTCCCAGTGCATCCCGTCTCATTAATAATACATCCATGGGAAACACGCCGGATTGCTGGAAGGCAGCCTTGGATTTACTCGCCACGTCGTGACTTCAGCGCTTCCTCGGTCCAGGCACCATGTTTAAAGTGCACCAGAGCGCAGCCTACTTCATGTCTACAGACCAGGGCTGCCCCAGGTGACAGATGGTAAGCCTGTGGAATTCGTTACCACAGAAAGTAGTTGAGACCAAAACATTGTATGTTTTCAAGAAGGAGTTAGATATAACTCTTGGGACGAAAGGGATCAAAGGGTATGGGGAGGAACCAGGAGCAGGCTATTGAGTTGGATGATCAGCCATGATCATAATGAATGGCAGAGCAGGTTTGAAGGGCAGAATGGCCTAATCCTGCTCCTAGTATTTTTGTTTCTAAGTTACAGGTTCCCATCCTGAAACTGCCCCCCTTATCCCAACTCTCTGTATTCTATTAGTTAGCCAATCCTGTATCCACGCTAATATACTATCCCCAATACCATGGGCTCTTATCTTATTAAGTAACTTTATGTGTAGTATTTATCGGACACCTTTTGGAAATCCAAATATATTACATCTACTGGTTCCCCTTTATCTATCCTGCTTGTTACCTCCTCAAAGAATTCTAATAAATTTGTCAGGCATGGTTTCCCCTTCATGAAGCTATGCTGACTCTGCTTGATTATATTCTGTATTTCTAAATGTTCTGCTATTACATCCTTTATAGTAGACTAACATTTTCCCAATGACAGATGTTAAACTAACTGGCCAATAGTGAGCCTGTGGAATTTGTCACCCTCTCTTTTTGAATAAAGTGTTACATTGGCAGTTTTACCATCCACTGGGACTTTTCCAGAATTTAAGGATTCTTGGAAGATTACTACCAAAGCATCCACTATTTCTATAGCTACTTCCGTTAATATCTTAGGATTCCACCCATCAGGTCCAGGGGACTTATCGGCCTTTAGACCATTAGTTCCCTTGGTACTTCTTCTCTAGCGACAGTTATTGTATGTATTTCTTCCCTCCCTTTTGCTCCTTGATTATTTAGTATTTTTGGAATGCTATTAGTGTCCTCTACCGTGTAGACTGATGCAAAGTATTTATTCAACTCCTCTGCCATTTCCTGCACTGCACTGTCTGATCCACAGCAGGCAAAGGCAGGGAAATCCAAAGGTGCTGGCACTCAGAGGACAGCTGGAGGACAGGAATCTGCTCAGTCAGAGTCAGATAATGAGCCTTCAAACTCGGTTCTACCTCAGCTGCTGGAGCTGCAAAGACAAGCTCGGGAACATCGGGAAGGGCTGTCTGCTGCACTCCTCAGATTATAAGAGCACGATGAAGGACTCCATTAGCCTTCAGTCTGAGGTGATAGCGCTGGAACGCCAACGCAATGTCAACTCTAGGAGGATGGTGGCCACCATGGAGACTTGGTCCAGGACATTGGTCCAGCACTGCTACAGGAGCAGCACCCCATCGCTGAGACACTTTCTGGCATCCGTCTGTGTCAAAGCGAGGGAGGGGCCGGGGCATGTCGAGCTCATTCCAGCTACCCCTTCTTCTCCAGGAGTCAGTCAGGGCCCCTCGGGCAGCCATAGGCAGGAGGATCAGTAGCTGCACACCCGGCGCCATGCACCCAGGTGAGTCCGGGAGTGTCCGGCCCATCCGATTTCCCCTCTTCCTGTGAGCCCCGCAGCTTCAGCTCCGCAGGCCGAGGAGGATACCCCTGCCACACCGCAATACCCCAACAGCAGGCAGGGGCCCTCCAGAGGACGCCCGCCCAGGTCATCACAGACAGGACGCAGCAGTCAGCACCACCTCTACTGTGGATGTCGGGAGAGCACCGTGACAGAGTTAGAAACGTTAAGAAGATGTAGTTGCAAAGCATGGACATGGGTGTTAATCAGTTGTACGTAATGTTCACGATTGTAAATAAACTCCCAAGAATGTCTCCTTGTCTATGGCTCCTTGTTGTGATGAGCAGTGTTCGTGTCATTCAGATCTAAATCACGCTGATCTGAATTCACATTGTGATTCCGGTGTGCGGGCACAATAATGAGATGCAAAAGTATTAAAATTAAGATGCCGATGTTAGGTTGCGGGAAACGCAGCCCTCCACCGACGGAGAGGGGGCAATCACGTCCTGGATTCACGTCACCAGGAAATGCCACTCGCACCATCTCGTGATATTTTCTGCTCACGCCGCCAAACACACCCACCACAAACGGGAGCGGAAAATTCCGCCTAATGTCTTCATTACTGGATTCAAGCGCACAATTTGGAAATGGCAATTGGACCTATTGATAATGAAACATGTCAAAAATCTATCAGTATTACAGGTTGGCTTATCAGTGTAAAGCACAAATATCTACTCAGTGGCAAATCTAGCTCCTGTCCCAAATGAATTTCAAAGTCAAATGCAAACACACATCTTTACAACTTATGATATGTGTAGAATAATGGACGGCCATTGGTGACATTTTAGCTATTTTGGGTTTGGTGCCATGTCGGAGCATTACCTCCACACACACGGGATCGTGCTGCTACTGACAACTATTTAGTTTGCATTAATGCCAATGACAAACAGCAGTTGAATCCTCTCGCCCTCAACAAGTAGAGTTTCTTTTGTAAAGGCATGACATGTAATCAAAGACATCCATTCACTTGTGAGCCTATCATGTTTTTTTTTTCTCTGTTAATTTCCTCCTAAACTGAATTTAGTTTTATAAGTGCTTGTAATCTCCGACTGTTCCACATGAAAGACCTCAATCTCAAACATTAACTCCTTGTCTCTCTCTCTCTCTCTCTCTCTCTCATAGAACCATGCAACTTTACAACACAAAAAGAAGCCATTCAGTCCGACTGTATCTGTGCCAAATCTTTGCTGCAACAAACCGATAATAATGATCACACGAGCCCAATTTCGTACAAGCAACCATAAATGGTTGCAGCCTCTAGCCAGAGAGACAGCATCAGACGATCTTGGATTTCTGAACATCATAGTCTTCACTCGCTAAGACCCAGCGTCCATCAACAGCAGTGGAATTCAAAAAAAGGCTTCTTGACAACAGATCATAACTGCAAGAGGATCAGGGTCCTCCACGGTGAATCCCAAGTTTACCAACTCTGAAGATTTCTACTCCTTGAGCTACAGTCCCCTGGGCTGCAGCCACCTCCCAGCACCTCACCAGAATGAACCCAATGCCTTCCTCACCCAATGGCCTACGCATGGAGTAGGGTGTCAGTTGGACAACACTAGAAACTGGGAATCTTAGCTAAAATCCCCTCATCACATGAACCCAGGTTTACCAAAGAAGTTGGAAAGCTCCTACTGTCCATCCACCAGAGACCAGGCTGATACCAGGGATGGCAGGACTGTCGTATGAGGAAGAGATTGGTTCAGCTGGGCCTGTATTCACTAGAGTTTAGAAGAATGAGAGGGGATCTGATTGAAATGTATAAAATTCTAACAGGGCTAGACAGACTGGATGCAGGGAGGATGTTTCCCCTGGTTGGGGATTCTAGAACCAAGGGCCACTGTCTCAGGATACAGGGCAGGTTATTTAGGACTGAGACGAGGAAAAATTTCTTCACTCAGAGGGTGGTCAACCTATGGCATTCCCTACCACAGAAGGCTATGGAGGCTGGGTCACTGAGTATTTCAGGAAAGAAATTGATAATGTTTTGGATATTAGGGGCATCAAGGGGTATGGAGAGAAAGCGTTGTCGTTGAGGTAGAGGATCAGCCATGATCATATTGAATGGCGGTGCAGGCTCGAAGGGCCGAATGGCCTACTCCTGCTCCTAGTTTCTATGTATCTATGTTTCAGCCAACTCACTGCCGACTTTCCAGAAATGGCTCAAAATTATGGAGACTGAGATTGGCTATGATTAAATCGAAGAAACTTCAAGATAGCAATTTACTTAGCATGCACCTGAATAAGGTATCACAGCCTGTCATTGTGAAACTGTCACCTGCCCAGAGCTACCATCATAAGCATCATCCTTCCAAAGTTAAACCCACACAAGGCCATTCACCCTAAAAATCAATGAGAATTGGTGCCACCCAGAGCACTTGACCTCTGCCTTATGTGCCATTTGTCCTCAAAAGGCTTGAGTGCTACAAAACCGACTGCAAGGTCAGGATCTTGGACATGACATGAGCTAGTGGAGAATGTAGTACCTTCCCGAGGTTAAGAAGTTCTTGAATCACTGCTTACATTCAGTGCACACAGCACAGAAAATTGATTTACTGAAATTGAAGTACATTTTTCATTAATAACAGTAAATTAGCTAGGCTGTAAATGGCATCGCCCTGTTTGTTAAGATGTCCAGTGTGTATCTATGATATTCACAGGCTAAAGCTACAAGGCTGATTCATTTCAACATATTGACTGCTGAAGTTACAATCTATAGAAATATTTAAGCATATGTTTTCTCAATATTTCCTCTTCACCCCACCTCTCCCCCACAATGAACTAAATGCCCAAATCAATAATTGCAAGCTATTATTGGGCACAGTCACATTGCATATAATGATGAAAGTTCATCGACCTGAAATGTTAACTCTGTTTTTCTCTCCACAGACTCTGCCTGACCTGTGAAGCAGTTCTAGCATATTCAGTTTTTTTTATTTTAACTTTCATTATTTTGCATATATGATGTTAGATTCAAGCTGCTTTTAAATTGCACTCTGCTTCATGGATGAGCAAGTTAATGTGTTGGTCTTCCTTATATATTTCCCGAATGTGTAACCAGTCTCCATGTGACCCCAAAATATATTGCAGCAACAAGCTGACCGTGACTGATGACCATATTTCACAGACACAGACGCACAAAGACACACACACACAGACAAAAACAGACACACACACACACACACACAGACACAAACAGACACATACACAGGCACACACACACATAAACACAGACGCAAACAGACACACACGCACACAAACACAAACAGACAGTCAAGACACACACACAAACAGACACACACACACGCACGCACACACACACACAGAAACACATGCACAGACACACAAACACATACACAGACACACGTGCGATTTACATACTTAGAGTTTCTATTAAAGGCCATTTTATGGAGCTGCTGCTTGGGGAGGCCACCATATGAATGGAGGTGACCTTCCTGCAGCAGCCCTGGAAGTTACTGGAGTCCAAGGATTCCTGGCGCAAAGAGGGGGCCAGGGGCTGTCAAGGTCACCCACCGTGGCCCCAATAGGTCATCCAGACCAGTTTCCTCTCTGACTCTCGGCCCTGTGAATTTTTCACTTTTTTTTAAAACTCACCTGTTGGAGGCTTGAGGCCTCCAGCCTCCCTCAGCAGTGACCACCGTTCCCAATGGCATTGCTGAGGCTCCAGAACTGCCATCCCAGCAGCATCAGGAGCCTGCCCATTAACTTTAATTGACAGGCCCACAAGTGGCCAGTGAGGAGGCCGCCTTTGGTAAAATCGCTGAGCTGGTCCCGCTACCGTCAAGCACGGTTTTGAGATCTGATTTTTACGTGATGTTGGGGCACTAAAGCCCGTGGTAAAATTCAACCCATCATCCCTGAGACTCTGTGGGAGTGCCTTCACTACACAGACTGCAGCAGGTCAAGAAGGCGTTTCACAACCACCTTATCAAGGGCAACTAGGAATGGGCAATAAATTCCTCGCTGGCAACACCCACATCCCAAGAATCAATTAAGAAACAATGAATGACAGCATTATGGGCAACCACATGGAGGAAGCTGTGTTCATTGCAGCCAGTTAGGGTGACTCAATTATAAAAATGGGACTTGCTGGCTCTAAGCTGTCAGAAAGTCCAGCAAGTTAGATACTAAAGCAATCCATGTCCAAATGCAGCAAGACCTGGATAATATCCAGCCTTGAGCTGACAAGTGGCAAGTAACATTCATGCCACACAATTGTCAGGCAATGACCATCTCCAACAAGACACAATTGAACCATCGCCCCTTGATGTTAAATGGTATTACCATCACTGAATCCCCCACTATCAACATCCTGGGGGTTACCATTGACCAGAAACTGAACTGGACTAGCCATATAAATACTGTGGCTACAAGAGCAGGTCAGAGGCTAGGAATCGTGTGATAAGTAACTCACCTCCCCAAAACCTGTCCACCATCTACAAGGCACAAGTCAGGGGTGTGATGGAATACTCTCCACTTGTCTGGATGAGTGCAGCTCCAACAACACTCAAGAAGCTTGATACTGTCCAGGACAGAGCAGCCCGCTTGATGGCATCACATCCACAAACATTCACTCCCTCCACCACCAACGCACAGTAGCAGCAGTGTGTACCATCCACAAGATGCACTGCAGGAATTTACCAAGGTTCCTTCGATAGCACCTTCCAAATCCATGACCACTACCATGTAGAAGGAAAGGGGCACCAGATAAATGGAAACATCACTGCCTAGAAGTTCCCCTCCAAGTCACTCACCATCCTGACTTGGAAATATATCGCCATTCCTTCACTGTCACTGGGTCAAAATCCTGGAACTCCCTTCCTAACAGCACTGTGGGTGTACCTACACCACATGAACTGCAGCAGTTCAAGAAGGCAGCTCAACACCACCTCCTCAAGGGCAACTAGGGAGAGGCAGTAAATGCTGGCACAGCCAGCGAAGCCCACATCCCATGAATGAATAATCAAAAAAGGTTTGGCTTATGAAAAAACATCAAAAAATAGTAGCACAAAATCAACCTCTCAGGTTGCTGCCTTGCCACTTCTTCCACCAATACAGCCATTTTGGTCTTCTTCATTTTAGTGCTGGTTGTAAGTTTCAATATGTAACATAGTGCCTACTATAGCAAAATATATTCTCCATCTTTAGTTTCTCATTTTGTCTCTACTGATTAGAGAAATACCTCAAGAGGAAGGGAAAAAAAAGTACTTCAGGCTGTTGTTTACCTGGTAGCGATGGGTGACTGCAAGTCGAGAAGGTTCAGGTGAATTATAACTGTCGGCATTTAATGAGTGGAATTGTTTAACATGCAATTAGGGTTTGGGATCATAATACAGGAGCAATTAAGGCTACTAATACATAGGCTTGGGATTATATAGTATTTCAATCCTCGCTCCTTTTGGTTATTCAGGTACTATCCATTAACATTAATCAAGGTCAGAGTTGTGGACCAATTGGATTTGCACTTTAACAAAAAAATTTTGCTGCCTTCTTACCTTACAGTTAACCGGATGTAAATAAATGTAAATGTCCGTGACAGCTTATGTTTTTGCCACCAGAAATTTAGGACAGAATTTTACAGGCCCCCACCACCCATAAAATTCACTGGGTGGCCTCTCGCCACCTGCCCACCCATTCACGACCAGTCAGAAATTTTACATTGGGAGGGGCTAAAGGCCTAGGGCAGCCTGCCCATGTTAGCCCCATTTGCGGCCATTAAGTGGTCAGTTATTAGCCACTTAAGGGCCACTCCCTGACCCTAATCAAAATTGCAGCATGCGGGAGGTCAGGGCCGGGGTGGGGGGTGGGGGGGTGGGGTGGTGTGCGCCTCCAAGAGTGGCCCCCATTCCTGATTGGGCCACCCCCCCACCCCTCCCCGCAACCCTTGCAACCCGCCAAATGCTTTCTCCCCCCACTTAACCTTTCCAACATGATCCCCGCCCGCCTTGCTATTCCTCTCCATGGGGCCAACCCTCCTACCCCTCACCACAAGCCCCCTGTACTTACCTTTGTCTTGGGCTCCCCGCACTTGGATTCATAAACTGTGTGTAGTCTCAGCAATGGCCACCGCTTCTGAGGATGCTGCTGGGACTAGAGAGCTTCCGATGTGTGACCTCCTCCCAAGTGAGGGGCAGAATTCCCGCCTCCAGTCAATTAGTCAATTAAGACAGCATTAAATGGATGCAGGGATGCATTTCCTGCCAACTTTTCGGTGGGGTTGTGGGAACCCCGCCAACAGAAAAAGTCTACCCGTAACAATCTATTAGGGGTATATTCAAAACCTAATTTCTCAGTTTAAATTGAAAAGTACTTCTTTATAGACCCTGCATTTGTTTGAGTCCCATTAATTCCATTACATAAAGAGGAACACCAATAAATATGACTGTCTTTCCCAGCCATGTCCTCCTAGTTTATATACTTCACTGCACTGTTATATTATCTCAAACCTTCACTGCACTCTGTTATCTGACTGTATCGATCAAAAAAAGGGAATAAAATTGACCGAAGGAATAAAATAGATCTGTACAGTATATCACAAATATTGCATTAAAATATTGCCCCAGGTTATCCAAATTTTGCAGCGGTTATTCAAGCTAAAGCAACCCTTCAAGTAGGGTTTCCAACCTTCCGGGCATGGCCAGGAGTTTATAACGGAATCGGCATCAATTTCCCGATGGCCAGAGAAAGCATTCCGGGAAATTAAAACACATCTGCTTCCCTGTTTATCAGTATCCATGTCATCATACACGGCACCACATCTGGAAGTTCCCCTCCAAGTTACTCACCATCCTGGCTTGGAAGTATATCGCCGTTCCTTCACTGTCGCTGGGTCAAAATCCTGGAACTCCCTCCCTAACTGCACTGTGGGTGTACCTACACCACATGGACTGCAGCGGTTCAAGAAGGCAGCTCACCACCACCTTCTCAAGGGCAACTAGGCATGGGCAATAAATGCTGGCCCAGCCAGCAAAACACACATCCCGTGAATGAATTTAAAAAAAACATCAGTGATGAGGGGAACGGGGTGGGGGGGGAGTGGGCAAAGCTCTTGTCTGTGTTTGTTTGGTCTGCGCTGTCTTTAATGACACTGTCACTATGCATTTGTGGGGCCTACACCCTCAGTCTCTTGCTTGATGTTGGGAGGAGGAAAAAACATCTAACAGGGAGGGATGTCCATCCAGACATTCGTTGAAGCAATGGGTGGAACGCTTTGAAAATAAAGAAACAATGAACGGGCTTATTCCCCATTTTCTGAATAGAATATGGGTTTTTGCACAATACTTCCAACGCGATTCATTGTGTTCGGAATGGCAATGACTTCCCCCTGAGGAATGGGATGCTCCCTGGTTGACACACCGCAGTGGAACACTCCGGCCCCAGGCACGCACTCCCGGGGAGGCTCTGGTGTTGGCGCTGGCTGGGGCGGTGTGCGGCTGCGCGTCTTGTGCCGCTCGTCCCCTAGGACCTGTCAACTCAGATACACAGAAAGGGAGGCAGCTTAGCAAATAACCACTCTGCTGAAACTAACCCCAATGCCCTTTACTGCATGGAGTCTGTGTTCTGTCTTATGATAACAGCCCTTGGCAGAGCTACACTCTCGAGCAGGAGGTAACTTGGCAGAGCTACACTCTTGAGCAGAAGGTAAGAGAAACTCACAGGTTTGAGAGGAATATCTTTTCTCCCAAAATAGATCCAATTGATTTAATTGCACCTGTCCTTACGTGACCCCTTAGACAGTTTCAACCCTGTGGAGTGTTAAACTTCGCCACCATTTCTTGCATCGAAATATTGGAAAGATTTCAAGGAGGCTGCTTTGAAGTGTGATGCAGCCTGTTTTTATTTTTAAATACCTTTCATGTCACGCCATCAGCATTCCATGATGTCACTTCCTGGAGCTTTCCACGACGTCACTTCTGCTGACGTCTCCTGGAATAAGTCCAGCCAGAGTTGGCAACCCTTAGTAGACATCTTAACCTAAATACCCTTTTCTGTCTACGCTAAGAACCATGGATGAAAGATTCTGTACAAAAAAAAATGTTTCCATAATTTATCAGGGCATTGAAAGAATGAAACAGACGGATAATCAAGACTGGAAACAGTCAATGCAAAGATTTCCCCCTTTAGTAACATTCAGGAGCATACCTGGGAGTGCAATAAAATACCCTGTCTCTCCAGCAATCTGACAGGGCCCCTTTTAGATATTCTGGGATATATGCTTAGCCATCAATACCACTGCACCTCCATACATGCTCACCCTAACCATTATAGTGTGCAAACATTGCTTTCTTCCCCAGTCACCAGTAACGTTAATCCTTCTGTGAAGCACAAGAATAAAAACTGCCCAATTTCAGATAAATGTCTGCAAAACTCCTCAAATTCCTCACAGTACCAAGCAAAAGCCCTCACACTATGATTATTGGTCATATTATTTGGCATTCTCTCAGGAGAGATGGTGGTATAGTGATAATATCACTGGACTAGTAATCTAGGGGCCCAGACTAATGCTCTGGGGGCGTGGGTTCAAATCCCACCATGGCAGCTGGTGGAATTTAAATTCAATTAATAAACCTGGAATAGAAAGCTAGTCTCAGTAACAGTGATCATGAAACTATCATCGATTGTTGCAAAGACCCATCTGGTTCACTAATGTCCTTTAGGGAAGGAAACCTGCCATTCTTACCTTTAACTGACCTCTGAAATGTTCAGTTCAAAGGCAATTAGGGATGGACAATAAATGTGGGCTTTGTCAGTGATGCCCACATCACATGAAAGAAGAGAAGAAATTATTAAACTAACCTACTCCGACTTGCAAATTTACAGTGAAACATGAGGCAGGACTAGCTGCATCCATTAGTCTGGTCCCATTTTAGTTCTAATGCCCTTCAAAAACCCTGGTCTGTTGAAAATGTATCTACAGCTATCGTCAGATGCTAATCTTCCATTGCCCCTTGGGTTAGGCCATTTCACATATTTACCACTCGGTGAATGAAGGCTGTTGGACTGTTATCTTGTTCTATTTTCTTTTGTTACTTAAACACAGACAGTAGTTGTAACAACTACAGATCCTTGTCTTTAATAAGCCCGTGTTACACAATCCAATGAGTGCTCATTTAAACCAACATGATTCCATTTATAACATCCTCTATTCTTTATTATTACGTTTACTAACCACCAAGCTCAGTTCCAGCCTGACTGCAGCAAATAGTGGTTTACTCTGGCCAGTTGTACCAATTCAAGTTTTGGTATGTACAATGCATGCCTACTTACACTAATTTCCAATCCATTAAAAAAACTCACAATGCAGACTCCGCATGGAACCAAGAAGACGCGCTCATTTTTAACAATCTCTCCCAATGATTCCATTACCATGGTTACAGATCCATCTCAGCACTTTATTACTATAAACTGTGCCCAAATTCCAAAGGTTGGATGAGTGTCCTTCACACTTTATTTCAGCATTTCATCCTTTAACAAAACAATGTATAGTTGAACCGAAAACTGATGTAACCCATTGTGTGCTGATACCACAAACAGCGACGTATATTGAAAAACATGGCGGTATAAATCCACATTCCCACACTTTAACTATATAATCATCTTTTTTCATTTGTGTTTTACTCTTATATTCTCTGGAATCCAACTGATCATGTTGTTGAAGATCTTAAATATCTCCAGTTAAATCACCTCTCTCTGGTATAAACATTTCTAACCTTAATCTTTCCTCCCCGGCTCAATACTATTAATCAGCTCATTTGCCCTTCTTTCTCCTCTAAGGTCAGCTATGATATAATGCCCAGATAATACACAGTACTTAAGATGGGGACAGACTAAAATTTTGTATAAAATTATCACCTCCAAGTGGTGTATATTTTAGTCTCTTGGCTTCAAGTTACATATTCCATGGTCCTATTTGTCCTTTTCACCACTGCATATGATGCTGACATGTTAAAAATATTCCACTAAAACCCCATAAGCTTTCTCCCATGTCATTTCCTGTGGAATGCTCCCATTTGCTTTGAGCTTTCAGTGTTTGTTCCCCTTTCCCACCTTGCTAACTTTTCACCTCTCCGCACTAAACAACATCTTCCACTTTTCGGTTTCAATCGCGACCAGCCATAGATCACTCCATAACTAGTTTCGATGTTAAGGTTGCCAAGCCTCGTGGATTGGCTTTGAATCTCCAGGTATTGAAGATCAATCCCCAGGACACAGTGTGCAACCCTGGTGAAAAATCATATGGACATTAAAAAATATTTTTTTTTTGTCATTTTCTTTGAACAATTCTCTTCACCCGGTATAAAAATATTGAAAGTGGAAAAAAAAAACTGTTTGGCTAACAGTCATGCACAATTGGGTAATAAGAACATAAGAACTAGGAGCAGGAGTAGGCAATTCAGTTCCTCGAGCCTGCCCTGCCATTCATTACGATCATGGCTGATCTCAGTTCGGCCTCAACTCCAATTTCCCGCCCTCTCCCCATAATCTTTCAACCCATTACTAATTAAAAATCTGTCTATCTCCCCCTTAAATTTATTCAGCGTCCCGGCATTCACTGCACTCTGAGGTTGTGAATTCCACAGATTCACGACCCTTTGAGAAAAGTAATTTCTCTTCATCTTGATTTAAATCTACCACCCCTTAGCCTAAAACTATGGCCTCTTGTTCTAGAATGCCCCAGAAGGGGAAACATCCGCTCCACGTCTACTTTGTCTATCCCCTTTAGCATCTTATATACTTCAATTAGATCTCCTCTCATCCTTCTAAACTCTAGCAAGAATAGGCCTAAACTGCTCAATCTCTCCTCATTAGACAAGCCCTGCATCTCTGGAATCAATCTAATGAACCTCCTCTGAACCGCCTCCAGTGCAATTACATCCTTCCTCAGGTAAGGGGACCAAAAATTTGCACAGTACTCCAGGTGCGGTCTCACCAATGCCTTGTACAGTTGCAACAACACTTCCCTATTTTTATACTCTATTCCTTTAGCAATAAATGCCAAAATTCTATTTGCCTTCCTTATTACCTGCTGTACCTGCATACTAGTTTTCAGCGATTCATGCACGAGGACACCCAGATCCCTCTGCACTGAAGCATTCTGAAGTTTCTCTACATTTAAACAATAAGTCGCCTTTTTATTCTTCTGACCAAAATGGATAACCTCACACTCATCCACGTTAAACTCCATCTGACAGATTTTGGCCCATTCACCTAACCTGTCCATATCCATTTGTAAATTTCTTTCACACTTATGTTGGTGTCATCTGCAAATTTAGCTATAGTACCTTCTATCCCTGAATCCAAGTTATTAATATAGATTGTAAATAGTTGGGGCCCAAGGACCGAACCCTGTGGCACCCCACTAGTTGCAGCTTGCCATCCAGAAAAAGAGATATTTATCCTGACTCTCTGCTTTCTGTTGGTTAGCGAATCCTCTATCCAAGCTAATATATTACCCCTAACTCCATGTGATCTTATCTTGTGTATTAATCTTTTGTATGGCACCTTATCAAAAGCCTTCTAGAAGTCCAGATATGCTACATCTACAGGATCCCCATTATCCACTTTGCTTGTCACATTTTCAAAGAGCTCTAGAAAATTAGTCAAACACAATTTACTCTTCATAAAACCATGCTCACTCTGATGGATTGCATTTTGACTTTCCAAATGCCTCATTACTACTTTCTTAATAAAGGATTCCAACAATTTCCCAACGACAGACGTTAGACTAACTGGTCTATAGTTTCCTACCTTCTGCCTCCCCCTCTTTTTGAATAAGGGTGTTATATTAGCATTTCTCCAATCCACTGGAACCTTTCCAGAATCCAGGGAATTTTGGAATATTATAGCCAATGCATCCACTATCTCCGCTGCCACTTTCTTTAAGACCTTGGGATGTAGGCCATCAGGTCCTGGGGACTTGTCACCCTTTAATCCCAATAGTTTGCTCAGTACTTTTTCTCTAGTGATGGTGATTGTTCTAAGTTCCTCCTTCTCTATACCCTCTGCACTACCTGTTACTACTGGGGTGGTACTAGTGTCATCCACTGTGAAAACTGAGGCAAAATATTGATTAAGCGTCTCTGCCATTTCTGCGTTCCCCACTATTAACTCCCCAGTCTCGTCCTCCAAGGGACCAACATTCACTTTAGCTACTCTCTTTCCTTTTATATACTTGTAGAAGCTTTTGCTATCAGTTTTTACATTTTGCGCTAATTTTCTTTCGTAATTTACCTTTGCTATTTTTATTATTTTTTTTAGTAACCCTTTGTTGATCTTTAAAAGTTTCCCAATCTTCCAGCCTGCCACTGAACTTTGCAATTTGGTATGCCTTAGTTTTTGCCTTTAAGTTATTTTTAACTTCCTTGCTTAGCCATGGATGCTTTTTCCCCCTCTTATCATCTTTCTTCTTCATTGGGATATATTTAACTTGGGAGGAATTGAATATCTCCTCAAATATCTGCCACTGTTCATCAACTGTCCTACCTTGTAGTCTTCCTGCCCAGTCCCCTAGGGCCAAATCTGCCCTCATACCTATGTAGTTACCTTTGTTTAACTCCAGAACACTAGTGTGGGACTCAAGTTTCTTGCTCTCAAACTGAACTTGAAATTCCATCATGCTATGATCACTCTTCTCAAGAGGATCCTTTACTATGGGATCATTAATTAATCCCATCTCATTACACAAAATCAAATCCAGAATAGCCTGCTCCCTGGTTGGTTCCACAACATATTGCTCCAAGAAACAATCTCTAATACACTCTGTGAACTCTCCCTCAAGGCTACCATTGCCAATTTGATTAGTCCAGTCTTTATGCATATTAAAATCATCCATAATTATTGCTGTGCCTTTCTTACATGCTCCCAATATTTCCTGGTTTATACTATGCCCGACTGCTAAACTACTGTTTGGGGACCTATTGATTACTCCCACCAGGGACTTTTTTCCCTTGCTATTTCTACCCAGACTGACTCTACGTCTTGCTCTCCAGTGCCTATATCATTCCTCACTATAGCACTGATCTCTTCCTTTACTAACAAAGCTACACCACATCCTTTTCTTGCCTGCCTGTCCTTCCGAAACACTAAGTACCCCTGGATATTCAACTTCCAAACCTGTTCTCCCTCTAATCACGTCTCAGTAATTGCCACCAAATCATACCTATTTATCTCTATTTGCGCTGTTAACTCATTAGTTTTATTCCGAATGCTACATGCATTCAGATACAAAGCCTTTAAGTTTGCCCTATTGTCAATTTTCCCTACTCTTATATGATTCTTTGGTGCAATATGGCGTTCACACACTCTGTCCCTTCCTTTCACTTTTTGATAGCAATCAGCCTCGTCACTAACCTGCACTCTTACCCTCTCCTTAAACTTTGATTTTTTATATTGCCATGCAACTGAACCCTCCCCCCGACCCCCACTATTTAGTTTAAAGCCCTATCTATGACTCTAGTTATGCAATTCGCCAGGACACTGGTCCCAGCATGATTCAAGTGGAGCCTGCCCGAACGGAATCGCTCCCTCTTTCCCCAGTACTGGTGTCAATGCCCCATGAATTCGAACCCACTTCTCCCACACCAATCTTTGAGCCACGCATTTACCTCTTTAATCTTATTGACCCTGTGCCAATTAGCTCGTGGCTCAGGTAGTAATCCTGTGATTATTACCTTTTTGGTTCTGCTTTTTAATTTAGCCCCTAGCAGCTCGTATTCCCTCAGCAGAACCTCTTTCCTTCTCCTGCCTATATCATTGGTACCTACGTGGACCACGACAACTGGATCTTTCCCCTCCAACTCCACGTTCCTCTGCAGTCCAGATGAGATATCCTTAACCCTGGCACCAGGTAAGCAACACAGCCTTTGGGACTCTTGATCCTGGCTACAGAGAACAGTATCTATTCCCCTAACTATACTATCCCCGATTACAACTACATTTCTCTTTTCTCCTCCCACTTGAATGGCTCCCTGTACCACGGTGCTATGGTCAGTTTGTTTATCCTCCCTATAGTCCCCTCTCGTCCACACAGGGTGCAAGAATCTTGAACCTGTTGCATAAGGGCAAGGGCTGAGGTTCCTGCAGTGCTACTTCCTGGATCCCTCTTTCCAATTGCGTCACAAGGGTGGATGTGTTGACTGACTAATGGCCGGAGCATGCCGGCTTTCATGAGATGAAATCTCCAGGAATACGTTTAATCACAGCTGACAACCCTAATTGTTGCTCTTTACGTTTTGTAACCTGTACCAATTTGGCACTGGTAAACTTGGAGTGCTTTCTTGTTGTTCCTACCTTCTAGTAATTGACATGCATCCAGTGGCTTAGGATCAATCCCTGTGGTAAAATTTTTATTAGAAGCTGGTCTCATAACTGTTCACCATTTGATTCAACCAGTTATCCACGTTAAAAGCATCCCTCTTATTCCATGCCGTTCTACTTTTTAAAAAGTAATCCCCTCTGTGGGTGCTTTATCAAAGGTTTTTCTAGGTGTATTAAATCAGCTGAGCTCTCTTGGTTAACTCATTCATGATCTCTTCAAAGAGTTTAACTAGATTTGTCAGGCATGATCTGTAAAGCCTTGTTTGAAATCCTCCCTTTCTTATTCCACTTTCAGAGTACTTTTTAAATTATTTCCAATTACTGACACCAAGCTCACAGATCTGTCGTCCCCCAGATTCTGTTTTTGTCCCTTTTTATAAATTGGCACCAAATTTGCTACTCTCCAATCCTTTGGCAGAACTTTTGTCTTTAATGATTAGTGCTGGGGGGGTTTGGGGGGGGCAATTGGGGATGGGCTATAAATGTCAGCCTAGCCAGCGATGCCCACATGCTAAGAAAAAAGAAAAAAAAAATCCTTTATATTGGGCACCGTTAACTTTGACAATGGATTTAAATCCTCCTCTTTCTCCATTCCAATTTTATCCCATATGGGAAAGACAGTCCTTAGACCTATTTGTCATAAAGACCCCAAAGAAATCAGCCTCATCCAAGGTATCGGTGGGAATTTTGCCAGCCCTTTCGCGGTAGCTTGGCAAAATGCAAAATGGCATGGGAGGGTGTTGGGGGCGGGGGGGGGGGGGGGGGCAGCAGGGGCACATTTAATTCACCTGCACCGGGAATATGCTTCCCCAGGTCCCGCTGCCAGCCAAGTTATGGTCTCCTCCCACTTTTGGCCCCTGTGACGGAACTTCTGCTGTCTCTATAAAACTTAGCCCATCGTATTGGAATGTATCTGGTGACTTGGTCACAATTTAGTTCCATCGATTTGTTGATGATGGAACTAGTTGAGCTTAAAATACAAGCTGAAGCAGAAGTTTAAACTATTGAATTGTCACATTGTAGGCGTTCAACTCCAACCAATAATCTGCAAGGTACACTGAGATAACATGCACCTCCCAAAAGATGCATCAAAGCTGCAGGCGTTAAATAATATTTGCATATCATGGTTGAAAGCAAGAGCAGCCCTAGAAAGAGTGCAATAAGCTTTCTAAAAGAAACACAAGTGAGCCAGCAGCATTATACAGTTTTTACACCAACACCACACTTGATTGCTGATCAGGTTTTATCTGGGCTGTCTAGACTGGAGTTTGCCCTGAGTCCACATTTGCAGCAGCTCCAATTTCAGTAATGTTCTTTAACATTTATGTTTTTTCAAATTTGTCTTTTTGATTTCAAAACATTTGTGAAAATAGCCCCCTATGGCAAATATCACAACAAAACCCAAAGGGCTGTCCATCCTATGTGAAGCTTCGGAGGCAGATTTACAAGCCTTGTTGAGTGTTAAACATTTCCACCTCCTTCGCGAAAGGTGGCTGGGTACAAAACTCTCTTTACTAACTTACTTAGGCTAGCTAGCAGCTAACCTGGACTGCACCAAAGAAATGGTGGTCACCTATCAGGAGAATAAGAAAAGAGAAAGAAAAGTAATGAAGTGGAACAGGAGATGGAATATTGCAAAGAGGCGATTCACTGAGCATCATCAAACTCATCACCGGTTGAACATGTTTGTGTGAATTCCTACCACCTGAATTGCAGATACATGTACCACTTATGGCTGAAGTGCTATTTGAAACTTCCAGGAGCATTTTAAGAAAAGCTTTCCAAACCTGAACACACTTAGTCTAATTTAATAAGCAGATAATCTTCTCTAATTGATGTAGCTGCCTGTATTGAGGTCAGACAGTCAGCCTTAATGGGACACAGATATTTCTAATGGCAAGGGGGTAGGAGAGACTAGCAACTACAAGTAAGCCTCAGGGAGATAAGCTATGCCCTTTAAAATGCTTACTCTCGGATGTGTGGGGTGTGTGCCAGAGGTAATCCTTTCTGCAGGAGTTAGCCACATTCTACTTCATAGCTGGGTGGATAACAACATCTGGTCCTCGACACCCACCCCAGTTTACATCAGTTCACAGGCTGAACAAGGTGAGAGCAGCATGTGAGCTGGTGTCCACATGTGAGGGAGAACGCCTATCTCCAACTACCCTTCCTCCAGTGCAAATAAAGAGCTGTCTCGACTGATGTAACAGAGGAAATGATATTCTCTTACTGGTACTGAAAGTATCACAGCACAGCTGTGTGGACAGCTGAAAAGTTCATTGGCACCGGTGCAGAAGGTGCTGCAGATTATGCACCGCAGTCGACACATCTCCAGTTATCTTGACTTGTTAAGCCACCGGAGACAGATGTGCAAGACTGAGGGAGTGGGGCTGGCCGGCCGCAATCCATCTCCACTGTAATTAACTCACGTGCAGGTGTTTCTTGTATGCACACCCTGGTGACTCGCTCACACACATCCCATTATATCCCAAAATGTACTTCTTTAGTATTCACTCACATGACAATATGTTGTGGGTGAGACAAAAAGGAGAAGCGGGAACTCTACTTAGCTTATTGGAAGGCACAAACTCTACAATTGTTAAAGACAAGGGTTCCCGACCCCAGCGTAGAGCTGCTCAGGTTGGCAGGGAGTTATTGTGATACAATATTGACATTACTGCTTTAAGCGAAACCCGCCTAGCAGAGGAGGACCAGCCGACACATTCTCCTGGATAGGTAGGCTGAAGAGTGAGAGGTGAGAGGCAGGAGTTTTGCTATCAAGTCTGACATCCCAAAAAATTTGGTTACTCTACCTAGGGACATAAACGATTGCCTCATGACTCTACGCCTACCCCTTGAGAACAAGTATGCAACAATCATCAGTATATAAGGCTCCAACAATGACCAGTCCTGAGGATATCAAGGATAAATTCTCAGAGGACTTGGGCACAGGAGGACGAGCTCATGGTGATGCGGGCTTTCAATGAAAGGGCAGGAGCTGACTCTCAGGCTTGGGAAAAGTGTCCTGGGGAATCAAGGTGTGAGGAGACGCAACATCAATGGCCGACCATGGAAAAACTTTCATCAAAAGGTAAAGAATTTAAATTCAACATCTGACACCATTGGACATCAACCAAATAGAGGCAGATAATGACTGAGAGGGGCAGGATATATGTGACAACGTTTTGGATAACTTGATATTTGTGGGGGATAGCAGACCAGTAAAGAGAGTGCTTTAAACTGTGAAAACAGATTTCTCTAAATGCACAATGTGCTGGAGGATGTTAAAGATACAAGATGAGGTGAGAACATGTAGATGAGTGGCAGGCTTTTAACTTTGGTAAGAGGACAGGAAACCATGGTGGGCCAGTGAGGATAGGAGAGGGTAGTCCAGTTCTGATGAAAGGTCACAAACCTGAAATGTTGAGCTGAATTTGCCGGACCAATTGGAGATGGCCTGGTCGGCGGAGGGCTGGCAATGTGGCAGGGAATGGCATGTAGAGGGGAGCCTGTGTTTTCGTACCACCATGAGGTGTTTGTAGTCACGGGAGCCCTAATGGTGCGGCAGCTGACTGGATGGCCAATTCAGCCACTTAATGGCCTAATCAAAGACCACTTCCCATCTCCATGGGAATTTTCCCCACATCAGGAGGGCCTGCCACCTCATGGGGAGGCCATCAGGTAAACCTTGGCAGTTTTACAGTGGGTTCCCCGAGTGGTGGGCCCACTCCCGCCTGGCGGCAATGGCCACTCTCGTGACAAAGGTACCATCGCCATTACAACCCACCCAACTGGGGCCTGCCTGCTTGGCCCGGGTTTCCCCAAAACAACTCACACATCTTCAAGGGTGCCTTGGCATTGAGACCTCCTCTCCCTAATGATGCAGCCTCAGGAATGGTACCGCTTGCAATGGTGCTGGTGAGCTTTCGGCCCGGCAGCCGACCTCAACTGGACAGCAGCTCCTGCTGCCGCCTGCAAAATGCTGTCCCAGGGTCGCACCACTAGAGGGTCAGCTCTTGCCTTTCGGCCCTGGCGATGGGACTTGAACCTCTGAAACAAAATTCAACGGGTTAAGCCTTTCTCTCTCCACTGATGCTGCCTGACCTGCTGAGTATTTCCAGCATTTTCTATTGTTACTTCAGACTGCCAGCATCCGCAGCTCTGAAGAAGAGTCATACGGACTCGAAACGTTAACACTGTTTCCCTCTCCACAGATGCTGCCAGACCTGCTGAGTTTTTCCAGCATTTTCTGTTTTTATATCTGCAGTACTTTGCTTTTGTTTGAATCATTGTGAAAGGCTCCTCTCCTTTTACATTTACCAATGTTAAGCTCAGTAGCATAGTTTTTGTACTGATTTCATACAAGCTTACTTCATCCCATGGTTACACAGAATGACCCAAGAAGGGCAGGAATAACCAACCATTTGTACATCTTGTGTATGAAGTCTTAGCTCCCGAAACTCCTTTAGGAGTTAACTACCCAATCAAACTCCACTCCAAAAGGGAAGTAAAATGCAACGACATAATTGCTCCCTGAGATCATCGCCACATTACTAAGAAACTAGAATTTTTTTTGTTATCGTGCTCATCAAGTGTGGGTAACATGCCTGCTCCCATCGTTCATGCCTTAGTATTAGCATCAAGCACCACCAAGTCACGTACAGCACAACCATTGCAGAGCCAAATTCCCTTCTGCTCTGCTTTGCTTCAACAACGTGCCTCAGGCCCAGCCTTAGAAAAGCACCCCCTATTCGCCTTTGTGATACTTTTTCCCCCACTCCACTACACAGTTCTCCATGAACTTAGACAACTTCTCACATCTAGGGCTGAATTTTATGTCCCGCGGATGGGCGCGTGGCCGACCCGATCAGGCGTAAATCGCGTGAGAAGATGCCAGGCGAGGGTCCTGATGTCATTGCACACTTGCGCGATATTTTGCTCGGCGGGCACACGCGAAAGTCGGAAGCATGCCTGCCGACAGTGAAGAGGGCAATTAAGCCCATTAACGGCGCAACTGTCTCTGATTTCTTCGTGGCCCGTTAAACCTTACAGTTGGCGGACGGGCGAATCAGCCAGGCGGAACTTCGCATTTTTCACCAAACCTCATCCAAGGGCGGGATGAAATTTCCGTTATGCAACAAAATAAAAATAAATTTCTGTGGGCAACATTTTTATCAGCTATATTTTCAGGTGATTGATTGTGATGCATGGGCGGTTTTTCACCATCTAAAACCTTCACTTGAGCATTTTCAGGTCAGCGGCTTCCTGAGGCAGCCGCCTGCCTTCAGGGGGCTTTGTCACAGTGCTCACCCGCGCCCGCGGAGACGTCATCGCCCGCCTGGCAGCGCTGAGAATTTCGGCATGCGTTTTAATTAATGGCCAACCAGCATGAAATTGCAGTCAGGGTTGGCGATCCGTTTCCCGACCACTCCCAGGCCCGCCAATCGGGCGCACCCACCAAAGGTTAAATTCAGATGCTCGAGGCAGACAAAGTACATGCACATCTGTTTTCAGTGGCTTGTTTTTCCTGGAACAGGTCACTAGCCTAAACCTATAACTTGAGGGGTGCCACTCCACATCAAGCATGGTTGACCAGGAGCCTCTCCCATTCCTACTGTCTGCCATAGACACGTTGGAAGGATTTTAAAGGTGACAAGTCAACCTGTTTGGCCACATTATGAACTTAACTTCTGTGACCATCAGGTCCTAGGGTGGGACTTGAACCTAAAGCTTCTACGCTCAGAGATAGAGACACTACCCACTGCACCACAAGACCTCCGGCTCCACACAGCAGTATTTTAAGCACGATTCTGCCTAGATGACTACATTTGCATGCACTTCATTGAAAGGCCTGTTTATTGAAAAATTCACTGGGCCGAAATGCAAAATAGATTTAAATTTATATTCTGCTCATGACTAGTTGAAGATATCATCAGCTACTCCACCAAGTTCTGAATATTTAATAATTATCAAACTAACTTTATTGTAAAATCATTCATATGTAACCACAACACAACATCTAACATTGACATATGTGTACATCATGGCATAATACATTAAACTAATTACTAAGTGGGTCCAAACTATCCTCTTTACTAATTAAGTGCTGGTGAGCTTGTCAGAAAACAAGGATTTTCACAAGCAATTATGCAAAATCATTAATGGTGGGTCAGCCTCGTAGATTACTGCAATGATCTGTAAATTTGAAAATTAAACTCACAATTATGCTTTGCAACTTTATTGATTAACCCGTCGGTTAAAAACTGAACATTGCTAAAAATCGACCTTGGTTTACTATGCGCAGTAATGGTTTGAACTTACAGTAAAAGAGCCAGAACCCTCAAGAAGTGCTATCCGTTTTTATGTGTATGATAAGCAAGGAAAAGCAAATAAGTCAATAATCATTTATTTAATGTTAGCTAATGACCCATGTTGAAGCAATAAACTTAAATCTATTTCATTCAATACTCTTAGTGAAATAGTAATTTTATGTTCAATACACACCCTTCTGACTCTCATGATAGAGCACTGACACAATGCAACATTCATTTGATCATTTTTCTCTACTTAAGAATAGCAATGAAAGCTAAAAGGACCCCAAAAGCATGTTTAATATAGTTTTAATCTTCCTAACCATCGTACAAACTCTCTTCCAAATTGTTCTGAATTGAAAAATTGCTCCATATTGTTCAAGATTGAGATGAAATTGCTCAGTTTTTACACTGCAAGACCAATCCATGTTATTCGTGCACAAGAATGCAAAAAATAAAATCCATACCCTGCCCTTTCTCCGAAAACCTATCGCCTTTTTAACACATTTCCTCATTTGTTCTCTCTCACCAACCTGAATTTTGGCAAAACCAGCAGGGCTCTGTGCCTTAGCCAAATTGGTGCCGGAGCCCCGATTCCAAAAGTCCCACTCTTACTTCCTTGATCAGTCCACCATGAGGGACCTTCTCAAAAGCCTTGCTAAAGTCCATGTAGACCACATCAAATGCATTGCCCTCATCAACACTCCCGGTTACCTCCTCAAAAAATTCGATCAAATTTGTCAAACACGACCTTCCCTGAACAAATCCATGCTGACTATCCCTGATTAATCTGCGTGTCTCCAAATGCAGATACATTATGTCCCTCAGAATTCTTTCTAGTAACTTCCCGACCACCAAGGTTAGACTGGCTGGCCAGTAATTTCCTGGTCTATCCCTTCCTCCCTTTTTTAATAATGGGGCAACATTAGCAGTCCTCCAATCCTCTGGCACCTCGCCTGTGGCCAGAGAGGATTTGAAAATTACTGCTAGGGCCCCCGATATCTCTTCCCTTGCCTCCCTCGAAAGCCTGGGATATATCTCATCCCAGCCCGTGAACTTATCCACTTTTAAGGCCGCTAAACCCGCTGGTGCCTCCTCTCTCTGTGTTAATTTCCTCTAATATTTCACAGTCCTCCACCCTGATGTCTGTATCTGCGTCGTCCTTTTCCATTGTGAAGACCAACACAAAGTTTTCATTGAGGACTGTACCCACGTCGTCCTGATCCCCATAAATCAGGGCCTGAGCTATGAGGAAAGATTGGATAAATCCAAATGAAGCTTACTTATCCAGTTTTATTTTTCTCAGAATAAAAATGCCATAATTGAGGAATAGAAAAATAGTTATTAAAAATATTAGAATGCGTCACTTACTTTCATGGCAAAAGCACTACATTTTTGGGGGGCGCATTCTCTTGACTTTCCCTCCCAATAATATGCACCAGTGGGTGTGGCAATGGCAGGAGAGGGGTTCATTTGGGAAGTGTGTACAATGTTTTACATGTTCTGCTGAAATTCCAGGTTGTGATCATCTCAATTCAAAGGCAGTATGTGCCTATTAAATAATGTATAGAGTTTATGCTTATCCTATTAAATAAATAATTAATAGCCAGAAGGAGTCATTCTGAAATACTAGGCAGAGAGAGCGGGTTTGAAATTTAATTAATGTTAATCCTTTTGTCAGATACTGGGCAGGTTAGATTGAAGTTCAGTCTATGGTAACTACCCCCCAATTAAAGGTATGTCCTGTTTATAACTTTCTGCTTGTACCTTGGAAGGTCAGGTATCTCTGCTACCATGCAAGTGGCTAGTTATAGGGTCTGTTCTCTGACCACTGCCAATGTCATCTGGCTAACTGCTAGCTGGTACACAGCAGCATCCTAGTGATACCCTTTCTGATTTTTCTTCTCTCTCTTGCAGGCAGATGCCTCATCTCTGTTGACAATACTCTGTCCAGTACATCAACAGCAGCTTGCATTGATAATGCATTTTTAACACAGCACAACATCCCAATGCACCTCACAGGAACATAATCAAGCACAAGTTTGATAGACAAGAGATTCGAAGCTGTATGGAGGGCAGACAGGAAAGTGGAGTTGAGACCACAACCAGATCAGCCATGATCTTATTGAATGGCAGAGCAGGTTTGAAGGGCGGAATGGCCTACTCCTGCTCCTATGTTCCAATTTGACACTAAGTCTCATAAGGAGATATTAAGTGAGGTGACTGGTCAAAGAGGTGGGTTTTTTAAGGAGCATTTTAAAGGAGGTAGAGAGGTGGGGAGACAATTCCAGAGTTTAGGGCCTACACAGCTGAATGTTTAGATCGGGATCAAGTAGACTGTCATGGTCTCAAAGTTCTAACTGTTCCCCACTGGTCTGACTGCAGGGTTGCTGTCACAATATCATTCTCCAAATGCAATCACCAAAGGTTACCTTAATTTATCAATCTCCTGGAAGATGTTAGTGATAAACATGTCAGCAGCACTATTTGCTATCAGGATACAATGGGCATTTAAAAAGAGTACCCTTTCACGGAAGATTGTTTTGGGAAACTCCTCTCGACACAAAATGTAATGCTGAAGAATTGTACCGATAAACATTTACAGTAAATTTGGCGTTATCCACCACTCTACCAACCGGAATTTTCTATGAACTGGAATTTCTGATGTTTCCCCGAATACCAATCATCACTTTACCAACTGGAAGCAGCTACAAAGTTATCCAGAACCCGTGCCTGTGTACTGTTTTATTTTATATCTTAATTTATGCTTTCATGTACTGTTGATTACTTCCTGAATCCTTGCATATGAGTTCATGCTACAATTATTGCACTGTATTCCATTGGTAAACGGAACACTCCGTTAACCAGAATTTTTGATTAACCGGGCACCATGCTGGGATTTGCCAATAAGAAAGTGTGATGAAACTCAAAATACTTTCTTAAATCGACAGTCGCGGTTCAGGCCTCAGGGCTACTGCGCATGTGCCAGCCGGGAAATGGCCGCACATGTGCAGTTCGGGGTTTTTATTTTATGGCGTTTGGGCCTTTCATGCATGAGACAGCCTGGAAAGGGCCACACATGTGCAGTTAGTGTTTTTTTACGTTCTTTAGGTTGAGAACCGGACCTGCACACATGCGCAGAAGGAAAAGAAGTGAAACGGCGTGAAACTGCAGGCCAGGTGACCTGAGCCAGAATGTCGTTGCAGAGAGTGTGCCCCAAGGAGCAGGACACCAGGTGGGTGATGGGGGAAGGTCCGAAACCAAGAAGAAGGTGCCAAAGCAGATAGCGGGACACAAAGAGGTCCCAGAAGACAGTCCCAGGTAATGGACAAGCACACAGATCAGAAACAGATCCTGTCAAGTAAAGTTGAGAGAAAGGAGCAGAGAAATGGGGCCCAAGTTAAAGGGAAAGAGCTGCGGGGAGCAGACTTGCAATGTGAGCTTGAGAGAAGTCCAGAAGATCTGAAAGGACAGCCGAAGGTTGGTGACTCCGTGCTGTGGGCTGCAAGGGCGAAGGTACCCTTTTGGAGCAATGGTGCTCTGCTTGGCATGGCTGAAGACCTGAAACTGTGCTTGGAAGGTGAAGCTCGAGTATACTCAGACACCCAAGGGAAAGGGGTCTCAGAAGGTGAGATTGAAACATTGGAGGAGGATTCTTGTTGAGGCCGTCCAAGTGCAACATTTGGAGAGAATTCCAAGGCAAGTTCTTTGAATATGGAGATTGGAAGCCCTCGTGAGAAAGACAAAGTTTCAGTGTGACCAGTTGGCTAACAGTATAACAGCGAATGGGTGGGTTATTGAGAAATCCATAGAATCTGCTTTGGTCACATCTGTCATTTACTTTGGACTGTGGTGTTTCTGACCACAGTTCACTGGTTAGTTCACATGGTTACTTAGCCTGAATATTAGAGTATAAGATAAATATGGTAAGTTATTTTATCTTTCTGAATTTGTATGTCTCTGTAAACATATTGCTGGGGTGAAGGAATAATGAATACTTGAATCATTTTCTTGTGTTTGTGTTGAAATTTTTCCAACCTTTTGTCTAGTGTAATATAGTTCATTTTTCTTGTTTAATAAATGTTTTATTCTTTGTGTTAAAAGCTCATCAGCAGACTCTTGTGAATTTGTTCAGTAGCTTTCCTCCACAGTTTCAGGCCAGGTTTAACTCTAGGGTCTGACTGTCCAGTATTATCAGCTGGGACCATAACAGAAAATAACGCATTGCCTGCTATCTCAAAGGCTCACCGTGGGTCAGTGGCATCACTGAGCAGTTTTTAAAAACTCTTTCATGGGACAGCATTTTTTTAATTGTCCATCCCTAATTGCCATTGAGAAGGTGTAGGTGAGCCACCTTATTGAACCATTGTATTCCACGGGGTGTGGGTACACCCACAGTGCTGTTAAGGACAGAGTTCCAGGATTTTGGCCCAGGGACAGTGAAGGAATGGCGATATATTTCCAAGTCAGAATGGTGGGTGACTTGGAGCGCCACTTGCAGGTGGTGGTGTTCCCATGCATCTGCTGCCCTTTTCCTTCCCGGTGGTAGACATCGTGGGTTTGGAAGGTGCTGTCGAAGTTGCTAACTTGGTGAGTTGCTAAATGCATCTCGTAGATGGAACTCACTGCTACCACTCTGCGCTGGTAGTGGAGGGAGTGAATATTTAAGGTGGTGGATGAGGCTGCTTTGTCCTGGATGGTATTGAGTTTTTTGAGTTTTGTTGGGGCTGCACTCATCCAGGCATGTGGCGAGTATTCCAAAACAGTCCTGACAAGTGCCTTGTAAATAATGGACAGGCTTTGTACAAGGCACATGTCAGGAGTGTGATGGAAAACTCACCACTTGGTGGGGGGAGGGCACCAGAGGTAACGGTGCAGGAGTGAGAAGAGAAGCCATTGCAGGTGACTCCCTGACTATGACTACAAATGAAACCAGGGAAGGGCAGTCCCACCCAACCGGACCACGGTGGAGAGCTGTTGGAGCTGACTTTCATGGCCAATCACGTTAAAGGCTGTAGACAGGTCAAGGAGGACAAGGTGGGATAATTTACCTTCGTTCCAGTCAACGAGGGTGTCATTAGTGACTTTGCTAAGAGTTGTCTCGGTGCTATAACAAAGGTGGAACTCCGGTTGGAGGGATCCACATTAAGAGCCTGATGAAAGTCGCACACAGATGAGGGGTGGCATTTTACAGCAGCGGGATTATATGGTCGCATCGAAGTTAATAGAGTTTAGAATGACTGGCCATATATCACGGCCCTGTTCCCACCGTGATAGGGCCATAACATTCCGGCCTAGGACTCTGGAGAGAAACGGAAGGTCCAAGATGAGGCAATAGTTTGCAAGGAGAGAGGGGTCAAGGGCTGTTTTATCAGGAGTGGGATGATATTGACAGGTCCGAAGAAGACGTGGCATTACCTGAGGAGAGAGAACCATTAACAAAATGTAATTTAACAAGGCTGGATAGAATTAATCTAGCTTGTTGCTAATCTATTTTGAGGCTATTTTATCCAGTAATAGGTTTCCTCCATATTTTTTGTTTCCGTCACTCTCCCCATTAAATCTAAATCATTAAATCTCAGTAGGTAGTGAGTGGGCAAAGACAGTGGCTGCTCCAATTAGTAGTCACTTATTTAAAGATCCACTCTCTGTATTATATCTCAGGGCTGTTCAATAGTGTCTGGTCTGCTGCCGTGGTTTTTACTGGTGCCAGTGTACTTCTTGAATGTTGAAACGAAATATCAGTGCAACAGACGTTTTAATTCTTCAGATTCCCATATGCACTTTCTTTTTGAAATACAATAAGCTTGATGGTACCAGCATAAGTCTGAGGTCAGCGGCATTTATCAAGCTACACACGAGCCCTGGCTGGTATTTTTGCACATTCACAAACCAACATGCCGTGCAACGAGAACAATTTGAATTTATATCGCATCTTCAACATTGTAAAACATCCCTAGGCACTTCACAGGAGCATTATCAGACAAAATTTGACACTGAGCCCCATAAGGGTTTATTGGGACTGACAAAGGTTGAGTTTTAAGGTGGGCCTTAAAGGAGGAGAGAGGCAGAGAGGTTCAGGAAGGAATCTTGAGAACTTCGGCAGCTGAAGGCATGGTTGCCAATGTTGGAGCAATGAAAACCAGCGATGCTCGAGTCCAGAACTGAACGAGTGCACTCAGAGGGCTGATAGGGTTACAGAGATAGAGAGAAGCAGGCCAAGGAGAAATTTGAAAAGGAGGATGAGAATTTTTAAATGCGTCAGATGCCCTATGTATATTATAGAATGATATGGCTGGCCCAATTTTTCTTTTGTTAAAAACTCGCGATAAAATCAATGAGGTGAACATTGGACAGATTGTACAATGGGTGGGTGATCTGCACAACCAGACGGTTCCTCAGGCAGTGAAGGTGAAAATTACCCAGGCTATCTCGAGGGGTGGGCTCCTTCAGCGGCATAACTGCATGACACCGCCAAACACTAGAAGTGGTATCAGAGGAAAAACTGCACTTCTTTTGAAGGGTGTGTTGGCATTGAAATCATGCTTGCCACCTTATACTCAGGACAAGGCCAGCACCACAGCTGGGATAAAACAAAGCTTTCTGAGGTAATCTTTTCCACTTCTGGAGATCCATAATGTTAAAACTCTGCTGTGTATGGAGGCAGCAATAGAATATACATGGGGCCTACACAGAGTTGGACATATCCCTTGGAGAGCACATCACATGACTTCACACCTTCAACCACCTTGCCGGTCAAACATTCTTTTACTTTGTCCTCTCTAATATTTTTGCAACTAATAAAGGAAAGTAGTCCCAGGAATTGAAAAAAAAAATCCTTAATATCTATGATTTTTCTCCTGGATTTTCTCACAGCAGTCTCTCAGAGGTTAATTTATAATCCCTGGGTCTCCAGGACAACCCAAAAGATTGGCAACCCTAGGCCCACATTTCATGAAAGTTTTAGAAGGAAGAAAGGTTTGCATTTATATACAGTGCCATTCATGACCATAGGATGCCCCAAAGCACTTCAGAGGCACTGAAGTACTTTTGAAGTGTAATCATTGCTTCAGTGTTGGAAAAATGGCAGCCAATTTGTACGCAGCAAGCTCCCACAAACAGCGTTGTGGTAATGGCCAGATAATATGTTTCCGTGATGGTGATTGAGGGATAAATGTTGACCAGTACATTGGGGGGGTAACTCGCTTGCTCTTTTTTAAAATAGTGCCATGAACCTTTTACGATCAACTGAAAGGGCAAACCAGGCCTCGGTTTAATGTTTCATCCAGGACATGGCTCTTTTTCCCAGTGCAGCACTCCCTCAATGCTTTGCTGGGGTCTCGGCCTAGATTGTTGTGGTCAAGTCCTGGAGTGGGTCTTGAGCACATAACGTACTGGCTGAGAGGCTAGAACAACTGAGCCACAGCTAACACTTCTACTCAGCCACCTAATTCAGCCAGCTCAGAATAGGCTGATAAACATTGAACATTCTTACATATGCTTTACCAGTCATGGTCACCAATGAATCTTTTGTCCCTGCAGCCCTCCTCATCCCTGTAAAGTATTGGTTGCTTGCTTTAGTATGGTTCCTCAGGCACTGGTCACCCTCCAAGTGGCTTGCCAAAGTGCAAATTACCCTTGAGCAAGCCACGACAGCTCCAACAGTGACAGTATCACAGCCAACTTCAGTCATATCCTCGCTCAATGTGCACACATATGCAGTTCCGAGAGAGGGATTTAAGTAGCAGTCTGGAGCAGAAAACCCTGTTCTAATTAACATCAATAAAATAAAAGCAAAAGACTGCGAATGCTGGAAACCTGAAAGAAAAACAGGAAATGCTGGAAAAACTCAGCAGGTCTGGCAGCATCTCTGGGGTGAGGAACAGAGGCCTGAATTTTAGGCTTGTCGGGTGAGCACGATTGGCGGAACCAGAAGCGGATGTGGGATCTGCTCCCGGCCGCGATCGGCTTCCGACAGCGATTTCGCGCTGGCTGACCAATTAACTGCTGACCATTGTGAAAAGCGCGCTTAGGAAGGCTCAGCACTGCTGGGGTTTGGGGGGGGGTAGAGTTGGGAAGAGGGCGGGTGCCGGGATGAATGAGGGTGCGGGTGGGGGGGGGGTTAAAAGCAGCTCCCTGACAATCATTGTGAAACTGCTTCAGAGAGCTTCTGAAGGACCAGACTACTGTTTTTGAGAACCTGTGCTGTAAAGTGCGGCTAGAATATATCTTCTGTGTCTGGTACCCATGCCAGGTGGGATGGAAATGGCCAGAGCCTGTCGGGCCTCCCGCTCTTCAAATAAGTACCTGTGGGTACTACTGGAGGCTGTCAGGGCACGACGGGAGACATTGCTGCCACGAGATAGCGAGAGGAGGCCACCACCCTTAACAAAGAAGGCAAGGATGGAGGTGACAACTCTGGTCAGCGGACATTATATCCAAAGGACCTGGATACGGTGCAGAAAGAGGTCCAATGGCTTTTTGCACTCTGCCAGAGTGAGTACTGATTCCAGTGTAACTGTGGAGAGATGCGTTTGTGGGTGACAGCACTTGTTGGGTCTCATGGGTGTGAAATCCTGAGCTTTAATTGGCACAGCTTACTGTGCCGATAAAGATTGCATGTGATTAGACCATATTCCTGACACGTATATAAGGGTGAGGTGGCCCCATGTGATGGTTACATGAACCTGCATATTTTGGGGGGAGGCTGGTATGTCCTGGCAAGTAGACAGGAGAGGGGGGTAACTGTTATGACCGATGCAGTTGGTAAAGTGGAGTTATTTAAAAATCCTAGAAGGAAACTTTAAACAACTGTCATAACCTATAATTTTAAGTGTTATGTTTGAGATGCGACTCTAAATTCAGGAATCAGACCATCAGTTCTTGAGGTTTTACATCAAACTAATTGAAACGTTTTTTTAATTTACATGGGTTAAAAATATATACACACATATATACAAACTACTACTATCATAACTTTAAACAAATTGCCAAACTAATCTCCATTAAGGCAACAGCAATCCATAGATTTAACCAAATACCAGGCAAAGGATTTTCACCTTACAAATTCAAAATGAGGTTCTTTTCACTGTGGAGCCAGTTGGAGGCTTGTAGCCGCCTTTTGATCTTACATTGCCTCTGCCCTGCACACCCGAAAACTACTGAAGTTATACCTACCACCACTGATTGAATTCAAATTCTCATTGCCTCACCAGCCTCTTTGAACTTTACCTTTTAACAATGAAACCCCCTTCATTGTATTAATTTTATTAGTAATATAAACATATTGCTTGGTAGCTGCTAGAAAGGTGTCAAGTTTTCACCCCACTTCTTGAATGCTCTATTCAAAAAATGCAAATACACTCTACCTCTCTGTTTACATCTCAAACTAGTACATATCAAAGCACCAAAACAAAGACTAGCTGGTTTTAATCCAATTAAGACACATCCACAGACTAAACCTCTATTTTAAATGAAAAATATTTTCCAAAATATCATATACATTAACAGCGTCATGACAGGGACTGATGAAAGCACTTATGCCCTTACGGGAAAAAAGGAGTCACAATGCACAACAGCAGGGATGAGCAGGCGGTGGTGTCCCCTAATCTGCTGATATTAAGTCAGGTGGAGGAGCAGATCCTTGGGATGGCATCTGAACGTGGAGTCAGGTCCACTGGTCACTGAGATGAAGTGGTCTCAGAGAAGGGGAAGGGACAAGTAGGCAAGGAAGAGATTGGGGGAGGATATAAGAGATGTAGGGAGTGGCTGTAAGACTGACAGGTGAAATCCACTAATCCCCATTGCTCATCCATTCAGATGTCTTTGCTCAGCCAGATGTCCATTCTGAGAAGCTACCAGAATTCATGCACTCTGAGAGCTGCTCCAGACTTACACATGTTTCTCTTCCCTCAGATGGAACATCCTCCAGGCCACAGAAGGACCCCGAGGACATCAGAGGATGACCTGTAGCCAGATGTACCCATGTCATATCCTCCCTTTGTACCATGCACCAGCGCAGATGCAGGGATGTTGGTGGGTATATACGTTTCAGAGCAGACGCCAGTACACACTGGGGAAGGCACGTCACACTCACTTGAGGAGCTGGCAGAGGCAGAGGGTTCCCAGGGTGCCGGTAGTTGGAGGATTGTTGGAGACCAGGGCGATGCTGAGCCCGAGGAAGACGATGACCCTCTGGAGTCGTCTATTAAGCAGAAAATGCTGGATGTCCAGCATTGTGCATGTGAAAATCATGGTCTCTGTGTTGGAGGAGTCCACGAGCAGCATGAGCACTGCATTACCCCAGACTCTGATTGCACAGCTTCCTCCATAGAGAGTGAAGACTCTCATGGAGAGGCAACTCCAGGAACTCAATCAGGTTTTCTGGGTTGCGCTCAGGCCTGTGAGCCCACACAATGGCAGTGACCTCGGCAGGTCATTGCCACTGTGAGGGGTGGACGAGGTACCAAGTGACTCTGCTGGCATCCCGTCCATCTCTGTTGAGCAGTGAGGTTCAAACAAACCTCATGTTAGCGGACAACCTGCATCTCCAAGCATTTGGGGGCTCCTTTCAGGGCTGATGATGGCAGCAACTCTTCCACCCCTCTGCCAGTGACCGTCGTATCTGAGGAGACAGCGACATCTGAGGAGTGCCCAGCCATGGTCATGGACCCTCCCGCCCAGTCGGGGCCCTCAAAGGCCCCGACAACCAGGGGACCACCGTCAAAGTCATCACGGCCAGCGAGACATCAGAGTCAGCAGCCTGCCTCCAATACAGCTGCCAGCGATGGGGAAGCAGCAAGATGTAGCACTTGCAACGGAAATTTAAGTCACTATGATCACAGAAGGGGTCTCACGGGTGAATCATTTTTCATTGATATGTGTGTAATGGTGTAGGTATATCTTACACTTCAATATTAAAATGTGAGATCATCTGCAATGGCCTTAGTGTGCTTCATGTGATTGTTAGGGAGGAGGCCTGGGAGTCATGTGTCACATAGACTGAGCTGCAAAGTTTATTTCAGAGGGAGGGACATGAGTGGAGGGTGACTGGAGGGTGACAGGAGGGCCTCATCAGCACCGATCGGTAAGGTGGTGGTCTCTTTGCCATCATTTGGACTCCTGGCTTTGGAGTCCGAACTGAAAGTCCTCTGAATCAAGACCTCCCTGGTCTCTCTGCCTCCCATAAGCATCTTCAATGCTGGAACTTGCTCCTCACTCTGGGGCTGATCAGGCTTCTCCTCAGACTCAGCACTGGATTCGTCGCCTGCAGCCTCTGGAACAGCATCGCTGTCTTCATCCTCCAAAGGGATCCCCCTTGAGAGAGCCAGATTGTGTAGGGCACAGCAAACTACTACAATATGGGAGACGCATTCCAGAGGACATCGCAGTGATCCCCCTCAGCGATCCAGACAGTGAAACCTCATCTTGAGAAGGCAGATGGCCCTCTCAATTATTGCCCTTGTGGAGGCACAACTGCAGTTGTAGCTTTGCTCAGCAGGAGTCTTGGGTGTCTTAGTGGTGTCATCAGCCACCTTTTTAGTGGATGACCTTTGCCGCCCCAGTCATCCAACTGTGCTGGTGCAATGAAGGACCTTAGCACCTGGGAGTGACGCAGGATTTAAGCATCATGGCAGCTTCCAAGCTACCTGACACAAACCTGCAGTATCTGATCCCTGTGGTCAGACACAATCTGGGCGTTTAGAGAGTTTATTCACAAAGGCACCCTGCTCCCCTCTGGTGTCCTGATGGACGTGTGTGTGCAGTCAATTCTCTGATTCCTGAATTCTCAGAAGACCTGCAATTACAGTGAATCCTCTGGCTCACTCTGCCTGGTTGGCCTCGTCTGATCTGAAGGGAATGAAGGTGTTGACCCTTTGGAACAGTGCATATGTAACCAACTTGATGAAGCTGTGGGCAACAGTTTGCGAGACTCTACAGAGATCTCCCTGGAACGAGCCTGAGGCAGAAACGTTCAGTGTCACCGTCACCTCCAGAGCCACTGGTGGCCACCTACATAGTTGGAGGCTATTTTGAGGCCGATCATATTGCAGATAGAGGTGACTGTTCCCCTGGAGAGGTGGAGCTTTCTTTAGGCACTGAGCCTCTGTCCTGTCCAGGTAGCATGATCGCTGCCTGTCTGCTCTACCTATTGAGTATTGGCACTTTCTACTGACCCTTGTAAAGCCTGCTAGCCCACCACCCCTTCTGGCTGTATCTCTGGGTACAGAGGGCAGTCTCTGGGCTGGTGCTTGTGGGCAATTGGCCTCCTGTACTTTCTGGCCCTCTCCTCCTCTTCTGAGGAGGTCCCTCCAGCTGAGCACACTATCCTCACGTATGACCTGATGGTTGCACAGGTTTCAGCACTGAAGGGGCATTTCTACAGAAGGTCTCAGCAAATGTTTAACTCTCCTAGAATTATCCAAATTAACCAAAATATTCCAAAAATGATCTATAACCTACCAAAAACAAGTCACATCGAAACTCCTGACCCCTCACCTTACCAACATCTTCTGGGCCTTTTACCCTGCCCTGGATGTAAATGAACGAAAAACATGAAGGCCGACTGGCCTATTCGTTGAGTGTAAAAGTGCATAGGCCACTCAAAATCGCAGTGAATTGTTGCTTTAATGACCTTAATTGGCCCCTTAATTGTTGGCAGATGCGTTTCTGATTTCTGTTCGTGGCCGCCAACCGAAATATCGTGAGGCGGCGCAATGATGTTGGGAAGCCCTCCCGACGTCATCTCGCCCCATTTCGCCAAGTGTCGGGCCAGACACACGCCCACACGGTAAAAGTAAAATTCTGGCCAGAGTTAACGTTTTGAGTCCAATGTGACTCTTCTTCAGAACTGATTTTATGCTTCCTGACTACAAGATTCTTTAAGTCAACTATTATGGCCTTACCTCTGCCTCGGCTCGGACACTGCTTTCTGACAGATATTAGATAACTCAGCACAGGCACAAAACCAGGACAGTTCAAGTCTAAGACCACCCTCGTCTGCTTGATGCAGCTACTGACTGTATAGATTCGTCAAAGACAATTAGGAATCCCAATTGTGCTTAATTGTATCCTCACACAAAAGTATATTCCTTCTTGGCTGGAAGGTTTAGAACCTTATCCGAATCAAACAATAACTGGGTTGCTAATCAGTTTACATTATCATCTTTTTTTTTTTGCTGCTCATAAACTGTCTACTTCAATGTTTGAATTATTCCATGTGTCAATGTTCACAATGCAGAATATGCAAATATCTGGGATATAGACACTCAACTTCTGATTGAAGTTTAATTCAAAGAAACAGCATCCATCTGTGTTTGTCATGTGCTTTTCCCTGAGCCACACAGTTATCAAAAGAGGGGTGAGAACATTTTCAAAGGCTCATTCATTTCACCAGTGCTACCTCGACACTTATCTCAATTTTTAGACTAACGGACTTGCTTTGTACATGTAACCGCGTCAACAACTTGTGAGCTAGGAGACTGATGTTGAGCAGGCTGTGCAAAAGAATGACAAAAAGGGTTGACAACAAAGCGCATAACTAAAAATCTATGGGTTTCTCCAAATACACTTTCAAGAAACACTTAAAAGTCTCATTTTCTCAGCTCCTGAAGGTTTTGGTACAGTTACGGAAGCAAACCCACCACTAATTCATTCAAGGGTGGTAGCCTCATGTGTAAACCCAGCTCCTAATGTCAGGGCACGATTGTTGATGAGGCACATCACAATTGTGGAGAGAAATAGGGTTAACGGGTGGAATCGTGTGCTCTCACTGGTGGTGAGCCTGAAGGAAGGAATGGCATGTAATGATGCAGGATGTTGACATACCAGAACCCCGCTGCCTTCCCATCTCTGCCAGAATTAAGTTCTGGGTTGGGAAGGCCCATGATCGAGCTTCCCGCCCTGCTGCCTATTGAGGCCCATAAGTGGCCAATTAATGACCACATCAGGGCCTCATCCCACCACTGCTGGCATTAACCCAGTGGCGGGCAGGCCTGTCACCATGCAGTGTGCACAACAGGTAAAACTGTGTGGTCAGCCTGTCAGCTCAGGGAGTGCAGGGGCTCCCTCGATCAAAGGCACTCAGTGTATGATTGAAGGACCCGACATTTAAAAAGGAGGGGCCTGCTGAGGCATCGACCACTTGCCTTGCTGCCAACTCCCCTACACCCATCTCGCAGTGACCTCTGCCATGTGAAGCTCCCTCCGCCCCCATGTCTCCCCTTTCCCCCCACCCACCCCCAGCACACATTACACAATTACAGCACACAAGGCCTCTTACTTAACTGTGCCCTGGGTTGCTCTGCAATCCTGGGACTCTGGTAGGTGTTTCATTCTGCAGCTGTCACCACCTCCCCTGTGATGCTCTGATTGGTCAGCAGCTCTCGTTGGGCGAGACTCCCACCTCCAGGGTCTTGATTCTTGGGGAAGGCCTACTGCTGGCCTCACCACTGCCTGATTGGCTTGTGGTTCAGGCGGGCCTTCCCAAAAACGGGCAGCGCAGGCCTCTTACCAGCTTTCCAGCTACATTTCAGGTCAATGAAGGGTCCTTTGTTGACCTGAAACATTAGCCCTGTTTCTGTCCAAAAGTTCTGCCTAACCGGCTGAGTATTCCCAGCATTTTCTGTTTTTATTTCCCGAGTTCCAGCAGTTGCAGTATTTCACTTTTCTGTTTGTGTCACATCACAGTTGTGCTCGATTCTGTCTACGACTATAAACTTCTGTATACACACACACACACACGCACCCATGTACACACACACTGGCATGCACATAAACAAACTGTAATGGTTTACAAGGGAAGTTCCAGGATTTTACTAGCAAGCATGACTGGATTTTTTCTGAAGGTGCCTCTCTCATTTTCTTTTTGGTAAATGAAGGTGAAGATTTTGTATGAAACATTGTGAAGGGAAAAAATTTGAAGGGTGAAAATTGGGAAACTCGAGGTATATATAAACCAGGATCTCACTGAATAACAAAACAGGTTCAACAGGCTGATTGGCCAACTCCTGCTTTCATATTCCTATGTTCGAGTATCCTACCGTCTCAGGTAGCTGAAATGGCCTGTGGTAGCTTTGGTCTAGATAGGAAACGCTCCAAGTCTAAAGATTGCTGTCTGTATAAAACTTTACATTAGCGGCAACTGCCCAATCGTGGCCCACAATGGCAGGAACTCACTTTGCATACACTATCTGACACTAAATTATTGCTGAAAGAAAGACATGTCGAAGCTTTTCGTCTTGCACACATCAGGACACTTTGAATGAATACCAATATAAGGGGAAAACAACAATTTATACTCTATGCGAAGAGGTTGGTTGGCAAATGGACTCTGATTGGTAGAGGCGTTGCCATGGTGAATGTACCAGTGATGGTTTGTGACTCATTCCTTAGAACAGTGCCTTGACCAATCAGGGTCAAGCTGCGTGGTTTAAGTTTCAAACAATGCTTGCCAGTTAACTGTCAGTCACCATCACTGGTGCATTCTCCATGACAACTCCTTTACCAATCAGATTCCATTTTCCAACCAATCAGCACTCTCTTCACATACAGTATAAATTGTTTTCCCCCTTATATTGGTATTCTTGCGAAGTGTCCTGATGAGTGTAAGATAAAAAGCTTCAACATATCTCTTATTTCAGCAATACTCACGTTCTGTACCACCAAACGACTAACTAAATTGTTAAAAGGATTATTTGCAGCACAAGTGCCAACACCCTAAATGTCCAAGTTAGAACAATTAAGTCAACAGACAGAGGACCTAGGCCAGATGTGCCCAATATCACACAGATAACACATCACTGGTGGAATGAGTTCCCCTCGCAGACATATCAATAAAGTACTACACAGGAGCCTGTGGCCAGAAAGCTGGAGTTTTTCACTTAGTTTGTCTTTCCCCATTCGTGTAATTGATTTCAGGGCTCCACTAATGTTGAACTTTGCATAGTCAAACATAGAAAAAGCATACCCATGATGTTTGGATGGCACCCATTGAGTGCTGTTGAGTAGAGTTGCCTGTTCTGGTTGGACATATTCCTGGAGGTTTCATCATATAACCTCTTGCCTCTAACAGCCCCACCCTCACATTCCCAACATTGGTCACTTGACCTGTCCATGTGCCTGGTGCACCATTTTCCCACACCAATCAGAAAGTGAATGGAGTCTTTATTATCCAGTTGGATAATTCTTCGCTGTCATTCAACAGCCTTTCCTCCATCTTCAATATTTTTAATAGCTAATAAACAAAAAGCATTCAAAGAAAATTATTGCCCCTATGATTTTTCTCCTCAGTTTTTTTTTTTGTTTGCAGCTCTTCAGCTGTGACCTTCACAGCACACCCTCGCACACCAGGCCGGGAACAGCAAAACTAGCACTCAGAGACCAGGGTTGCAATTGGCTTCTAACCCCTTTAATTGTGTAATCCTGGAAGGAAAAAAAAAACAAACATGTCTTTTGCCTAGATCTGCTTCCTTTTCAACTCGCATCGTGTCCACAGTCTGAGATGTAACTCATAGGAGATGGTGTCTGCTGAGATGGTAATCTGCCTCCATTACCCCTGTAACCACAGGAGATTAAAGTTCAGATTTTGCATTGCATCTCTTCCTTTGAAGTGTCTCTGTCTGAAGTAGGCCTGGACACCTTTTTAGGTGCGACATTCTGTTCTCTGGATGAGTTGGTCAAGTGTAATCCACATAGGAATTTTCCAGAAAGTGGTTACTTTTCGGTCTCAGCCAGCTTTTGCTTGTATGTCCTTTTTTTTTTACAAAAAAACACATGTCTTCCTTTAAAGTGTTCAATAAGTAATTCGGGCTATGATCCACTGTCATGACATCCCTTCATGAAAGTAAGATCAACATGGAGTTGACCAGCTCCATACCAGCCTGCCCTACAGCTATAATGCAGTGTGGGCGGGCTAAACAAGGGCTAAGTGGGACTGCCGCCCCTCACTGGGGAGCTCCCCAGGAGCTGCCGGCCAATCAGATTAGCCAGTGGCCCCATCAGCCCCAGCAGCACCAAGAATGCGTCCATGGCCGCTGCCAGGGCTGCAAAATGAGGAGGAAGAAGGGGGTGGGAACAAAGGGGATGGGTGTTCCATCTTTAGGTGGCCGCCCCCAATCCGCAAAGGGAAGCCAGCGAAGATAGAGCCCCATTCCCCCCCACCACTTCCTTCCTGCCCTTTGAAGAATTTTTTTTTTTTTTTTAAAAATCAGGTTGCCCACTCCTGCCCAAGCCAAACGTTTGATGGCATAGGCAGCATATTATCAGTGTCAACTGGCTTGGTAACAAGCCTAACTGGCCCTTAATTATTTATTTAAATGTGGTGGGCAGGCTGCTGGTTGCAGGAAGGTGGTGAGGTGGGCACCTGCCCTATTTTAGATGCCCAGCGGGCCCAATGTCTTTTGGATGAGAGCTTGAACAGAGGGCCTGTCTGCCCTCGGAGGTGGAAGTATAAGATCCCATGGGAATATTTCGAAGAAGAGCCAATATTTATCACTCAACCAACATCACTAAAGTAGTTGTACTTTGTGGGGCCTTACCGTGTGCAAATTAGCTGCTGCATTTCCAGTACTTCTTTCATGGGGTGTGGATGTTGCTGGCAAGGCCAGCATATGTTGCCCATCTCTAATTGTTCACAAACTATGTAGGTTGCTAGGCCATTGCTATGGATCTGGAGTCAGATGTGGGCCAGGCCAGGTAAGGATGGCAGATTTCCTTCCTTAAAGGACATCAGTGACTGAGGTGGGTTACCAATTCCAGCTTTTGTTGAATTTAAATTCCATCAGCTACCATGGTGGGATTTGAGCTCATAGAATTAGCCTGGATCTCTGGATTACAAGCCCAGTGACGATACTACTATGCCGTCATCTCCATATTGCATCAGTGACTAGTCTTTCAAAAATATTTTATTGGCTGCATTGAGGTTTAGGAGGTCCTTATGACAGATGATATCTAAGAACAACAACAACTTATATTTATGGCACCTTTAATGTAACAAAATGCCCCATGATTCACAGGAGCATTATAAAGCAAAGTATGACACTATGTCTGATAAGGCGATATTAGGTCAGATGATCAAAAGCTTTGTCAAAGAGGTAGGTTTTAAGAAGTGCCTTAAAGAAGGCAAGCAAGTTGGAGAGGCGGAGAGGTGTGGGGAGGGAATTGCAGAGCTTGGTAGCTAGGCAACTGAAGACATGGCCACCAATGGTGGAGCAACTATGACTGGAGGTGCACAAGAGTTCAGAATTAAAGCAGCGACGATATCTCAGAGGGTTGTGGTGTTGGAAGACATAACAGAGATAGGGAAGGACAAGGCCATGGAGGGATTTGTAGATCAGGATAAGATTTTAAAATCAAGACATTACTTGACCAGAAGCCAATCTAGGTCAGTGAGCGCAAGGGTGATAATGGAAAAGGACTTGTTGCAAGTGAAGACAACAGGCAGCAGAGTTTTGGATGACTTCAAGTTTATGGAGGGTAGAATGTGGGAGACCAGCCAACAGTGCATTAAACTAGTCGTGTCAAGATGTAATGAAGGCAAGAATGAAGATTTCAGCAGCAGATGAGCTGAGACAGGGGCAAAGTCAAGGGGTCTTACAAAGGTAACATAAATGCATGTCTTTTCTTCATCATAGGTTTTCTTCCACTCAATTTGAAATTCTACAATTAATATATCAGCCTATAGTAATCACCCTGATAAACCATGTTTTCAGAAAAAAATCAATTGAAGCAAAATAGGGCATCCAGCGTTGACAGGTGAAAAGGTTTCTTGTCACCCTTCGCTAATCATCTCTCTGCTTGTCTTTTGGTATCACTTCAGTGCACTTACCTCTGTCCTATTCACTGATCAGTGTATTTGAGACATCTTGCTTCAAGCTTTCAGTTGACTGCTTGTTTGGGACTTAGGTATCCATCATTCTGACAGCCTGATCAAGCCACATCACTTTGCACTCCCTCATTTGTCTGCTCACATTTGCAGGCTTCAATATATTTCTGATTCCCTCGCAGCGCACCTGCCAGTACCAGGTTGACTAAATAGCGAAACGTTAAGGCTGCGATCTTAACTTTTGACTTTGAATCAATTGGACTGAATTCAAGCAAATTGACCACAACGTTTATGGATTAGAAACACCATTCGCAATTCTGCATTACAGAATCTGTGTGCTGAAGCAGCTGGGCGATCAACAAACATGCTGCATAACACATAACTGAAGCTGCATATGATACAGCTCATCCTCAGAATCCAAACATGCTCAGTGTACATCTTAAGAGTTTGTTAATCAATGTTTTGTTTGTAATACAATAGTGAAGACTGAGAAGTGATTGCGCAGTGCTAATTGTGTTGAAAAGTACAGAGCTTACCATGAGCCTCAATAGTAATTCTTGAACAGTTCATGACCACGATTCGAGCTTAATTACAGCCTTTGGATTTCACAATTGACTTGGGGACATCTTTGTGCATTTGTCTTTTGGCCAGTGTTTGGCGTTAATGTCAATCCCAATGGTTTGTGTCATGAAGATGCAGAGTTCTGTTTTAACTCTATTTATTCATTAAGGAATTAAGAAGTAAAAATCAACCAAGGTTTATTACAAAAATGAAAATTGGTTTTAATAATATTAAAGCACAAAAAAGGTTTACAGATAGAAATTCATGCAAATTTTAAAAATGGCCAATTCTTCTGCTTTCGGATACTGAGGGGTTTTTTAATATTCTTTCACGGGATCACTCACAAGACCAGGATTTGTTGAACTGATCTTGAGAAGGTGATGGTGAGTCACCTTCTTGAACTGCTGCAGTCCATTTAGCGTAGGTACACCCCGAGTGTTGTTAGGAATAGAGTTTCAGCTTTTTGACCCAATGACAGTGAATGAACAGAATATGGTTCCAGGTCAGGATGACTTGGAGGGCAGCTTGCAGGTGGTGGTATTGCCATGCATCTGCTGCCCTTGTTCTTCGAGGCGGTAGAAGTCATGGATTTTGAAGATGCTGTTGAAAGAGCCTTGGTGAGTTGCTGCAGTGCATCCTGTAAATGCTACACCCTGCTGCCACTGTGCATTGGTGGTGGAGAGAGTGAATGTTGAAGTTGGTAGATGGGGTGCTGATCAACTTTGTACTGGATGGTGTTGAGCTTCTTGAGTGTTGTTGAAGTTGCACTGATCCAGTCAAGTGGGTCCACACTCCTGACCTGTGCCTTGTAGATGGTGGACAGGCTTTGGGGAGTCAGGAAGAGAATTGCTAGCCACAGAATTCCAAGCCTCTGACCTTGTAGCCACCACATTTATATGGCTAATCCAGTTAACTTTCTGGTCAATGGTAACCCCCACCAGGATGCTGATGCTGGGGATTCAGCGATAGTAATGCCGCTACGGGGAGACGATTAGATTCTCTCTTGTTGGTGGTGCGCATTGCCTGACACTTATGTGGCACGAATGTCACTTACCACTTATCACCCAAGCCTGAATATTTTTCAGGATTTACTTCGTATGAACACAGATTGCTTCAATATCTGAGGAGTTGTGAATGGTACTGAGCACTGTGCAATCATCAGCAACCATCCCTACCTCTGACCTTATAATGGAGGGAAGGTCATTGATGAAGCAGTTGAAGATGGTTAGGCCTAGGACACTACCCTAAGGAACTCCTGCAGCACTGTCTTAGGCCTGAGATCATTGGCCTCCAACAACCACAATCATCTTCCATTCATGGGATGTTGGTGTCACAGGCAAGGGCAGCATTTATTGCCCATCCCTAATTGCCTTTGAACAGAGTGGTATGCCACACCATTTCAGAGGGTAGTTAAGTGTCAGCCACATCGCTGTGGGTCTGGAGTCACATGTAGACCAGAGCAGGTAAGGACAGCAGATTTCTGTCCCTAAAGGACATTAGTGAACCAGATGGGTTTTTACGATAATCGACAATGGTTTCCTTGCCACCATTACTGAGACTAGCTTTTCAATACCAGATTATTAATTGAAATTAAATTCCACCAGTTAGCATGATGGGATCTGAACCTTTGTCCCCTGAAGGTTAGCCTGGGCCTCTGGATTACAAGTCCGGTGACATTACCACTATGCCACAGTCTCCTCAAATTGATTCTGCCTCCACCACATCCTCAGGCAGGTTTTTCTTTATGTCACTGTTGGTTTTCAGTATCCTATCATTTGCTGTGTTTTCCTTTGCCTTAATTGTTTGCCTTCCTTGTTCAATTGTAAGATTGGGTATGAAAAGATTGTAGGAGGCAGAGAAGACTGAGAAAGCTAAGCATTTCCATAGATTTACAATCTTGGGAAAGAATGAATTAATCAAAGAATGCAACAAATCTACTGTTCAATATGATAAAACATGAAGGGAAAAGGAAGAGTATTCAGACTAGTATATCAGCAGCTTAAAACAAACAGCAGAGGATGGCTCAAAGGAGTGTTTGCTATAGTGGCACCAAAAGTGTAGAAGGAAACAGACAAGATGACAAGAGAGAAAGAAGTCAGACATGAAAGGATTGTCTATCGGATGAAAAACATTTTTCCTTGCATCTCACTCAAAATTGCAGATTATCTGGCTAGTGTACCTCAATGGAATAAACTTCCACTGCATTCTCCAACTAATTAATTATCTTAAAGTACTTGGTTATCACCAATCAGCCCCTCCCTCTCAAAACACACACACACAAAAATGAATGTAATCAGTTGAAGGTTGTTTGGCAAAATATTATAGCTGGAAATCGCAATACAGAGAAAATCTATGTTATACATTACAAGCTGCACTTTACAGCTTTATTTTAGCCCCAATGTCATTTACTTCTGAAAGACTGTTTTAGAATCCTGTCACGGGCACCAATTATGTCACATAAATAATGTTGTGAATAGTTCAAATTGCACAATGTTTAAGGCATTTTAAACGTGAAAACAAACTGTACATAAATGACAAGGTAAAATCATTGTCTGTGGTGCTTTGTAGAATGTGTTTCACCATCTCAGAATCTTCACCATTGTCCAGATCTATACAAGCCCCAGAGTACGGAGTCATAATTCACATTAGGCTTTATTCAGTAACTGAACAGAAGCCAGAAACAATTGAAAAGAAAAAAGTAGGAAGATAGAAAGACTTTCATGTAACAACAACTTTCATGATCTTAAGAAATCCAAAAGCACTTTTGTAGCCAATGAAGTCATTTCTGAAGTGTATTGAACGTTTTAATGAGGAAAATTGATCTTACATGGGTACGTTTGTAAAATAGAGTGAAAAACAAGCACCCTTGGCCCACCAGACACTCTTGAGGGAATGGGGGAAGAAGATCCCAAATTGTTTTCCTGCGTTTTGCTGAGTCAGTTGATCGAGAAATGGGTGGCACTGGGGACACTTCATTGCTCCTTATTGTCTTTGGGCAAAGGGAGAGATAAAAATACGAGTCTGGGTTCCTGGTTGTGAAGGTTATTCATTGACCCCTGTTTGTTGAGTGGGACCAGCACTGTGTTTGTCTGTGGTTGCGTTCACAGCCAGTTTTCTGACAGTAATGGCTGCTTCCCGTCCTTTGAAAACAAACAAGGAGAAAAATTGGAAAATAGGAGGACTAAAAGAGAAACCTCAAAAACGTTGAAGTAAAAACAAATGTGGTTTATGAAACATGAACTTTCGCACAAATTAAATCATTTGAGGGATGGGCTCTTGCACTGCACTCAACTTCAATCGTGCAGCTTATGCCTTCCACTTGCCCCTTACATGTTCCCCATGATTTACTTCTGTGGAACACAAGCCAGAAATTTCAGTAGAGACCGAAAGGGAAAACATATATATACAGGGCTAAGGGGAAAAGACGAAAGGAGTGTAACTAATGGGATGGCTCTACCAAAGAGCCAGTAGAGGCAAGGCAGGCCAATATGAGTCTAGTATGGTTAATCTGTCTGAACAAAAGCTGAATGTATTGCTGGCATTGCCTTGGCGACTGTAGTGGAATAGATTGGTATGGTCAAACGCTCCTTTAAGGCTGGGACGGACAGAATTTTGGTCTCTCAGGGAATTAAGGGATATGGGGAGTGGGCAGGAAAATGGAGTTGAAGCCCGAGATCAGCCATGGTTGTACTGAACGGTGGTCAGGAGATCCAGGAGCTGATAAGACACAAGTGCAAGGCATTTCTGAACCTGAAACAGCTACCCAGCTCGACAGTAAGAAAGCAGCTCTACAGACGGCTGAAGGCTGAAGTCCAGCGAAAAACCCACAACCTAAAGACAGATGGTGGGAGGAGAAAGCGCAGGAAATCCAACAGTAAGCCGACAACCGTGACATGTGAGGTTTCTTTAGCGGAGTCAAGACCACCTATGGCCCAAGCGCCCAAGGCCCCACTCCACTGCTGGCCAAGAACGAAGAGGTGCTCATCAAGGGCAGAGTGGCAGAGAGCGCCTGCTGGGAGGAGCACTTCAAAGATCTTCTTAACAGAGACTCTGTCTTCAATGCAAGTGTCCTTGACTCTATCTCGCAGCATCCACCCGCTACCATCTCAGCAAAAACACAACATCCACCCGGCTAAAGGGCAACAAAGCATCAGCATTAGATGGAATCCCTGCCAAAGTACTCAAGCGTGGCAGAGAAGCACTATTGGTGTGAATACCTGGCCTCATCACCCTTATCAGGAAGGAGAACATGCCAGGAGATCTCACAGATGCCGTAATCGTGACCATCTTCAAGAAAGGTGACAAGTTTGACTGCAGTAACGATAGAGGAATCTCCCTGTTGTCAGCCACAGGGAAGGTCATTGCAAGAATCTTCCTCAATCACCTTCTCCCTGCGGCTGAAGAGCTCCTCCCAAAGTCACAATGCAGATTCCGTCCACTAAGGGGCACAACAGACATGATCTTCACCGCGTGGCAACTGCAAGAGAAATGCAGAGAACAGCACCAACCCTTGTACATGGCCTTCTTTGACCTCACAAAAGCTATTGGCATTATCAACCGTGAAGGATTATGGAGCATCCTCCTCCATTTTGGATGACCCCAAAATTTTGTCACTATCCTCTGCCTGCTCCATGATGACATGCAAGCCATGATCCGGACCAACGGATCTACCACAGACCCAATCCACGTTCAGACCGGGGTCAAGCAAGGCTGTGTTATCGCATCGACGCTCTTCTCAATCTTCATTGCCGCAATGCTCCATCTCACCCTCAGCAAGCTCCTCTCTGCAGTGGAGCTAAACTACAGAACTAGCGGGAATCTGTTCAACCTCCGCAACCTGCAGGCCAGATCCAAGGTCATCCCATCTTCTGTCAATGAACTACGGTATGTAGATGGTACTTGTGTCTGCGCACATTTGGAGGCCGAACTCCAGGCCAGCGTCAACACATTCACCAAGGCGTACGAGAGCGTGGACCTTACACTAAACATCCATAACACAAAGGTCCTCCACCAACATAGACCACTTTCCATATCCTGGGAGCCTACTGTCAACAAGGGCAGACATTGACAACAAGGTTCAGCACTGCCTTCAGTGTGCCAGTGCAGCCTTCGGCCACCTGAGGAAGACAGGGTTTAAAGACCAGGACTTCAAACCCGGCACTAAGTTCATGGTCTACAGAGCAGTAGTGATACCTGCCCTCCTATACGGCTCAGAGACATGGACTATGTACAGTAGGCACCTCAAAGCTCTGGAGAAATACCACCAGCGCCACCTCCCCAATATCCTGCAAATCCATTGGCAGGATAGGTGCACCAACGTCAGTGTTCTCGCTCAGGCCAACATCCCCAGCATCGAAGCACTGACCCCGCTCGATCAGCTCCGCTGGGCGGACCACATCGTCCACATGCCTGACATGAGGCTCCCAAAACAAGCGCTCTACTCGGAGCTTCGACACAGCAAGTGAGCCCCAGGAGGACAGAGGAAACATTTCAAGGACACCCTTGAAGCCTCCTTGAAAAAGTGCAACACCCCCACCGACGTCTGGGAATCCTTGGCCCAAGACCGCCTGAAGTGGAGGGAATGCACCCGGAAAGGAGCTAAACACCTCGAATCTCATCGCCCACGGCTAGCTGAAGCCAAGCGTCAACAGAGAAAGGAGCGCATGGCAACCCGGGCACCCGACCCACCCTTTTTCCCCCTACCGCCACCTGCCCCACCTGTGACAGAGTCTGTCGGTCGCGCATTGGACTCTTCAGTCACCTGAGAACTCATTTTTAGCGTGGAAGCAAGTCATCCTCGAGCCTGAGGGACTACCTAAGAAGTGAAAAAGAGTGACGGGAGCAGACTCGATGGGGCCGTGTGGTCTACTCCTGCTCCTATTTCTTATGTTCTTAACACACGATGGGCCCCTTTGTTCAGTATTATGGCGGAGGGAGTGGGGGAGTAATTTTAATTTTCTTCTACTTTTCCTTTCTTTCAATTTTATGTCTTTCGCTTAATCTAATGGTTCTTTCTTTTTCTTTATTTTGCTTTCTGCACCTGATTTGGCACTGAATGAAATATTTGAACGAACATGGTCTGGTTCAAACTCTGCACCGCGTATTGTCATTTCTTCAATTTGATTAGGTTAAGGAGGTACACACAGATGCTTGCCCCAGATGCTCTGTAGAGGCCTCTGCTCTTTTTTCTCCAGCTGGCTGACTTCAAGTGCAAAAGCCCAAAAATAGTCTGTGAGGAAGTGCAAGTATAAAGAATGGATCTGAACCAATATTGACTTGGCTGTGATAAATGCTGGAAGATCCAGTGATAAAGACCACATGAGCAACAACTAAACTCACATAACCGTACTTCTTAATGGCGGAAACATTTTAAATTAGACTCAGTCCCTGCACAGTTAGACAAAAGTTCCAACAATCCCCATTTGCAGGTATGACTGAAATTCAAAGCGTTGGGGTCTCTCCTTTTCCCCGCGAATATAAAACTATAATCTCATTTCCCCCTCATTGTTTAGAAATAGCAGCTGCAAACTTAATGAGAATTGCCTGAGTGGCAACAATGATAGATCTTTGAGTTTTGCAAGGAACAGAAGATAAACGAGGGAAGGTTTTCGCAGGCAGCAACTGCATGGAGCTGATGACTTCATCCCACATTAAAGTCAAATAAAAATATTCATTACCATTTTTAGCATTAATTCTTTCCTGCAAATGTAATTAAGAAGGTTATTTATTTGGGCCAAGTATAAAGCAGCATGTTTTATTCTCTGTTTCAATCTTTTACTAATCTGTGCTGGCAATATTTACTAATTAGCCAACCAATTACTGATCAGCCAGGCTAAATAAACTGCTGGGGCTGGCATTGGGAGCTATCCCAGGGGAAAAAAATGCTCCCCCTCCGTCAGCGGGGAAGTGCGAGAGCAGGCGCACCTCCGATCGGTTCTCCCGATGCCAATTAAGGCCCGCCCAGCCTGACGTCCGCTCGGAAGCACTATGGGCTTGCTGTGCGGGCAAAGGGAGATTGCCTCAGCCGGGAGGGCGCTCTTTCGCGCGTGCGCGCAGAAGAGCGCGCAGATCTCCCCGAGGCTAAGTGCTGCCTCAGAGAGATCGGCTCACATTTAAAATTTGTAATTCAAATGATAGAAAAATTTCCCTGACATGTCCCCTCATGTGACACTGTCACATGAGTTGGGACATGTCCATAGCTTTTATTGAAACCTTTAATAAAAATTTAAATACCCTCATGAAACCTCACCCCGCCCATGGATGGGCTTTCAAGCTTTCTCCGAAGCCCGCCAGGGCTTCCGGCCTGCCTGCCAACCTTAAGGGTGGACGGGCTGGTTCATCAATGACCCTAATTAGTTTGTCAATGGCCTCAATAGGCCGTTGACAGGTCGGCGGGCGGGCAGCTGACTCGCCTGCGCCCCCGCCGACCTGAAAATGGAAATGACGCCGGGTGACGTCCACCCGACGTCATCTCACGTCATTTTACGCCTCGGCGAGCGGGCCCCGCCCCCCCCCCCCTCGCCGACCAGACGATCCTACCCAAGGGATAGCATCAACCAGCATCAATCACAATCATATTCTGTGTAGTTTGACTACAGTCTTACAGCAATTGCAGTCCATAGAATTACAGGTAGATAGGATGAACGTTCCATTCCTTCATTTCCTTCAAGCTGTCTAAACGACTACTGAAACAACAATGTTCATTTATTATTTTCATTTAAAGAAAATATACCTGGGCACTTCAAAAAGCTATAACGCAAGAGTTATGAGAAATGACTGAAAGCTGAGGAGGAATGAGGCAGAGACATTTAGCTGGAGTGCTCCTCTGAGCCTTCGAAGGCCTCAAATGTCCTGGGCTTCCTCTCCACCTCTCCTGATCCCAGTTGTCATTTCCCCCATCGATCAGCTTACTTCACCCCTGGGGAAAGGTTCCCAGGGGACCAGAATGTGGCTTACACCACAGAATTTTATTTACTTTCTACAGCACAGGAGGAGGCCATACGGCCCATCATGTCAGCACTGGCTATCCAAATAAACAATTTAGTTAGTATCAGTCTCCCATCTTCTCTAGATAACACTGCATATTGTTCCTTTTCCAATAACAGTCTAATTCCCTTTTGAATGGCTCGACTGAACCTGCCACCACCACACTCTCAGGCAGTGCATTCCAGACCTTGTCATCTCACTGCCTGAGAAATGCTTTTTCTCATAAAACTTTGCTTCTTTTTACCAATTACTTTAAATCTGTGCCCTTTCATTTTTGATTCTTTTATCAGTGGGAACAGTTTCTCGCTATCAACTCTTGTCCACGCCTCTTATGATTTTGAACACCTCTATCAAATCTCCTCTCAGCCTTCTCTTCTCCAAGGAAAACGGTCCTAACTTCTCCAATCTATCTTCAAACCTGAAGTTCCTCAACCCTTGAACCAATCTCGTGGATGTTTTCTGCACTCCATCCAATGCCTTCAAATCTTTCCCACAATGCAGCATCCACAACTGGACACAATGTTCCAGCTGAGGCTGAACTAGTGTCTTATACAAGTTCAACATAACCTCCTTGCTCAAGCACTCTAAGCCCCTATTAATAAAGCCTAGAATAGTGTATGCTTTATTAACCGCACTCTCAACCTGTCTGTCACCTTCAACGGCTTATGCATATATACACCCAGGACCCTTTGCTAATGCAACCCCTTTAGAGTTGTACCCTTTATTTAAATTGTCTGCCCATGTTCTTCCTATTAAAATGAATCACTTCACACTTCTCCACATTGAGCTTCATCTGTCACCTGTCAGCCCTTTCCACCAACATGTCTATGTCCTTTTGAAGTTTTACACTAGCCTCCTCACAGTTCACAATGCTTCCAAGTTTCTTATCATCTGCAAATTTTGAGATTGTGCCCTGTACACCAAGGTCATTAATATATAACAGGAAAAGCAAGGTCCCCTGGGGAACCCCACCATAAACCTTCCTCCATCTAGAAAACATCCATTAACAACTATTCACAGTTTCCTGTTGCTCAGCCAATTTTGTATCCATGTTGCTACTTTCCCTTTTATTCAATGAGTTATAACTTTGCTCACAAGTCTGTTGTGCAGTACTGTATCAAATGCTTTCTGGAAGTCCATGTACGTTACATCAACTACATTGCCCTCATCAACTTTCACTCTATCCTCTTCAAAAAACTCATGCAAGTTAATTAAACATGATTTTCTCCTAAGAAATCCATGCTGGCTTTACTTAATTAACCTGCATTGGCCCATGTGACTATTAATTTTGACCCTAATTATTGTTTTTAAAAGATTCCCCACCACTAAAGTTAAACTGACGGGCCTGTAGTTGCTGGGCCTATCTTTGCACCCTTTTTTGAACAAGGGTGCAACATGCAATTCTCCAGTCCTTTGGCAGCACCCCTAAGCCTAAGGAAGACTGAGGAATTATGGCCAGTGCCGTCACAAATTCTACTTTCACTTCCCTGAGTACCCTTGGATGCATCTTAGCCGGTCCTGGTGCCTTCTCAACTTGAAGTGCAGATAGCCTATCTAATACCTCCTGTTTATCAATTTTAAAGTGTCTGAATTACCTCCCCTTTCACCCTGGCCTGGGTAGCATCTTCTTTGGTAAAGACAGATGCAAAGTATTCATTGAAAACCTAAGCTATGCCTTCTGCGTCCATGTGTAAATCTCCTTTTTGGTCCCTAATCAACACTACTCCTATTTTTGTCACCATTTTACTATTTATATTCCTATGGAAGACTTTTGGTATTCCCCTTTCTTTTAGCTGCCTGTGTCTTTTTATACTTGCCCTCTGCTTCTCTCATTTGCTTTTTCACCTCCCCTCTGAACTTTCTACATTCAGCCTGGTAGTCAATTGTATTTTCATCTGACATCTGTCATAGTCATACTGGTCAGAATCTTCTGTTCAGTGCACAGGGCTAGCCCCGCTCGCCGATCCGTAAAATGATGCGCAATGATGTCGGGTGTGTGTCCCTACCTCACAGTGCATCATTCGGATCTTCCGTTCGGTGGGCACACACCAGAGTCGGCTGCGCACCCGCCGAACTGTCAAAGGCCAGTTAAGGCCATTATTGAACTAATTAACCCTATTGAGAAAGCTGCCTGTCCAATCTTAAGTTCCCAGGTGGTCTTTGCATTTTTCATGAACCCTCATCCACGGGAGGATGAGGTTTCATGAAGGTTTAATTTATTAATTAAAATTTTTTTAATCAAAATTCATGAAGATGTCCCAGCTCATGTGACACTGTCACATGAGGAGACATGTCTGAATATTTTTTTTTTGTGTGTTGCAAGTTTAACACTGAAGTTAACCTCCCTGAGGCAGCTCCGTGCCTCAGGGAGATTGATGCGCTCTTTCACGTGCATGCGCAAAAGAACGCAGGCCCCGACTCTCCCTCCTCCCCATGCACACACAGGTAGCGTTCAGCACTACCAGGTGCGCAACACGCTGGGCGGGCCTTAATTGGCCTGCCCACACAAAATGGCGGCATGCAACCGGTCGCGGGCAGCGATTGGCTCCACGTCTGCCCGCACCCGGCCCCAACCGCCTGCCCGATGGGTAGATTGTTCTCCCCACTATTTCTTCCTTATCTTAATTTCAATCCGTTTTTCCATCCATGGAGCTCTGGGTTTGTTTAGCCAAGCTAGAGTGGACTGAATCGCATTGCCTGAAGACTGGCATCAGTGATGCTGAGCATCTTAGGAGGAAGCCAAGATGGGTCATCCACTCGGCACTCTTGGCTAAAGATTGTTGCAAATGCTTCAACTCTATCTTTTGCACTGATGTGCTGGGCCCCTCCATCATTGAAGATGGAGATATTTGTGGAGCCTCCTGCTCTAGTTCATTGTTTAATTGTCCACCATCATTCACGACTGGATGTGGCAGGATTGGAGAGCTTAGATCTGGCCCATTGTTTGTGGGATCACTTTACTCAGCCTGTCGCATGCTGCTTTTGCTGTTTGGCACGCAAGTAGTCCTGTGTTATAGCTTCACCCAGTTGACACCTCATTTTCAGGTATGCCTGGTGCTGCTCCTGGCATACCCACTGCACTCTTCATAGAACTAAAGTTGATACTCTGGCTTGGTGGTAATGGTAGAGTGAGGGATATGTCGGGCCATGAGGTTACAGATTGTGGCTGTATACAATTTTGCTGTTGCTGATGGTCCACACGCCTCATGGATGCCCAGTTTTGATATGCTAGATCTGTTTGAAATCTATCCCATTTAGTATGATGGTGGTATCACACAACACGTTGAAGGGTATCCTCAACGTGAAGGTGGGACTTTGTTTCCATAAGGACTGGGCGGTGGTCATTCCTATGAGAATTGGTTAGCAGGCAGGAAACAGAGAGTAGGAATAAATGGGTACTTTTCAGAATGACAGGTGGTAACTAGTGGGGTACTGCAGGGATCAGTGCTTGGGCCCCGGCTATTTATATTATATATCAATGATTTGGATGAGGGAACCAAATGTAATATTTCCAAGTTTGCTGATGACACAAAACTTGCTGGGAATGTGAGTGGTGAGGAGGGTGTTTAAAGGCTTCAAGGTGATTTAGACATTTTGAGTGAGTGGGCAAATACATGGCAGATGCAGTATACTATGATAAGTGTTAAGTTATCCACTTCGGTAGGAGAAACAGAATGGCAGAGTTTTATTTAAATGGTGATAGATTGGGAAATGTTGATGTCCAAAGGGACCTGGGTGTCCTTGTACACCAGTCACTGAAAGCAAGCATGCAGGTGCAGCAAGCAGTTAAGAAGGCAAATGGTATGTTGGCTTTCATTGCGGGAGGACTTGAGTACAGGAGCAAGGATGTCTTACTGCAGCTGCACGGGGCCTTGGTGTGACCACACCTGGAGTATTGTGTGGAGCTTAGGTTTCCTTACCTAAGAAAGGATACACTTGCCATAGAGGCAGTGCAGCGAAAGTTCACAGACTGATTCCTGGGATGGCAGGACTGTCATTTGAGGAGAGATTAGTCCAACTAGGCCTGTATTTGCTGGAGTTCAGAAGAATGAGAAGTGATTTCATTGAAACATGTAAAATTCTGACAGGGATGGACAGAGTGGATGCAGGGATGATATTTCCTCTTGCTGGGGAGGTCTAAAACAAGGAGTCACAGTCTCAGGATACTGGGTTGGCCATTTAGGACTGGGGTGAGCAGAAACTTCTTCACTCCAAGGGTGTTGAACCTGTGGAATTCTCTACCACAGAAGGCTGTGGAGGCCAAGTCACTGAATATGTTGAAGAAGGAAATAGATTTCTAGACCCTAAAGGCATCAAAAGGTATGGGGAGAGAGCAAGAGTATGGCATTGAGATAGAGGATCAGCCACGATCATATTGAATGGCAGATCAGGCTTGAAGGGCCAAATTACCTGCTCCTGCTCCTATTTTCTAAGTTTCTAATGAGCCATTCCTGGTGTTGGACATTAAAGTCCCCCACCCACAGTACATCCTGTGCCCGAGCCACCCTCAGTGCCTCCTCCAAATGCTTTTCAACATGGAGGAGTACTGACTCATCAGCTGAGGGGGAGGTGGTGGTCGGTGGTGGGGGTGGGGGGCGCACGGTATGTGGTAAGCAGCAGGAGGTTTCCTTGCCCATGTTTGACCTGATGCCAGGAGACGTCATGGGGTCCAGAGTTGATGTTGTGAACTCCCAGGGCAACTCCCTCCCAACTGTATACCACCGTGCCACCATCTCTTATCCCATTGAAGCTGGCTTTCCCCTAGTTAATTATTTTACTCTGTGATTGTTCTTTGTCCTTTTCCACAGACAGCCTAAGCCTTATGAAACAATGATCGCTGTCCGCTAAATGTTCTCCCCATGACTCTTGATCCACTTGGCCCCCCTTATTGCAAGAAGCAGGGCCAGTAATGCCTCCATTCTCATTGAACTGGAAACATACTGCTATAGAAAGTTTTCCTAAACATACTCTAGGAACTTTTGCCCCTCTCTGCACTTCTACTACTACTGTCCTAGTCTATGGGCTGAGTAACATGATAACTCGCTGACGGCAGGTTCCGCACCCAAAAGCCAGCGGCATTCCAACTTCCCGACCTGCCGTTGGTGCGCACCTGATAATCGCGATTTGCCACGAATTAGCAGCAAGGGTGGCTTACGGACCACCATCCTGCCCAAAGAGTGCTGGAGGGCGGGATGTCTAGTGTTGGAAGCTGCAGACTTCTGGGATAAGGAAATGGCCAGCATTTTAAAGGGCCCCCGGGCATGGGGCAGTGTCAGGTGACCCATCAGATGATCAATCGAGCGCATCTACGATACACAGCGAAGATTTGTGCATCTCCCAATTTGGTCAAGGAAGTCAATTTAAATTTTAGCTCAAATGAAAGGAAAATACTACGGATGCTGGAAATCTGAAAGAAAAACAGAAAGTGCTGGAAAAACTCAGCAGCTCTGGTGGATTCTGTGCTGAGAGAAAGAGAGTTACTGCTTCATGTCCACATGGCTCTTCTTCAGCGCTGAAGAGAGGGAGAAATGTGATGGATTTTATTCAGTTGGGGGTGAAGCAGGTGGAGCAAATGATGGGAGCTCAGGAGAGATTTGACAAAGATGTCATGGACACAAGACAAAAGGAGTGGTAATGCTAGTGATACAGAATAAGGAAAGCACTAATAGCAACATAAAGGTCAGATAGTAGAATAGGTTAAGTGCAGAACGAGGGTCAGCGATCTCTGAAAGCAAAACATAAGAACAAGTTACAGACTGGCCCTGTGGGGGGAGGGTGTTGGGAAAAGGATATAAAAATGGAGGACAGAGTTCATGGTCTGATGTTGTCAAACTCCATGTTAAGTACAGAAGGCTGGAAAGAGCCTAACCAGAAGATGAGCTGCTGCTCCTCCAATGCCCAAAACAAACTAGAGGAACAGCAGCTCATCTAGTGATTAGGCCTTTTACAGCCTTCTGCACTAAACAACGAGTTCAACAAATTCAGGCCATGAACCCTGTCCTCCATGTTGATATTTTCCCAACCCATTCCCCCTACCAGGCCAGTCTACAAGCTCTTCTTATGTTTTGCTTTCAGAGAATCCTGACCCTTGTTCTGCCATTACATTCTGCTATCTAACCTTTATGCCACTATTAGCACCCGCCTTAAACTTTAACATTGTCATTACTGCTCCCTCTGTCTTGTGTCCATGACACCTTTGTCAAATCTCCCCCGAGCTCCCACCTAACCCTGACTTTCTATTTTGGTCCACCTGCCCCACCAACATAAGGCCCATTTCTACCTCTCTTTAGCTCTGAGGAAGAGTCATACGGGCTCAAAACATTAACTCTGTTACTGATGCTGCCAGGCCTGCTGTGCAATTCCCAGCATTTTCTGTTCTTCCTTCAAATTTTAGCTAATCTCTGCCAACCATGTCAAACTTCATAGGCAGCGGAAGTTTTAAAATTCAGCAGGTAAGCTCTCCCACATTTTGGCATCGAGGAGTTGTATATTTATTTCATAATGCCTTGCACAGATGTCTGCACCATCAGAGCGAGGGGGGAGGCATTCTAGAAGGGGCAAAGCTGCCCCCAGATTCAGCGAGGCCGCCCTTGGTGCCCTCCTGCATGCGGTACACAATAGACGTCACCATCTTATGCCAAGCGCTGAGGGGAGGGGGGGGATCCCAGGCAGACTTGTGCTGCATGGGAGGAGATAGCCAAGGAGGTCAACGCAGTGAGGAGGACTTGGTCCCAGTGCCACCGAATTTTCAAATGACCTCATGAGGACAGTTGAAGGTAGCTACAGTCTTACCTATGTACCCATGGGATGGCAGAAATTCATCTGGGCCTCCGCTGAGACCCTCTGGGTCTGGCGCTGCTCTGTCCCCTTCCTGAGGAGTCACAGCATCCAGAGCCTTCTCTGTGTCCTCTTCTTCTCCTCCTCCTCCTCCTAATCTTTCTCTCCTCCTCACCGGAGGTTGTCTTTCCAGCTGAGACAACAATCCCCACTTGTCTCAGACACTTTTCACCCCTTCGCCCCACGGTAATGGACAGGAAAATATTCCCATCAAAAGAGCTCTCTGAATCAGAGGAAGAATTCTCCTCATGAAAAATATTCAAAAGGTTCCCCCGCCCACTCAAACGAGCAGTCCCGGCAGTCAATAGAGTTTGAACTGCAAAGCTGAGGCTCTGGCCTCAGCTGCAGTTTTAAAGCCCGCTCAAACAAGCTGGCCTTTGATAAAAACAGATTGCCCACCTTTCGTACATCTTGCCCTGAAGGTGTCTTATTGCCTTCTGACCGGATTATTGCAGTGAGATGGGTAGTTAATTAGCTGAATTGACTTTTAAATTGATAGTTAAATAACGTGGGCAGTTTCCTGACTTTTTGACCTGCCCTCGTGCAGTATTATCGGAAACTGGCGTGATGAGGTCATAAACAGTGCCCGACATCATCCCTCCCCATATCACCCTCTGCAAAGCGGGAATCGCTCCCCATCTTGGAATGTAAAATTCAGCCCTATGTCTGGGTGATTAAAGTCCCCCATTATATTTACTCTATCATTTTTGCACCTCTCTGTAATTTCCTTGCAATGTTGTACTTCTACATCCTTCCTATTATTGGTGGTCTATAGATACAAAAAGCAACGGAATTGCAACTTTTTTTGTTCCCAAGCTCTAGCCAAATTGATTCTGTCCTTGACGTTTCTGGGACATCCTCTTTCTCCAGCACTGCAATGCTCTCCTTAATCAATGCCACCACTTTTCCCCCTTCTTTTCCTTTCCTATCTTTCCTGAACACCTTGTGTCCCGGAATATTTAACATCCCGTCCTGCCCTTCTGAGCTAGTTCACTGTTGTAGCCACAACATCATATTTCCACATGTCAAGCTGTGCCTGTAACTCACCATTCTTATTAACCACACTGTGCATTCACATGCATGCACTGTAACCTTGATTCAGACTCTATTACTTTCTCCCTTACTCTGACCCCACCTATTAACTCACTATTCCCTATTCTAGTGCTGTCTCCCAGCATGTTCTGTACCTTGGTATTCCTCTCTGATATTATCTTCTGGTTTCCATACCTAGTTTAAACCTCCCCATTAGCACTAGCAAAACACCCTGAACTCAATCATGGCCCTATTTAGGCACAACGTATCCAGCCTGTACAGTTCCCATCTCCCCCGGAGCAAGTGCCAATGTCCCAAGAATTCTGCACCATCTCTTGAGCCATGCGTTCATCTGCTTTATCCTCCTGCTTCTATACTCACTTGCACATGGTACTGGGAGTAATCCAGAGAATACTGCTCTTGAAGTCCTGCTTGCTATTTCCTGCCTCACTCTCTAAATTCTGACTGCAGGATCACATCCCTCTTTCTGCTTGTGTTGTTTGTACCAATGTGCACCACAACTTCTGGCTGTTCACCCTCCTCCCCCAGGGTGCTCTGCAGCCATTCAGTGACATTCTTGACCCTGGCACCAGGGAGGCAACACACCATCCTTGATTCATGGCTGTGGCCACAGAAATGCCAAACTATTCCCTTAAATATCAATTCACCTATCACTATTGCTCTTCTAGTCTTCTTTGTAGCTCTGTATATAGCTGAGCCACCCATTGTGCTATGGACTTGACGCTGGCTGCACTAGCAACGTGAACAATCACTCCCATCAGTATTCAGAACTGAATACTGGTTGGAAAGTGGGATGAACTCAGGGGGCTCCTGTACTACCTGCCTGCTCATTTTGACTGTCTGATGGTCACCTATTCCCTCTCACGCCGCATACTCTTAAGCTGCAGGGTGACCACATCTATAACTGTGCTATCCACAAAGCTCTCAAACTCACGGATGCATTGCAATGCTTCAACTGATGACTGCACAACCGGTTATCCAGGACATGGGAAGTGTCCTGGAGTTCCCACAAAACACAGGATATGCAATCTCGAGATGGGAGCAGCCAATTTATTAACTGATAACCTTGTTACTGCTAATAAACCTTACTACCGGTAATTACCAGTACTAATAAAGCTTACCAATACTATTAAACCTTACTACTATTAATAAACCTTACTTATACTAATAAACTATACTAATCCTTAAAAGACCCTACAAGTGGTATTAAACCTTACTTAAAGATAAATGATAAAACTCACCAGTTACGCACTTATATTTGTTATTAATAGTTAATTCTTTTGACATTTGTTAAACTCCCAGTTCAGTCCCTAAGAGCAATGCTCACCAGCCAATCACTATATGACTTTCCTGTAATGTCAAGTGATGACTTTATTTTATATTCAGAGCACTCCTGCTCCTCTCCGCCTCTCTACCCGGGCTTCATTTATCCACTCCCGGCTGTGTTTCTCCCGCAGGTCTGCCTCTCTCCCCGACGGTAAATGTTGTGGGCATCGTTCCTCGGGCTTTCTTTATCCGCTCCCAGCTGTGTATCCCCTGCATCTATGCCCATCCATCTTCTAATGTCACTGATGCCGAGAGGTAGTTAGTCCTGGTACATTCCAAATGAGGCCCAGTGTTAAAATGGCCAAAGTATCACATCACTGAGCTCATCCCAAGTCAAAATTGGGGCTGCATTTTCCACCTTTATGCTGTATAGAAGTAAGCCATTGCTTAATAAACTAAAACCTCACCATCTGATCGAATTCCCAGATAAATTGAGAATGCTTGAGGCTCCCTGCTTGAAGCACATTATCGTGTTATGAATGACCTTTCAAATTAAGTTATCCGAATTCCTGCACCCTCTGGAAAACCTTCCAAAATAAGAACATTGGAAATAAGGCAGAATTAGATGCAGTCAATAAAATAAAAGAGCAATAAATCTTCGGGTAATTAAATTAAAATGGTAAACGATTACATTTTCACCCAGTTAATATGCCTCGTAAACTTTAAATGATGCTAATTTCAATCGAAGCTATGCGTGACTTCAAAAACCTTTAATAACACCAAAGATTTAGATTCATTTGATTTTATTTATCCCCCCTTTCCAGCTTTTTTTTTAAGATCAGAATGAATTTCTGTTACAGGAATGATACATTGAATATGCTCTTGAACGAGGAGCACAGCACGCCCCGTGGCTACTTGTGTACCATCATTTTTATGTCACTAGGGACACGATCTCCAGCCCATGAGTCTTAGAAACCTTATAACAAGACTGCACTGGGAATACAAAGCATCAGTCACTGTTCCTCTCTATTATACCCTCCTTCTCCGAATTTCTATTTTAATTTTACTTAAAAGTTTTGACATTTGTTTCCATGGTTTCTTGGAGCAGTTTCTGAATCTGTGATACACTTTCGCTATGACACCTCTCGAAGGTCCTTTACCAATTTGCCAAACTTGTCATACCACAATGACTGTCAATGTATAAATACTGCTTGTTCTATTGTATACATCAGTGCTCCTTCAAAACGATCTGATTTAATCATTGGCTAGTCAATCCTTTTATTCAACTGTAATGGTGCTGGCATTGATTATTTTCGCATGGTCATTGTGGTGGAGCATTGTGAGTATTGTGCTGCCTCTCAATCTCCACAGACCTTATATTCAATACGTGTGTAAACTCCACAAAGGAACAGTTCAGTTTCCTAATGTTACAGTATAGCAAGATTGCCCATCCCGTGGGATCAGCTCAGCTGGGACCAGGACAGCGAAAGCTACGTGCAAAATCCACAAGAAATTTCACCAGCAAACAAACAGTTCTCAGGCTCTTATTGCTGCAGTCTTGGAGCATTACTTTGTCTTCTTTTCAAAAAAAGATCCCTAGCTTCCGAATGATAAGTGGTGATTTACAATCCAGGGTGAATGTATCTTTATTCTATTCCATGCCAGCTGACCTTAGCCAAGATGACAATGTAGGAAGCTGAATTCACTTCACAGTCCCCAAACCTGAGAATGGAGAAATGAAATAAGGTCAAATTTTCCTGACCATTACCCCAGGATCCTTCTCATACGGTGGACATCAGGCATGTATAGAGTTGAGCTTGGCTGAGATTTGTACATGGCCAGTTAAGTTGCTGAGACTCATCATCTAGGCTCACAGAGGAAGGGTAAGAACCATCGGGAAATATTATCCCAAAATAAGTCACCATCACAAAGAAAGAAAGGGGAAAATTGAGGGGGCAAGCCATAACATTTTTAATACAGTAAAAATTGCTTCTAATTATTTGAAGGACATGAAGTAAGTGTATCTGTATAACAGATTGTGCAATGTTTGTACTAGTTATGGCAGATCCTTAGATATAATGTATTACCATAATTTTACAAAATAGATCTAGGTGGATAAGTCACCCAGTCCATCGATCTAAAAAACCCTATGATCCTTCCATTACTGCATCCAATGTTTCTTCAGAGAAGTAATAAGTGATCTATTACCACATTGGGAATGCGTTATGAATCAGAGATTTGACAAGAATGGAAGGAGCAGAAGATTTGCAGTGATAGCAGAATTGTAATAATACAGTACTTGAGCTGTTCTGAGGTAGATTGTGATTACAGAGGTTAGTGGTCAGAAACAACCGACATCCTTAAACAATACACTGCAAGGAAAGCTGCGCTGGTAGATCTGGTCAAACACAGAACAAGTAAGTGAACTGGACATAGATGGTAGTGACCATAATCTCATTGTGCTCACACTGAAAATAGATTTTAAAACAAAGCTCTGGATTGCAAATAGTTAATTTCAGTGAGATGAAAGGAGAACTAACCCAAATTAATTGGCAACCTGGCAAGTCAAATGCAGGATCAGGAATGGGAAAGGGAGGTGTCAGCTGTGGCTCAGTTCATAGCACCCTCGCTTTTGAATCAGAGGGTTGTGGGTTCATGTCCCACTCCCGGAAACCAAGAACTGTGATTGTGCTCAAAAGAGTTGCAATCTGTGACTGTTGATAACTCGAAAGAGTATCAGGAATGGGAAATATTTATTTTGACTTTGACTTGAAGGGAAACATTTGTAGGGCTCTGGGTAAAGGGCAGGGGAAATAAGGTTAATCAGATAGCTCTTTCAAAGATCGGTATGAAGCATGATGGGACAAATGGCATTCTTCTGTGCTGCATTGTTCTCTGATTGTACATCTCATTGCTCCTGCTCCCTTAACCCTACTCTCTCCACTGCCTCCATTCTTGATGACGGATGGTTGGCTGGGGTTACGTCGGTTTTTAATGACTGACTGCTGGTGGTGCCTGCAATTGGGAATTTTTGATTAGCCATGAAAGAAAATATTTACAACTATATCAAAAGTCCACTTGAAAATGCTGGCAAATAAACCTGGATAGATGTTCAACCTCATAGTCTTCGCTTTGTGACAAAGGATTCCATGATTTAATAACCCTCCATGTGAAATTGTTTCTTTTAGCTTCTCCCTTCATTCCTCTTGCAGTGATCAAGACCCTCTGACCTCTTGTGCAATAAAAGCAAAATACTGTGGATGCTGGAAATCCAAAATAAAAAAACAGAAAGTACAGGAAAAACTCAGCAGGACTGGCAGCATTGTGGAGACAGAAACGGAATTAGCGTGTCAAGTTGATCTCTGACCTCTTGTTACTTATTCACCAGCCGGTAAACATAGCTTTTCAAAACCTTTCATGATTTTGAAAGCCTCTCTTACACCCCCTGAATCTTCTTTGTTCCAGTTAGAAAGCCCTGTTATTCTGAGCTGATTTTTGTAATCTTCTTTCTTGTATTATTTTACCATTTCCATGAATGTAAGATAATTCTTGTATCGTGGTGCCCAGATTGCATGCAATAAGATCAAACCAATGTTTTGTATGAATTCTTTATCACTTCCTTTTATACTGAATTTATCTATGTATAAAGCCTATGGCTTTTTGCAACAGTTTTTTCAAACCATTTTTGTGAAGTTTATAAATCTGTTAATCTGCACGCCACTATTTCTCTGTTCCCCTTTCTTTTAAGGACATTCCCATTCAAAATATAATTATTTTCACTGTTTTCCCCCCAAAATACTGCTTCACATTGTTTCTGTATTGAATGACATCTGCCACTCCTCTTTCCTCTCTGCTCATCTATTTTGCCCTCTTCCATCCTTTGCAAATTCTTTCATGCCTTTTTGGTATCCTAGTGCAATTTAGCATTGTTTTTCTTGTGTCTTTGCCAAAATTATTTGTCAGTGGTGTTTAGAAACTGTTATATTTTTTTCATAATATTATTGTGGAATATTTTAAAGCAGGCTTATGTGTGTGTGTATATATATATATATATATATATGCTTGTGTGTATGTGGCTAATTTAATTAAACTAGAGACAATTCGACTTCAAGGTTTAAATTATCAAAGAAGCGAGGTGTAAAACAAACATTTGAAATAGAGATGAGGGTGAGGTCACCAGGTATGGTGAGAATGAAATTTACATTCTTAGATAAGTGGAGAAGAGTTTGATTTTCAAAGGGACATGGACATTGCTTACAACTAACAAGATGAATAAGGCAAGGTTATTACTGTGATTTTTCCCAAAAGCGCTGGCCATAATGATAACGTGAAAGATTTTTATATTCAGGGAAAAGTAACTTCCAAAGGCAAGTCAAAACAATGGGATTTACAGATCAAAAAGGAAGAAATATATTTAAAGAAGGATGGAAGGCTGTGTGAGGTGTGGCCGTGTGAGATCTTGATAAATGGCTGTGTGAAACAGGCTTGAAGAAAAAGCCTCTAGCCACCCTGAAGAAGCCCGCAATTCCAGTAACCAAAGTTGTGTTAAAAGCCTTTGGAAGTCTACTGTCGAGTGGGTGTTTGTGGTAGTATTGCTGGATACCTTTATACATTTGGAATCTATTTGGATCGTTGCCTTAAAGGGGGTGTGTAGTTGTGAGTCTGTAAGTAGAAATTTTGGGAACTGTTATAACTGTGTAACTAATCTTGTGTGTGCTTAAGTTTGTTTTATTTTATTAATAAATGTTTTAATTTAATCATTAAAATATGTAAAGGTGGTAGTGGCCTCATTACTCCTGATGTCAGTGCACAAGCCTTCTTGTAATAACTACAAATTGCAAAATTGTTGTAATAGCATGGCCAAGTTTCCCTTGTGGATTTAGTCAGCCTGGCAAATACTGCCTGCCATATCATAACAGTGGGAAAAGCGGGTCCCAATACAATACATACATAAGCAATGTAGAAAATATAAGATTTAGTCCTGATTAACCTATACCTCTCTCGCTGGTCATTAACTTTATCCTGAATCATGGACTGGTCAAGTTTACCCATAATTGAAAACTAGCTGATAACTGCCTCCTTCTGGAACAGGGCTGTACCACTTGTTACCCCTCAGTCCTTTGGCACAACTCCCATTCCTGGAATTTTGGGGAAAAGTTGGAATTCGTCAGTATGCCTGTGTTGCCTGGCAACTTTTCTCATTTCAATTCCACATGTTTTAGACCGTTTCTGTTTGAATACCAATCTAGGAATGCCTTTCCTATATTCTTTGCGGGCACATTTAAATGTGAACAGGCAAACCTACAAATTAGGGCTGTGACTAGGCCTTCCGGCCCCTCGAGCCTGATTCAACATTCAATAAGATCATGGCTGATCTGATTGTGACCTCAAAGCCACTATTCTGCCTACCCCAATACCCTTTGACTCCCGTCACCAAGAATCTATCTACCTCTGCCTTAAAAATATTCAATGACCCTGTCTCTACCACTTTCTGGGGAAGAGGGTTCCACAGGCTCATGACCCTCAGAGAAAAAAAATGTCTCTTCATCTCCGTCATAAATGGGAAGCCCCTTATTTTTAAACTCTGTCCCCTAGTTATGGTCTCTCTTATCCCAAGAATCAGTCGAGTGAATCTTCTCCGAACTTCTTCGAATACAATTGTAGCTTTTCTTAAATAAGAAGACCAAAACTATACACAGTACTCCAGATGTGGTTTCACCAAGGCCCTGTATGACTATAGCAACACTTCCCTACTTTTATGTCCCATTCTCTTTGCAATAGACAACATTCCTGTTGTCATTTCCCTTCCTAATCACCTGCTGTACCTGCTTATTAACTTTTTGTCATTCATGTACCAGAGCGCCCAGATCCTTTTTACCTCAGGGTTCTGCAATCTCTCTCCATTTACATAATACGCTGCTTTTCTATTCTTGTTGCCAACGTAGACAAATTCACATTTTCCCACATTATACTCCATCTACCAAATTTTTGCCCACTCACTTAATCTAACTATACCCCATTGCAGAGCCCTTATGCCCTCTTCACAACTTATTTCCCTCTCTATCTTTGTGTCATCAGCAAATTTTGCAACTGTACATTTGGTGCCTTCATCCGAGTCAATGATATAGATTGTGAATAGTTGAGGCCCCAACGCTGATTCCTGTGGCCCTCCATGCGTTATCTTTTGCCAATCCAAAAATGACCTATTTATGCTTAATCTCGGTTTCCAATTAGCTAACCAATCCTCCATCTACGCTAACATGTTACCCCTTACACCAAATGCTCTTATTTTGTGTAGTAACCTTTGATGTGGCACCTCGCCAAGTGCCTTCTGGAAATCTAAATACACCACGTTCTCAGGTTCCTCTTTATCTGTGTCGCTAGTTACTTCCTCAAATAAATCTAATAAATTAGCCAAACAGTTTTTTAATCTAACTGTCACTTTCGTCTCAGACATGAGATGGTTCCTTCATCTCTAAACGGTCCCAACACTTTTTTGGCAATGCTGTTACTTATTCTGCAATTCTTAGAGAATTTGCTGTTTCTTTTTCCGTTGTCTGTCAGGCTTCTCTTATGCTCTCATCACCCTCCGTTTTGCTTCCTGTTAACATTTCTCAATATTTTTCTGTATTATCCATCTATATTTCTCATACACCACATCTTTTTGTTCTAACTTCACTACCCGTGTAATTCCAGCCTTTTAAATGTACTCCCTTCTCGTTGAACGTGTCTAATGTGTGTCTTATTTTATATTTAAATATTTATAACACTTTAACACGTGTACCTCACCACACCAGGCTTTCACATCTCCTTCTGTCACAGCCTCTCCTCCCCCTGCTGCCTCACTGCTGCTCCTGATGCTTCTACAACACAGAAGAAATTCTGTCAGGTGGGTGTTTGAAGCCAGCATAAACTAATGTTCACGGAAGCCAAAGGGTGACTGCACACTTTCCTCAAGGGTTGAGTCAACGATGATGGGCATCAGGCAGCAAAGTGGAGTTAAGGTCACAATCCGGTCATCTAGATCATATTAAATGGCGGAACACGCTCGAGGGGCCTACACCTGCTCCTATTTCTTATGTTCTTAGGCCTCTAAATATGCAAAGGACTTTAGATGCCATTCAGCAGTAGATGGCCTCATTCGTTGAATACAGCCAAGGAGACCATTCAGCCCATTGTACCTGTACTGAGTCTTTGAAAGTGCTACCTAATTAGTCACACTCCTTCACCCATAGTACTGCAAACTTATCCTCTTCAAGCCTATATCCAATTTAATTTTGATAATCACTATTGAATCTTCTTCCACCACCCTTTCAGGCCGTGGATTCCAGGTAATAACAATCTGCTGCCTAAAAACAATTCTTCTCAACTCCTCCCAGTTCTGTCGCAAAATATCTGAAAACTGTGACATCTGTTTGTTGACACTCCTGCCAGTGAAAACAGTATTTCCCTATCCAAACCATTTATAATTTTATATACGTCTATTAAGTCTCCCCTTAACCATCTCTGCCTGACAAAGAACAATCCCAGTTTCTCCTAGGCTGTGCAAATAACTGAAGTCCCTTATTCTTGGGTGTAACCTGACCACAGCTCTGTATAATTTTAGCGTGACGTTATACAATATGTACCTCTACGTTAGTTATGTGGATCTGTATTCCGTTTTCTTTATTGTTTCCTGCTCCATAAATGACTTGAAAAGTTAAGTACAGATCCCAATAATAGCCTTACGTGTCTTTCAACTTCACTTTGGTTACTTAAACTTCTTCTGTCGTATATGCTTCACATCTATTCTTCCTTCCACTTGTCCATGCTAAGTCTCACTTGGCCACCAATCCAACTATTTTCAAATTTTGTCTCGGGTCATTTACTCACTGCCCCTTCATACTGTCCTGTTCTATCTTCTCCACCACCACCCCAGCCAATCCCCCGCCCCTCCCCCCCCAACCCCCACCCAGATGAACAAGTTTGGTATCCTTTGCCAGTTTGACTAGAGAATGTACTTATTACAGTGTTCACACAAAATGAAGTGAGGCAAAGCTAAGGGCTTCTTAATTATTTCTGCAAAGAAGGTGATCATAAAATTTGGATATCTGCTACGATACTATCTATATGCTGATCCACAGGTCCCAGTTGTTTTGGTTTGTGCTGCATGGATTCTGCAATATGAAGCTGTGAACTTTCATTCCCTATTGCGGGAAATGTTAGTTATGATGTTCCAACCTATTTTGTGTCACATGAAACTTTTTTTTTATAAAGAAAAGCCGCCACAGGACACTTTTCTAGAAATTATAAACCGCTTTAACCCGTTGTGGACCAGTCCAATCATATTGATGTGTCTGTGCTTTGTAGAGTATATTACAACTTTAATTTATATAGCACCGTTAACATGGCAAAACATTTCAAAGCACTTCACAGGAGCACTCTCATGCAAAATTTGACACCAAGTCATCTGAGATATTAGATCTGGTGAGGGGTAGTTTTAAGAGCATCTCAAAAGAGGAGCGAACATAAAAAATGGGAGCAGGAGTAGGCCACACGGCCCTGTCGAGCCTGCTTCGTCAGTCAATATAAAAATTATGGCCCACCTTGGGCTTAAACTCCATTTCCCCACCCGCTCCCCATATCCCTTAATTCCCTGAGAGACCAAGCAGGAAGAAAGGGTGATAAAAAGCTTTAGGGAGGAAATCCCAGAGCTTAAGACCTGGACAGCAGGAGGCACAGCAACCAGGAGGACAAAGAAAAGCAGGGATGCCCAAGGTACCAGAATCGGAGCAACACAGAGGTCTTGACGGATAGTAAAGCTGGAGGATGTTAGAGAATTGGGAGGGTTGAATCCACAGAGTGTTTTTAGTACAAGGATGAGAACTTTAAGATCAAGGTCAGGTTGCATTTTTGGATATTTTCTGCACATATTTTTCCCCAGTTAAGCATCTCAGGTCACAGATCTACATGAACTTTTACTCCCTGGATTGCTTTTGGCTTCCCAGTATGTAACTAAATTTTGGCTAAAAGGCCATGTCACATACACTCGCATGATCATTCTCAAACATAGAAAGAAGGTGGCAGAGTTACCTTTCTTCTAGACCACAACTTTCGCAAGAACTGTCAAACAGATTAATTAAACTGTAAATGGATAAGTGAACAGAAGCAATGGTACACAGTAAATTTTCAATAGTTACAGGTATAATTAATTGTTCTCAGAAGATAGAAAATAATAAGAGGTTGCAGCTGCTGCATTAAACTACACACCCATCTGGTCCTGGCAACAGATCCCTGAATATTAACCATCTGAAGCTGTCTGACCGTTAATTGTGCTGTGAGGCACTCTAGCCTATCCAGCTCACTCTCTCTGACTTCAGGGATCTCTTTTGCAACAAGAGAGGCTGGAAAATTATGTTCAAAATTTGGCTGGGCCTAAAGAAATTTAAATATGGGGATTTCCAAGTGAAAAAGAGCTGCTGATCGAACCTATATATGAACAAAAGCGATGAGGTTCTTGGATTTAGATTGGGTAGCTTTGCTTCTCTGTCAGATTTCTGAAGTATATAGTTCATGATAACTGTGCTTCTGAACAATCTGGGATACTATCTCTGAGTTAACCCTGTTGTTTAACCCATAGGTATTAATATGGAATACCTTTCACTTTTGTCACAGGCACATCGCATGGGGAGTCCCCGATCTTAGCCTGATCATCAGAGAAAGAGCAGGAAGAGGAATAAGGGATCCCCTTCGAGAGGGAGGCACAATTAAATGCATGGTTAATTCACAGCTACTCCAATGAAGAAAATGACTGCAAAGTGGCATTGTCAGAGTTCGTGCGCGCAGGCTGGTAAACTGCCTATTCGCTGGGACATTTTTCTTTTGAAGCGCATGGACATAGGAATGTGAAGGCGTGAGAATTTGATGGTTTTTTTAAAGAAATAATTTTGTGGAATATTGCGTTATTCAGTGAAGAAGGGTGTGTGTGTGTGTGTGTGTGTGTGATTAATAGGAGACAGGTTGTCTGGGGGGTTTAAAACATGAAAAGGATAGAGGTGCTGAATTTGAGAGGCAAATAGATAGGTTAGATCTAACATTTGCATTTTTAGCTAAGTTGAGAGTTTGCTGAGATCAGTGTGTCTTCTTGTTTTCAGAATACAAAAAAATGGGTTTGGCCCGTCAGCCAAATTTCCCTCTGGGATTTAGTTTGCGCTGCAATTAACATGGGCTGTGGTCATAGCAAAGGAAATTTTTGAGCAGCTGTTGTCTCAAACCCTGGTTGATATTGGGCTTGCTTTTTATAAATAGTCCCACAAATGCCCACAACTCTCTTCCTTTGCTCTTCTTGTGAAAGGAACTCCACATGTGAACGTCCTAGCACACATAAATAAAATTGAATATGAATTGAAAGATGTTTTTCCCTGTTTCACCTTGCAGCATATTCTTTGAGCTGCTACATCACAACTTGAAATTGACAAGATCCTTCAGCACAGCCTGATCTTGATTCTAGGTTGATGATATAATCTGAATCCCTGACATGGATTAAAGAAAAAAACACAAACACAGATGCCAATTGCGATCAGAGAGGCTGAAGGCATATTGGCCTACATTTCAAAGGGTTTAGAATTCAAAAGAGATGCTTCAGTTTTACAGACCCACGATCTAATTGAATAGCGGGGAAGGTTTTTGGCTTTCTTGAAATGTAGAGATTGTTGGCAAGGGCAGCATTTATTGCCCATCTCTCAGTGCCCTTGAGAAGGTGGTGGTTCTCAAACTGCTGCATCCCATGTGGGGAAGGTGCTTCCACGGTGCTGTTAAGAAGGGAGTTCCAGGATTTTGACCCAGGATATGGTGAAGGGGCAGGGGTATAGCTTCACGTCAGGATGATGTGGAACTTGGAGAGGAATTTAAAGGTGGTGGTGGGGCCATGCGGCTGCTGCCCATGCTCTTCCAGCTGATAAAGGTCACGCGTTTGGGAGGTGCTGTTGGATGAGCCTTGGAAGTGTACCAAATGTAAGGCTTCGAGGGGTAAACCAATGCAGAGAAACAACTCACCTTTTAGCTGAAAACCAGTTTCTCCACCAGCAGTCACCTACCAACAATGATCTGCAAGCATCCTTTGTATTTCAGCACAAAGAAACGGCAGGCAGCTTAAACTAATTGTGAAATTTGAAACACACCAGATCCCTTTGACTCCGTATGCAGTATAAACAAGCCACAATGTACGGTGAAACAATTCGCCCCTGTTATATGCTTCAGAAAAAAAAGAACAAGATCACTTTAGCCATTAACTGTCCAAGGGACAAATTGTCAATATCTCTCCTCATTCGCCGACTAGGGGGGTCAGAGGGTGGCTCTGCACATTTCACACAATCAGATAAACAAAGCATCCCATTTCGCCTTCCTCAATCAAGGTTGGCGGTTACCAAAAACGGTATCAAGGCACAAAAGGAGCGCTATCACTCCAAACTGCAAAATGATCAATGTGCTTTGAGAATGCGACTGGAACTTGACAATAAGTGAGGCAAGGCAGCAGTGACGATGCCATTATATATTCTCTCTGTGCTGGTGAATTTGCCTCAGGCTACAAAAGATGTTGAAAGCAAAAGCACAAATTATCAATTAGATCATCAAATGCGTTTTGAGTGTCTGAAAGCTCTTTCAAAGCGTTAGAAAACATCAATAGGGAGGTAAAGCAATTTAGAGAGGATAGAATTTGTTTCCATAACCTTTAATAGATTTTATTTTAAGATCAGTGAAATAGGGTTGGGAAAAATAAAGTGTTTTTACAATGAGGTTTTGGAAAGAAAGGGCTTCAGAATCATTACTAGGCTGGGGTTGGAGGCAATGCAAGTATATTTGATAGTGACTCAAACATTGATAAGTGAATTCATACAATGACCCCATCTTAAAAAGTTACAAGAATATGCATAAATTCATTAGTCGTTGTTTCTGTCCATTTGTTCCGGTTTCAACAAGGTAATTTGGCGTGACAAAGCTGAGTTCGTGGGAATGTAAGGGAAGGCCTAGGTGGAAAAGCAGTGATGGACAGACAGTGTAGAAAGGTGGCAGCATGATGCCAAAGCCTAGGTGGCATCTTTAATCAGGCTGGTAGGAATAACCAACTGACTGATAGTCATTACTGGAACTGACTTAGAAGTGCTCACGCAACCGTGTTTAAGCAACAACCAGACTTCATTCATTTTTAACTCTTTTCAATTACTTTGTATTCCTTTCTATGTTGCCTCCCTTAAATCTTTAACTTTGCATTGGAATAAGTTGCTTCAGTCATCAAGGTAGCCATTGGGTGTACGTATTTGCACTTCCATATATAATTATCTTAGGTCCTAACACATTTTTATACAGTAAAACATCAAGTAATGAAGTACCATGAAGTCAATGGGACAAAGTTAGATACTAAAGACTTAACCATTGCATTGCATGACAGTCTGATTCTTCTGATACTACAACAATCTAAGGAAGTGACTTCATTTAAATATTAGCATTACTCCCCATGTAAAGCATATTTTTATTTGAAAGTCAAAACTTCCACTAACCAAATTTATTTGGCAAGTTTCGCCATGGAGTAGTTTAGCTACAAAGACCAAGAAGTCCCCGAATTCAACCCCAAATCTCTTTTGAGTTAGTTAATCTCAGGCAGGATCACAGACAGCTCCTTAAAGCTATCCTCAGTGATCCACATTTGTCGAGCCTATTCCAAGTGTTCACATGTGGATATCTTCTTGTGGACAGTTTGAGATAAAATTGTGATGCCGCCTGTGACAAATAGCTCAACCCCAGAGACGTGTGCACAAAAGCTGGGCTAACACGCCTGTGCAGTCATGAGGGAGTGCAGTACTGTCAGAAGAGCCATCCTTCAAGTGATCAGATGAGACGTTCCACCGAGGCCCCATGCACTCTCTCAGAGGATGTAAAAGATCCCATGGCAATATTACATAGAAGACCAGGGGGGGGTTAGCACACCACTCTCACCCCACTGTATCCTGGCCAATATTTAACACTAAATCAACATTAAAAAGTGGATTGTCTGCTCATTATCACAGGTTGTTTGAGAGAGCTTGCTGTGTGCAAATTGGCTGCCGCGGGTGGAATTTTCTGTGCCCTCTGGCATCGGGCATGTTTGGTGGCGCGAACGGACAATATGGCCAGAAGGCCAAAAAATCAGTTTTAAGCCGTCGTGAAGCCACTTTGCCATCTTCCTTCTGCACAACTATGGCAGGCCGCGTTTCCCACTGTTGGACATCGGGATCTTCATTGTAATACATCTGCGTATCGTTATGAGCCCAGCGATTGCACTCCAGCATGTTTTACAACAGAATATATGAGGCCTGCAGCTGGCAGGCTGCACTGCACTTCGAGGGGAGCTCAGAGATGAGTTCACAGTAATATTACACAGCGCTCGTGAGGGTCGCCTGTTGGACCTCACGGTTGAGGCGCTGTGCATTCAGATGAGGGCACAGAGGAGTTGCCTTTTCCCGGCTGGTAACAGTGGGCAAGTGCTGCCCTGCAATTGAGGTGGGTTTGGTGGGGGGGGGTCAGGGTTCAAGGGCTGCACCATGATTGAGATGAATTGGGGGTAAGGGGGGTGGGCAAGGGCTACACTGCGGTTGATGGTCATGCACAAGCATATGTGGGGTCGGGTGGGAGGGAAGCGACCACGCATCAGGGAAACCTTGTATAAAGTGACCATTCCTCCACAGCTGAGACAGTTCAGGTGCAGCCACATTGACATGCGTGGAGTTGGGCTTCAACTTATCTGCCCACTCAAGCAACGCAGAGGCACCAAAGTACTCCAGAGCTTTTCACCCCTTGGGCACAGACTGCAAACTAATGAGCGTTTTAGTGGATGGCAGAACAGCTGGATGCCTGGGAAAGTTGTATAATCTCCTTGCAAAAGCTGGCCATGAAGAAGTCACTGATTAAGGTGCTCACAGCCCCTCATCATTCCAGTTTGGACCAGTCTCCCCCTTGCTTCAAGCTAACAGCGCAGCCTTGCAGTGCGGGTTAGGAGAATGCCTGTGCCTAAGCTGAGAGCACAGCATGCAGTCCAGTGGGCGAAGCTGCCGCCAATCAGTCAGGCGGAGTGGGGCAGAGTTGGGTAGGGCCCCGGGCAGCCATGCAGTGCACTAAACTCTGGACATCCAAGTGGTGGCCAACACTCTCTGGGATGCGTTAAGGGGCCTTCAGACCTTAACCAAGAGAGGTTCTTACAACACACGTGCTAACTCATGAGTCTCTTTCTTTCACCCTGCAAAATGAGTAAATCAGGAGCATGGAGCTTGGTGACCTAGCTGTACGTCTCATGGCTCACAGAGAGCAGAGATGAAGAGGAAGAGAACAACAGAGGCATCTGGCTGTGCAGAAGGATGAGTGGCACCCTCAGGAAGGAGTGGCTGGGGCTCCTGCACACGCCGCTGAAGAGCCACAGCGAGCCATCGCTGGTCAATGCCTAGCTAGACCCAAGTCTATAGACGCCGCCTTTCGTTCCTGCAGATGACCAAAAACCAATGTAGCCGAAGGCTGCACATGTCTTGGGAACTGTTCAGTCACATCTGCCAGCTGCTACAGGATTTAATGCCATGAGTACACGGAGGGCATCCACTGTCAGTAGCCATGAAGGCGACCGCAGATCTCAATTTTTACGCCAGTGGCTCCTTTCAGGAATCTACAGGTGACCTCTGTGGGATATCACAAGCCACTATACACAAATGCATCCATGAGGTCATGGATGTCATCTTCGCGAAGGCACAGAACTTTGTGCATTTGGCCCGGGACCAGGAACGCCAGGATGCAAAAGCGCTGGGTTTTGCCCAGATCTCAGGTTTCCCACAGGTGCAGGGCACCATCACTGCACTCGTGGGACGCTCAGATCTCCGTCGCAACAAGCGGTCAACTATGTCCACCACAAGCGCTTCCACTCGCTGAATCTTCAGCTGATGTGCGACCACAACAAACGCATCCTACAGTTCTGTGCATGGTTCCCAGGGAGTCTGCATGACTCCTACATTCTCAGGCGGTCACAGATCCCTGATGTCTTCCAAGGTCCGCAGAGGCTGCAGGGATGGCTCCTCGGGGACAAGGGCTACCCGCAGAGGCCGTGGCTGATGACCCCCGTTGGCAGCCTCAGACTGCAGCAGAGTGAAGGTATAACAAGGCTCACGCCGCAACTCGCACCTTGGGGGAGCAAACCATCGGGACGCTGAAAATGAGGTTCCGGTGACTGGACCGGTCTGGTGGAGCCCTGCTATATAGTCCGCAGAGGGTGTCATGCATCATCGTCACTACTGTGCCCTTTACAACCTGGCGCTGCAACGGGGAGAGGAGCTGGCTGAGGAGGAGATGGAGAAGCTGGAGGTCTCCTCCGGTGAGGAGGACACTGATGGGGATGAGGGTGAGGAGGTCCTTGAAGGCGATGATGATGGCGATGAGGCCCTCGCATTGGCCAGACGAGGCAGGTGTGCTTGGGAGGCCCTCATAGCTGCTTGGCTTGTGGAGGATGATGATGACATGCAGTGTGGAGACACCATAGGTCCTCACATCACATCCTTGAACGTTTGACTCCAGTCTGGCTGATGGCAGTGATAATGTGATAATGCTCCTGTCATAGGCTGCAGTGTAGGCCCTAATAGTCATTCGATTCCAAGAAGATGATGACGACATCCAATGCGGACACTCCACAGATCTTGACATAGCCTCTGAGAATGTCTGACTCCTGTCTGGCCGAGGGCAGCTTGGTCGCACTCTGTGATCAGGGTCATATCATAGAGACGCAGACGTGAAACTCTAAATGCACCTGATCCTTTGTCAGCCTTCAGCAATGGACCTGCAGGAGCACAGCATCACCAGCCACAGGAGCTCAAGAGATGGGGGGCCAGCCCCACCTCAAAGTTGCTGAGAGCACACAGAGAGAATGATAGAACTCTAATGCCTCCCCATGCCATTCTGGCAGCAATGACAAGCACCGTCGAGGTACAGACATCTGTAACGTGTCCAGTGAGTGTGAAGCCGGACCATCACTTTGGTCTAAAGGCTGCACAAAGCACAGGGAAGAGGCCCTGGACTGAGGCACCTGCCTTTATTTTGTGCAGGAGCCAAGGTTTCACATCTGAGTGGCATGAACATTGCTCATCAGAGCAAGGAGACATTCCAGGGAGTTTATTTACAACAGTGAACATTATGTACAAATTATTAACACCTGTGCTCAGGCTGTGCAACTACATCTTTTTAACCCTCGCCTTTGAATCAGAGGGTTGTGGGTTCATGTCCCACTCCTGGAAAACCAAGAACTGTGAATGTACTCGAAAGAGTTACATGCGATCTGTTGATAACTCGAAAGAGTTACATCTTTTTAACCTTCCTAACCCTGCTGCTACGTCTTGGTGCTCCCCCGACATCCAGAGCGGAGGTGGAGGCAGCCTGCTGACTGCTATACCCTGTTCGTGATGACCTTGACAGGCATCCTCTGGAGGGCCGAGACCTGGAGAGCCCTGGCCTGCTTTTGGGGTCCTGCTGTGTGCTAGTGGCACCCTCCTCAGCTTGTTAAGTTGAAGCTGCAGGGGTCGCAGGGGTCACAGGAAGAGAGGATTTTGATAGGCTGGACAATCCCGGAATCACCTAGGTGGATGGCCCCAGGGTGTGCAACTGCTGATCCTCCTCCCTATGGGTGTCCAAGGGCCCCTGGCTAGCTTCATGAGGAGAAAGAGAAGCTGCGCTTAGATCAAGCTGTCCCGCACCCCTCTCAGGTTGACGCTGCTGGAGGCCAACTATGGCGTCAGCGATGGAGGTCAGCCCATGCAGCAGTGCAGGACCGATGCCCTGGGCCAAGGTGTCTATGGCAGTCGCCATCCTATCAGTGTTGACCTCGGTGCATTGGCATGCCGGCGCTACCATCTCAGACTGAAGGCGGATGGGCTCCTCCATCATACCTTGCAAACTGAGGAATGCAGAATCACAGTGCAGAAGAGGCCCTTCAGCCCATCAAGTGAAACATTGAGCTCTGTTTTTCTCCAGTGTTTTCTGTTTTCAATTATCCATAGCGTTTTGCTTTTATCTTAATAGGGGGACACATGAATTTGAACCAAGGACCTCTTGATCTGCGCTCAAATGCTCTACCACTAATCTATACCCCCTCAGCCACTTTTTTTTTTCACCATCTGTTGTGGTGGGATTTGAACCTGGGTCCCCAGCGCATTACCCTGGGACTCTGGAGTACAAGACCAGTGACAACTATACCACCACATCCCCCAATGCAGCAGACATCCCTTCCTGATGTTCCTGAACTTGCCTTCTGGAGAAGGCCGAGATGGATCATCCATTTGGCACTTCTGGCTGAAGATTGCTACGAATGCTTCAGTCTTATCTTTTGCACTGATATGCTGGGCTCCCCCAGCATTGAGAATGGGGGATTTGTGGAGCCTCCTCCTCCAGTTAGTTGTTTAATTCCAACCACCTTTCACAACTGGATGTGGCAGGGGTGCGGAGCTTAGATCTAATCCATTGGTCTATCGCATGCTACTTCTGCTGTTTGACATGCAAGTAGTCCTGTGTTATAGCTTCACCAGGTTGACACCTCATTTTTAGGTATGCCTGGTGCTGCCCCTGGCATGTCCTCCTGCACTCTTCATTGAGCCAGGGTTGTTCCTCCGATTTGATGGTAATGGTAGATTGGGGACATGCCGGCCATGAGGTTATAGATTGTGGCTGTATACAATTCTGCTGCTGCTGATGGTCCACATGTGCCTCATGGATGCCCAGTCTTGAGTTGCTGGATCTGTTTGAAATCTATCACTTTTTTTTATATTCATTCATGGTATGTGGGTGTTGATGGCTAGGCCAGCATCTATTGCCCATCCATAATTGCCTTTTTTCAGAGGTCATATTTAAGAGTCAACCACATTGCTGTGGGTCTGGAGTCACATGTAGGCCAGACCAGGTAAGGATGGCAGATTTCCTTCCCTGAATGACATTAGTGTAGCAGATGGGTTTTTACAACATTCGACTATAGTTTCATGGTCATCGACTTTTTAAATCCAGGTTTTTATTGAATTCAAATTCCACCATCTGCCGTGGTTGGATTCGAACCTGGATCCCCAGAGCTTTACCCTGGGTCTCTGGAATACTAGTCCAGTAACAATACAACTACATCATCGCCTATCCATTTAGCACAACGGTCGTGCCACACAACACGATGGAGGGTATCCTCAATGTGAAGGTGGGACTTCGTCTCCACAAGGGCTGTGCAGTGGTCGTTCCTAACAATACTGCCATGGACAGATGCATCTCCAACAGGTAGATTGATGAGGATGAGGTCAAATAGGTTTTCCCTTCTTGTTGGTTCCCTCATCACCTGTCGCAGACCCAGTCTCGCAGCTATGTCCTTTAGGCCTTGGCCAGCTTGGTCAGTAGTAGTGTGGCCGAGCTACTCTTGGTGATGGACATTGAAGTCCCCCACCCAGAGTGCATTCTGTTCCCTTGCCACCCTCAGTGCTTCCTCCAAATGGTATTCAACATTGAGTACTGATTTATCAGCTGATGGGGGACGGTAGATGGTAATCAGCAGGATGGTTCCTTGTCCAAATTCGCGGACTCCCAGGGCAACTCCCTCCCGACTGCATTCTATTGTGCTGCCACCTCTGTGGGGTCTGTCCTGCCAGTGGGGCAGGACACAACCAGGGATTGTGATGGTGGTGTCTGGGACATTATCTGTAAGGCATGATTCCGTGAGTATGGCTGTCAGGCTGTTGTTTGACAAGTCTGTGAGACAGCTCTCCCAATTTTGGCACTAGCCCCCAGATGTTAGCAAGGAGGACTTTGCTGGGGCGACAGGGCTGGGTTTGGCTTTTTCATCTCCGTTGGCTCGGTCGATGCCAGGTGCTCCATCCAGGCGTTTCATTCCTTATATATGCAGAAAATACACAGCCACTACAGCAAAGGCTCAGATGCCTTAAGCATTCCTCTGAAAGCAAGTGTGATTCTGACCTGCACCAATAACTTTCAGCCAGCGCTGATGATTTGTGCTTGGATCTTGGCTGAGGAGATTCACACTGCAAAGTCCTGCACCTCTCCAGTGGATTCAACTTGTTAATTGAAACATGACCATATATACCATGCTAGTAATTAAACACCTCTCATGGTGTGAATTAGCTTGGGGGCAACCTATAGTGCAAATTCTAGGGAGAGAATCTCATTCAGTACAGCCTTGAAGGAAGTAGATAGAGGGAAAATGTACCTACCCATTAGCAGAAGGGCCAAGAGCCAAAAGGACCACAATTTGAATTGATTGGCAAAATAATCATAGGCGACATGAGGATTTTTTTTTGAAACACAGTGAGTGATTATGGTCTGGAATGCACTGCCTGAAAGGGTGGTGGAGGCTGATTCAGTCCAGGCTTTTAAAAAGCAATTGGATAAATACCTCTGAAGGGAAATAATTTGCAGGGTTACAGGCAAAGGGTGGGGGTGTGGGACTAGCTAAATTGCTCTGGCAAAAAGACGGCATGGGCCCATCGGGTTTAATGACTTCCTTCCGCGCTGTAACCTTTCTATTAGTTCTATAATTCTGAGTTCAGCTCAAGCAATGGGGCTCAAGCCATTAACTTGCCTTCAGGGACCACTTGTGCATTGGAGTTTTTTTGACACAGTAGGCATTGAATATGGCAGCAAAAGAATTATTGCCTATTTTGTATTTCATTAAACATGCGTAAGGTTTAGTTTGGAAATCCCTAGGTCTGTCCTCACAATATCCAAGACCGCATGGCCAAAAATGTAGGTTTGTAACAATACCTCATTACAACCAAACATAGGAAAATAGGTTTGCATTTATTGTTACGATTCAGAAGATTATCAATTTAGAACTGACTGAATTCCAAACTGCATTTGTCACTTGAGCAGACAATTATTATCATATTGCCATATCTCTAATGGAAAAATCAGCAGTTAAAATGAACAGAAAGCCACAATTGTAACAATTTATGAAATATCTTATCAAATTTATATTTTTTTTTTACAGACAGCTGTGCTTTACAACACTACACTAATGTTTTATTTAATAACCACCAATTGCCACATCATCTATAATCTGATTGTCTTTCTGCAGTGCACTATAAAAGATAGAGGCACTTGCTGTAAGACTGCAGAACACCAGTGATGTGAAAGATTTCATTAATGTTAGTCAGTTATTATACGGTAGAAAGTCAGTGAGTGCACTGCACTGAGGGTGTCCTGTTGCCACACGCCTACCATTTTGAGCTATTACTGGGGACATTTCTCTTCACCGTTGGCAACCGTGCCTTCAGCTATTCAGGCACTAAGCTTGGGAACTCCCTCCCTAAACCCCTCCGGCTCTCCACATCTCTCTCTCTCCTCCTTTAACACTCATGAAAACCTACCACTTTGTCCAAACTTTTGGTCGGCTGTTCTAATATCTTCTTAAATTTTGGCTGATAACACTCTATGAAGTACTTCCGAAAAAACTGACATACTGTTGAAGCCTATCCATGTGCACACATCAGGACAGAATCGCAAAAATACCAATTGTAAAGAGAACAATTTATACCGCATGAGAAGAGAGTGTTCATTGGTTGGCAATTGGACTCTGACTGGTATGTTGTCATTGAGAATGCACCAGCGAACAGTGAACTGCCAAATTAAAACTGGGCATGTCAACTTTGATTGGTCAAGGCATTGCCATGGGGAATGAAGCAGGGAATGCCACCTCCAAGTTTTTGTTTAGTTGAAAAAGGCATTCCCCAATCAGAATCCACTTTCCAACCAATCAATACTCTCTTCTCATGCAGTATAAATTGTTGTTCCCTTCACAATTGGTATTCTTGTGATTCTGTCCTGATGAGTGCAACATGAAAAGCTTCAACAGCAGGTCTCTTTTTTTCAGCAATACTCAATTTCTGTACTATCAAACTCTATTAGGCATTATTAGGATGCTTTGCTAAGTTAAAAGGCAGTGTATAAATGAATCACAGAGTCACAGACATGTTACAGAACAGAAGGAGGCCATTCAGCCCATCTTGATTGCACCAGCTCTCCGAATGGGCAATTCACTTAGTGCAATTCTCCCGCCTTCTCCCCATAATCCTGCACATTCTTCTTTTTTAGATAACTGTCCAATTCCTTTCTGACTGCTTCAAATGAACCTGCCTCAACCACACTTTCAGGCAATGCATTCCAGACCTTAACCATTTGCTGCATGAATAAGTTTTTCCTCAAGTTGCTTTTACTTCTTTTACCAATTACTTTAAATCTGTGCCCTCTCGTTATTGATCGTTTCATGAGTGAGAACAGTTTCCCCTTATTTACTCTGTCCAGACCCTCATGATTTTGAATTCCTCTATCAAATCTCCTCTCAAACTTCTCTCTTCCAAGAAAAAAGTCCTAACTTTTCCAATCTATCTTTGTAGCCGAAGTCCCTCATCCCTGGAACCCTTCTCATGAACCTTTTCTGCACTCTCTCCAATGCCTTCATATCCCTCCTAAAGTGCGGCACCCAGAACTGGAAGCAATACTCCAACTGAGGCCGAACAAGTGTCTTATATATGTGCAACCTTGATCTTGTACTGTATGCTCCTATTAATAAACCCTAGAATACTGTATGCTTTATTAACCGCACTCTCACAATGTCTTGCCACCTTCAATGACTTATGCAGCTATACACCCAGGTCCCTCTATTCCTACACCCCTTCAGAAATGCAAGTTGTCGTTTCTACGAAAGTGGCGCTGTAAACACTGTTGTTATAAACTCAGCCTACTTGTGCAAAGGGTTGACCGAAAGTTCAGCCAAAGAGTTGGGTTTTGACGAAAGTCTTAAATAAGGAGGGAGAATCAGGGAGGTAGAGGTCTTTGGGGGAGAGAAATATGGAAAATGACTGGCAACTAAGCAGCAAAAGGCTTGGGGTGAAGTGAAGAGGAGGAAGAATTAGAAAGCCTTTTCTGCCTCCTACAATCTGCAGACTTTTAAACTCCATGTGACATATCATCTAATCACAATCTCTTATTCTGCTTCATCCTCCCTCCTACTTATTTCAACTTTGGTGATGTTTCCCATTAGATTTGCATTATTGATCCCACTCAGACAATTTTCCACTTGAGAAGTGACTCAATTCCAAATTCACTTAAGCAGACAATCATTGCAATGTTGTTACGTCTTTGATGGAAAATTTCACAATAATGGCTTGGCCCTTCATCTAGTTATAACTTTCTGAAGCACGTAACTGCCCTGAGGCTAGTGGCACTCCAAAATACTTCATCATAAAACCATGCAGCAGCAATGTTGGCGAGCGATAACTTTAACAGATGGCCTGTAAGAGGCTCCAGGTTACGTTAATTAAATTACATTGAGAGGTCAAGCAAGTAACATATTATAGTACAGCTTATTTTACATGACATTTTACATCCTTAGACTTTGCAATGTTCTACATGATTTGGTATCCTGCCCTATCTTAGTCCTAAGCTCTCATGTACATGAATGCTTCAAATCACCAACTAAGCAATCACCAGGCCTGGCTGTCAGGCTGAAGCAACACCACATTTTGGCAGGAACTCCCAGAAAGGTTCTCCTGGGTCACTGCAGGTCATTTTACTCTGCTTTGTGCAATATTTCTTTCTAAGCTTCTCTCTCTCTCTCTTTGTCTCCCAGCTGTTCTCAGGGCTCCATGGGCTGGATTTTCCCATGGGCTTCAGGACCCCGAAGTTGAGACCAAGTGGTGGTTCCGAGGCCACACTCAGGGGCAGTGAACCTGGCGGTACAATCCTGCCTGAAGCAGCCTCCTATTTGGTCACCTCAGCACTTTCCGCCATTGGCAGGCTCCTCCCGATGCTGCAGGCCCAATCAGGCGGCACCTCTAGAGCCTGGGCAGCCCCGCCGGGAAAGGTAGGGGTGAAAGGTAACTGTGGAGGTGTGAATCTGAAATAAAAATTGTAAGAGGCGAAGCCTTTAGGCCCCTTGGAGCGAAGTGAAAATGTCTCCAAGTGAATCATTTGAGCCACGGTTGTGGCCTTTCCTGCTCACGTTCCACTCTTTGGGGCATGGAACATCCAGCTCAGTGGGACCTCAGCCTGCTGCAAGTTGGCCACCACCATTGCGCATATAGCAAGCGGTCTGCAAAATTGTTCTTGTTGCGGCCTTAAGCGTCTTAAATGACTGTCTGCCTGGAACATGCAGCCAATCCTACTCCCAGCTTTCCCTGGGAAAGTTCAATGGTGGCTGGATGATGTATGGATGCGGCTCCCCCCTATTTTTCGAACTCCTCCACCTCGGTCCCCATCATTACAGAACCAGGAAAACTCAGCCCGAATAACTGGGCTCCAGGCAATTCTCCATTGTAGCATTTATCTCCCTCATTGCCCTTTACCATCATTTTAAATACACATTCTGTGTTGGTATGTGCATCACATCTGTCACAAACACTCCCTGGTTCTTGTCAATCTCACTCTAAATCAGAAGGCTGTAGGTTCAAGTCCCAACCCAGAGGCTCGAGCACATAATCTAGGCTGACACAATACTCAGGGAGTTCTGCACTGTCGAGCGTACCCTCTTTTAGGTGACACATTAAATTGACCAGAAACTGAACTGGACCAGCCATATAAATGATATGGCTACAAAAATAGGTCAGAGGCTGGGAATTCTGCGGAGAGTAACTCACCTCCTGTCTCCCCAAAACCTGTCCACAATCTACAAGCCACAAGTCAGGGGTGTGATGGGATACTCTCCACTTGTCTGGATGAGTGCAGCTCCAACAACACCCAAGAAGCTTGACACCACTAGGACAAAGCAGCCTGCTTGATTGGCACCACATCCACCACTTTAAACATTCACTCCCTCCACCACCAACACAGAGTGGGAGCAGTGTGTACTATCTATGCAATGCAGCAGCTCACCAGGACTCCTTTGACAGCACCTTCCAAACCTACGACCACTACCATCTAGTAGGATAAGGGCAACAGACACATGGGAACGTCATCACCTGCAAGTTCCCATCCAAGTCACACCCCATTCCAATTTGGAAATATATCGGCGCCCTTCACTGTCACTGGGTCAAAATCCTAGAACTCCCTCCCTAACAGCATTGTGGGTGTACCTACACCACATGGACTGCAGCGGTGCAAGTAGGTGGCTCACTACTGCCTTCTCATGGGCAATTAGGGATGAACAATTAATAATGGCCTAGCCAACGACACCCACATCCTGTGAACGAATTAAAAAACTGGCTGCCCATTTCCAAATTTACAACAGTGACAACACTTCAACAGTGTTTATTAAGAGCATAAGAATTAGAAACAAGAGTGAACTAGATGGCCGCTCAAGTCTATTTTGCCACTAAGTATGATCAGGTCTGATCATAGGCCTCAAGTCCATTTTCCCACCCGCTCCCCATATTCTTTGATTCCCTGAGAGATCAAAAATCTGTCTATCTCAGCCTTAAACATTTCAACGATGGAGCATCCATAACTCCCTGAGGTAGAGAATTCCAAAGATTCATAACACTGAGTGAAGGAATTTCTTTTCATCTCAGTCCTAAATGATTAGCCCCTTATCCTGAGACTATGTTCTGAGCACAAGTCTTCAGTCTTATTGCCAGAATATTGTCAGGGCCCATAGCCTTTTCATTATCCAGTGCTTTCAGTCGTTTCTTAATATCACGTGGATTGAATCCAATTGGCTGAAGACTGGCACCTGTGATGCTGGGGACCTCGGTAACCTGTTTTACACTGCACACAATTCTCAGAAGTCTTTTCTGTTGACTTCAATCTTGTCCTTTTGTCTACTTGCCTATTATCTCACTCTATCTTGGTGCTTTTGACAAGTTTTTTGAGGTACTGAAATATCGTGATAAAGTTGTGTTGAATAGTAGATATTGAAAATATATTGTAGCGAGAAGCAGCAATCAGCAGAATCTTCAGACTTGCTGATCACAAAACTGATACAATTGCGAACTGTTCAACCTTTACTCACTCAACCTGTCTATATCTCTTTTCAACTTCTTTGTGCCCTTCTCACAACTTAAATGTGAACCTTTGTTCACTAACCTCTTCAATGTTCTGTTGCACAGACACACCTGGGGGCCCAGAAACAGGAGCACTGGGGCCCATGATTTCTCTCACTGGCCCTGCTCCAAGGCAAGCAATCCTTCCTTAGATATGGAGAGCACAAGATGTGATCTCACCAAAGTTTTGTACAATTGTAGCAAGTCCTCTATTCCTGTACTCAAATCCCCTTGCAATAAAGGCCAACATGCCATTTATCTTCCTAATTGCTTGCTGTACCTGCATGTTAACTTTCTGCGTTTCTTGCATGAGTGTATTGAGTACACCTAAGTTCCACTGGACATCAACATTTACAAGTTTCACACTTTTCAAAAAATATTCTGTTTTTCTGTGGTTACTTTCAAAGTGAAATAAACTCACACATCCCTTCATTATACTCCATCTGCCACATGTTGCTCACTCACTTAACCTCTATATTTCTTTTCAACTTTTTTGTGTCCTCCTCACAGCTTAAATTCCTATCTAGCTTTGTATCATCAGCAAACTTGTATATAATAGTCTCTGCCTCTTCGTCTAAGTCATTAATCTAGATTGCAAATAGCTGAGGCCCCAGCACTGATTCTTGCGGTATTCCATTAGTCACAGCCTGCCAACTTGAAAAGGTCCCATTTATCCCTACTCTTTGCTTCCTGTCCGTTAACAAATTCTCTATCCATGCTAATATATCACCCCCTACTCTATAAGCCACCACCTTATGCATTAGCCTTTTATGTGACATCTTATCGAATGCCTTTTAGAAATCCAGGTATACTGCATCTACTGGTTCCCCTTCATCTACCCCCGTTAGTAACAGTGTAAAACCACGTTGACTTTGTTTGAACGCACTTTGATTTTCTAAGTGCATTGTTAAGGCTTGCTTATAAAATTAATTACAACATTTTCCCAATGACTGATATCAGGCTAACTGGTTTGTGTTTCTTTGTTTTTTCTCTCCCTGATTTCCGGAATAACGGTGCTGCATTTGCTAACTTTCAATTTGCTGGGATGATTCTTGAATCTAGGGAACTTTGGAAAATCCTAGCCATGCATCCATTTCTCTGCAGCTATATATTTTAGAACCCAAAGATGTGGGCCATCAAGTCCTGGGGATGTGTTGGATTTTAGTCCCTTAATTTTATCTAATTCTTTTTCTCTACTGATATTAATTACCTTTATTTCCTCACTCCTACTAGTGTTTTGGTTATCCTCTCCTTTGAAGTAATTTGAGTCTCCTCTAAGAACATAAGAAATAGGAGTAGGAGTGGACCATTCGGCCCCTCAAGCCTGCCCCGCCATTCAATAAGACCATGACTGATCTGCCCTAGGCCTCAACTCCTCTTTCACGCCAGCTCCTCACAGCCCTCAACTCCCTGATTTTCAAAAATCTATCTACCTCCTCTTTAAATACTTTCAGTGATCTACCCTCCACAACTCTCTGGGGTAGAGAATTCCAGACATTCACTACCCTCTGAGAGAAAAAATTCCATCACATCTCACTTTTAAATGAGTGTCCCCTTATTCTGTAACTATGTCCCCTAGTTTGAGATTCCCCCACTAGTGGAAACATTTTCTCAACATCTACCCTGTCAACCTCAGAAACTTACACTTCAGAAACTTCAATAAGATCATCCCTCATTCTTCTAAACTCTAATGAATATAGACCTAACCTGTTTAGCCATTCTTGATAAGTCAACCCCTTCAACCCAGGAATCAGCCTAGTGAATCTCTTTTGAACTGCCTCCAATGCCAGTATATCCTTTCTTAAATACAGGGACCAAAACTGTACACAGTACTCCAGGTACAGCCTCACCAACACCCTGTACAGTTGTAACAAGACTTCTCTATTTTTAAACTCCAGCCCCCTAACAATACAGGCCAAAATTCCATTTGCCGCCTTAATTACTTGCTGTACTTGCATGCTAACTTTTGTGTTTCATGCACAAGAACAGCCAGGGCCCTCTGTGCTGCATTTTTTGGAGTCTCTCTCCATCTAAATAATAGTCTGCCCTTTGACTCTTCCTACCAAAGTGCATGACATCACACTTTCCTAATTAAACTCCATCTGCCAAATTTTTTCCCACTCACTCAACCTATCTATATCCCCTTGCAGATTCCTTATGTCCTCATCACAACATGCCTTCCCACCTATTTTTGTATCATCAGCAAATGTGGATACATTACATGCTGCCCACTCCTCCAAGTCATTAATATAGATAGTAAATAATTGAGGTCCTAGGACTGATCCTTGTGGCACACCACTAGTTACATCTTTCCAACCTGAAAAAGTCCCATTAATCTCTCTGTCTTCTGTGTTTTAACCAATCCCCAATCCATGCTAATACATTACCTCCAATTATGTGAGCTCCTATCTTGCGTAATACCCTTTTATGTGGCACCTTATCAAATGCCTTCTGGAAATCCAAATATACTACATCTACCGGTTCCCTTTTATCAGCTATAACAAGCAGAGTTGATAAAGGGGAACCGGTGGATGTAATGTATTTAGATTAACAGAAGGCATTCAATAAGGTGCCACATAAAAGGTTATTGCACAAGATAGGAGCTCAAGATATTGTATGTGAAGACATACACAAAATATTTATTCAATGGCTCTACCATTTCTTCATTCTCCATAATATTTTCTCCTGTCTCTGCCTCTAAGGGACCAAACTTTCCTTTAGCTATTCTCCTCCTTTCTTGCATACTAGTAAAAGATCGTGTAATCTGTCTTTTTATATTTCAGGCTACTTTATTCTTAACTTCTAATTTTACTATTCTTATCAAATTTTTGGTTGCATATGTTGGTTTCTAAAACAGTCCAAATTCTCAGGCTTACTATTATCCTTTGCCATATTATAAGCCTCTTCTTTTAACCTAATAGAATCTTCAACTTCCCTAGTAAGCCACCTTTCTTGTTAAGTTTATGTTTTCTTTAAATGGAACGTATTTTTGTCGAACATTTTCAATTGCTTCTTTAAATGCTTGCCACTGTTTATTTACTGCTATACCTTTCAATCTAATTACCCAATTAACTTTAGCCAGCTCGCCCCTCATTCTTGTCTAATTGGCTTCATTTAAGTTTAAAGTTATTTTTGGGGCTGGAAGACATTACTTTCAAAGTTAATATGGATTTTAATTGTATTGTGATCACCCTTTTCCCCAGTTGATTTTTTAAATTATGAAATTACTAATTAACCTTGCCTCATTGCAAAATACTGGGCTGAGAATAGTTATATCCATAGTTGGTTGTGCAATGTATTGTTCCAGGAAACTGTCATGAAAGCATCCTACAAATTCAACTTCCAGACCATCTTTGCCAATTTGTTTGGTCTAGCCCATATGAAGTTTAAATTTCCCCACAACTAATACATTGCCTTTGTTACAAGTTCCAATTATTTTATGTTTGATGCATTGGGTGTTGAGGTGCTTTGGACCACCATAATGTTGTGAAAAGTGCTATCTAAATGGAAGTCTTCTTGTCCTTCCTGTGCTCACCTTTTGTTTCCATTTATTGTCTCTCCACATTTCCTTGCTCTCCGATTTCCTGAAAGCTCTTCTTACAAACTCCATCCCATTACGTACACTGACATTTCATTCACACATACTTTTATCAATCTTTAAAGGAGCACAGACATTGCCTATGGGCTTCCCTCCCCACCAAATCAGCTGAATGTCAGTCACTGGCATTCCTTCCACCAGTTCTTTTTGCAACAACTTAGAACAGCCACTGCACATTGCCTTTGAAGTACAGCTGGTGCTGGTCCCTCAGATCCACTGTTAGAACATTCAAAGGAAGCCCCCAGATGTGAAATCTTCTCTACATTGAATGGAGCTGATCCATGTAGAACCATATGGAGTGGTCAAAGCAATGAGCATAGATGCATGACGCTAGAGAAGTCCATGTGATAGAAAGGAATAGAAAGATATATTGATAGGAATATAGGAACAGGAGTAGGCCGTTCAATCTGAATAATAACTACTGACCCACCTTGGATGAGTATCCCTTAATATTACTGCCTAACAAAAATCTGTCAACCTCAGTTTTGAAATCTTTAGTTGATCCGGTCTCATAAACATTTTAAGGTATGAGTTCCAGGTTTCGACTTTTTTTTCTCTGAAGACGCACTTCCAGCCATCACCCATGGAGCGCATACCTCCCATTTTAAGGTTATTCCCGCTGTATTTTCTCTCTATATACCTTATCAAATTCTTTAATCATCCTAAACATCTTACTTAGATCACTCCTTTAACTGCTATACTCAAGAAAATACAAGCCTAGTCTATGCAACTTGTTGTCACAATTAAATGTTTTTTGACCTGGTATTATTCTGGTAATAGAGTGAGAAGAAGCAAATAGACTGGGAAGAGGCTCACATGGGGCAGAAACACTGGAATAGAACAATTGGGCTGAATGGCATGCTTCTGTGTAGCAAATAATTCATAAAAGCCAACCTCCGAAATGGATGAACACCTTCAAATATATAAGAACCCAAGAAGAAAAACTATGCTGAAAGACAGCTTTGGAATATAGATCCATGACCAAGGCTACTGATTCAAGGTAACTGAATAAGTGGAATTCATTTTTAATGCAATGGTTTTAAGAGTTTTTGTTACTGTCTTGAGATCACAATGATGGCTTAGTCTGTATGGCTCTGAAAACTAAAAGCCAGTGGCCTCATAGATGACATATGCAACTATGTAAGAGACAAGTTCAGATGGTTTTGTAGTCCAAAACAGCTATTTGCACTCACTGTTGGTGCTTACCGTAAGACAAAATCATTTAGCAAAGTAAAAATAAAGGTAGACTATCACATATGTATCTTTAAAGTCTTGGTCCATATATCCAGGAAACAAAAATATGACAGGTTAATTTACAGATACAAAACAGAGGTTTACATTGAATTTACAGCACACAGAGATGCCATTTGGCTCAACTAGTCTATGCTGGCATTTGTTTTCCACATGAACCTCCACCCACCCTATTTCATCTAACGCTCAGCACATTCTTCTATTCTTTCCCCCCTCACATCTTTATCTGCTTCCCTTTAAATGCATCTACTCCTTTCATTAGCTGGCTGACCCCACACATAATGCAGCGTGAGATACCTCTTCTGTGCAGGTGGAGAAGAATTAGTACATTGAGTGTTGTGTAATGATTTTTACTGCTTGAAGATGAATGAATTTTTGGCTCCTGGTCAAGCAACATCTTGATTTTAAAATTCTCACTCTTTGTCATGACACGGCAGATGATGTGCACCAGGCAGACCAAATCCACGAGGAAAACCTGATCGTGGATTTCACAATTTATTATCGGATTTTGCAATCGGATTATCACAATGGTTTTGCCATTTGTGTTTATTCCGATGTGCGTGTGCTGAATTCAAAGTAACAAGCCCATCAAGACTTTGAGGGTGTTTTTTAAAAGCTAAATTAAAACATTTATTAACAAAAGAAAAGATTTCAAGCACATACATAGGACTACAAACTACTATGATAATAACTCCTAAAATCCCTAATTAACCTGGCTTCCAGTTACACCCCCTTTAAGGCAACAGTCCAAAAATTGATTTTAGATTTTAAACAGATCCAGCAAATTAACACAATACCTCGGACAGTGGAATTCCAAATTGCTTTCTCCAGCTTCAGTTTAGATAGACAGCAGATTTATGCACAAATACTGGAGGCTATTTCACACACTTCTGTTAAATCTCACAATGCCTTCTCCTGACTCAAAGCCTCATTCTCCTTTCTACATGTTTCTCTCTTCTTAATATGTAAGTTCTATTGTTTCATAAGACTTTGAAACTGTATTTCCCTCATAACAAAAACTTTCATGTTGTCACTATGTATTGTCAGTAACCCTTGGGGAAAATAAACACATTCTTTAGTTTTGCTTACCTGGCTATTTGTAAACAGACTGAAATCCCTTTGAAATCCAAATCTCCCTTCATCTATCTGAAAATGCAAATTCCCTTCACATCTTACATGCTAAGCTAGCATCCAGTTTACTCATTAGCATGTTAAGCACTTAGCTTCTTTTGATGAGTTAAATCTTGCAGTCTACTTGACTTGTGTAATTAAATCACACACAGACAGACCCAACCACTGACCCCCATAAACCTACTTTACAATAAACCAGAAAAATATTTTGAATTATTATACTTTCATGACACTCTTGTTTTCAAATCCCTCCATTGCCTTGCCCCTACCTATTTTTTTCCAACCCCCACAACCCTCTGAGATATCTGACCTCTTCTAATTCTGGCCTCTTGTGCATTTCCTCCAATCATAATTGCCTATCATTGGTGGTCATGCTTTCAGTTGCCTAAGTCCCAAGCTCTGAAATACACTCACTGCACCTCTCCATCACTTTCCTCCATTAAGACACCCCTTCACGCCTACTCCCTTTGACCTCATATTTCCTTACTTTGGCTTGGTGTCATACTTTGTTTTATAATGTAGCTGTGAAAGCCCTTGGCATGTTTCAAAATGTTAAAGACGCCATGTTAAAGTTGCAGTTGTTGTTTGATTCCTCTCTCCTGTACAAAACGAGGGGCTGGAAACATCTATATCCACTGCTGAATCTGCTTCAGGTAGACCATGGGGCGCTGCTTGACTTGGTGCGGAATGGGGTGCAAATCAACAGGAAACAAATCTGGGATGGTGCTCCTGATTGTATTTGCATAGATCTCAGTGTAGGACAGTGTTTGGTCTGGCTGACTTGACATTCACTGTCTCACCAGGTGCAAGGAGATTAATGGCTTCAGACATCAATCATTAGGACAGGAGGAACAAAATAACTTTAAAAATAAATTTATTGATACTAATATTTAATAATTTAACAGCAAAAGAAGATACATGGCTTAGAACATGTTCCTTCTATATAAAGTAATCAGCCAGTAAATTATCAGCTGAGACAATTCACCTGGGAATTGCAAAATCTTTCAGAACGAACATTTTCGAAATTAATCGAAACCAATTGGCTCTTTGTAAAGTTCTTCCAGCCTTGAGTGAATTTCTGATTTATAATATGTCCAAGACAATGAATTTTCATATAATCCAATTGTTAAATGGCACTGTAAAACCTCTACCTTGAGCATATGTCTGAAACGAAAAAATTCCACTACATTGTAATATATCCCTGCAAAGAATTTCAGGCAGTGATCCAATTTTAGTGTTTGGATAATCATTAACCATTATCATACAATATTTGCTAAGAGAACATGCTACAATTACAACACCAAAGCTAATGACATGGCATTAATGATGCTGCTGCTGATCCCTGAGAGACACAGGGTATAATAGTTTCTGACTATAATTTATGCAAGGAACCCACAGGGTTAGAAATAAAAGAGTTTGATATAAATAAGAGCTATCCTGAAAAGCTGTGGTACAATAGGTAATCCTTCACTCAAGCTGACCCATCAAACTTTTCTCTATTTCAATGTTCCTCATCTCTTTCTTGATCTTCTTTGGTATTGTGACAGGCATTGTTGAAATTTCCCCTTTCATTTCTCCTGAGCTACACCTACATGCCAGACAAGTTGCTTCATCTGTTGAAATTGAGATTCCAAACAATATCTGTCACTCCTGTTCTTGTTCCAGGTCCTTAACATTAACATCTTACCTCCTTACAGGTTTTGCTTTGGCCTTGCCAGATCCATGTCTTTGTTGCCATTCTATACTTGACTATTTGAAGGCTTTCCTGGCTGACCTCCTGTCATGCATTCTCCATAAAATTGACATCATCCAAAACCCTGGTGTGAGGTACAGAATCGGTAATATGTCCCTCAATTTTGAAACTCTTATCCTTATTTTCAAATCCCTCTATGGACTCATCCTTCCCTATCTCTGTAATCACCACCAGCCTGCCTCACTTGCCCCAAGGTCTACAATTCTGACCTCTTAATCACATCCAATTTTTTATCACTCTACTTTTGGTAGCTGTTCCTTCAGCTGCTTATGCTCTGAGCTCTGGGATTATCTCTCTAAACCTCGTTACCTCTCTCTGTACCCCTCTCACCTCTATTAAGGAACTACCTGAAACTTACCTCCTTGGCCACCTTATATCATTTAGTATTAAAATTTGCTTGATGATGCCCCTGAAAGGTGCCTTGTGATGATTTACAATGTTAAGGGTGCTATATAAATGCAAGTTTCTGTTGTCCATATTACATTGTCTTCTGGATCATCCATATTCTAATGTTGAATGTATACAACAGTGGTTGTGCAGTCAAGAGCAGTGCAAGAGGGTTAGAGTTAGTTTTTAGCACTCATACAGAAGCTAACATGTTTATAGGTAAAGTTGCTGAGGTACAGAAAATAGATAAGGAATGGGATTAAATGAAGGATGTTTGACAAGCCAAACAAAGTGAATCCGTGCCAAACCTAGACAAGGGAGATGTGTGCCAAGCTCTAGGTCAACAAGGATCAAATTCAAACCTGACACAGCTCGCAAAAAAACATGGGCCTGTGCCAGATTGCTTGGAATCAAAACTATCTGCCCCAATTAAAAAGTATTCTGCGGCTCTGTTTGAAGGGTAGCTTTGTTTTAACAGCTGTCTCACAGGGTATCTTAAGACTGTACCCACCTTACCCAAGAATTGTATCCTTTCCTCAAAATAAACTAAACAGTCCAACCAACTTGTACTTAGGAACACAACTGATGGACGAATGAAGGTTTGATGCAAATAGGTTTTAGCAATTGGGAGCTGGCTTGTTCATCTGCGTGATTCAAACGAGTGGTGATCACTGCAAGCAGATGGCACTATATTTATGACACACACGAGAGCATCTCTCCTGATGCTATTCATAGCAAATCACTATTAGAGAAGTGGGGTTGGTCATAAGCATAGGGATGTCATGACAAGCATTATCAGGGACACTAACCTGCATTGGGGCAGTCAGGGGACCAGTATTGAGATGAGATTTCAGGGTTCAGCAGTATGTTAACAGGAATTCTGGGATCACTGGGAGTGCGATCTTGGAAACTGGACACAATGATTCCTTAATGGCATAGACAACAGACCATTACATCACCTTGAATTTTAGCAGCACGAGGGCTCTGTTGCAGGTGTCTCCTCACCTATAAGCTTGCTTTTGTCCTGATCTGGAATTCCTATTAAAGCTGTATTTTGCCATGTACCTTATATTAAATAAAATTCAAGACTGAGACCGAAGTTTAGCTGCTTTGAACTGACAATAACATTTGGGTTTTAACCATGGTTCAATGTTAGTTCAAGTCCCACTCCAGAGACCTGAGCTGAAAATCTAGGCTAAGAATTCAGTGCAGTGTTAAGGGAGTGCTGCATCATTTGAAGTGCTGCATTTCAGATGAAACCTTAAACTGGGGCCCCATCTGCTTTCTCAGACGGATGCAAAAGAGTAAAAAATCTGCACTTTTGAAAGAAGAGCAATATTAATCCCGCAAGCTACCTCACTAAAACAAATTATCTGGTCATCATTGCATTGCTCTGTGCCAAGTGGCTGCCGTATTACTTGCAATACAACAATGACGACACCTCAAAAAATTTGCTGCAAAGCATTTTAGAGTGACCTGGGATCGTGAAAGGCACTGTACAAATGCAAGTAATTCTTTTGCTGTTGTGCAGCTAAACTAGCAACAAATGGGACTGAGCAGGAGAGACATTTTTTGTTGAACCAAAGTAGAAAGTGTTGTGAGAAGGGGAGAAGTACGACAGACTGAAGTTCTAGGATTTTGGAAAAAGAAGGAACAAAACCTAAAAGGAAAACTTTAAAGAAACACCTAAGTAGCCCAAAAGAGGTAGCACTGGTGACCAAAGGGAAAGCTTAAGGAGCGACAATTAAAGAAAGGGCAAGGCTAGCCCAGGGTCTCAATGGAAACAGGCTTTTAATATGGTAGTAATAAATTTCCTGTGGTTTTCTCCAATTAGTTGGTCATTCAGCCGTGTTTGCTGTAACAGGCCAAAATGTCAGGAACACATTGGGGAGACTCATGCCGCAGCTCCACTAGGAAGGGGAAGGGAGAGAATATTAATGTTGGATGGTTTGAAAATTGAGGGAAGTTATTGGTAAATGAAAAGAACGGCACAGGATAGATATGGAATATATGAAAGATATGAGCCAAGGACCTGGTATTCTGGCCTCAAAGCATTTGAGTCATTTTTTTTCATTAATTCTTGAAAAATCTAGGGCTGGGAGTTTGCCAGGTGCCTAAACCAGAAAATGTTTACTCCTTAGTGCACAATTAGTGTATCTGTTGATTGATACAGTATAAGGTAACATATTATTTTATATTCTTTTGTAGTCAGCAATAAATAAAACACAATCGCAGGTACTGCTGACCACAGTGTTTTTGGCTGAACTGCTGATAATTGAAAACAGAACTTCTTAATAAATGTCATCATTTAAATGAAATAAAGCTTTGAGAATTCATTCCCTAGTTTCCGTTCAAGGGTTTTGGGGGGGGGGCGGTGGAAGTAAAGTAATTCTCCCGCCTTGACGGATGAGGGGATTCACTCTTCCACTCCTGCTGATGTATTGCATACTGGGAAATTCTGGACACTGCACATGCTCAGAAGTGCGGTGGGAAGCAGTTTCTGATTGCTCTGAGGTAAAAAAAATATCCAGTTGAATCCCAGGTTTTTGAGTCAGGCTAAGGTTTTCATTGGGGAAAAAGACAATGAATTTATTGAAAGGCACAAAAGAAAATTCAGCCTGGCCAATTTCATATCATTCTTAAATATGTAGCTTATTGATTTTTTTTAAAATTTGGGTAAAAACTTGATTGTGGCTTTCTTAAGCGGTAGTTGATAAGTTTTTCACTAAGCATTTAGTGGTTTAATAAGTTCTTAAACAAGGCAGCATAATGATATATTTAGATAAGGTTTCCTAACTGTATAACGTTTACCTCTTGAATTCCATTATATCTGAAACATAGACTGTTCACAATGGGCCATAAATTCCAAGCTCCAGGGCAGGGTATCTGGGGGGTACTCCAAAATGCGCTGGAGTACCCCTCCCCCCCACCGCCCCCCCCCCGTCCCCCCACCCGCCCCCCGCCAATCCTACCATGGAAGTTCCTCGGTAAGGATTGCACAACAATTGCCCAGGAATTTCAAATTTCCTTTGGGCAGCTGCCCTGCACTGGCAACTATCCAATTTAAATCCCAAAATTCGAATGGTTCCAACTATCGTACAGCAATAGTTACCCAAAAAAAGCTTAGAAGAATTAAAACCACTTCTAGATTCTGGGTAACTATAGCACTGACCCACACTGACCAGCCATGGGACCACCCCCACCACCCCCCCACTACAACCTTACTACCCTCCCCCGCTGACCCGACCTGACCACCAGCCCCCAACAGACCTAACCCAACCTAACCATCCCCCTAACCCCAGGTCCAGCCCGACCTGACACCGCCCCCCACTCTAGTCTGACCCAACCCACCTCCGACGCCCCCCACCCAGGTCTGACCTGATCTGACCCCTCCCCCTCCCCCACATACCACCCACTTACCTTATACACTTACCTTCTCTCTGGCTTGTTAAAGTGGCTGGATCTTTAAACCTGCTTTATGATAGCTAATGCCGTGAAAAAAGGTGCATGGCCTACTTATCTTTGACTGAGCTGCCCTTGACTCTAAGCAGCAGGAACCCGCTGCACTACACAGATCTCGCCCGGCCTGAGTTGGAAGATCAGGCAAGACGGAAGTGGTTGAATTTCAAGATAAGTAACTATGAGCAGAGTGGCAATCCAACACAATTGCCACTCTACTGGAAGTTACAGGCCAATGTAAAGCTTGACATAAAGAGTATTAGTAAGAATTTTTTTGACAGACCGTACAAGGTGTGATTTACAAGATTTAAACTTCTATAGCTTCATGTGAAATATTTGTTATGTTGTATAGTTATACAATATTAGATTTAGTTCAACTACTGTGACCCATTGTACCAAATTTTCTTCATTTGATGGTCACCAACAACTGCAGAACAGGAAAAGTTTAAAAAAAAATCCCAAATTCCAATTTTCTTAAAGGCTGTTCTCTCCAGATCTTGTCTAATTTAAGTTTAAAGGGTCATGTTTAAAAGTAAGGCTCCCATTCCTGTTGTCAGTTCATCAGTAGGTTCGGAGGTTAGCTTTCAAAATTGTTGACATTCCTAAGTTCTAATTGGATTTGAAGTAGAAAACTAGGAATTGTTCCAATTTCCCTTTTCAAAAATAATTAAGGCATGGCTAAAGAGCTCATTACTGCAGTAGGCTTTCACTTTCTCTTTTTGGAATTTATATAATCATATTTCAAGTTGCAGGCACAAACGAGAAGACTTAATATAAGATCCTAATTTGCAAATGTTGGGCAGGGTGGTCAAATGGGCCTCAACACCTCACCTATGACATAATGAATCAACCCAAGTCACTTCACAGAAATATTACAAAGTATGACACTGAGCCAACCCACAGGGAGATGTTAGATCAGATGACCAAAAGTGTTGTCAAAGCGGTAGGTTTTACAGAGCATCTTAAAGGAGGAAAGAGAGGTAGGGAGGCGGAGAGGTTTAGGGAGTGAATTCCAGAGCCTGGAGCCTAGGCAACTGAAGGCACAGCCCCCAAAGGTGGAACAATTAAAATTGGGAATGCATAAGAGGCCAGAATTAGAGGGGCACAGAGGGTTGTGGTCCTGGAGTAGATTACAGAGATAAGGAAGTATGAGGCCATGTTGGATTTGAAAACAAGGATGAGAATGCAGAAAGATTGAATGATGGGGAAAAGCAAGAGAGCAGGTCAAAAGGGCAGAAGCTAAATGTCAGTTTAGGTAAGGAAGAGTTTCGTTCTAATCAGGATTTGATTCAGTATTTAGTAATGAAGGCTACACCATAGGCTTTAAGATCCACTTGAACAATATGATAGTGGGACTACAAGCTTCCCCCCACCCCCCGCCCCCCCCACAGAAAATTCTGGCCTAAATGTTTGGATGAACGTTATTTTAATGCAGGCACCACCCAGTTATTTTAAACTGGTCGAACCTTCAATGTTAAAAGCACACCCACTAGACAATCCAGCCAAAGTACTTTGCCTGTAAAACTGTGGTGCATTGATAGGTTTAGCCCTCCAGGGTTTAAATGTAAGAAAAAAAATCTACCATGTCAGAGATGTGGGGTAATAAATAAGGAATGGGATTAATTGGATAGCTCTTTCAAAGAGCTGGCACAGGCACAATGACACAAGTAGCCTCATTCTATACTCAAAGATGATCAGGGAGATAGTAATGGTAAGTAGTGATGTAAAGTTCCAAAGGGAGCTTATTTTATTTTGGTGTTGCAATTGACTGAGGAGTAGGAGATGATTAAATTCCAGTGTTTGGAATCTGTCCGGTAACCTTTGCTGCTCTGTACATTCCTATGTCCTTATTTTGTTGCAACTGGTATCACTATCAGTAACTTAAACCCTTATACAATATAACTACATTGCACTGATACAATTATATGACCCAGCCCAAGAGTTATTTAAGAACTCATTAATGGCATAGGGTTATGCACTGTACGCATCTTAAACAAACTGAGGATGTCAAAGCAGACGCATTAGGGTTTAACAGGATAGTGACCTCCATCCAGCTCGTGACAAACTTGGTTCTCTAGTTATTACCACATTCATGCTTTAAGCACAAGGTCTAGTGCTGTGACTCACAATTGGAAAGGGCGCATAGAAACGGTATTATGTTAACAAAATGCAGCCATATAAATTCCTTGTCTACTAGAGCAGGCCAGACGCTGAGTATTCTGCAGCGAATATCTCACCACCTAACTCCCCAAAGTCTCTCCACCATTTGCAAGTCAGGAGTTTTAGGAGAATATTCTCCACCTTGCCAGCAGAATCTTAAGAAGAAAAATGAAGAACATTGGAGGGAAAACTATTTGGATTTTCGAATATTCGCTTCAGCTGATAATCATTGCCTTTCAGTGTGACAACACTTGATACTTGATTGTCTGTCCGATCCTATTATAACATACTTTCATTTTGTTTATTATGCCCCTCATTGTTTATTCATATTAGCTATTTTAATATCAATATGTTATTTTGTATTTCATAAAATCAAATCCAATTTGTCACTTGAATGTCCAATTACTGTAGATCTCTCTGAACAATATCCCTCTGCTTAAACCTTTTTTCTCTCTTACATTATTTGGTCCCTGCTGTAAGTTTAGAAATCTACAGAAGGTATCGCCATCAGAATCATTAATAAATATTCTGAACAACATGGTTATCAGGAATAACTCCCTTACTAACAGCACTGTGGAGGTTCCTACAACACATGGACTGCAGCGGTTCAAGGCGGTGGCTCACCACCACCTTCTTAAGGGCAATTAGGTGTGGGCAATAAATGCTGGCCTAGCCAGCGACGTGAAAGGATTTTAAAAAACCCATTGATGTTGGCTGTCCACTTAGAACTATTATTGTCCGTCCCTGTTAGAATTCCTCAGGTCATGCTTATGACCTTTTTTTTATAAATTGAAAGTAGCCCACCTTCCAGTCTTCCCTTATCTCACCAAGCCGCTTTCTTCAGTGAAAGATACCAGCAGGCAGTAGCACAAAAGCTGGCATCCATTAACGGAACAACGCAGAAGAGCACAGGAATGAGAAAATGCTATCCATCCCTGACATCACATGTCTGAGGCTGCAGATGGCATTAAATGCGGTGACCGAGGAGTGTTTCTAAGGGCTGAATTTTCCCCCTGTTTGGGGGGGGCGGGGGGGGGGGGAGTGGGGATGTTGATGGGCGGGCGTGTACGGGCGCACTTCCGATCGGCAGCCCCGATCGGAGGCGTGGCGCCATTTTACGTGGGTGGGCCAATTAAGGCCCACCCAGCGTGACGTCCGCAGGGAAGTACTATGCGCTCCTTGTGCGGGTGGGGCGGGGGGATTCCTAAAATCGAGAGTGCGCTCTTTCGCGCATGCACACGAAAGAGCGCACTCATCTCCCTGAGGCTAAGTGCTGCCTCCGGGAGATCGGGTCGAAAATGCGAAAAAGCTCAAAATAGAAAAATAAAAATTCCCTAACATGTCCCCTCATGTGACAATGTCACATGAGGGGACATGTTAGGGAATTTTTATTTTTCTATTTTGAGCTTTTTCGCATTTCGACCCGATCTCCCTGAGGCAGCACTTAGCCTCAGGGAGATGAGTGACAATGTCACATGAGTTGGGACATGTTCATAATTTCCAAAAAAATTTTATTAAAATTTTTTAAAACCCTACATGAAACTTCATCCCGCCCATGGATGAGGTTTCATGTTTTTTCCGGTTCACGCTGGGGCTCCTGGCCTGCCCGCCAACCTTAAGGTTGGACGGGCAGGTCCACTAATTACATTAATTGCTCTGTCAATGGCCTTAATTGGCCATTGACAGGTTGGCGGGCCCGCAGCTGATTTTGCTGCGTCCCCGCCTTCCTGAAAATTGAAATTGGGCGTGGTGACGTCGGGAGTTCCACCCGACGTCACCGCGCGTCATTTTACACGTCAGCGAGTGGGCCCCGCCTCCACTCACCGACAGTAAAATCCAGCCCTAAGAGCTTGTTTCTTATCTATCATTTTACTCATTGAGCTCAGTGGATTTCCACACCACTTAATTTTACTCGCTTCTTTTGTGTAGTGGTTATAGTCCTGGGCTAGAAATGCAAAGGCCTGGATTTATAATCCAGGGTATGTCAGTCTACCCACTATGACAGTTGGAGAACTTGAATTTATTTTAAAACCCTCATCCATGTCTTTGCTACCACTAGACTTAATTATTTAAATACGCTTTTCTATAATTTTGGCCCTTTGAGCATCCTCAATTTTAATTGGTGGCCATGATATCTGTTGCCAAGACTCTAAGCTCTGATTGAAAGATCACGACTTGAAACGTTGGGTAGAAGCTTGAGGAAGTGATAGGGGTCTCCTGTCGGCTGGAGAAATGGCAAGTGACCTGCTTGCCTCCTTTGGAGAGGGCCCAATAAATCACAAGCCAATCAGGCAGCTGAAAAGCTACCACAGGGTCAGGACCATGGGAGCAGGAAATCCCACCCATTGACAGCTGACAGCCAATTAGAGGCCGGAAGATCTTTTGCTCAGCGGCACCACTGGGGAGGTGGTGGATGCTGCTGGAACAGCAGACACCAGAGCCCAGGATCGAGGAGCCACCAGGCCACAGGTAAGTGATGGCAGGAAGTGTTTTGCAGGGTGGCGGTCACATGGGAGGGGGAGTGCAGTGGGTGGAGGGGGGGGGGGTGAAATCAGCAGCAATTGTATGGAAGTGGCTCTCAGTGCCTTTCCTCTTCCTGATGCCAGGTCCCGCGATGAAGCACTGAGTGTCTTTGAACAAGGGAATTCCCCTGGGAGACCACAAGCAGCCTGCACAGGTTTGCTTGCCACACAACCTGCATGGTAACAGTCCGTCCGGCACTAGGTTAATAGTAGCGGCAGTGGGATGAGGCCATTAATTGGGTACTAATTTTCCATCTCAATTGGGAGCAAGGCAGGAAGGCCATCCATGGGCCTTCCCACTAGGCAGATGGCGGGATCCCATCCACCTAATTAAATACCCTCCCCACCTTCAAATGCATCACGAGAGAGGGCGTAACATTCCTCCTGTTAACTCTGTTTCGCTCTCCACACATGCCGCCAAACCTGCTGAGTGCTTCCTAGAGGACAGCAGAAACGCTTTAGGGATGTTGACCGAGCAACCTTGAAGAGGTCAAACATCCCTGCCGACTCGTGGGAGTCCCTGGCTTGTGACCGACCAAAACGGAGCAGGTTAATTCGGGAAGGCACCGAAGACATCGAGAAACTTCACTGGGAACATGCAGGGGCGAAGTCAAAAATCACAGAACTCCAAACAACTCATCTACTTAACCCTCCAAGCACTACCTGCCCTGCGTGCGACAGAGCCTACAGATCACGCATCTCAGAACCCATCGAACTGAAGTGGAAGCAAGTCATCCTTGATCTCAAGGAACTGCCTAAGAAGAAGGTATCTCCAGTACCTTCAGTATTTATGCCAAGCTTTAGAATTCCTTTCTTAAGCCTCTCTGCCTGTCTACCTCTCTCCCTTTTAAGATGCTCCTTAAACTTACCACTTTGACAAGCTTTTGATCATCTGCCTTAAAATCTCTCTATATGGCCCAGTATCAAATTTTGCTTTAAAAAGCTACGGTGAACAGCCTTTTTTAAAAATTCTTTCATGGGACGTGAGCGTCACTGGCAAGGTCAGCATTTACTGCCCATCCATAATTGCACTTGGGAAGGTAAGCTGTTGCAGTCCATACACCCACAGTGCTGTTTGGCAAAGAGTTCCAGCTATGTGACCCAGCGATAGTGAAAGAACGGCGATGTAGTTCCAAACAAGGATGGTGTGTAGCCTGGAGGGGAACTTGCAGATGGTGGTGTTTCCATGTGCCTGCTGCCTTTGTCTTTCTAAATGGCAGAGGTCGCAGGTCTGGAAGGTGCTGTTGAAGGCAGCTTGGTGGGATGCTTTATTATCTTAAAGGCACTATATAAATACAAATTGTTGTTGTTGTAAAATGGTCTGGAAATAAGAAAATGGGATCAGTAAAAGTGACCTTGAATCAGATTGTTGTAAAAATGCCCAACTTGTTTGCTATTGTTCTTCAGGGAAGGATACCTGTTGCCCTTATCTGGTCTAGCCTACATATGACTCCACATCCGTACCAATGCATTTGACTCTGACTCTGAACCTGCTTCTGAAGTGGCCTAGCAAGCCCCTCAGTTGCATGAAACCACTGATCAGGGCAACTGGGATGGCAATAAATGATGGCCTTGCCATAGAAGCTCATATCCTGAGAATGAAAGTATAAAAAAAATCTCCAAGGTAACATGTATTTCACCAATTGTGGTTATGTGCACTCGATTTGCAATCTGCACAGTTAAAACCATCGAACTCCAGGCCTGAATTCCCAACAATATATGGTCCTGTCACAAAGTTTTGCATCAGGTGTGCAAAATTGTACAATTTACCTCCACTACCCCATGTCATTCCTCCCTCGCCCCCTATTTTACCACCAGAGCCTTTACTAAATAAGTTATCAGTTTAGGTGTTGGGGTGGGGGTGCTCATTCAGTCAGAGCTTGGCCTGGTGTAGCACTGAGTTATACAGACCAGGTTTGACTCTAGCATGTGCCAAGTTAGACATTCTCGGCCAGGACAGTGGCAGAAGTGCTATGGTTGGTGCTTAATGTCGCTGAGCTCAGAAGGAAAACTAGCACAGAATTGAAGCTGCTCATTGATGGCAAGTGGACATCACGTAATGAGAGGACCAAGGCTTTAGACATGATGGGCGGAATTTTCCAACCCCGCCTGCTGCAGGACCAGAAATTCCTGCCTGAAGTCAACGGACCCTTTTGCTGATGTGTCAAATTTTCAATCCCGCCCGTGATGATTCCAGTGGCGGGCAGGACCGGGAAATCCCACCCGATGTTTCCCGTAATACCTCACCTCAGCTAATGTATTGTATCCAATTCCGGACACCACATTTTACAAAGGATGTCAAGGACTTGGACAGAGTGCCTAGTGTTTTAACAGAATAGTGCCAGGGATCAGGGATTTCAGCTATGTGGAGATACTTGAGATGTTGGAATTGTTGAAGAGAAGCTTAAAGAGAGATTTGATAAGAGTTGTTCAAAATTATGAGGGTTTTTGATAGGGGAAGTCAGAATATACCGTTTCCATTAGAGGTAACAAAAGAGCATAGATTTCAGATAATTGGAAAATAAAGAGGATTTTTTTGATGGAATAAATTATGATGATATGGAAGGTACTGCCTGAAAATGTGAAGGAAGCATATTCAGTCATAATTGTTAACAGGGAACTAAATATATACTTGAATAAGATAAATTTGCAGAGCTCTGGGTAGAGAGCAGAGTGGTGAAACTAATTGGATAGGTCTTTTAAAAACATTAGTGCAGACACAACCTTCCATGTTGCTTCTATGATCAAATAGTCTCACATATGAAAATTAGTCAGTTATGTCATTTAAGCTCACCACAAGTGAAGCAATATCCAGTACAAATGTATGGCAACAAAAGGGGAAAACTACAGCAACAACAAAAAAAAAATGTCAATCCTAGCGGTCTCAAATAAACCAAGAAAATCCGGAATTTAACAGGTCATTGTTTCAAAGACAGTTCAACATTACAAGTGGGACACTTTATAGGAAAGTTTTACATGTTATGTTTTCCCAATGTGATTTTCTTTATATTCTTAAGTGCTTGTGATGCCAAGGAGGAGATTACATGAGGAAGGATAGTCTTCTGAATTTGAAGGACATTGTAAATCTTCTTTCACTTCTACAAAGCTGTAGCTTCTTCATGTCTCTAGCAAATCTGATGGTGACTACTTCTTACCTTTGATGCTTTTACTCTTAACCCTCCTTCTATTGACATGTTTGACTTCCCTATCTCCTCTGGCCTCCAATGGAATTCCCATCTCTCCTCCCTTGCTTAAAGCTGCCTTCAGGCAGTTCAATTTTCTCTTTCATGCCAAATACTTCTATTTCTCAGAACAACTCTTAACCTTCTGTAAAATGCAAGTCCATCAAAGACTTTAATATGGCTGCCATATCTGGCGAAGCTCCCCAGCATCTGTTGCACTCCAGGATGGGATATAAGAAAATGCTAGTCATCTGAAAGATAATCCTTTGCTCAGCTCTATCCTTTCGCATCTCTCTGTCAAAATCTATCTCTATTTTGTCAATACTTCTACAATCAATGTTCCTCGGAAACATATTGTTCCTTCTCTGCTCCAATGCACCATACCCCACATTCATATTGCAACTCATGCTTTCACTAGCAATTCAAAACTGTGAAACATTTTATACTTCTGTTCTATGACCTACAGGTTTTACAATGCCTAAGTTTTTTTGTCATCTGCTTAAAAACTTAATGGCATTCTGGACATTGGACTATGGCTCTCTATCACCTTCATTTAACAGTAATGTAAAACCAACTCTTTTGACCCAGGTCCGTATTTTTCAAAACATACAGTTGTACGAATAGACAAAGCTTAGAAACTTAAGGGTGCACCAGCAGGTAAGGCCAGAGTTTGCAAGTATGGTAAAAAGTCTGAATTAAAGGCTCTGTATCTGAATGTGTGAGCATTCATAACAAAATGGATGAATTGATCGCACAAATAGAAATAAATATGTATTATTTGATGTTCATGTCAGAGACATGGTTGCAAAGTGACCAAGGCTGGGACCTGAACATTCAAGGGTATTTGACATTTTGGAAGGACAGAAAGCTAGGAAAAGTTGGCGGGGTAGCTTTGTTAATTAAGGGTGATATTAGTACAGTAGTGAGAGATGACCTTTATTCAGAAGTTCAAGATGAGGAATCAATTGGGTAGAGAGAAGAAATAGCAAAGGTTAGGAGTCACTTGTGGCTACACTGTGGGACAGAGTATACAGAAAGAAATAATAGGAATTTGTAAAAATGATACTGAAATGTTCACGGGTGATTTTAATCTTCATATAGATCGGATGAATCAGATTGGCACAGGGAGCCTGGAAGGTGAGTTCATAGAGTGTATTTGGTTCAATTTCTTCGAGCAGTATGCTCTAGTGCCAACAAGAGAGCAGGCCATTTTAGACCTGATAATGTGCAATGAGACAGGGTTAATTAATGACCTCATGGTAAAGGAGCCTCTAGGCAACAGTGATCATAACATGATAGAATTTCATCTTCAGACTGAGGGTGAGAATTGTGGGTCTAAGACTAGTGTCTTAAAATTAACTAAATGCAATTACAATGGTATGAGGACAGAGTGGAATAAAGTGATCTGGGAAAGTAGGTTAACAGGTAGGACAGTAGAGAAACAGTGGCACACATTTAAGGATATATTCCATAACTCTCAGCAAAGATTTATTCCACTGAGAAAGAAATAATCTAGGAGTAGGATGCACCATATGTAGCTAATTAAGGAAGTTAAAGATAATATAAAATTGAAAAAGGCATACAATACTGTGGAGATTAGTGGTAAGATGAAAGACTGGACAGATTTTAGAAATCAGCAAAGAATGGTACAAAAAATAATGGGGGAGAAATTGGAGTGTGAGGGAAAGCTATCTAGAAATGTAACAACAGTAAGAGTTTCTACAAGCATTTAAAAAGGAAAAAAAATGTTAGTCCTTAGAGGATGAGACAGGATAATTAAAAATGGGAAACAAAGAAATGGCACGAGCATTGAACGGGGTTTTTGCCTCTGTCTTCACTGCAGAAGACACAAAAAAACACACCAAGAATACTTGAAAATCAACAGGTGAAAGAGGGGGAGGAACTTAAAACAATCACAATCACTGGGAAGAAGTTCTAGGAAAGCTAATAGAATGCATGGTTGACAAGTCCCCTGGACCTGATGGCTTTCATCGTAGAATCGTAAAAGAAATGGCTGCCGAGATAGTTGATACATTAGTTGTGATCTTCCAAAATTCCCTAGATTCTGGAAAGGTCCCAGTGGATTGGAAAATCACTAATATAACACCTCTACTCAAGAAAAGAGGGAAACAGAAAGTAGGAAACTGTAGACCAGTTAGCCTAATGTCTGCCACAGGGAAGATGCTAGAATCCATTATTAAGGAGGTAGTAGCAAGACATTTAGAAAATCAGGATACAATCAGAACCAATATGGTTTTGTGAAAGAGAAATCATGTTTAATTAAACTATTGGAATTCTTTGAGGAAATAACAAGCAACGTGGATAAAGAGGAACCTGTAGATGTGGTGTATTTGAATTTCCAAACGGCATTTGATAAGGTGTCACATCAAAGGTTACTTCACACAATAAGAGCTCATAGTGTAAGGAGTGACATATTAGCATAGATAGAAGATTAGTTAGCTAACAGGAAACAGACTAGGAATAAATGGGTCATTTTGGAGTTGGAAAGCTGTTACTAGCGGAGTGCCACAGGGACAAATGCTGGGGCCTCAATTATTTACAATCTATATCAATGACTTGGATGAAGGAACTGAATGTGTAGTAACTAACTTTGCTGATGACACAAAAACAGGTAGGAAAGTAAGGTCTCAAGTGGATCTAAAGAGTCTACAGAAGGATTTAGGTAGGTTAAGCACATGGGCTAAGATGGGGCAGATGGACTACAATGTGGGAAAATATGAACTTGTCCACTTTGGCAGGAAGAAATTAAAAGCTATAAACTATTTGAATGAATGGAGAGAAACTGCAGAACTCTAAGGCACAGTGGGATCCGGGTCTCCCGTCACAGGAATCATAAAAAGTGGATAGGCAGGTGCAGCAAGTGATTCAGAAGATAAATAGAAATTCGGCTTTTATTGCAAGATTAATCAAGTATAAAAATAGGGAGGTCATGCTATACAACAACAGAAGATGCTGGAAAAATGCAGCAGGTCTTGCAGCATCTGTGGCGAGAGAAACAGAGTTAACATTTTGAGTCCATATGACTCTTCTTCGGACTCGAAACGTTAACTCTGTTTCCCTCTCAACAGATGCTGCCAGACCCGCTGGGTTTTTCCAGCATTTTCTGTTGTTGTTTCAGATTTCCAGCATCCGCAGTATTTTGCTTTTATCTTAGAGGTTATGCTATAGTTGTACAGGGCATTGGTGAGAACACATCTGGAGTACTGTGTACGGTTTTGGTCTCCTTACTTAAAAGATATAATTGCATTGGAAGCAGTTCAGAGAAGGCTCACTTGACTGAATCCTGGGATGAAGGGATTATCCTATGAGGAAAGGTTGAGCAGGTTAGGCCTGTATCCATTGGAATTTAGGAGAATGAAAGGTGACCTCATTGAAACATATAAGATCCTGAGGGGACTTGATAGGGTGAACACTAAGAGAATGTTTCCCCTTGTGGGGGGAGTGTAGAACCACGGGACGCAATTTAAAAATTAGTGGTCTTCCATTTAAGACTGAGATAAGGAGAAATCTTTTTTTCTCATCAGAGGATCTTTACTCTACGGGATTCTCTTCCCCAGAGAACATTGGAGGCTGGGTCATTGAATATATTCAAGGCTGAGTTAGATAGATTTTTAATCAGCAAGGGAGTCAAGGGTTATGGGGGTTTCGGGGGTGAGGGGGGGCGATGGTAGGCAGACAGAAATGTGGAGTAGAAGTCACAGATCAGGCATGAACTTTTCAAATGGCAGAGCATGTTTGAGGGGCCAAATGGCCTACTCCTGCTCCTGATCATGGAGCTGGCCCTTTGTCTGGGAGCTACCCCCAAAGGCCAGGATTTTACAGCCCCACCGCAGTATGTCTCCCCCCACCCCGAGCCATTTAAATTTCCATTCAGTAACGGCAGGAGTGTAATATCCTGCTGGACGGGAGGGGCTGTTAAATCCTGGCCCAGGAGTTTCAAGGACGAAATCAGGGTCTGGAATGTCACACCTTGTTAGGCCTAGAGAGCTGCCAACAGACTCACATCATACCTGGGACTGTGTAGGCCAATTTCAAAGGGAGCTACGGGGATGCATTTACATTTGATAAGCCAACCTTGCAAGCAGTGTCAGTGAGTCTGCTGAGACAATGGCTTCCCAAATGCCAGACCCTCAACATAGATGGCACCCCTTTCAACAACTAATGACTAAGACATTATCAGTCCTGAAACCAACGCCAATTCCAGATGCTAGATAAACATCCTTTTTGAAGACATTGTGGAGAAAGAAGGTCCAGCCTTTTGGACAGTTTAATATTACATCTCTTCACAGCCAGCCCTCTGTTTTAACATCGGCTGGACAGAACTCCAGTAGCCAGACTGGGTAAGCAGTTTCAACACCACCAAGCCTGCTTGACTCTAAAAGTCTCTGATCAACACCTGCCAAGTGGTCTAAACACAGAAAAGCCCATCGTGCAGCAGCATCGTGCGTTTCAAGGATTTTCATATTGTTTAACCGGCCAGAAACACATCAGAATGGAAGCCCACCATGAAGGAAACATTCTCTGGACTCTGGCTCTGGACTCTGGAACTCACATGAATTAATATTCATTTGCTGTTGTCCTTGTACTATAAAATTCCTTTCCTCTATCCCACCTCTTTATTTTGTATATATATCGGAAGTGGGGCATTATGGACAGTCCTTTTTCTCCAGGTTGAATGTGTAAAATAAACTGACCTTCTAAGCTCATCCTAACTCAAATTTGCTGTGAATTATCAGTAAAATTGGATCAAAAGCCGAGGGATTGGGAAAACACGCCACCGCCTATTCTTTTAAAAACAAATTCAAAACACCTTCTGCTTATGGGCAGGTGGTAAGAGGAAATCAGCACAGGCTGTCTGTCCCTCTCCTGTCCATAACATGACCTTGCATGAGTCCAGTCTGAGCTTCCAGCGCAGCATCCAGACATTGGGTGGCTTGGTGTGCGCACTGCAATGGGTGCTGAGATGTCAGCTATCAGACGCCGCATCGTGTTTGGGTGCAGATGTGCCCTCATGGAGGTGACCACTGTTCCATGCTGGAAAGGATAGGCTCCTGCTGGAAAATGGCATGTGAGAAAGTGTTTTAGGGAAGAGGATGCCATCATCTTCAATTGTTTTGGCTCCATCACTGGAACTGTAGGCTATTCACTACTGCTTCCAGTTATGCATCACCTTGTCCTGCATCAGTGAGTGTGACCCAATGGGCAGAATTTTGCCCTAGGTTGGCGGGCGGGCCCCACCGGCTCGGTGGCGGGCGGGCAGCCGAACTCTGCCGCCGAAGCGGGCCCCGCCGCCATTTAAAGTGGGCGGGCCAATTAAGGCCCGCCCAGCGGCCTGCCCGACAGGAAGCGCTATGCTCTTCATATACAGGGGGGAGGGATTCCCCAACTGTCAAAGCGTGCTCTTATGCGCATGTGCACGAAAAAGCGCATTGCTCCCTGAGACTAAGTGGTATTTCAGGGAGATTAGTGAAAGTGTTACAAATTTAAAAAATAGAAAAATAAAAAAATTATTAACATGTCCCCCTCATGTGACAATGTCACAAGAGATGGGACATGTTAATAAATATCACATAAAATTTATTAAACATTTTTAAAGCAGACGTGAAACCTCATTCCGCCAGTGGATGAGGTTTTATGTTTTTTCTATTGCCCGCTGGGGCTCCCGGCCTGCCCGCCAGCCTTAAGGTTGGACGGGCAGGGCCTTTAACTACCTTTTGGCATTGGCAGGTCGGTGGGCGGACAGCTGATTTCGCTGTCCACCCGCCTTCCTCAATATTTAAATGGACCGGGATGATGTCGGGGGTTCCTCCCGACGTCATCCCACATCATTTTACCGATGGTGAGCGGGCCCCGCCCCCAAATCGCCAACGGGAAAATTCAGGCCAATGTGTTTGAGTGATATGGTTGTCATGGTTGAGCACCCGGCACTGTGTGCAAACTGTGCGATGTGGGTGCAAGGCTTGCAGCACCGGGAAGTGTGAGAGGATAAAGTAAAGCACATGAATGTTATCCAAAAATTGTGACTGATAGAGATTGTTGGCAGATGAGTGATGGGGATACAATGTATGAGCTAGTGATGCAGTTGGTGGGCTATGACATTTGAAAATACATTCACTGACCTTGACCATTCATGCAAGTTCATTAAACTTTTGCGGCTTAGAAGCTAGATCCTTGGGGCTAGACTCCTGGCAATAGCTATGAGCTCCCGCTGCCTTCACACTTGGTTTGGAGGGCCACTGTGAAATCAAGACCTCTCGTTTCCTCTCCACCTCCTCCATCAAGACCTTCGGTGGAGTGTCAGAGAGTCTGGGAGCATGTTCTTTGTCCTGTTGCACCATAATTCAGTGTCCTTCTTGCTCACACTCTCCTCTGCAACCAATTCCAACATCTGCTGCAACCAGCTTCCCTTTAGAAGGTACAGGCTGGCTTTAAGCAGCGCAGAGGAGCTTTAAACCCACCACTGCAGAAACCTGGGCACCCTGCAGTTTAGTGCTGGCTACACACAGGTGTCATGCAATTCAGCGGACAGCATGTAATTTGCTAATGCCTACATCGTAAACAACAAGCTTGGGTTGATACACATTGTGGTGCTGCACCCATTATCAGGACTATTGAATTTCGCATCTGTGATGATTGGGATGAGTGCACTATTCTCATGTTCTTACATTAGCAACCAACAGTTTTTTTGTTGTGTGGCCTCCTGGTGCCTTGCACTGAACCTGTTGAACAACTGTCATCATAACCAAGATCAGTTAATTCAACATGGACTAAGGATTGAGAATTGAGCCTGAACCATTTCATTAGCTATTGGGAAAGCCAAGATATAATATTTAATAGTCTTTCAATATACTTCAAGGTGCATCATATTGGGATTTGTATGTGTATTTATACTGTTCTAAATGATTTTGTATTCCTTACTTATAATTTAAAAGCTTTAACTGAATGGGTCCCTGACAAATGGTTCTTTAACAGAATTTGAGCCCATTTATTCTTCACGGAGCTAGACGAGCTTAATGGACTGAGCAAGTGCTGTGTAATGAACAATTAAAACAATATCGCTGCTGTGCACATAAGCGCCATTCAGCCAGATTTCTTTTATAATATGCAATTTCTTTTTTTACAGATAAAAATGCTAATCATAGTCTACACCTAATAAAATACACCAAATTTGTGTTACATTATCACAATTTGACCTTAAAAAATGTTGCCTCCAAAATGTGCTCAGATGCTGACCAATTATTTGACTTACAAACTGAACAGGCGACGTATTAATATTTAACTGTATCTTGAATATTAATTGTCTGACTGCAAAAACGCAGACTTAATTTAGAGTGTGAAGTGAATATCAATCTCATTTTTCAATCACAATTAGATCATTACACGGGATGGGGTGAGACTGACGCTCTACAGTGTCGACCAGTTAGGAATTTCAATCGGCAGTCTCAAGGCAGGCCATTAGAGCTGAGATCAGTCGGCTAGAACTCTGCAATTTGAACAATGCCATTTCTGAAAACTCACCAAGCAGTAATGCCACATCCTTTTACAATCATGCAGTCTATCTAAAAGATAAAAAAATAAAAAATAATCCACAATTTGGCTACTGTGGTATCACAGCTTCCTGTCTTCCTCCATTAAGGACAGCAATGTAAATATAAACTCTCCTCCCAATAGTTCATGCATCTCTGATTATATTCAAACAAGGTCCATTTTGATTCATCAATCTTACTGAGGTCCAAACCAAATTACACTTCAGTCCTGCCTTTCAAAGAGTTATTTGACATTTCTCTCACTCTCTTATTATCCTCCCCTGCACTTATTTTCTGTTTTCTGTTACTTCCTTACTCTTGTTTCTGTTTTTCTCCAGTTCTCTGTTGTTTTTCCCTTTCTCTCTCTTATTCTCTCCATTTCTGGGCATTACCCTCTGCCTATCTTACCATCCCTTTACTCCCCAGCTCCAATTTTCATTTTGTGTCTTCGTATTTCTCTCTCTCTTTCTCTGTTGCTGTACTGTTTGTTGCCCTGTGCCTCTATTACTTTTCCCTGTGTCTTACTCTCTCTCATTGTAGTGCCCCATGGCATTTATAGGCTACGTTTTACACACTAGAGCGTCCTGCTCTAATAACTCTACTCTGATAAATATATCTGTAACTGAAAAATTATCTTTTGATTAAACAACTAAATTTGATCCTAAGACACATTCCCCTTTAACACATTTCATACAGGGATTTTCAAATTTTGCATTTCTCTAATATCCTCTTCATTATCCCTCATGTATTTTCTTACTCTTACTTTTCTGGTCTCTCTCGCTCACCACCAACCAAATACTTCTACATTCATACAGATGGTACAGTAATAATATTGTACTGGATAAACAATCCAAAAGTTGCAAGTCCAGAACTTATCATAGCAAGTTGTGAAGTTTAAGTTGTGGGCTACCTCAGAAATAAAATGACCAATTAAACGGCTGATTTCAAAAAAGTACCCAAAGGGTTCAATAATGTCCTTCAGAAAAAGGGCCCTGACCTACACGTGACTCCAGTTCACCTTATATGATTGACGATTAATACCCTTTAATGCCCATGGGTCACAAAACAGCTAGAAAGAAAATGTCTCTGGCATATGTCCTTGCCATCAATAGTACCCAGGTCACCAGAACAACTAACTAAAACAATAAAATTCCCTCTTCATCCTTAACACAGACAACCACAAAACGCTGCCGATGACACTGATTATGATGCTCCTCATGTGAGGCCCATCTAAGGTTGTCAAGCATCCTGAGAACCTCCAGAACAAATTTCCACCCAAAGTACTGTGAACCTTTCCCACTAGTAGGTAAGAAAGCAGCTATGAATACTGAGCACTTATTGCTGTATTTCCAAGCGTTTTCATTAGCCTCCTCCATTGTGGTGTTCACACCCTGCTTTCACAGGCGAGTTCCAGGGAAAATCCACGGATGTGACATTAAATTTAAAACCATCTTGATATATTACTTCAGTATGTTAACAAGCCACCCACCTCCCCCAAGCACACACCAGAGAACAGACAGAGTAGATAGTGAGAAACTATTTTGGCTAGCTGGGAGTCTAGGACCAAGCGCAAAATTTGAACCAATTAGCATCAGACTTTTCAGGAGCGAAATTAGAAAACACTTCTACACACTAAGGGTGAACTCTTCTGTAAACAGCAATCAATGCTAGACCAATTGACAACTTTAAAACTGAGCTTGATATATTTTTGCTAACCAAGGATATGAAGGAACATGGGGAAGCAGGTATATGGAGTTAGGTCATAGATCAGCCATGATCTTACTGAATGGCAGAACAGACTTCAGGGACTAAATTGACTCCTCCTGTTCCCTGCTGCTAACCGGGCTAATGTGATTGAGTTCAACGCGGAAGATGGCAGCTTGAAGGCAGTTTAATTCCCCGAGACCCGCACCCATGCACTCCTCCAAGTTAAATATCCCTCCCGCCAGTAACTCTCCAGGTTATCAGAGTGTGCCCTCTTTAAACTGCTTCACAAATGTTGCGGCTGTGTTCCTCTATGTACCGTTCAATTCTCTCGCCATAGTGTTGCTTCATAGTAGCTTACTGAGAGTTATAGTGACAGTGAGATATGCAGCTTTACTGAAAAATGAATTGCTGAGCAAGATCAGGGTCAGAGATCAACACACTAGAGACTTATGCCTTTATTTTTAATAATTGAGATATTTTATGCATCTTGCTTGTGCACCATACAAAGTGATTTATAAGCCGTGTTTATTAAAATATTATTCCTATACAATAGAAAAGAACAGGTTAAGAGGTGACATAATAGAGGTCTAATCATTATGAAGGGGTTTGGTAGGGTAAAGATAGAGAATAGATTCTCAATTGTGAGAGAATTTGCAACTAGAGGTCATAAATAAATAAAAAGTCACTAATAAATCCAATAAAGAATTCAGGAGAAACTCCTTTGCTCAAAGTATGGTTAGAGTGTAGAACTTGCTACTGGGTGAATTGATTGAGGTGAATAGCATCAATGCATTTAAGGTTAAGCACATGAGGGAGAACGTTTTGGAAGGATATGTTGATTGGTAACATGAATTAGCAAGGAAGCAGGAAGATGAAGGGAGCATAAACACCAATATAGACCACTACAATAAAAGCAAAATACTGCGGATGCTGGGAATCTGAAACAAAAACAAAAATAGCTGGAAAAACTCAGCAGGTCTGACAGCATCTGCGGAGAGGAACACAGTTAACGTCTTGAGTCCGTATGACTCTTCATCAGAGCTGTATTGACCAATATAGACCAGTTGGGCCGAATGGTTTTTTTCTGGGCTGTAAATCCTATGTTTTATGTATTACGACACAGAAAGGCTTCGGCACACTCCAGTCCCTGGGCTAGAAAAGAATAAAATGTTTTTTTTTATTTCTTTCATGGTATGTGGGTGTTGCTGACAAGGCCAGCATTAGTTTCCCATCCCTACTTGCCTTTGAACTAACTTGGCTTGCTCAGCCATTTCAGAGGGCAGTTAAGAGTCAACCATGTTGCAATGGGTTTGGAGTCATATGTGGAGTCATATGTGGGCCAGACCAGCTAAGGGTATTAGTGAACCAACTGGGTTTTTACAACAATCAATGATAGTTTCATAGTCACCATTACTGAGACTAGGTTTCAATTCCAGATTTATTAATTGAATTTACACTTCACCAGCTGCTATGGTGGTATGTCCTCAAAGCATTAGCCTGGATTACTAGTCCAGTGATATTGCCACTACACCACGCACTCCCCCTAAAAATAAACTGAAATCTCTGCATCTGATAGCTACTCCGGAATCTTAGCTGGAAGTTGCACATGTAAACACTATGGATCCCAGCTGTAATCCCTCCCAGGGCTAAACAGCCAACTGATACCCTGCTCTTCCATGAGCAATGCAGTTGGTCCCTGCCTACCAACACTCCCCCCTCCTCCAACCCCAACCCCACCACAACTCGGTTCCCATATCCTGGAATTGTTTTTTCCTTCAGATAATTCTCTTCTGAAGGTCACAACTTAATCTGCATTCACTCGCCTGTCAGGCAGTGCATTCCAAATCTGAATGACTCATTGCAAAGAAAAGATTTTCCTTAGGTTGTCTCTGGTCCCTTTGCAAACACCTTAAATTAATGGTCTCTGGATATAGACCCATCAGTCATGGAAACAGTTTCTCCTTATTTACTGTATTTAAATCCTTTATTATTTTAAATTCCTTTATTGGGCAGAATTTTGCCGTCGGAGAGCAGGGGGCGGGGCCTATTCACCGTCGCGTAAAATGACACGGGATGACATATGGCGGAACTCCCGAGGTCATCCCGCCTCATTTAAATTTTCAGGAAGGCGGGGGCGCAGCAAAATCAGCTGTGGGCCCGCCGACTTGTCAACGGCCAATTGAGGCCATTGACAGAGTTAATTATACAATTAAAGGACCTGCCCGTCCAACCTTAAGGTCGGTGGGCAGGCCAGGAGTCCCAGTGGCAAATAGATAAAACATGAAACCTCATCCACCAGTGGGATGAATTTTCATGTAGGGTTTTAAAAAGGTTAATAAAGTTATTATGTAAATTATGAACATGTCCCATCTCATGTGACATTGTCACATGAGGGGGACATGTTAGGGAATATTTTTTTTTATTTTTCACATTTTTCAAACTGTAAGTGATCTCCCTGAGGCAGCACTTAGCCTCAGGGAGATGTGCGCTCTTTCGTGCGCATGTGTGAAAGAGCGCACTCTCGCTTTTGGGGAATCGCCCCCACCCACACAGGAAGTGCATAGCGCTTCCCACTGGACGTCCCGCTGGGCCCACTCACGTAAAATGGCGGTGGGGCCCGCTTCTCCGGCGGGGATCGGCTCCCCACCCGCCCGACAGGTGGAAAATTTTGCCCATTAAATCTACTCTAAGGAGAACAGCACAACTTTTCCTGTCTATCCACAAAACTGTAATCACTCATCCCTGAAGCACTCTGGTAAACCTCTTCCAGAGCCTCTCAAAAGCCTTTACATCCTTCCTAAACCATGATGCCCAAAATTAAACACAATACTCCAGCTACTGGGGGCGAAGTGTTTTCTAAAGGTTAAGTAGATCTTCCTGACTTTTTTGTTATGTACATCTATTTATGAAGCCCAGGATCCCATAAGCTTTAAGTGCTTCCATCTTGCCACCTTCAAAGATTTGTGCACTAAAAATAACCCCAATTAAAATTCTACCATTTTTTAAAAATTCATTCACGGGATGTGGGCTTTGCTGGCTGGGCCAGCATTTATTGCCCATCCCTAGTTGCCCTTGAGAAGATGGTGGTGAGCTGCCTTCTTGAACCGCTGCAGTGCACGTGGTGTAGGTACATCCACAGTGCTGTTAGGAAGGGAGTTCCAGGATTTTGACCCAGTGACAGTGAAGGAACGGTGATATATTTCCAGGTCAGGATGGTGAGTAACTTAGAGGGGAGCTTCCAGGTGGTGGTGTTCCCATCTATCTGCTGCCCTTGTCTTTCTAGGTGGTCGTGGTCATGGGTTTGGAAGGTGCTGTCTAAGGAGCCTTGATGAATTCCTGCAGTGCATCTTGTAGATGGTACACACTGCTACTACTGTGCATCGGTGGTGGAGAGCACGAATGTTTGTGGATGTGGTGCCAATCAAGCAGACTGCTTTGTCCTGGATGGTGTCCAGCTTCTTCAGTGTTATAGGAGCTGCCATCATCCAGGCAAGCGGGGTGTATTCCATCACACTCCTGACTTGTGCCTTGTAGATGGTGGACAGGCTTTGGAGTGTCAGGAGGTGAGTTACTCATCACAGGATTCCTAGCCTCTGACCTGCTCTTGTAGCCACAGTATTTATATGGCTAGTCCAGTTCAGTTTCTGGTCAATGTAACCCCCAGGATGTTGATAGTGAAGGATTCAGTGATGGTAATGTCATTGAACATCAAGGGTCGATGGTTGGATTCTCTCTTGTTGGAGATGGTCATTGCCTGACACTTGTGTGGCTCGAATGTTACTTGCCACTTGTCAGCCCAAGGCTGGATATTGTCCAGGTCTTCCTGCATTTGGACATGGACTGCTTCAGTATCTGAGGGGTCGCAAATGGTGTTGAACATTGTGCAATTATCAGAGAACATCCCCAGTTCTGATGGAAGGAAGGTCAATGGTGAAGCAGCTGAAGATGGTTGGGCCTATTACATTACCCTGAGGAACTCCTGCAATGATGTCCTGGAGCTGAGATGACTGGCCTCCAACAACCACAACCATCTTCCTTTGTGCTAGGTATGACTCCAACCAGCAGAGAGTTTTCCCCCTGATTCCCATTGACTCCAGTTTTGCTCGGGCTCCTTGATGCCACACTTGGTCAAATGCTGCCTTGATGTCAAGGGCAGTCACTCTCACCTCACCTCGGGAGTTCATCCCTTTTGTCCATGTTTTAACAAAGGCTGTAACGAGGTCAGGAGCTGAGTGGCCCATGCGGAACCCAAGCTGGGCATCAGTGAGCAGCTTATTGCTAAGCAAATGCCGCTTGATAGCACTGTTGATGACTCCTATTGCTTTACTGATGATTGAGAGTAGACTGATGGGGCAGTAATTGGCTGAATTGGATTTGTCCTGCTTTTTGTGTACAGGACATACCTGGGCAATTTTCCACATAGCCGGGTAGATGCCAGTGTTGTAGCTGAACTGGAACAGCTTGGCTAGGGGCACGGCAAGTTCTGGAGTACAAGTCTTAAGTACTATTGCCGGAATATTGTCAGGGCCCAGAGCCTTTGCAGTATCCAGTGCTTTCAATCATTTCTTGATATCACGTGGAGTGAATCGAATTGGCTGAAGACTGACATCTGTGATGCTGGGGACCTCCGGAGGAGGCCGAGATGGATCATCCACTCGGCACTTCTGGCTGAAGATTGTTGCGAATGCTTCAGCCTTATCTTTTGCACTGCTGTGCTGGGCTCCTCATCATTGAGGATGGGGATATTTGTGGAGCCACCTCCTCCAGTGAGTTGTTTAACTGTCCACCACCATTCACGACTGGATGTGGCAAGACTGCAAAGCTTAGATCTGATCCGTTGGTTGTGGGATCACTTAGCTCTGTCTATCACTTGCTGCTTATGCTGTTTGGCATGCAAGTAGTCCTGTTTTATAGCTTCACCAGCTTGACACCCTCCTGCACTCTTCATTGAACTAGGGTTGATCCCCAAGGCTTGATGGCAATGGTAGAGTGGGGCATATGCCGGGCCATGAGGTTACAGATTGTGTTTGAGTACAATTCTGCTGCTGCTAATGGCCCATAGTACCTGATGGATGCCCAGTCTTGAGTTGCTCGATCTGTTTGAAACCTATCCCATTTAGTATGCTGTCAGTGCCACAGAACACGGTGGAGGATATCCTCAATGTGAAGGCTTGTGACTGTGCGGTGGTCACTCCTACCGATACTGGCATGGACAGATGCATCTGCGGCAGGCGGGTTGGTGAGGATGAGGTCAAGTATGTTTTTCCCTCACCACCTGCCGCAGACCCAGTCTAGCAGCTATGTCATTTAGGACTCAGCCAGCAGTGATGCTACCGACATTGAAGTCCCCCACCCAGAGTACATCCTGCAAGTGGCGTTCAACATGGAGGAGCACTGATTCATCAGCTGAGCGAGGGCAGTACATGGTAATCAGCAAGAGGTTTCCTTGCCCATGTTTGACCTGATGCCATGAGACTTCATGGGGCAACTCCCTCCTGACTGTATACCACTGTGCTGCTGTTAGCTCTGCTGGGGATGGTGATGGTGGAGTCTGGAAGTTTATCTGTAAGATAGTCAACCTTACAGAATCATATGTCAGGCTGTTGCTTGACTAGCCTGTGAGCCAGCTCTCCCAATTTTGCTACTCGTTCCCAGATGTTATTAAGGAGGGCTGCGATTGCCGTTTTAGTTTCCGGTGCCGCGTCTGCTTTCATTCCTTTTTTGTGTCTTTGTAGCGGTTTGTTATAACTGAGTGGCTTTCTAGGCCATTTCAGAGTCAACCACATTGCTGTGGGGTCTGAAGTCACATGTAGACCCGACAAGGGAAGGACGACAGATTTCTTTTCCCAAAGGAGCATTAGTGAACCAGATGGGTTTTTACAACAATGAACAATGGTTTCATCGTCATCATTAGGCTTTTAGTTCCAGATTTTTATCTGTCATGGCAGGATTTGAACCTGGGTTCCCAGAGCATTACCCTGGGTCTCTGGATTACTAGCCTAGCGACAATACCACTACACCATCACCTCCCCCTAGAACATGTTGTTTCTCGATCATCATTCTCCTGATCAAACTGCGGCAACTCACACTTTCCTGCATTGGATTTTATCTGCAATGTGTCTGACCATTCCAACAGCCTCTTGAAGTCGAATACTATTTATCTCACTGTTTACTATACTTCCAAATTTCATCTCATCTTCAAATTTCAAAACCATGGCATGCACTCCAAGTCAAAGTTATTAATCTATGTCAAAAACAGCATCTGTCCTGGTATTGAACCTTTACTGCATACTTTTCCCCAGTCTGAAAAACAGCCTTTCACAGTTCTCTGACCCAGATTTTCGGTCCCAGGTCGGGAGACAGGAGAATTCCTGGCTCTGCAGACATTGCCTTTAAAAATGGCCGCCCCAGTTAGGATGTTCATTCCAGTGGCGGGGGGGGGGGGGAGTTGGTGGGCTGGATTAGACATCGGGCCCGCCATCCCTGCAACGAGTGCGGAAGCTGCTGGGTGCAGAAGCGGCCTAGGTGGAAGGTCTGCCTCTGGATCCAGCACTTGGTTGAATTTAATTTTAAAAATTAAAACAAAAAACAGCCCTCCAGTCCTCACCCCTCACCACCTCCCCCCATCCCCACACAGACTCCCCATGCTCCCTCCCACCCACCCCCCATTGCCATTCATACCTCCTGTGCCAACCCAATCCCCTCTACTAACCCCCATGGCCTCTCATACCACTATGACACCCATGGCCCCTTATAGCCCCTATGCCAACTTAATGCTAACTCATGCCAACCCATGCCCCTCCTACCACCCTTTTCCTTTACCCCTTCCAGGCCAACTCACCTAGCATCCTTTGACAGTTCCTTGACAGCTCCATTGAGTTGATGCACTTTTTACACAAAATCATGTTTAACTTTAACAATCCCAAAGGTTGCCTTACCTCTCCCAAAGGTGCCCCAGGACCCATATCCAAAGGGGTAACTTACCTCTCCTAACAAATCCACAAAGTTCAGACATCGCCTTACCTGGTCTAATCTGTACACACCGGGTTTCACGCTCCTGGCATACCAAAATCCCACTTCAGTAGAGACAGCTGGTGATTTAAATGGCCAGCTACCTCTGCAAACCGCACATGTGTGAACTCCAGCCTGACTCCAGTCCTGTCCCTGCAGAAACAGAACTGTCTGCAGGGCCAGGACTTTGAATTTTCAGGCTCGTCTGCCATTGTCGCCATGGTGGAGAGGCTCTCCACTGGAGTGAAAATCTGGGCCTCTGCTTTCCAACCCTTAGCCAATTTTGTATCCTTGCTGCTATTGCCCCCTTTTATCCCACGGGCTTCGATTTACTCAAACACCTTTTGAAACCCCATTTGCATAACATCAACTGCACTGCCCCCATCCACTCTCTCTGTTACCACATCAAAATAACTCAATCCAGTTAGTCAAACACTATTAGCCCTTAACAAATCCATGCTGGTTCTCCTGTATTAGTCCATGCATGTCCAAGTGGCAGTAAATTTTCTGCTGGGTTATTGTTTCTAAAAGCTTCTCCATCACCTACGCTAACTGACTGGCCTCTAATTGCCTGTTTATCCTTCTCTCCTTTTCTGAGCAAGGATGTGACATTTGCAATCCTCATACAGAGACTCAACTGGTAGTCCTGTATATAAGGGATCCAATATGCTGTGCCACACAGATAGATGGCAAATTTGTTTCTCCACAGTTGAGTTCCTCACCCTGACCATCACAGGGCAAAGGTTAGTAACTTCTCCATGGAAAAGGAGAAAAATTCCAGAAGTCATCACTTCTCAAACACTTGGGCAACAGCTAGCTCAAAAACCACAAGAAGTCTCTAGCCTAGAACTAAATCTCCTGCTCGCACGTTTGGATAATGAAAGCACTGCCTTGGGTTGGGATACTCTGCGGGCAGGCAGCAGCCATTGAAGGCAACCAATTGTTCTTCATAAGTGAGTGTCTATAGACTACCCTATCATAGCAAGGGGGGCAATCACAGGCAGATTTTGCCCCATTTGCACCACTTCATCGCATGCACTGCACAGTAATCAGGACTGGGAACCCTAAATGTCCACTCTTATCCTTTAAGTCATGCTGCATCATCATCAGTGCATTTGTCCGAGATCTGCTAACCTAATACAAACCACAGATCAAACCTTGGATATTCCTATTTTGAATTGCTCAGCCCTATGTGAGGTATTGCCTACCTGTGAAGCCAAGTACAATTTTCACTGTGAAAATTTGCATTAGCAGCTGAATTGAAGCATCTAAGCAGCTTATATTATCAATTAAGCAAATAAACCCATAACTAAATTAATACTAATTGTAGTCTCTGTATATTAGTCACATCCATTATAGCATGTTTTAAGTTAGGGCAGGGCCATTGTAAATATATACTTTAAACACACGTCCATAGTTTAATAGAAAATAAATACATAAAATGTTTGAAGAAAACATTGCTTTAATTAACATAAAATTAATGTTAATTAATAAATTAGTCAATTAAATTAATAAATTAATATTAAATTCTAATTAACATATTGATATACAAAAAAGTTTATTTAAATATGAATTCTACTTGTCAATATTATTTGTAAAAAAGATATAGCAACATTTATGTTAATAAGCAACACATTGATGGAATTTCAATTGTACAAAACTATAGTGAGAATTGATAACACTTGAATGATAATGGGCTATGACTCCAAGAGCATTCTTCATGTGTGAAATGAGTGCTTCACTGACATCAGCTTGGAATTCTAGCATTCTAGCCTCTGAGTCAACTGGTTCATGTCGCACTCCAAAGACGGAGCACAAAATCTAGGCTGACACTCCAGTAAAGTACTAAGGGAGTGCGGCGCTGTTGGAAGTACCCTCTTTCGGATCAAGGCCCCCTCTCTGCTCTCAGGTGGAGATAAAAGATTAGGGGACTATTCTGAAGAAGAGCGGAGGAGCTCCCCTCACCCCTGCCCCACTTCCTAGCCAGAATTTATCCCTCAACCATCATCACTAAAACAGATGATCCGGGCATCATTACTTTCCGTGGGAGCTAGCTGTGCACAAATTGACGGTTGTATTTCCAACAGTACAACTGTGATTACACTTCAGACAAGTGCTTTCGTGGCTATTAAATACCTTATGGCAGCCTGAGGCTGAGATAGGCGCTATATAAATCCATGTTCCTTCTTTCTAATATTTATAAAGTCACTCTAAGCCAGCATCTTCTGATGCAAACTATGGACACAAAGGGCAGAATTTTATGTCCCACAGGCGGACGCGTGCCAGACCCGATCGGGCGTAAAGTTGTGCGAGAAGATGTCAAGCGCGCGCCCCAATGTCATCCCACGCTCGCGCAATATTTTGCTCGGCGGGCACGCACAAAAGTCGGTAGTGCGCCTTCCGACAATTAAGAGGGAAATTAAGCCCAAAATGGCGCAATTGTCTTCGATTTTTCATGGCCCGTCCAACCTTAGGGTTGGTGGATGGGCAAATCGGCCAGGCGGATTTAGCATTTTTCATCAAACTTCATCCACGGGTGGGATGAGGTTTCTGTTATTAATTAAAATATAATTAAAAATCTGCGGACAGCATTTTTATCATCTATATGTTCAGGTGCCTGATTGTGATGCTTGGGCATTTTTTTTTTCCCTGATTTTCTAAACTTCAGTTCATGGTTTTCGGGTCTGCAGCTCCCTGAGGCAGCTCACTGCCTTCAGGGAGCTTTCTCTCAGCGCTCGCCCGCGCCCACGGAAACGTCATCGCCCGCCCTCCTCCCGCCCTCACCCCAGCAGCGCTGAGCTTTGCAACGCACGTTTAATGCTGGCTGGCTGTTAATTGGCCAGCCAGCATGAAATCGCGGTCGGGGGCTGATCGCAGTCAGCGGTCCTTTTCCTGACCTCTCCCGGGGCCACCTAGCCGAAAATTCAGGCCAAAATTGCAGGAGAGATATTAGGACTTTCCAATTTATTAAGCGCACACAGAAGCAGTCTCTCTTGCGTGATGATACACTGAAAAATGTGTGTATGAACAAAGCAAAACCACAGAGATTTTGAACACTGGCAAATATCGTTTTACTTGCTCGTGTGATTCTGTGGGGATTCTGCAATTCTCTATTAATGAAACAGATGCAAAGGAGAAATAAAAAACACAATCAGCATGCTCCCTTGGCACTTTAATGCACAAATATGCAGAGAGACAACGCTTGATTTAAAAAGGGATTTTTGTTCTTCTTGTATTTCCTATTGTCCTAATGTTTCGTGCACTTTTATTGACAGAGAAGCTGAATGACCGGGTTATAACATTTGAACCACATGTCAACATTATCATGTTTTCCCATTCAGTAGCTGGTGCTGATTTAGCTCATACTTATATATTTCAAAGTGTCAATTAACAGCTGGTACGAAGCCTCTTACATTCAGAAATCTCACCCATTTCAGCCCAGGGGATGGTGATTCAGCCTGTTGTGCCATGATCACCAGAGCTACCCTAATCAGTAAACTTATTTCCCTACTCTTTCCCTGCATCTTTCAAAACAGAAACCAACCTCTCTCCGACGTATTAAATTTAAACTCAAAAATAGCTTTTACAGACAGCTAGGACACAGAAACAGGCTTTGTAGCCCAACTAGTCCATGCTGGTGTTTATAAGATTCCTCCCACCTTAATTCATCTCACTCTATCAACATATCCTGCTACTGCTTTCTCCCCCATGCACTTATCTAGCTTCCACATAAATGCATTCAGAAGCTTGGACTAATGATCATTTAATAAATTTATCTGCAATAATAGAAAAGTTAGTTTTGGTAATGGTGACCTTGGATTGTCTTGTTCACCAATGTCCTTTAGGGAAGGAAATCCGCCATCCTTACAGAGCCTGGACTATTTCTGACTCCAGACCCATAGCAATGTGGTTAACTCTTAACTGCCCTCTGAAATACTTTGGCAAACCACTCAGTTAAGGATGGGCAACAAATACTGGCATGCCAGTGATGCCCATATCACATAAAAGAGTTTAATAAAAATTGCCTCAACTATCCCTGGTGGTAGCAAGTTCCACATTCTAACCATGTTGTGCGCCCTTTGAGATCCATTAATTGTCCAATGGCGGGCAGGTCCAGTGTATTGTCCACCTCTCTGGTGCCAAGTTAGATCCACCAGGCATTAAAACAGGTGTCAGTTGAAGTGCTTTGGGGAGGTATTTCGTATTCAGTGCATTTCTAATCTGAATAAACATATTGCTATGAATCAGCAAATGCTTGTGGCAGGGATGGAATGGGTGGGTGGCGGAAGGGGTAGCCTTTTACTTTGTGTGATACAAGTAAAATCCAGTTCAGGAAAGAATGCTGGTGCAAAGCTGAAAGATTGGCATTTGTGATGATGCAGCAGAATCGGTGTCAATCAGAAATCAAAATATGAGTGATTGAAAGGAATGGGGTTAAAGTCTTACCCTTCTCATGTGTAACATGAGCTCGGAATATGTCAATCAGGAAGCCTAGAATGCCCAAGGACCCACTTTTTCTCCTCTCCCCTCCAGCCTACTGACATTAGTGTGGAGTCCAAAACTGGGGGAACCATAAATACAAGATAATTATGAATAAATCAAATAGAGATTACAGGGGAAAAGTCTTAACTCAGCAAGCGATTAGAATATGGAACTTTCTACCACATGGAGCATTTGAAATGTGTAGCACAGATTTATTTAAGAGAAAGCTGGTGAAACACGAGGGAGAAAAACAGAAGGTTATGTTGATAAGGTTAAGATGAAGTAAGGTGCGAGGAAGCTCATGTGGTGAAAAAACATCAGCATAAACACTGAATGACCCATTTCTGTGCTGTAAATTCCATGACATTTTATGCAATTTAATGTTTCCAATCTTCCCTCTCATGTCCACTTACTCATATCAGTAGAATTACTTGCACACTACTTTCACAAAAACAGGAAAAGTAACTGTTTTAAGGTTACAAGGGATATATTTTATAAATTAACATTCCCAGCACAGAGTTTTGCAATCAGGAATGTGTAGACAGCAATGTTCCCGCATATAAATTTCTGTCTGTTAGTTTTAGTGGCTGAGAAATCACCCAAGACCATTTCTGTAAAAAAGTTACCGATTTGCAAAGTTCTATGCTAATCTGTGAAACCACCTTCTATGCACTGCAAAGGTCAATTCAATCATGGAATCCAACCATCAAGACATCGAACAGCGCGATGAGTTGGAATATCATCCTATCACCTCCGGCGCTTGAGATCATTTCTGGTTAAAGCTGATAGGGTGAAGGTTTGCCGGCTGTAAGGTTTCCATGTAAAATGCAGTTACCACAGACGCAACTCATCTCTCCGTGGCTGCCAGCCCACAGCATAAAGTGGCTATAACTTGGTACTAATGGGCAGTAAATTGGACAATATGCAGAAAAACTGTGTGTGAAATTCATTAGCTGGCAAAAAAAAAATTGGCCAGAGCCAAAAAAAAAGCCAATACAGCCCAGAGTAACCTGATAACTAGAGAAGGGCCTTGAGTTGAACCCAATTACAAAGCAGGACTTTGCAACTTCACTGTGGATATACCCAGTATTCCTTCAATTGTATCAACCAGAATAAAAATGTATTAACATGAGGAGTTTTGATGCAGTAGGTCGGGAGAAATTGTTTCCATTGGCAAAAGGCAACTGACAAAATACCAAGGGGGAGATGAGGAGATTTTTTTTTAGACTGAGGAATGGAATGGACTCCCTGAAAAGATGTTGAGAGCAACTTCAATAATGAACTTTCGAACAGGAATTGGAGATACACTTCCTGCAGGGCTGTGGGGAAAGAGCATGAGAGTGGAAGTAATTGGACAGTATATTCAAAGGCCCCCCCGCACAAACATGATGGGGCATTTGGCCTCCTTCTGTGCTGGAAGATACAATGGGCTGCATTTAACACTCCCCTGCTGACGGGTTTGAAAGCTGAGGAGCTTGTTAAATCCAGTGGGTAGCTTGCCGATGCCAATCCACCTGCCTCTGCTCCACTGAAATTATACCAGCAATGGAGATGGCATTTGGGCAGCTTTTAAGTGGGCAATTAACGCCAGGATTTAACAAGTGGCGGGGGAAGCCCACATCAAGTGGGCAGCCCGGCAGGCTTCCCTGTGCGAGCTGGTGGCGGGCGGGGAGTCCCTCTTAAATGGGCCCCCTGAACCCATCGGAGAACCACCCCAAGGTTTTACCCTGACCAAGGTTGCCTTTCCCACCATGATCTCTCAAACTCATCCCCCCACCCACCTCACCATCTCCCCCCCCATCCTACCCCATGCCTCACCAGGGCCTGCTGGCTAGGCGTCTGACAAGACCCCTAACCATACTGAAATGATCCAGTGCTGCACGTCTGAAATGCTGAAGAATTGCTGGCCTCTGATTGGCCTGCAGCTCTCTGAGGCAGGACTTCCTGTTTCAGAAGGGTGGAAGTCCGGCCTCCAGTATATTAATAGCCAATTGGCTGCACGGCTGCCGGTGTTCCCCTCAGCGGAATCCCCCCCCCACCTCCACCGTAACATTTTAGCCGACACTTGGGCCAGGATTTTAGGGCTTGGCCGCAGCGTGTATCTCCCCGGCGGATGTGGTGAACCATTTAATACGGACTCAAAACGTTAACTGTTTTCCTCTCCACAGATGCTATCAGACCTGCTGAGTTTCTCCAGCTATTTTTATTTTTGTTTCATTTAAATATCCATTCTGTTTGGCGGGACCGTAATATCTCACTGCGCGGGAGGTCTGTAAATTCCCGGTCTTGGTATAATTCAGCCCCATGATGCTATGATAATTGGACATGAAAAGAGAAACAGAAATGTTGTTGGAACAAATGAGGAACTACGGACATTCTTCTATGAAAAGTGATGAAGTCTTAGATTTAAAAATTAATCTCCATAATTAATCTAGAGCATTTCCATACATCACAACCAATAAATATTTTAATCTAAGAAAAGCAAAGTGATTATTAGAATTTCAACAGACCACCCTGGTCATCACCTCCTTGTGTTCACTCCCGCTAGTTTGTAGAAGCACTCTACCTGCCTTGAGATTCTTCACAGAAGCACTGAGCTCCAACAAGCTCCCTTTTCCACAAAGGCACTCCTCTTACAACCCTCCCAGTTCATACTCCTCTTGGTCTTCACCACTCAATTCAACCTGACTTTATTCTTCCAGCTAGCATGCCTCCAATGCTATTCCTTCCCACTCAAACCTCCTTTTTCTCAACCTAGCATCTGATTCATTCAGCCCTCTGCCCAGACTAACCTCCTGCGAGCACTCTCCTTCCCTCGCCCCTTGTCACACCCACCCTCCTTTAGCATCCAACCCCCACCACTGAAAAGAACTGTTCCTGGCTTCTGCTATCTCACACCCCATCCAAGGTGCTTTGTGCTTTTTACATCTCTTTGAATATGTTTGATTATTAATTATAAAATAAACACTGACCGAATCATCTATCGTGCAATGGGAAAGTCTGTCCATTTTCTGATTGGTGCAGGAAGGTGGTTCACCATGACGATAGCTGTGAAAGGGGACCAATGGCGGGGGCGGGGGAGGGAGTGTGTGTGTGTGTGTGGGGGGGTGGGGGGAAGGACATTTGGAAGCAGAAGGTCATGTGATGAACAGGAAGCACCACTCCCAACTTTGAGTTCTAGCCCCCTCTCACCCGTCAAGCATTATGCTGAGCTTTTTCTCCGCTTTCTTTCCAAATACCTCTGAGCTCTCCCCTCTTTATTTTTTCCCTGTTATCCACACTTGCATTGGGCTCATTGTCATTTTATTTTTCTCGCAATGCCTGTCACTTCTGCTTCCCTCACTTGCTTTTCTAGTTGTTGTTGCTTCCCCCGCCACCCCACCCACCCCCATCCAAGACTTTCTGCTACTTGAAGTGATCCTAATCCCAGTTCTTATGAAAGGTCACAGGCCCAAAACGTTAACTCTGTTTCTGTCTCCACAGACGCTGCCATAACCTGCTGAATATTTCCAGAGTTTTCCGTTTTTGTTTCCGATTTCCAGCATCCGCAGTATTCTGCTGTTTGTCCCTAGTCACTCCATGTTTTATCTGTCCCCAGTCTCTAGTTTAATTTATCTCCTCCCACCCCATTCTTATTCTAAAGTTAACTGGAGGAGGTTTTATTTTGTGCTAAAAATTACTTTTGAAATTTAGAAAAAATTGTTGAATATTTTCCTCAATAGATGACTGAAGCCTACAGTCAGATATTTCATAGATTGTATATATCAGTGGAGAGCTAGGCAGCACTTTGATGCTTCTGTGCTTGCCTTAATGTTTAAATCTTTTTTCTTGAAAGTGATGTCCTTGATTGAGTTGGTTCACCATCAAAAGAAAAATTTGCATTTCTATATCACCTCCCACATCCTCAAGATGGCCCAAAGCTGTGCAGCTAATCAGGCTGCCAATTCTAGTAGGCCCCTATTCCTGTTCATCACATGACCTCCTGCTTCCAAATGCACCTCCCCCCACCCCACCCCACACACATACACCCCCGTCATATGTCTCCCTTCACAGCCATCGTCATGGTGAATAACCTTCCTGCACCAATCAAAAAATGAACAGACTTTTCCATTGCCCGATAGATGATTCAGTCAGTAGGTTTTTTTTTTAATATAATTAATAATCAAACATATTCAAAGAAATGTAAAAAGCACAAATTATTTGATTGCCCCTGTGATTTTTCTCTAGGGTCAGCTCATCGCAGTGTCCTGGAGATTAATCTTCAATTCCTGGAGATTCCAGGCCAATCCTAGAGGGTTGGCAACCCTTGTAGCCAATGAAGAACTGTTTTTGAAGAGTAGTTACTATTATAATGTAATGAGCGCATTCAGATACGAAGCTGCAGTCTGCTTTAGGTTATATTGGACACGTCATTTAAGATGTTTGTATCAATCAACCATTAGCGTTCTGTTTGTATAAAAGAGTAAGCATCAGCAAAACTCTGGTCTTTACCTAAGAAACTATTTACTTGACCTTGCTTGCTGATGATGTCCATACTGATGTGTTGGGACGTTCAATATTTAAGGAGTACACAACTTTTTGTCCTGTTTGTACATGTCAATATAAGCAAGAATTTGTCAATATTTGTCAATTGTCCCCAATTCTTTGGTATAGCGCGTGCGTGTACATGACAGTTTGCCAATGCGTTGACACCGAAACTGGCATTAGCACAGACGGCTTTGCTTGGTGCTGATGCTGTGACAACAACAATCTTATAGCAGCTGATATTAGATTCACAAACCTAATAAGAAATTGTCCTCACATCAATGCATTTGTTGAAACTGCATCATGGTGTGATGATGGGTTAACAAACTAGACAGCTCATCAATCAAACACTTACAAATTTGGTAATACCGCCATGTAATTTTCTACCATTGAATACTTTTCTATCTGATATCAGAATCGTTCAAACTTCAGCGCCTTCTGAGCAGACCAGCTCCTTCCAATCGTTAAAGGTTTAAAAATATTACAACCAGTTCCTAAACATTCTTCTAATGATTTTTCATTGAGATGTGTAGATTGTATTGAGAAGGTACACTGCACCAAATAGGTTGTTATAAATAGCTGGAAACATATAAAGATTATTTGTTCATATGATAGTAATAGTTGTAGAAATTGCATTATGCTTGGCCAAATCATTTGCAACTTTGAATCTACTCCTTTCAGAGTGATTTACTTGGATTTAAACAAAATGTGTTCTGTGTAATGTAACACTACATTATAGTTTGCACGGCTAATTTGCTTCATTAGGCTATTGGTACTCATATAAATTATATATCTTAGAGTTCCTCAAAGGGCTCAGTAGGTACATTCACTTTCCTCAATGTAACTGAGCCAGCAGCACAATGTTTGATTCTCAACCTGGGCTACAAGACCTTCAAGAAAGGGAATCTGCTCACATAGGGATGTTTCCTAGTTTTGTCAGAACTATAGGGGTCATAAATACAAAATGCTCACTGGGCTATCTAATAAGGAATTCAAGAGGAACTTCTTTACCCAGAGAATGGTGAGAATGTGGAACTTGCCGTCACATGGAGAGGTTGAGGCAAATAACATAGTTGCATTTAAGGAGAATCTAGGTAAGTACATAAGGGAGGTGGGAATATAGGGCTATGCCGATGAGGCAAGATGAGGTAGGGTGGGAGGAGGCATAGTTCAATTAGGACCAATAGCTTGTTTCTCTGCTGTAAATTCTATGGAATTTTATGTAGCAAATATATTAAATATTCACAATGGGGAGAACAGATAGGATAATCCAGTTGACCCTAGCACCTTTGAGTTGCAGGAGATAAAATCAGACACAATTATCGTATAACCTGCTGAAAAACACATATATCCAGATTGATGAGGACAGAATTGAGCACGATTGTGATGTCCCAATAGACAAGTAGCCTGTTGACACAATTTGGAGCCATATCCCAGTCAGAATCAGGCAAAAATTATCACACAGTTTTAGTTTATTAATTGGTAGCATGCAGCTCCATGTACTTCACCTATTGCCACATAAGTCTCCTGGTGTTAGTGTGACAACATGGGCTGCATAAAAAAGGCCTTACAGAAACTGGTCTCTCCCAATGGAGAATAGCTTGTTTTATCTTATTCAACAAAAAGAAGCCTCCAAATGCTCTACAAAAATATATGGCCCACACTGTAAATCCAAACATGGCATTTGACAATTTTCCAGCACATGTAGGTGACCTCTCCCCTATCAGTAATGTCAGTGAATTACATCATAGCTCCACCCTTATTCTTTTCCGAAAGAGATATGGTAGTGTGAAAACATAACATCATAAAAGCTATTCAGCAGATCCTGCGTCAACCACCTCTCGCCACTCACCATAGTCCTCAGTCTCTTTCTCCAACTAGACCTAATTGCCTCGTGAAATTAGTTTTTGGTCTCTGTCCACCTTCCTTCTCTGCCATGGCTCAGTTCATAGCACCCTCGCCTTTGAATCAGAGGGTTGTGGGTTCATGTCCCACTCCCGGAAAACCAAGAACTGTGATTGTACTCGAAAGAAGTTGCAATCTGTGACTGTTGGTAACTCGAAAGAGTTTCCTTCTCTGCCATGGCTCAGTTCATAGCACCCTCGCCTTTGAATCAGAGGGTTGTGGGTTCATGTCCCACTCCCGGAAACCAAGAACTGTGATTGTACTCGAAAGAGTTGCAATCTGTGACTGTTGATAACTCGAAAGAGTTTCCTTCTCTGCCATGGCTCAGTTCATAGCACCCTCGCCTTTGAATCAGAGGGTTGTGGGTTCATGTCCCACTCCCGGAAACCAAGAACTGTGATTGTACTCGAAAGAGTTGCAATCTGTGACTGATGATAACTCGAAAGAGTTTCCTTCTCTGCCATCTTATTGTACATAAAATGCTACCTTTTGTGCAAAATGGTTCTGCCTAAAGCATATTTCCCTAGCAGTTGGATCCTGTGGCATCGTGAATAATTTGCCTGTTAAAATGCTATATCATCTTCAAAATTTCAGACGGGTCACCTTGATACCACCTCTTTACAGAAGGAAGCAAGTCCAATTTCCTTAACTAACTTCCACTTCTGACACCAGAATCATTATCATTTCTTACTTCTTCATCCCCTTAATGGTCGTAATATGTTTCCGAAGATTAGATTAGAACTGCAGACATGTAGTCTGATTAATACCTTACACTTTTACAAAGTAACCAGTTTAGATTTGTGCTCTGTCCCTTTGCTGATATAATTCAGTGCCATACCTCCTAAAAAAAAAACTAAGCTAAGCACTGAGGTTATGGTTTGGTAGATTTGACATGTCACAGCTGCCAGAAACACAGACCTCCATTTTATGGGGGCACTGGTTATTGGGAATAATTCACTTCATATATCAGGGATGCTATGAAGTTAATGCTCTCACTATCATTCGGTGATAGATTTTGTAATAAACCACTAGTGCTTGCATATATGTCATACACCATAAGAAATTTCAATTACACTTGAAATATAAAGGAAAGTAGGAATAATAACGCTATGAAAACGTCTCTGGTAAATTTCCATGGCTTGGAGGAGTGGAGGGTGAGGGAAAGAATCATTCAACAACAACTTATATTTATATAGTCCCTTTAAAGTAATTGAACAACCCAAGGCACTTCACAAGAGCATTATAAAACAAAACATTACAACGAGCCACATAGGGAAATATTAGGTTAGTGACAAAAAAACTCAGTCAAAGAGATTGATTTCAAGGAGGAAAGCAAGGTAGCGAGGCAGAGAGCATAGGACAGGAATTTCAGAGTTTGAGGCCTCGGCAGCTGAAGGCGTGGCCACCAATAGTGGAGCAATTATAATTGGGAATGCACAAGGGGCGCAGATACCGCGGAGGGTTGTGGGGTTGGAGGAGATTACAGGGATAAGGACGGGCAAGGCTGTGGAGGGATTTGTAAACAAAGATGAGCATTTTAAAGACGTTGCTTGATTAGGAGCCAATGAACAAGCACAGGGGTGACAGGCTAACCAGACGGTGCGAGTTAAGACATGGGAAATAGCGTTTTGGATGACCTCAAGTTTAATGAGGGTAGAATGTGGGAGACCAGCCAGGAGTGCTTTGGAATAGTTAAGTCTGGAGGTAATGAAGGCATGAATGAGGGTTTCAGCAGCATCATTTCATCTTGCATTGCTTTTCACTATTTTAACATTATGCTCAGACAAGGTGGTAATGTGTTCCAGAACTCTAACAGCAGTATCCCAACCTGTACAGATCACCTCTTCTCTCACCAAATCTATTGACTCCCTATGCCTAGATTGAGTACTTATTACAAATGTCCTGTATTCATTTGCAAATTGATCTATAGTTTCGCTCCACCTTATCTCTGCAAACTCCTTACAGTTCCACACTCCAGGTTTCAGCTATGTGCCCAACGTAGAACACAGTAGCATTGTGGTTATGCTGTAAGATTAGTAATCTGGAGGCCTGGTGTTCAACTTCCATAATGGCAACTGGGGAATTTAAATTCAATTAATGAAATAAACTCTGGAATTAAAACTTTAATTCGTAATAGTGGCGATTGGATTGTAGTTAAAACCCATCTGGCTCACTAGCCTTCTGTTAGGGAAGAAAATTCTCTGGCCTTACCTGGCCTGGGCCTCTATGTGAATCCAGACCCACAACAATGTGATTAACTCTTAAGTGTCCTCTGAAATGGCCTAGCAAGCTATTCAGTTGTGTTCAAGAAGGCAGCTCACCACCACCTTCTTAAGGGCTATTAGAAATGAGCAATAAATGCTGACCTTGCCAACAAGGCCTGCATCCATGAATAATTAATTTTTAAAAATTCTAATCCACTGTGATCCCCTTCCTTCTGCTGGAAGGATTGTTACCGTTGAAGTCAATCTTCAACCCTCAAGCCCTTGCAACGTGACTTTATCCAGCTCTCTCCACTTTCAAATCCTCCCAAATTCAGCCACGCTCTCCACTAATCCCTTCATGGTGTGCACTCGCCACTTAAGATGTTGACTTTTGTTGAGCACCTCACAACATCCTTCTAGGGACATACCAAACTGACTCCAGTTTACATATTGGCTCTTATGTTTTGTAAATAAGTAAAAATAATTTCTCAATCCAAGATGGAACCTCCTCAATGACTCAGTCAGAAATTAAGGGCTAATGAAGTGGGTAAACAAAATTACTTCTAACAAATACATCATATCTGTAATCAAATGTTTTGACATATGGTTTATGTAGTGAATGTACTTCTATCTACTAGCAATTAAATATTTGTAAATTGCGATTATTTATGACTCATGCTAGAGATTATGGATTGCATTATGGAACAAGGCGGCAAATATTACTCGTTAACTTCCCACTGTTTTTATTGTTATTGACAGTTCCAGTAGTGATACATTTTCATTACTTCTTCCAGTACCAATATATTTTAAGTATTATTTCAGTCTTCAGTCTGATACTCCATCATTATTAGGGTCATGTACTGCGTTTTTAATTATAATTACTGTACAATAAAAGATTATTGCATAAAAGCAAACGTCTGAAGTATCTGACTTTATTTTGCTGCTATTTTGTGCGTTTTCATAATAACTTTACTGCATACTGGAGCAAATCTGCTCCCATCTCAGCAAGAGAACTTTAATGACAGGTAATGGGATGCATTCAGCTTCCAGACAAAGCTGGCATCGATCAGGGCTGGTGTTAAGCAACTGATACCCCATGAGACCTACTGTGAGTGCCTTGTCGAGAGTACAGCTGACACAAATCCCACCTTGATGGTGATGGAACTTTCCAATCTTTAACTTGTATTAACTGTTTTCCACAGGGATCAATTCTGCCTGATCAACTTAATCAGTTTCCATCATATTTTTGAAAACTTCCACGAGCCGAATGGGTCCAGGAGGATTCCAGCCTCATCCCAAAGCTGTCGCAGATTCTGAAGACCAGCGATGATTGCTTGGTTTTGTGAAGAGCCTGAGGTTATTATGTCATCATTTGGGAACTGAATTATACTGCAAATGGGAAGTGATCCCGATTCAAAGCAACATAATTTCAAAGCTTTTGTGCTACTTCTGCACTAGAGTGGAACAATGACGCATTGTCATGAAGATATACAATTTCAGCATTCTGTATCTGTGGGGATTTAATTGAATGCGAATCTCAGCAGGAGCAGAGATTCGGGTTGGCAAATGGCAAACTCGCCAGATGCCTTACTTCCTTCTGTTCTTTCAGATTGCAAAAATGCTCCTTTGGAGTGTCTCAGCAGCTTTTATTCCCGCTGCATTATCATGTAGCCTAAACTGCAGCTTGAGCCAGCGGAGCACTGAAACGACCCTGGCTGATTTGCGATCATTCAAGTGGCAGCAGGCAAGAGATGAGAGGAGGACAAAGGCAATTAAACAGCAAGAAACAGCCAGGGAAACTTTGTTCTGCTTCCAGTCTCGTCATGCCTAGCCTGGCAGAGGTTGTTGGTGACACCATATGTAATCTGCTTTCGTGCCTGAGCCGGAAGAGTCTTAACAGGCTTCAGAATCGATAAGTTCCATTCCCTGCCACTGATACACTTCAGGGTGTGAAGGATTCAAGAGGCAGCTGGCAATAGTGAGACCCATTTTACTCCAAAACCTGTGACTCCAATTCAGCCAATCTAATTCCTGCTTCCAAACCAGAGGTGGTGCCTTCCAAACTAATATTCCAAATATTGTGACCTGAAAAGTGGTTCTGTGGCAAAAAATATCTTGGTCCATTGCTTCCTGATTCTGCAAGCAATGGGTTAATGCCAGTAACAACACTGTCCATTTGGACAAATCCTTAAAAGGTTGCTAAGGTGATTAAGGGAGCATATTTGGTCACTTGGGTTTATAGATAGTGGCACAGAATATAAACACAAAGAGAATATGCTGGAACTTTACCAATCTCTGATTAGTTCTCAGCTGGAGTTTTGTGGATAATTCTGGGCACCAGGGGCTGTATTTTACGTGCCCCTCCATGTGAGCTTTGGATGGGGGTCATGTAAAACAGGGCAGGTGCCCACCCCAACGCCTTCCCACTCACCCCTGAGCTCACCCCCATAATACAGGGGGTGGGCGGGTGCCAAAATCGACAGCTCATCCACCATAATCAATTAAGTAAGCAAGGGTCAATTAGGCTTGTTATCAAGCCAACTGGCCTTGATAATACACTGCTCATGTCATAAAATGTTTGGCATGGATAGCTGGGCAGGAGGGGGCAGCTTGATTTTAGAAAAAAAAACTTCTTTGAAGGGTGGGAAGGAAGGGGGAGTTTGATCTTTGGGGGCTGCCCTTAGCCATTTGAGGGGTGGGACCCCTAAGATCAAACTGCCCCCCTTCCTTCCTACCTGCATGCCATCTGCCCCCTCACCCCACCCCATGTTATTCAGCTTCACATTTCAAGGAATGTGTCAAGGCCTTAGAAATGGTGCACAAAAGGTTTAATAGAATGTTATCAGGGATGAGGGGCTTCAGATATTCATATACATATATAGAAATCATGTCTACTTCCTAAAGTTTTAAAACTGGACAATGACCTTTTAAAATAATTGAGGCCATGCTTGGCTATGACCTTCAAACAATAGGAACTAATCAAGTAGTATCAAATAAATCTGCCCATTATTATCTCTGAAGAGATGTTACCGACCCTGTGGACTGCAGAGACCAAATTCAAAGGAAATTATGCAAAGGCTATCTACATTTCATAAGCCAGGCCTGGCCACTGAAGTCTACTAGTTTGTTAGGACAAAGAGCTCTGAAGCCTTCCTTTGTAATTCTTAATGGTTGGAACATTAGCAATCTCAGGAACCCAGGCAAAGGAATATACAGCCTTTGTCAAAGCCAAAGTGGAGAGGTGACAGTCATGTGACCTGACACCCCCCCTCCCCCAACTCCCCAAGCTGGAGGAACCTGTAATATTGCTTTGTGGAGCGATAAAGCTCAGTCTGCCATCTTCTGTCTAGCAAGCAGCAGCTCAGAAAAAGTGCTCTGTCCATGTTTGAATGGCTGCCCCCATCTAAACTGTTTCCACTGGGAATTCAGAACTTCTGTACCATCGCTTACAAGACTAATTCATCTGTGCATGCCTCTCTCATTTTGAAAGTCAACTCTACTGGAAAAATGAATTATTCAGCATCAGTTTTCGACCTGCCTGCCTCTGCGAAGGAATTCACCCTTAGACTTTTGATTCTGGACTCTGGACTCACACAAAACAATCATCCTTTTCTCTGTGGTCTTTGCCCTGTAAATCTTTCTTTCTCTATCTCTCTTTTATTGTATGAATGCACAGGGGGCTACGTAGTGACACCCCCCTTTCTGCGATTTGAGTGTGTGCAAATAAACTAACCCTCTGAGTTTACCCTATTCTGAGTTTGCTGTGGGATTATTAGTAAAAATTAGATCACACCAAAACTGAGGGGTTGGGAAATACCCCACTGCTAATAAATGGGGGAATCAAAATCAAACCATCTTTCTGTTTACGGATGGATGGTGCGAGGAAAAATGAGGGCAGTTTAAATTAAACCTCCTCTTGTCTGTAACAGTTAATAAAGGTTCTGATGGAGTAGAGAGTAACTATTCTCCCAGTGAGTGTAAAGGAATCCAGCTATAATAAGGGATTGTAAGATTAAGAGATTGATTTTTCTTAACCAAAAGAAGGTTCACATGCTTGAAAAGGTTCTTCATAAAAATACCTGGGCAAACTTGTGTGCTCAAGGACACCAACATCCAGTGACAGATTTTTCTCATCCCCTAACTGTTTCTGAAAACAGGAGCTTGCTCCCTGTATCATGAACATATCACCTCAGTAAAGCACTGATAATACAGTTTATGTAAATAATCATTCGAAGTTACCACGATCAAACAATGGATAACATTATTTTTTTGCTTTATTCTTTCGTGAGATTTGGGTGTCACTGGCAAGGCCAGCATTTGTTACCCATCCCTGATTGCCCTTGAACTGAGGGCAGTTAAGAGTCTGAAGTTACAAGGAGGACAAACCAGGTAAGGATGGCAGATTTCCTTCCCTAGAGCACATTAAAGAACCAGATGGATTTTTACAACAATTGATGATAGTTGCATGGTCACCATGACTGAGACTAGCTTAATATTTGAGATTTGCTGCCGTGATGGGATTTAACCCATAGCACTCGCTGGGCTTCTGAATTACTAGTCCAGTGACATTACCACTATGCCACCATCTTCCCCCGTTCCCATTGAGATTTTCTACGGATGCTCTTTCAAAGAGCCAGGACATTCTTGCTGGAGTTTCTGGAAGAGGTAACAGAAAAGGTTGATGAGGGCAATACTGCTGATGTGGTGTACATGGACTTTCAAAAGGCATTTGACACAATCCCACACAACAAACTTGTGAGAAAAGTTATTGCTCATACAATAAAAGGGACAGTAGCAATGTGGACACAAAATTGGCTGAAAAATAGGAATCAGAGGGTAATGGTCAATGAATATTTTTCGGGCTGGAGGAAGGTTTGTCGTGGAGTTCCCCAGGGGTCAGTACTGGGATCCTTACTTTCCCTAATATATATATCAATGACCTAGATCTTGGTGTGCAGGGGGCAATTTCAAAGTTTGCAGATGATACAAAGCTTGGGAATGTTGTGAACTGCGAGGAGGACAGTGTGGAACTTCAAGAAGACAGAGACAAGTTGGTGGAGTGGGCAGATAGGTGGCAGATGAAGTTCAATGTGGAGAAATGTGAGGTGATGCATTTTGGTGGGATGAACATGGACAGACAATATAAAATAAGGGGTGAAAATTTGAAGGGGGTGCAGGAGCAGAAAGACGTGGGTGTAAATGTGCATAGATCATTGAAGGTGGCAGGACAAATGGAGAAAGCAGTTAATAAAGCATATAGTATCCTGGGCTTTATTAATAGGGGCATAGAGTATAAGAGCAGGGAGGTTATGCTGAATTTATATAAGACACTCATTAGGCCTCAGCTGGAATATTGTGTACAGCTCTGGGAGCCATATTATAGGAAGGATGTGAACACATTGGAGAGAGTGCAGAAGAGGTTTACAAAAATGGTTCCATGGATGAGAAACTTCAGCTATGAGGATAGATTGGAGAGGTTGGGACTGTTTTCCTTGGATAGAAAAAGGCTAAGAGGAGATTTGATAGAGATGGTCAAAATCATGAGGGAGCTGGACAGAGTAGATAGGGAGAAGCTGTTCTCGCTCATAAAAGGATCAAGAACGAGAGGGCACAGGTTTAAAATGATTTGCATAAGAAGCAGATATGACGTGAGAAAAGCTTTTTTGCACAATGAGCAGTTCGGGTCTGGAATGCACTGCCTCGAAGTGTGGTGGAAGCAGATTCAATCGAGGAATTCAAGAGGGCATTAGAAGATTATTTGAATAGGAACAATGTACAAAGGTACGGGGAAAAGGCAAGGCAATGGTACTAGGTCATAACGCTCATTTGGAGAGCCGGTGCAGACACAATGGGCCGAATGGCCTCCTGCGCTGCAGGTTTCTGTGATCCTATAGAAATGAAAAGCTTTCTGCTGACATTACCCAGCACAGGCTGCTGTCCATTAAAACCTTTCTTAGGTTTGAATTGAATTTAGTCCAAGGATATAACATATACTGGACTAATACCAATCAACAGTGGCCTGTGAGTGCATCTCATGGACAATATTTCTCCCTTTCCCTAACTCTATCACAATGGTGTTGTGTGCTCAGATTCTCATGGGTGAGACTTTAATTATGCACCTCTACTGCTGCTTTAACAAGCAAGAAAATGAACCATTTATATTCACATAGTCAAATCATCAGCTCAAGACATGTGTGCATGAACTCACTGATTCACACAGTAACTTGCATAAGCACAGGAGCCATTGTTATGCACTATCAGCTGAGTCCAGATAAGTTGCACTAATTTCATTCTGCTTTATGCAACATATAGCATTCTACTTTCAGCTGACAGGAATGAAACAAAGAGAAGGTGCTTCTCAGCAACTCCTCAATGCATCCAGCTCCCCAGAGAAGCAAAGACCAACACTAGAAAGAAAATTGGAGAATACTTTCAGATGCCATAACAACAGCCACTCTAACATAGCGCAGAGCAACTCCCATGCATTCCTCCCCACCTCTATTCTTACCTTGACCTTGAATGCAAAATGTTTCAAGAGAGCTGCAGCACAGAGGGATTTGGGGGTCCTCATGCATGAATCCCAAAAAGCTAACATACAAGTTCAGCAGATAATAGGTAAGGCAAATAGAATGTTGGCCTTTATTTAGAAGGGAATGGAGTATAAAATTAGGGAAGTCTTGCTAAAAGTACAAGGCACTAGGTTAAACCACACCTAGAATATAATGAACAACTTTGGTCCCCTTATCTAAGGAAAGATATACTGGTATTGGAGGCAGTACAGAGAAGATTCACTAGGTTGATCCCAGGTATGGAGGAATTTTCTTATGAGTAGAGGATGAGTAGGTTGGGCCTGTACTCATTGGAGTTTAGAAGAATGAGAAGCGACCTTATTGAAACATATAAGATTCTTAGGGGGCTTGACAGGGTAGATGCTGAGAGGTTGTTTCCCATTGTGGGTGAGTCTAGGACTAGAGGGCATAATCTCAGAGTGAGGGGGTGCCCATTTAAGACAGAGATGAGGAGGAATTTCTTCTCTCAGAGGGTTTTTAACCTGTGGAATTCATTACCGCAGAGGGCTGTAGAGGCTGGGTCGTTAAACATATTCAAGGCTGGGATACACAGATTTTTAATCAGTAAAGGAGTAAAAGATTATGGGGAAAAGGCAGGAAAGTGGAGTTGAGGATTATCAGATCAGCCATGATATCATTGAATGGCCGAGTAGACTCAATGGGCCGAATGGATTACTTCTGCTCTTACGTCTTATGGTCTTATGATGCTGAAATATAATTGGCTTGAACTCAACCATTATCTTTAAAGGGAAGCTGCATGGGATTGGGGATTATTGAGATAGAAAGAAATATATCTTTCAGGGGACGGAGTGGGAGAAAGTATTCATTAAATGAATGGATCATTTTATGTTAGTAAAAGAGTCTGTGACGGAATTATCATGGAAGAGTTCTTGGTGGAAGATCCTGAGTCAAATGATCTTTTCTCCGATGTATTTCATGCAAAACTACCAGAAAGTCTCTATCAAAAGGTCTTCTATAGTTGCCGTATATAGAAAATTTCAACAAATGCACCCATGTACTCCACTGTTCCGCAAAATAAAATCGAAATTAGAAATCAGACGGCCTGCCTCTGTTTAATGTGACTTCAAAGCCCCCCATCAACTTAAGCACAATATACAAACTGATAAAGATGCATTCGAAGTCAAGGTGAAACTTGGCTCACTTCAATTCTGGGGACTCAAGGACAACCTTAAAATCAGAACAAGACCATTCACGAGGTTGTGTCAGGAATCACTCCCTCACACAAAGGGTAGTGGAAATCTGAAACTCTTCTCCCCCAGAGAAAGTTGATGAGGTTGGGGGGGTCAATTGAAAATTTCAAAACTGCGAGGGTTCGAGGACCAGGGCAGGTAGGTGGAGATAACATACACAACAGCCATGATCTAATTCAGTGGCAGAATGAGGATGAGGGGTTCGAGGAGCTGAACGGCCTACTCCTGTTGCTGTACTCTCAATATTTTATCTTTGTGTATTTTTTTCCTCTCAAATTTCCTGTAGACCAAGCATTTATATCTTGCAAGCAAACCACATGCGTCAAGTGTCTCGCCAGACTGTGCTCATCCTGACTAAATTTATGTACACACATATGTATGTATATTTATTTAAATTACAGCTTGAATCTATTTGAAAATTGGATACAGGATCCACTACAAATTGGGTCTGTAAATTGTCATCGTCTTACAAGTGAACAACTGGGAATTGTTGTGGTTGATGGAGATTGTAGTTGACTTGTTTATATTGCTTTTTGTTAGTCAGAATTCCTTTATTATGCTAATCACAAATCTTTAATCCAGGGCAATTCTTAACCTGAATTATATATTCTATTAGATATGCATGTACAGTATATGCAACACAATTACAAAGCAGAAAAAAAACAAGAAGACAGAGAAGCTGAAACATTGCTAATTAACGAGTAATGCCTGAAGTCTTGCATATACAAGTAGTGTACATTCCCTGTCAGTGTATCACTTATCTCCTGCATTACTTCCCTGCTATGTTAATTCTGTCACTTTTCAAAACCTACCAATGTATTAGGCTTACTTGTGATTGAGGCCTGTTAGGTTCTTTCTCCAAGTCAGATGGCGCTATGGTGCTGTTCTGCTCAAAGCCATTGAACTTGAGGCCTCAACTAAGATTGTGAAAATAAAGGAAAGGATTTCTCAAAGGAATTCCTTCGCAGCATTGGGTTGGGCAGCAACTCATCGAGGCTCATTTAGCAGCACTTTGCAAACCCATGACCTCTACCACCTAGAATGGCAAGGTCAGCAGAGACAAGGGAACACCACCATCTGCAAGTTGCTCTCCAAGCCACACACTGTTGTCTTTCTATGTTTTCTGAATACAAACTTACCAATCTCACACAGGACTGGTAAACTAGACATAGGCTTGGTTTGTTTGAAGATATAGTACAGGATTGCTCAACAGGCAGATTTACTATAAAGGTTCAACAGCTATTGTTAACAGAAAAGTATAGCTGCAACTCCTTCACACCGCATGCTGTTAGCTAAACTGAAAGCTAATCTGAACAATGTCTGCTGGTCACATTGTTTACACCCTGGCTACTTATTCATTTGCATATTCTGTCAAAGCAATATCACAGCACAAACCATCCTAACTTGGACCTATATCATCATTTCTTCACTGTCGCTAGATCAAAATACTGGGATCTCATTCCTAACAGCACTGTGGGTGTACCTACACCACATGGCCTGCACCAGTTCAAGGCAGCTCACCTTGAAATCATGCCCTACACACCAGTCTAGGTCATTAAAAATATCTGGAAGACCAAGGGTCCCAACACTGACCCCTGAGGAACTCCACTACAAACCTTCCTCCAATCTGAAAACCAATCATTTATCACTACACTCTATTTCCTTTCACTCAGCCAATTTCTTACCCAACTGCCTACTTTCCCTTTTATTCCATGACTTAGAATTTTGCTTACAAGTCTGTTGTGTGGCGCTGTATCAAATGCCTTTTGAAAATCCATATACACCACATCAACAGTGTTTCCTTTATCAACCTTCTCTATTAGCTCCTCAATGATAGTCATGGGTGGGCAACAAATGCTGGCTTAGCCAGCAACATGCAAATCCCATGAACAAATAAAAAAAATTATACCTGGTTAAGTACGTAAGACTGTATCACAGTTTCTTTACAGTGCAGAAGGAGGGCATTTGGCCCATTGAGTCTGCACTGGCTCTCTGAAAGAGCTTTCTACCTCATCTCACTCCTGCCTTATCCCCGTAACCTTGCACATTCTCTCTTTTCATGTAGCAATTTAATTCCGTTTTGAATACCTCGATCGAACCTGCCTCCACCACCTTTTCAGGAAGTTTGTTCCAGACTCCAACCACCCTCTGGGCGAAAACAACTTTTCCTCACATCATATTTACTCCTTTTGCCAATTATTTTGAATCTGTGCCCTCTATTTCTTGATGTTCTCTTGAATGGGAACAGATTCTCACTATTTATCCTGTCCATGCCCCTCAAGATCTTGAATACCTCTATCAAGTCTCCTCTCGGCCTTCTTTTCTCCAAGAAAAACAGTCCCAACCTCTCTAATCTATCCTCATAGTTACAGTTCTTCATCCTGGGAATCATTCTTGTGAATCTCCTCTGTACTCTCTCCCTTTAGTTTATATTCTCTCACCATATCTTTCCTGCCAAAACGAATCACCTCACACTTCGCTGCATTGACCTTCATCTGCCTCTTGTCTGCCAAATCCACCAACATGTCTATGTCCTTTTGAAGTTCAAGACTATCGCCATCACAGTTGACAATATTTCCAGTCTTTGTATCATCTGCAACTTTTGAAATCATGCCCTGCACACCAGTCTAGGTCATTAAAAATATCTGGAAGAGCAAGGGTCCCAACATTGACCCCTAAGGAACTCCACTACAAACCTTCCTCCAATCTGAAAACCAACCATTTATCACCACACTCTGTTTCCTTTCACTCAGCCAATTTCTTACCCAACTGCCTACTTTCCCTTTTATTCCATGACTTAGAATTTTGCTTACAAGTCTGTTGTGTGGTACTGTATCAAATGCCTTTTGAAAATCCATATACACCACATCAACAGAGTTTCCTTTATCAACCTTCTCTATTAACTCCTCAAAAAACTCCAGCAAGTTAGTTCATACCTTATTGTTCATACTTTAATTTTCAACTCTGGATCATTAATTATAATAACTGTACATAATATTCTTTTATTAATAGGGGTTTCAATATATAGTGATAAGAAAAAGCTTTTAAAAAAAAACTTCTGGGAGGCAGGTAGTTTCCATTCTCTTGAATCCCACTAAACTATTAGAAGACCTAGCTACTCTTCACACTGCTACATCCCAAATGTTCCAGTTTCTGCCTTGCCTCAGTGATAGCACATCTCTCACCAAGTCAGAGCACAGTAGGTATAACTCCTCTTCTTCTCCTCCGGCTTCTCCCATTTCACTTGGGGTCTCCACAATGCTGGTTGATCACCCTTCTCCATCTCCCCTTGTCAGTCACCCATTCCTCTTCCAATTCTGCTGCATCTCTCACCAATGCATCTTTCCATCTGGTCTTAGGCCTTCCTCTTCTCCTTCTTCCTGGCAGTCCCATCTCTATCACTCACCTCACTACTTTTCCTCTCTCTCTGAAACAGATGACTATACCATTTCAATCTCTTCTCAGCTACTTTCTTTGACGCTCCCACAATCTTCACGGACCCTATGATGTGCTGGTTCCTGATTTTGTCCTTTCTTGTTACTCCACACATCCACCTCAGCATCTGCATCTCATTAGTATACAGTCATTGCTCCTCTCTTCTTGATGTTGCCCTAGTTGCTGCACTATATAACAAGGCTGGCCTCGCAACTGTTTTGTAGATTCTTCCTTTCAGTTTCAGTGATACTTTTCTATCAGATAACATTCCTCTGCACTTCTTCCAATTACTCCAAACAGAGTTAGTCCATTGCTTCATTTCCACCTTCTGCCACCACTGACCTCAGGTAATTGAAACTACTCACTTCCGCCAAGCCTTCACCAATAATCTTCACTCTGATCCCTGGGCTCAAGTTGACGGTCCATAAACTGGGTCCTTGGTCTGTTGATCTTCATACTCCTGTCTTCCAGTGCTCCCAGGGAGTAGACTTAACAGCAATAACCTTGCATTTATATTTAAGACAGCAACTTTTTTTATTTCTTTATGGGATCTGGATATCGCTGGTAAGGCCAGCATTTGCTACCCATCCCTAATTTCTCTTGAGAATGTGTTTGTGAGCCACCATCTTGAATGACTGCAGTCTATCTTGTGGAGGGAATCCACAGAGCTGTTAGGAAGGGAGTTCCAATGTGTCCCATGAGCTTCACAAAAGCATTATCAAATAAAATTTTACACATTGTCGCCTAAGGAAACATTAGGGTAGAGGACCAAAACCTTGATCAAAGAGGTAGATTTTAAGAAGCATCTTAAAGAGAGATAGAGAGGTTAAGAGAGGGAATTCCAAAGCTTAGGGTCTAGGTAGCTGAAGGCATGGCCACCAATGGTGGAGCGATTAATATAGGGGCTGCTCAAGAGGCCACAATTAGGGGATCACAGATATCTTGGAGGGTAGTGGGGTTGGAGATTAAAGAGATAGGGAGAGAGATTTCAAAACATTGATAACCAGGAGCCCATGTAAGTCAGTGAGCACAGTGGCAGCAACTGAAGGGACTTGGTGCAAATTAGGATACAACTGCAGAGTTTTGGATCATTTCAAATTTACAAAAGGTAGAATATGGGAAATCAGCTAGGAGAGCATTGGAAGTCTAGGGGTAACAAAGCAGTGATTCAGTAATTCACTCCAGGGCCTGAGCCTAGAATTTACACACTTCAGTGCAGTCCGAAGGGAGCACTAGAATGTCAGAAACGCTGTTTATCAGGCGAGATATTGAACTGAAGCACCACTTAGGAGGTTGTGAAAGATTCCAAGGTGCCATTTGAAAAAGGTCAGAGGACGTGTCCTGACCAAAATGTATTCCACACCCAAAAGTTTAATTGTTCAATGATTTAATTGCCTTTTGTCAGGCATTGTCATGCACAATTGCTGCTGAGTTTGTCAAGCAAACAACACTGACCGTACATTCCAGAAGTACTACAGTGGCAACAGAGCACTTTGTGATGTGCAAAGGGCACCAAATTCCTTCCTCCCTCCTCACCCAATTCTCCCAGTCTCCACAAAAGGAGAGCTGTTCCAGTGCAGCTACAACACTGGCATCTACCCGGCAATGTGGAAAACTGCCCAGGTATGTCCTGTCCGCAAAGGCAGGACAAACCCAACATGGCCAATTACTGCCACATCAGTCTACTCTGGATCATCGGCAAAGCGATGCAAGGGGCTGCCAACACAGTGCTATCAGCACTTAAGAAGCAAGAACCTGCACACTGATGCTCAGTTTGGGTTCCACCAGGGCCACTCAGCTCCTGACCTCATTACAGGCTTATATGGATGATAAGCTAAACTCCAGAGGTGAGGTGAGAGTGACTGACCTTGACATCAAGTCCGTATTTGACCGAGTGTGGCATAAAGGAGCTCTAGCAAAACTGGAGTCAACGGGAATCATGGGGGAAACTTTCCTCTGGTTGGGGGTCATACCTAGCACAAAGGAAGATGACTGTGGTTATTGCAGGTCAATCATCTCAGTTCCAGGACACCACTGTAGGAGTTCCTCATGGTAGTGTCCTAAGGCCAACCATCTTCAGCTGCTTCATCAATGACCTTCCCTCCATCATAAAGTCAGAAGTGGAGATGTTCGCTGATGATTTTGCAACATTCAGCACCATTCATGGTGCCTTGGATAATGAATCAGTCCATGCCCATATGCAGCAAGACCTGAACAACATTCAGGCTTGGGCTGAATTATCAACTATCAACACCCTGGGGGTTACCATTGACCAGAAAATGAACTCGACCTCCTGCCATATAAATACTGTGGCTACAAGAGAAGGTCAGAGGCTGGGAATCCTGTGGAGAGCAACTCACCTCCTGACTCCCCAAAGCCTGTCCACCATCTACAAGGTACACCCTTGACTTGTACCTTGTAGATGGTGGACAGGCTTTGGGGAGTCAGGAGGTGAGTTGATCTCCACAGGATTCCCAGCCTCTGACCTTCTCTTAGCCACAGTATTTATATGGCAGGAGGTCGAGTTCATTTTCTGGTCAATGGTAACCCCCAGGGTGTTGATAGTTGATAATCCACTTGCCTGGATGAGTGCAGTGCCAACAACACCCAAGAAGCTGATCACCATCCAGGACAAAGCAGCCCATTTGATTGGCACCCCATCCACCATCTTCAACATTTATTCCCTCCAGCACCGATGCACAGTAGCAGCAGTGTGCACCATCTACAAGGTGCACTGCAGCAACTCACCAAGGCTCCTTAGGCAGCACCTTCCAAACCCACGACCTCTACCACCTCAAAGGACAAGGGCAGCAGACACATGGGGACATCACCACCTGCAAGTTCCCCTCCAAGCCACACACCATCCTGACTTGGAACTATATCATTGTCCCTTCAGTGTCGCTGAGTCAAAACCCTGTAACTCCCTCCCTAACAGCACTGTGGGTGCACCTACACCATATGGACTGCAGCGGTTCAAGAACAGTTCAAGAACGTTGCTGTGGGATCTGGAGTCACACAAGGCCAGATTCGGTACGGATGGCAGATTTCCTTTCCTAAAGGACATTAGGGAACCAGGTGGATGTTTAAAACCACTAAATTTTATGATCGTGATTAGTGATACTAGCCTTTATTGCAGATTTATTTAATTAATTGAAATTAAGGGCAAAATTTTACACCGGCAGGATTTTACGGTCCCACCAAAGTTAATGGAGTTCTGAACAGCTCACCGCATTTTATGACCCTGCCCCCACCGCAACGGGGCCGTAAAATTCAGCCCTAAATTTTCCAGCTGTCATGGTGGGGTTTGAACTTTTCTTTGGGTCATTAGTTCAAATCTCAGAATTATTAGATCGGTAACATAAATACTAGCTTTCATCCTTTTTTTATTCTTTCGTGGGATGTGAGCATTGCTGGCCAGGCCAGCATTTTTAATACCCACCCCTAACTGCCCTTGAGACAACCACAGTCACCAGTAAGAAAGATCTGGGAGGCTGGTTAGCTTGCTTGGTTTTGCCTAACATGTGATTCAAAATAACACCAACAACCTGGGAGGTAGACTTGGGGCCTGCCTCCTCACTCTGCCCTGGAGTAAAAGTCACGGCATAAGCTGTGTTTTGGTGACTCTGGAATGATCGAGGAAGCTACCTGGAGAAGAAGAAGGAATTAACACATACTGATATCTGAAAAGCTATATCAAAGCTCAGCAGCATTACCATTACTCTCTGGGTAGAAGTGTGATCTCCATGTAATCATTCCCTGCTCTCTCCAGTCAATGTGACACGTGCATGTATGGTCCCTCTGCCAGCCCCATTCTTCTGTGAGGGTCTGTCTGCAGGATGGTGCCAAACCTCTTCTGGATGAATATCTCTCTCTCCCCCTGCCTGGGGGGCAGGTCCTTTTTTATACTTTTCTTCACTCCATGGTATTTGGATGGCTCAACTACAAAAGGTGTCATTGAAACATCTCTGCCTCCTCAAGCCAAAGCAAACTCTCAAGAGTTTAGCTTCCCACACTCCAACACCTGTCAGCTCATAAACATTCCAGTCTTAGTGCCTGGCCAAATGTTGGTCTTGGAAACCCATTGATTTGTCTCAGCACTAGCTACATCTGGGCCTATGGGAGGGGTTTATCTTTTAGTTCTCAACACAGCAAGTCATCTGTGTTTACACTCTTCTAGATTTCTGCTGAAGTTTGCTTCTTTGACCATTCGATTCCTTTTACGCAATCTGGACCAATAAAATATTTTGTCAATGAAAGTCCAAACCACCATTTCCCATCTTGTCACCTTGCTTTCAGCTGCTTTTACCCAGATCGTATCACAGAGGGGATTTTAAATATCGTTTAGTATAAGGTGCAGTATAACAATGAAACTAGTGTACAATAAGTCATAAGAAGTGAACAGTAAGTCATAGTATTTAAGTTAGTTTTTGTAAATTAGTAAGAAAATTGGATATAGGGATTTCCCAGGATTCTTACAAGCCTATCCTTGTACTCTGACACAACACCCAATCCATACTATTCGCTCCTTTAGCTGCAAAGATCCAAGTTGAAAATGATATTTTAGTTCCTTTGGTAGACCAATAGTTAATAAGTTTGCGCGAGATTCCTTTGTGAGCTATTTTAAGGTAGTCATTAACCTGTTTAAAATAATTGGGTTAACAACTTTGTTGAAAGCATTGAAGAATTTTACACAGACTCATGAACCATAATGGAAATAAAATCCCATCTTTTTTAAAAGAAATTTCATTTTAAATAGAAAGAAACATTTGCCACGTTACTGTGACCCAAAACGTGCAATTGGTCCAAGATCAAATGTTCAAAGGTTCAGGGAAAAAAAGAGTCCCGCTTCCAATTTCTGGGATTCCAGAAGCAGCATTAAGGCCGTGGATTGGAGCAATGCTTTCTTGACTTGGTGTAGCACAACACATTTCAGCACAGCAACATCTTACATTTGTATAGCTCCTTTAACATAGTTATATGTCCCACGGCAATTAACATGAATGCTATCAAATAAAGTCTGACAAAAGAGATGTTTTAAGGAGTTTTTTTAGAAAGGAGAGAGAATCAATTGAAGGCCCTAAGTGACCAATTAATGGCCACTTAATGGCCTCCTCCCACCACCGCTGGTATCTTGCCAGTGGTCAGTGGTGCCCACGTTTTGTGGTGAGGCGGCCAGGTGAACCCTGGCAGTCTTGCTGTGGGCTTCGGACTCTCCTGGTCAGGCACTCCGTGCCCAACTGAGGCCTCCCCCTGATGGAAGTGGCTGGCCCTTAAGGGTATCATTAGACTCGTTGCTACTTTGCTTTCTCTCCTTGCCCTATCCTTTTTTCTCTCAATTTTTTCCTCTCAGAGGGTGGTGAGCCTTTGGTACTCTCCTCCTCAAAAGGCAGTGGAATCAGAGTCTTTGAATATTTCTAAGGCAGAGCCAAACAAGTTCTCGATAAGCAAGGGGGTGAAAGGTTATTGGGGGTAGGTGGGAACGTGGAGTTGAGGTTACAATCGGATCAGCGATGGCCTTACTGAATGGCGGAGCAGGCCGGAGGGGCCGAGTGGCCTACTCTCGCTCCTAATTCGTATGTTGCTATGATAAAGAGTGGTTGCAGTTTTCAATGATTTTACATTGTTGTTACAAGCAGCAATCACGTACTCTATTGTGAAGCCTACCTTTCACATCAATGGGAAAGGCAGAGCATTTTAGAATTGGGGTTCTCAGGCTGTACGGTTGTACTTGCTCCAGTGATCCCTGTTGCCTTGACCCAATTATTGAAGATATTCTTGATGCCTCCATATTAACATTCAATATCATAAAAGTAATGATTTTACGAAGAAAGCTAGGCAATAAACAACATTTTGTCCTTTGGCATTAGTCTGATTTGGTTTCACTGCTAAATAAAAAACAATATTGTCTGAGAAGTTCAATTTCCTCTTTCTTGCCAAACTCTTTTTTTTTGACCCCAACTCTTAAGCCCCTAAAAGTTCGGTTATGTTCAAGAATTCCATTAATATCTGCGGAAATCAGTACCTCTCACAATGCATGGAATGCGCAGCACTGAAGCAGATCATTCAGTCCAGTGCCAGTGATTATGCTCCACATGCTCTTTCTCCCACCCAAGCTCATCTAACACTTCCATTCCATTCTCTCCTATGTACGTCTATAGCTTCCCCTTAAAGACATTTATGCCATTCACCTGAACCGCTTCTTGTAGGAGCATGTATTGTATTCTAACCACCACCCATTGGGTAACAACATTTCTCCAAAATTCTTTATTAGTCACTACCTTATATTGATGTATTGCTAGACAGGCTACCAGAAAAAAAGGCTTATCCAATGACCATCCCCTTCCATTGCCACCACACACCCCCCCCAACCCAAACCCCCAACACTTCTGGCCTCCGCTCCCACTCTTTTATGTCTTCTACCCCTCTCTCCACTTTATAGATACTGTTGTAGTTATTGAGCTCGTCTCTTCGCTTTCTCCTAAGCTTCAAAGAAAATGTCCCCCATGCTTGTTTGAATCTCAGTTGCGGCCTGCACCATGGAGCATGCTCTTTCACCCAAGTTTTGCAATTTGTAAAGAAAAGCTACTATTCATCTCTTTTGTCATTCACTGAGATGTTGATCATCCAGGACAAAATGGAAGATGCTGAGGTCAGATGTTTGTTCGAGATTAGCCTTTCTGTTCTAGAATGATGAGGAAGTAGTGCAGCTCCACTTCTAGATCATATCTTGCCTGGAGATAACACGCTGAGATACAAATCGTTGTCAGATCGTATGTCTAAAATGGATATTCCCATCAGCAGTCAAAGACATAAGTTATTAATGCATTGTGCAAGGATGTGTCCTTTGGCTGCTACAAGAACACAGTAATGCTCATTGGTAAGATTAAAGTCTTCTCTTTCATTCCAATTAAGAGATCACTTAAGAAGGTACATACTGACGGGTCAGCCAAAATAAGAAACTAAATATGAAGCTCCTCACCTATCAGCAACCATGGGCTGAATTTTGCCCTTGACTGGTGGGTGGGCCTGACCGACTCGGCAGCGGGCGGGCAGCCAAACGCCGCCGCCGAAACAGCCCCCGCCGCCATTTTACGTGGGCGGGCCAATTAAGGCCCGCCCAGCATGACGTCTGACGGGAAATGCGATGCGCTTCCTGTGCAGGCGGGGGGGGATTCCCCAGATGCGTTAGTGCGGTCTTTCACGCATGCGCACGAAAGAGCGCACATCTCCCTGAGACTAAGTGGTGCCTCAGGGAGATCACTGAAAGGATTTCAAAGTTTAAAAATAGAAAAATAAAAAAATCATTAACATGTGACAATGTCACATGAGATGGGATATGTTAATAAATTGCACAAAAACTTTATTAAACTTCTTTAAAACCGACAGGAAACCTCATCCCGCCGGTAGATGAGGTTTCATGTTTTTTCTATTTGCCGCCGGGGCTCCTGGCCTGCCCACCAACCTTAAGGCTGGACGACCAGGGCCTTTAATTGTTTGAACTATCCTGTCAATGGCCTAAATTGGCAGGTCGGCGGACGGACAGCTGATCGCGCTGTGCCCCCGCCTTCCTGAATATTTAAATGGGGCTGGATGATGTCGGGGGTTCCCCTGACGCATCGGTGAGCGGACCCCGCCACCTGCTCACTGATGAAATCTGAGAAAACAGAAATACAATAATAATAGGAGAATGGTGAGAGGGAGGAGAATCACAACAACAACTTATATATAGCAGCTTTAATATAATGAAATATCCCAAGGCGCTTCACAGCTACGTGAGGAAATATTAGGCCAGGTGACCAAAGGCTTGGCCAAAGAGGTAGCTTTTGAGGAGTGTCTTGAAGGAGGAATACAAGATAGGGAGGCAGAGAGGGGTAGGATGGGAATTCCAGAGCTTGGGAACCATGGCAGCTGAAAGCATGGTCATCAATGGTGGAACAATTATAATTGGGAAAGCACGCAAATCCAGAATTAGAGGAGGACAGACATCTCAGAGAGTTGTGTGGGGCTGAAGGAGATTTTCCTTCTTATTCTTCGGCAGTCTCTCAGGATCAAAGTTGACTTGTTTCCACTCTGGTTCAAAGGGTTGTGAGATGGCCAATAAGTCCAATGTGCATTCTGCAGACTTTGCCACATGTGGAGCAGATGGTATTTGGAGGGTTGGGTAGATGAGATGTTTGGAGGTTTGTGCATTCTCTCCGACGCCTCGACTTGGTCCCGATGAATTATCTTTATCAAGACTTCCCGATTAAGTCTTTCAATGTGTTCAGTGCCTTCTTGAATTAACCCTCTCCATTTTGGCCGGCAACAAGCCAGGGGCTCCGATGAGTCGGCGGGGATGTTTTGACCTCTTCAGGGTTGCTTTGAGTACATCCCTAAAGCATTTCTGTTGTCTTCCTGGGAGGCTCCTAAATCGACCGAGCTCTGAGTAGAGCAGTTGCTTCCGGAGTCTGGTGTCAGGCGTACAAATGACATGTCCCACCCTGCAGAGAAGACTAAAGAGACAGGGAGGGGAAAGGCCATGGAGGGATTTGAAAGCAAGGAGAATTTTAAAGTCAAGGTGTTGCTCGACCGAGAGCACAAGGGTGACGGGGAGTGTGACTTGTTGCGAATTCAGATACAAGTAGCAGAGTTTTTGAAGACTTTAAGTTTACAAGGGTGGCGCAAATATGAAGCTCATCTCAGGGTCAAACATGGGCCAAGGTTATGAACAGACTGGCTTAATCTCAGATTGCTGCCAGAAAGAGGGATGGAATTGGTAGCTAGGGAACAGAGTTTGGAAGTGGGGATTGTAAACAATGCCTCGAGTCTTCCCAATATTTAATAGGTGGAAATTTCTGCTCATCCAGTTCTGGACGTCAGATAATCAGTCTGATAATTTAGAAACAGTAGAGGAGAGGTGGTGGCGAGGTGGGGCTGGGTGCCATCAGTGTACATGTGAAAATAATTGTGCTTTCAGGTGATGTTGCTGAGGGGCAGCATCTAGGTAAGAAATAGGAGGATGCCACACATACATCCTCGGACACACCAGAGGTAATGGTGCAGGAGCAAGGAGAGAAGCCATTGCAACTGGATTTCTGGCTATGATTAAATAGATAAGGATGGAACCCCCCCACCACCACCCCCCCACCACCCCCCGCCCTCCCACCCACCCCTCCAAGCTGGATAATTGTGGAGAGGCATTGGAAGAGGATGGTGTGGTCAACCGTGTCAAAGGCCGCAGACAGGTCGAGAAGGACAAGGAGGGAAAGTTACCTCCATCACAGTTACAGAGGATATCATTTCTGACATTGAGAAGGGCCGTTTCTGCACTATGACAGGAGGGGTTCAAACATGAGCTCTGGGAGAAATGGGAATGGGTTTGAGAGGCAACAACACATTCAAATACGCTGGAGAGGAAAGGGAGGTAGGAGATGGGATGGTACTTTTCAAGGACAGTGGGGTCAAGGGTTAGTTTTTTAATGAGGGAGTAATGATAGCAGCTTTAAAGGAGAGAGGGACAACACCTGAAGAGATTGAGCTGTTAACAATACTGGCTAACATGGGGGCCAGGAGGAGAGGTTCAGTGGTCAGCAGTTTAGTGGGAATAGGATCAAGGGAACATGGGATGGGTCTCATGGATGAGATGAGCTCAGGGATGATATGAGGGAGATTGGAGACAAACTAGAGAACAATACATGTTCAAGATGAGGGCAAGGGGAGCATTAAAGGAAGTCTGGCCAGGTGGGCTAGTAGTAGGGATGGGCAGGGCCAGGCCAGCTGGTCGGATTTCTCAATCTTAGCAACAAAAAGGTCCATAAGATCTTCGTATTTGTTATTGGAGGTAAGGATGAAGAGAAGAGGGGTTTAAGAAGATGGCTTGCAGTATAGAAAAGAAACCAGGGCTTAACTTTGCATTCCAGGATGATCCTCGAATAATGAGCTGGTTTAGCAAACGACAGCAAGACCTGCTACTGTTTTGAGTGGGCCAGCCAGATCTGGTGATGGATGGCTAAACCAGTTGTCCATCATAACCTTTGGAGTCTGCACCCCTTAGACTTACGGGAGTGGAGGTGAGAGCCGTATCGGAGGAACAGCCAGGGTGAATGAAAATAATGGTTTTATTGGGACTAGGATATCCAAGGTGGGGGTGAGGGTGCAGTTGAGCAAATCAGTAGCTGCAGAAATGTTGTAGCGAGTCGAGAGCCAAAGGTTAGAAAGCCAATTTAAACCCTGGATATCGATGGGTCATCTGTAAACACTTTCTGTCGTGACCCACTCTCTGAGCCTCCATCGTAACTTTCTTGTCCATCTCTTCACAACAAAGGAAGAAAAGTATTCCCATAGGGGAAACTTCCCAGAAAATTGTCATTCTTTTTTGTACTCACTTTAAATTTCAATGAAGTGATCAAGAAGCAAAAGAGCCCTAATGATCATAGGCTCTTTCTGCCTCTGAAAGAAATGCAGTGAACAGAATATTACAAAAGGCCCCTGTACCACCTCAGGGACACTGTACTGGGCATCACAATATTCTTTCAGAGGGGTGTGGAGTTACAGTGGCAAAAGCATAGTGAAGTAACGGGGCCATTAAACCAAGCCTATACCCCCTCCATTTACATACAGCAGGGAAGGTCCTAATCAGCCTTATTATATAGTGCAGAAACTTGAGCAAGATCAAAAAGAGAGGAACAATGACTGGATATTTATGAGACGCAGATGCTGACAAGGATGTGTGGAGTGATGAGAAAGAACAAAATCAGGAACCAGCATATTAGGGGCTGAGCGAAGATTGTGGGAGCATTGAAGAAAGTAGGCAAGAAGCGACTGAAATGGTATTGTCATCCTTTTCAGAGCAAAGGAGGAAATGTGGTGAGGTGAGTGATGGAGATGGGACTGCCAGGAAGAAGGAGAAGAAGAAGGCCTAAGACCAATGGAAAGATGCGGTGGCGAGAGACTGGAACGCAGTGGGATTGGAAGAAGAATTGGGTGACTGACAGGAGGAGATGGAGAAGGGTGATCAATTAGCATTGTGAAGACCCCAAGGAAAATGAGAAGGAGGAGGAGGCGGTGAAGGACAGGTCCTGATAAAAATCATTAGCGGTTCCAGGGACAAGAGGAGATGCTGGTGTCATGGTAATGTTACTGGATTAGTAATCAAGTGATCCAGGGAGGGATTTTCTGGCCCCGCCCGCTGCTGGGATCGTCCGGTCCCGCCGAATGTCAATGGACTTTTGGCTGGGGTGCCGAATCTCCCGTGGCGAGGCCCGCCATGGCGGGGCCAGAAAATCCCAGCCCCAGGCTAACGCCCTGGGGACATGGGTTCAAAGCCCACCACGGCAGTTGGTGGAATTGGAATTCAGTTAATAAATCTGGAATATAAAGCTAGTCTCAGTAATGACGACCATGAAACTACCATTGATGATCATTAAAAACCCACCTGGTTCACTAATGCCCTTTAGGGAAGGAAATCTGCCATCCTTCCCCAATCTTGCCTAGATGTGACTCCAGAACAACAGTAATGCGGTTGACTGTTAACTGCCCTCTGAAAAAGCCTAGCAAGCCACTCAGTTCAAGGGTAATTAGGGATGGGCAACAAATGCTGGCCTCGTCAGTGATGCCCACATCCCTTGAAAGATTAAAGAAATAAAAATACTGATGAATGCTTTTTGAGGAAGCATTGTGGCAGAACGCCTCACTTTGCCCCATTTCCTTTTCACTCACCAACACTAAACCTCTCAAATAGTTGTGGTTTTACGATGGAAAATCCAAGCAGAGATGCTGCGACTTACCACTACTATTGAAATATTACTCCCTGAGTGGACTTATGAACCAATGAGAAAAATGAGTATAAAGAGAATAGGACCAGCTGGATGACTGGTATTAAATACATTATGATTTACCCAGACAGCAAAAAAGTACAATCGCACTGAAGTAGGCAAGAGAGAGCAAGAGAGAGCTTGAAACCTAAGCCCAGGTGCCGTTACAGTTTGAAACTTCTAAAGGGCGAATTCCTCAATTGTGAGGAAGTGCTGATTTGTGTCTAGTTCACCCTGACCTGTGCAAATAAAACATTAAAGATGAGTTTTGGGCTGTCAGTTATTTAGCTAGTGTTGTAATGACCCTTGGAAATAGCAGTTAAATGTGCCATCTTGTACAATTGAAGGTTCCTTGTTTCTGACACAGCTTTTAAACAACTGACAATGGTTTTTTTGACACCATCGGGAGAATGACAATTAAGGCCGTTAATTGGACAGAGGATCCAATTAATTGTAGCCATGTCACAGTCATGGAATATTTAAGTGGTTTGTACACTCATCAGCTGCGAGTATAAAGGATAGGCAGGCGACAGAAGGCACTGAACTGGATGTAAAGACAGGAAAGGATCAGAATGTTAGACAAACTGAAAAGGACACATGGAGTTTAACATTAAAAAGAGAGCGCAGTGGGGATTTTGTGAATGGAAGCCCATCTGCTTAGTTAATCCAATCAATTAGGGATCTGTTAGAAGCACAAAAAATGTTAACGTTAAACTGAGAAGTCGAAGCTATTCAAGCAGCATGTGTTACCTATTTACACAATTACATTTGCCCACAAAGAAATAAATGAGATTTGCATCCAGAGACTTACAACCAGCAGGTGGGAAAATGCTAAGGAGCTTCTAACACACTGACCTCTGAACTTTAAAGCAGGCTATGTAAGGAGCCAGTAACACAGCATGGATCAGATTTAAGCTTTAGCTCTATCGGCAGCTTCAGAGGATTCCAAACACCGAGTTCTTTTTTAAAAGGAATTGCATTTGTGTGAGGCTGATATTGATAAAAAAAACACCGACATGCCATGTATGGGAGGAGGTGCTTGATACACAAGAGTGTGATACTCCACTCAGTGGACGGAATCGTCCCAGGTTTAATTGCCCCAAGTGCGGTAGCAGGCGGGAAAAAGGACATTTTACCTGTCGGCCCCAATGGCAGCTTTCATGCCGTAGCATCCCAATTCCGTCTCATTAACTATGCAGCCACAGGAAACACGCCATCTCACTGATGGGCAGCCTCCAATTTGCCGCCATGCCCGTTACCTCGCCACTTCCTCACGCAGGTGCAGCTGTACGCACACTTCTCAATGCTTGCAGCCCAAGAGGGCACCGGTGAAGACGTGGCCCTAAAAGCCAAGAAGAGTGCAGTCCCCCCGGATTCAGTGGCGTATCCCTTGGACGCCTTCCAGATGCCGTGGAGGCCCGCCGCGATGTTCTCTGGCCCCCCCCTCTGGCTGCAGGAGGCCTATCAGTGTCACCACTCCAGGTTGGGAGGTGGTGGCAGAGGTGGTCAGTGCCAAAAATTGTTGAATGATCTCATCCGTGCCATCAGGATAAGTCAGCCATCTCATCACTCTCAACTCACACACTCACAAGCCCATCACACATTCACTGGCATCTCACTCACTGCCAGCTCAGGGACATTGCCACTCACTCTCTCACACACACCCTCACATCTCCATCTGGCCTCATCTCCTCTGGAGACTGCCTCCTCAGCCCTCACCCTCTTGAGGCCACTTACACAGATCAACATGTGCCCCCACACTGGGATACCCTCCTTCCCCAGTACAGCACTTGCCCTGAATCCTCTACCCTTGCCTGGGGCCACTTACCCCACTAGGCAAGCCATTGCCCTGCAGTCATTGAAAAGCTGTAAGTAGAGACCAGCCCTTGAGCTCCTCTAAACGTGATGCGGTGCTACCTGCGAAGCCTGGCACTGATGACCCCCACCCGAAATAAGATAGGTAAACATCATAAAACATCGTGCATTTGGCCTTTTTGATTGGAGTATTTCACCATGTATTGCAACTAAAACGCTCCTTTCTCCCCACCTCTTACCCTGTTTCCTCTCTTTCCCTACTTTCTGTTATTTTTGTTATTAATTTAACACTACCATTATTTTGTTTCTACATGGGGTTAAACTGCAGCTGCCCACCTGCGGCTCTGGTGCATGGTTGGCAGACTGAAGTTATACTGCAGAAAAGCCAGAGTCTGGCTGGCATCGAGCTGAGGCATCAATGGGGTGTCAAAAGTTCAAAGAAGGTCCAGGGCATTATTGAAATGCTAAAATAAAAGCAAAATACTGCAGATGCTGGAAATCTGAAGTAAAAATAGAAGATGCTGCAAAAACTCAGCAGATCTGGCAGCATCTGTGGAGAGAGAACAGAGTTAATGTTTCAGAGCTCTGAAGTGCTTGCACACGAACAGGAGAGAGAGCACATCCTGAGTGGGGCACAGCCAGAGTGGGTATTCGGAATTTGGTGCAAAGCGGGAATTCGGTGCATAGGGGACGAGGTGTTCTTTGCATTTTTTTCTTTGCTATCCAACTTCTTAAATCTTCAGAGTGTGCTGAAGCAGTAGAGGCTACAAGGGAAAGGAATCACTGGTAAGCAGTGGGTAAGGTATTTACTACTTTAATTCCTTACAGTTCAAGACATTTTTGTGGTTTACAGTTTGTATACTCTACAGTAACAAGGATCAGGAAAGAAGGGCCCAAGAGTAATTGACTTGAAAGGTTTAATTTAAAGAGAGAAGTCATGGCAGGAGCGCTCAAAGCCGTGGTGTGCTCCTCGTGCTCCATGTGGGAAGCCAGGAACATTTCCAGTGCCCGGGACCAGCATGTGTGCAGGAAGTGTGTCCAGCTGCAGCTCCTGGAAGCTCGGGTTTCAGAGCTGGAGCGGCGGCTGGGGACACTGTGGAGCATCCGCGCCCCTGAGAGCATCGTGGATAGCACATTTAGAGAGGTGGTCACACCACAGATGAAGGGACTTGAGAAAGGAAGGGAATGAGTGACCACTAGGCAGTCCAAGAGAAACAGGCAGGTAGTTCAAGAGTCCCCTGGGGTCCCGCTCGCAAATCGGTATTCCGTTTTGGAGGCTGATGAGGGCACTGGTTCCTCCAGGAAGTGCAGACAGAGCCAAACTTCTGGCACCACAAGCAGCCTGCCTGGACAGGAGGGGAGGAAGAGCAATAGTAATAGGGGATTCTATACTCAGGGGAACAGATAGGTGCTACTGTGACCGTCATCATGACTCCAGGATGGTGTGTTGCCTCCATGGTGCCAGGGTCCTGGATGTCACTGAACTGCTGCAGGGCATCCTGAAGGGCGAGGGTGATAAGGCAGAGGTCATGGTACATGTTGGTACCAATGACATAGGCAGAAAGAGGGATGCGGTCTTGCATCAAGAATTCAGGGAGTTAGGCAGTAGACTAAAAAGCAAGACCTCTCGGGTTGTAATCTTTGGATTACTCCCAGTGCCATGTGCTAGCGAGCTCAGAAATAGGATAATAGTGCAGATAAATACGTGGCTTAAGAGTTGGTGCAGGAGGGAGGGTTTTAGATTCCTGGATCACTGAGACCGTTTCTGGGGAAGGTGGGACCTGTACAAGCGGGACGGTCGACATCTCAACCAGAGCGGGACTAACATCCTTGCGGGCGGGTTTGCTAGTGTTGTTGGGAGGAGTTTAAACTAATTCAGCAGGGGGAGGGGACACAGAATGTTAGCAGAATAGGGACACATCATAATACAGTAAAACAATCAAGTCAGAGGGAGTACGCTGCATTAAGCTTCAAGGGAGTAAGGCAAGGCTGGATGGCCCCTACTTTGATGCCAGGAGTATTACAGGCAAAACGGATGAGTTAAGGATAAGGATTGACACGTGGAATTGTGATATAGTAGCCATCACTGAGACGTGGTTGAAGGAAGGGGAGGATTGGCAGCTCAACATTCCGGGATATAGAATCTTCAGGCGAGACAGGGGAGGGGGTAAAAGAGGAGGAGGCGTTGCATTATTAGTTAAGGGGTCAGTTACTGCAGTAAGGAGAGATGATATCTTGGAGGGGGCATCGAATGAAGCTTTGTGGGTAGAGCTTAGGAATACAAAAGGGGCAGCCACATTGTTAGGTGTTTATTATAGACCCCCAGATAGTCAGCAGGAAATTGAGGAGCAAATATGTGCACAATTTGTGGAGGTGTGTAAAAACAATAACAATAGGGTAATTATATTAGGTGATTTCAACTTTCCCAACATTAATTGGGATAGACTTAGTGTTAAGGGCTTGGATGGAGTGGATTTCTTGAAATGTGTACAGGAGAACTTTTTATGTCAATATGTGGAGGGTCCAACAATGGACAGCGCAGTGCTGGACCTAATTCTGGAGAATGAAGCTGGACAGGTAGCTGAGGTGGTGGTGGGCGAGCATTTTAGCAATAGCGACCACAGCATGGTACAGTTTAAGTTTGTTATGGACAAACCAATCGAAAAGTTGCAAAAAAAATGTTTTGGATTGGGGGAGAGTGGATTTCAGTAAAATAAGGCAGGATCTGGCCAAGGTAGACTGGGAACAGTTACTTGTGGGGAGATCTACAGAGGAACGGTGGGGGGGTGTACAAAAAGGAAATGGGGAGGGTACAGGCTCAACATGTTCCCTCTAGGGTGATAGGAAGGAGTAACAAGCCCAGAGAACCATGGATGTCCAGAGATTTTCAGGTTACGTTGAGAAGGCAAAGAGAGGCTTTTAGCAGGTACAAGGGAAGCAAATCAGTAGAGGCATTAGTGGAGTATAGAAAGTGCAGGGTGGAGCTTAAGAAAGCAATTAGGAGAGCAATGAGGGGATATGAGAAAGCTCTGGTTGGTAAAGGTAGGGAAAATCCCAAGATATTCTATAAGTATGTCAATGGGAAGAGGATAACCAGGGAAAGAGTAGGGCCTATTAGTGACCAAGGGGGCAATCTATGGGTGGAGCCAGAGGACATTGGTAGACTGTTGAATGAATACTTCTCATCCGTCTTCACCCAAGAGAATGAGGATGAAGGTATTGAACTCGGGGAGAGAGACTGCGAGGTTCTTAAGCAAATTGATATAGGGAGTGACAAGGTATTGGAGGTGTTGGCAGGCTTAAAAGTGGACAAATCTCCAGGTCCAGATGATTTGTGTCCCAGACTGCTGAGGGAGGCAAGGGAGGAGATCACAGGGGCTCTGACCCAAATTTTTAATTCCTCTCTGGCCACGGGGGAGGTGCCAGAGGACTGGAGAACAGCTAATGTGGTTCCGCTATTTAAGAAGGGTTGTAGAGATAAGCCAGGGAATTACTGGCCAGTGAGTCTCACGTCAGTGGTAGGGAAACTATGCGAGAAAGTTCTGAAGGAGAGTATCTATCTCCACTTGGAGAGGCAAGGATTGATCAGGGATAGTCAGCATGGCTTTGTCAGTGGGCGGTCATGCCTAACAAATTTGATTGAATTTTTTGAGGAGGGGACCAGGTGTGTAGATGAGGGTAGTGCAGTTGATGTCGTTTATATGGATTTCAGCAAAGCCTTTGACAAGTTCCCACATGGGGGACTTATAAAGAAGGCAGATGTGCATGGGATACAGGGTAATTTGATAAAGTGGATTCAAAATTGGCTTAGTTGTAGGAGGCAGAGGGTGATGACAGAAGGATGCTTTAGTGACTGGAAGCCAGTGTCCAGTGGCGTACAACAGGGATCTGTGCTCAGTCCCCTATTAGTTGTCATTTATATAAATGACATAGATGACTGGGTGGGGGGTAGGATTGGTAAGTTTGCGGATGACACAAAGATTGGCCGGGTGGTTAACAGTGAGGTTGAGTATCTTGGGCTGCAGGAAGATATAGACGGGATGGTCAAATGGGCAGATAAGTGGCAGATGGAACTTAACCCTGAAAAGTGTGAGGTGATACACTTTGGAAGGAGTAATTTGACAAGGAAGTATTCAATGAACGGCATGACACTAGGAAGTTCTGAGGAACAAAGGGACCTTGGCGTGTGTGTCCATAGATGTCTGAAGGCAGAGGGGCATGTGAGTGGGGTGGTGAATAAGGCTTATGGGACACTTGCCTTTATCAATCGAGGCATAGATTACAAAAGTAGGGAGGTCATGTTGAAGTTGTATAGAACCTTGGTGAGGCCACAGCTGGAGTACTGTGTGCAGTTCTGGTCACCACATTATAGGAAGGATGTGATTGCACTGGAGGGCGTGCAGAGGGGATTCATCAGGATATTGCCTGGGATGAAATATTTAAGTTATGAAGAGAGATTAGATAGACTTGAACTGTTTTCGTTGGAGCAGAGAAGACTGAGGGGCAACCTGACTGAGGTGTACAAGATTATGAGGGACTTGGACAGGGTGGGTAGGGAGCAGCTGTTCCCCTTAGCTGAAGGGTCAGTCACAAGGGGGCATAAGTTCAAGGTGAGGGGCAGGAGGTTTAGGGGGGATGTGAGGAAAAACATTTTTACCCAGAAGGTGTTGACGGTCTGGAATGCACTGCCTGGCAGGGTGGTGGAGGCGGGTTGTCTCACATCCTTTAAAAAGTACCTGGATGAGCACTTGGCACGTCATAACATTCAAGGCTCTGGGCCAAGTGCTGATAAATGGGATTAGGTAGGTAGGTCAGGTGTTTCTGACGAGTTGGTGCAGACACGATGGGCCGAAAGGCTGTGTGATTCTGTGAGTCATACGGGTTTGAAACGTTAACTCTGTTTCTCTCTCCACAGATGCTGCCAGACCTGAGTTATTGCAGTATTTTCTGTTTTTATTATTGAAGTGCTACTTGGCATTATACTGTGACTGGTGCAATCTCAAAATCGTGTGAGGTGATTTCTTAGGGAGAATCTCAAATAACTTGGCTTTAGTGAGATTTGGAGTAAAACAATACATTATTGATCGCGTTTTTATTTAGTTATTTGCTCATGGCAAGCTCGGTTAACACATTAAAGGGAATTTTAGGTGGTGGAGTGAAAACAAATTTAAGAAAAATATGTGTGGACCACTTTGCCGAACAGCTCCCACTTCAGGGGTGCGCAGGGTCCGATGCCGGTACCCCGCCCGTCTATGGCGGGACGCACATTAACGTCGCTAAGGGATCAATTTCAGCAATTTTCCCAACGTGAGACGATTTCGATGGCGTTGCATGGGCTCTGTTCAACAAGAGGGAGGGGGGGCGGGGGCAGCTGCACAGCAGGAGGTCGGAGCTACAGGAGATTTCAAGGCTTTTTAACATTTTCAGGCACGGATGGCAAGGCTGATGTATTCCAAAGCCAGGGGCTTGCTGTGGCGTCAGAATATTCCGGAGACTGATAGTGGCAAGGCTCGTAAGGTGCTGCATTCCCTGATAATGATGGAGCCTCCCATTGCATCCCAACTGCTGTTGCTGCTTGCCCCACAGCAGCGCTCTCACTGGTGACGCTGTGAAGGCCAGGAACTGCCCTAGTAACGAGCTTCACTGTATTCACCTTCTGGCTCCGGAATTTACTTTCCATTCATAATTGGAAGGGGGGACCGGAGGCGAATTCTTCATGGGTTGGCTCATGCCTGAAGTCCCACTGCTAATGGGGACGGGACCCAAAAATGGTCCCGACGCCCGAACATTTTCACATTCTAGAAAATTCAACCCTTCATCCTGAGCATGCCAGGTTGACTAGAGCGGGTTAGGGATTGTGAATTCTGTAGTAAGTGAGCCACCTCTTGACTCTCCAGATTCTCACCATCACTTGCAAGTTACAAGTCAGGAGAGTGATTGAATATTCTCCCTCGATGGATGCAGCTCCAACAGCACTCAAGGAGCTCAACAGCATTAAGGATAAAGCAGCCCCCCCTTAATCAGCACCCCAAATATGAACTCCCCCTCATTAGCAGTGTATAGTGGCTGTAAGGTGTAAGGCTGTTGGTGTAAGACTATTGGTATACAGTTGCACTGCAGCAACTCCTCAAGGCTTTTCTGACAGTATCTCACGTGATCTGCTCTACCGAGTAGGACAAGGGCACTAGATGCACTGGAACAACATCACTTTGACACTCCCCACCAAATCACAATTCCACAGAATCCCAAGATGGACTTGTATCACCAATCCTTCATCATCACATGTTGCAGGGAAGCTGGTGGTGTAGTGGCAAAGCCACTGGACTAGCAATCTAGAAGCCCAACCTAATGGTTTGGGGGCATGGGTTCAAATCCCACCACAGCAGCTGGTGAAATTTGAATTCAATTAGGAAATCTGGGATGTAAAATTAGTCTCAGTAATGGTGACCATGACAAATTATCATTGTTTTTGTAAAAACCCATCTGGTTCATTAATGTCCTTCAGGGAAAGGAATTTGCCATCCCTACCCAGATCTAACCCCATGACCTCCTAGTAATGTGGTTGACTCTTAAATGGCCTAGCAAGCCACTCAATTCAAGGGCAATTAGGGATGGGCAATAAATGCTGGCCTTGTCAGTGATGCCCACGTCCCATGGAAGAATAAGGGAAAAAAAAAATCAGTGCTGAACTCAGCATTCTAGAAATGCCTTCACCGTATGAACTGCAGCAGTGAAGAAAACAGCTGACCACTACACTCTCTCAAGGGCAACTACAGCTGGGCAGTAAAGATGACCTTGTCAGTGAGATCACCATCCTGAGAACAATTTTTTTTTGTTAAAAGTACCACAAAGGAGCTAACATACTATTCCAACAATCTCCCCTAACTTACACATGATCCAATTCATGTTAAGCAGCTCCTGATACTATTAAACATATGGCTCTTTGGAATATTTTGCTAGTTCATGGTCGAGTATTTAACTCCAGGACTGGTATAATAATGCTAAGCCAACAGTTTTTCCCCTCTGCCTGAAAGCCATTGACGAAGGTGTGACAATCTGTCCAAGCAAGCTATTTTCTACAAAAGAGTAGAATTGAGCTTATGAGTGTTGGCCCTTCCCTCTGGGGGAATACATCAGCAGTTCTGTTCTTACAACTGCTAACAGATGATAAGAATTAATTCTGAAGGTGTCAGACATAATTTGCATTAATTAGTTGCCACAAACAGGTTTCATTTGCTGTTTTACAAGGAGTCATAGATAAAGTTGAAGCATCCTCCATAAACTAACACCTCTCAGTTTGCTAACTGAATCTACTGGAGATTCCCCCCCCCCCTATTTTAAGGTCGTCATATAGATAATTGGGGTTGCTTTGAATTAAGTTTAATATCAAGATAATGTTTCAAACATGATTATAGCACTGTAACTGTGATATAGAAATCTAGCATTTGTAATTATCTATAGTCTTTCACATTCTCAAAATGTCCCAAAGCACTTCAAACTGAATGCATTACTTTGAAGTGTAGTCACTGCTGTTAATGCACATTAACACAGCAACTAATTTGCAAATGAGATGAATGATCAATTAACCTGATTTTGGCAATTTTGATTGAAGGGAGAATGTTGGCCAGGATGTCATGGTAGTTGTGGATCAGTTGGTAGCACTCTTGCCTCTGAATCATGTGGTTGTTGGTTCAAGTCCTACCTCAGACACTTGGGCACAAAATCTAGGCTGACACCTGAGTGCAGTACTGAGGGGGTGTAATACTATCAGAGGTACACTCTTTCAAATAGGACCATAAACCAAGGTGTGTGTGAAAGGTCTAATGGCACTACATGTTAGAGGTGTTGTCACTGCTGTTTAGGCCAATATAATCCCTTAATTGACATTGCTAAAGTAGACTATTTAGTAATTATATTGCCGCTGTTTGTGGATCTTGCTGTGTGCATGTATGTTGCTGCATTTCTTACATTAGTGACTGCATCTCATAGGCATTTCATTAGCAAGAAGAGGTACTATATAACTGAAAGCCTTTCTGTTGTTAATCCATTTTCAGCGGATGTGTTCCGAGTGAGTAATATTGGGCAGGATACCAGGGGAATTCTCATCCCTTTTTAAATATCATTACAAGATCTTTGACATCAATGAAGCAAAGAAGAGCAGGCAGATTGGATATCAGTCTCACCTGAAACACAGCGCCTGTGACAATGCAGCAATCCCTGTGTACTGTACGTGAGTCTCAGTTCACGTGCAGGAGACCTAGAATGGGTTTAAACCCATTGCTCTCTCAGGGATTACAGTGCGACCAAATGAGCCAAGTTAACACCGTAGTCAGCTGGTTTTAGGACTCAAAAAGGTATCCCAGGCAATCCTTCCTAATTTGTCAAATTGACAATTTCTTTAATCAAACCACTCAGAATGAACAAAAAGCTGCACCAGAATAGACAACAAGCTGAGAAGAGTAAAAGCACTTCTCCTTCTACACTAACACCGCAAAGCCTCATTATCCGGAACCCAGGGTTTCTATGGCTAGGGTGAAGCTTTACATTAGTTCTCTTGATGTTAAAACTGACACATGGCTGAGTCCATGCACCATGTTGAACCACTGTCCACCCTCTGCCCTGTCACCCCACATACTTGTCACCTCCAGTTCATAACCTGCCTGAGTACCTTATGTAGGCCTCTCCTTCATCACCTCATAACGCCTTCCCTGCACAGTGTGCCTACAAATCACTTTTTAAAAAAATACTTACATATTGCTGATTAATGTGCCAGACGAAGGAATAAATATTATTTGCAATGGATCGCTTAACGTTCAGCCTGACAGACAGGCCCGAGTTGTGCTGCAATGAGCTCTTGGGCCTCGGCTGCAAAGGTCTTCAGCCGTTTGCTCCATGAAAACAAAATCTCGGATGACGATGGCGGGTTTTCGTGCCATACCATCCCAAACCCATTACGTTATTTATGCGTTCCCGGGATGCACGCTGTTTCCATGGCAGGTGGGCTCCAATTCACCTGCCACGCCATCACATCACCGCCTCTTCACACCAGGCACCACATTTAAAGTACAGCCGGGCTCAGTGATTCCAGCACAGGGCTGCAGCGAAGAAGACATCGTCCTGAAAGGCAAGAAGCACCCTTTGGATGCCGTGGAGGCCCGCTGTAATGTCCTCTATCCCCACTCTGGCCGCAGGAGGGGCAGCAACATTACCACTACAGCTTGGTAGGCAATGGCAGTGGTGATCAGAGCCAAAGCTGCACAGAAGAGGTTGGCCATCCAATGCAAGTAGAGGATGAATGATCTCATCTGTGCATCCAGTGTATAGCAACCATCTCATCACTCTAAACTCACACACACAAGCCCATCACACATTCACTGGCATCTCAATCACTGCCAGCTCAAGGGACATCACCACCCATTCTCACACACACACCCTCACATGTCCATCTGGCCTCATCTCCTCAGTCTCTGGAGCCTGTCTCCTCAGCCCTCACCATCTTGAGCCGCTTGCACAGACCAACATGTGTACCCCCACACACCCTGGGTTACCCTACTTCCCTAATACAGCCCTCATCCTGCAGCCTCTTCCCTTGCCTGAGGCCATTTTTTCCACTTTCCTCAAGAAAGCCCCAGCCCTGCAGCCATTGAAAAGCCACCCATATATGGCTGATCTGGTAGGTAGAGACCTGCCTGTGAGCACCCCTCAAAGTGATGTGTTGTGTGAAGACTGGCACTGATGACTGTGAGTGCTGACCAAAGCAAGATAGGCAAACAAACCTTGAAATCCCAAGCGAAGTGCAGCTCACCAAGTGCACATCGCTTATGCGCCGTTGTGTTTTCCCGCCTACGTGGACGGATGATCCAGCAAGTGGGGGCACGATTCCGGCGGGCAGGCGTAATAATGAAATGCTGGTGTATTACAATGATGTTCCTGACATCCGAAGGTGGGGAATGCGGCCCGCCATCAGCGGGCTGAGCGGACGATCGTGAATTGGTTTCACGCCATCGTGAAACCGTTCGTGCCATATCGTCCGCTCATGGCACCAAACACGCCCGACGCCAGCGGGCATGGAAAATCCCGGCCAAAATCTGGGGAGTGTGGGTTAAATCGGGCAAGGTGGTGCAGGAGGGGACCGATGGTCAAAAATTTAGAATCACATCCTAGCTCCACAAAACGTTTCCTTTAAAAGACTTATCTTTACTTGGTGGCCTGATGCCTGCCCAACTGATTGGTAATAGATTTTGTAGAAGCATTGTTCAGCAGGCAATAGGCATCTCATTAATATATTTAGGGGCCTAGCGTCTGTTTTAATCATCATCCACCTAGGCCACCTGAAAAGCAGACCCTGTGAATTTTGCTGATCGAGCATTGGCTGTACCATTATGTTTTGTGCCCATTTTACTCCTGATAACTGGCTGCTTCATACCCCAATTTCTAACCCCCACAAACCTTACACAATTGCTATTAATATATAACTTTTTCCTAAAACGTGTATTCACATACATTTTTATAGGTGTTTCTACCCTGACTGAATGATTGAAAATATTATTTCAGCTTGGCCTACGGTGTTTATTATGAAGCTGAGATAACAATGTAATTGCTATTTCTGCTGTGTAAAGATCTCTAAAGCTGCTGCACTGCTAACCAGTCTCACCAAAGGATATACTGTTTTCTTTTTCAGGTTTAAAAGGAGATATTAAAGCCTCTGGGCTAAAAATCGGTGCGCACCTGTTTTCGGCCGAGGGCTATGACATGCACATGCAAGTTCCCATCAGGGAAGGCAGGTAAACTTCATGCTACCTCCTCCTTTGCCATTTTGTGGCATGCAGCCAAACTTGGCCTATACTGCTGGCTGGCTGCATGATCCTTCTTTGCGGGGGAGTGGCGGTGTGGGCAGGGGATGGTCTAACAGCATACAAGATGAGCACTTCCTCCAGCTAGCCTCCAGTCCTTAAAGACAATCCAGTTCATCTTATAGGGGAGCTGCACTGATAGGAAGGAAGCTGCTGCTGAATGCTAGTATGGCAAGTGGAATAAAAAGACAATAGAGCACTCAGGCGGAGAGAAGGCACCCCGGGACACTGCTGAAATGGAGTCCAACAGGAGGACAGAGGCCATGTTTCCACGGGTGGGAGAAGAAGACCAATAAGGAACACCCTCTGAAAGGAATGGGAGCAAGTGGCAAGGGAAAATAATTCTCAGAGTTGGGCCCCAAAGACCTGGCAGCAGTGTTGGAAAAATTTCACCGCTATGTGGGCCAAGCCTTAAGTGGATGACAGTTCGGCCCATGCTATTGTTTGCCTTCTGTAGTACCGGCACCAGTGGTGCTACGGAGTCCAATTTCTTGGCCTCTTTCACTTCTGCAACTAGACCGTGTTATGGAATTGAAGACCTCAGTTCAAATCTTATCATTTGTACTTGAGCAAATGAGGTATTTATCATTTTTTGTCTGCCTGTGTCCCTAGTATAATAAAATTAAGTCTCAGGTCACTTTAAAGCTGGGACTTCAAAGTTTTTACCCTTTTTAGAAGAGAGGGGTGAAATTTCATAAAAATGAGAGGATATATTCATTACCAAAATACAGACTTCTGGAGATTAAACTGGGTCTCACCTATTAAGCAGGGCACTTTCCGTAGAATTTGACTTTGGTGGTTTTTGAAATACACTGTAGCCTCCCATTTTTGGTCATTTAATGTTCTTAGGATAACAGAAATCACGTTGATTTCAGACTATGTATGATTATTTCAACTCTGCTGCCTGTATTCTAACTCCCACTAAAACCTGTTCACCCATCATCCCTGGGGTCACTGACCTATATTGGTTCACAGTCCACCAATGCCTTGATATTAAAATGATCATCCTAGTTCTCAGATGCCTCCATGCTGTCATCCCTCCCTGTCTTTGTAATCTCCACCAGCCCTAGAACCCTGAGATCTCTGCACTCCTCTAATTCTGCCCTCTACTGCAACCCCAATTTTAATCAGTCTACCACTGGCGGGTGTGAAAAGCTGCTTGGAGCACTGGCATTCCCTATCTAAGCCCTTCTACTTCTCTTTTCTCTTTTAAGATGCTCTTTAAAACCTAACTGTTTGACCAAGCTTTTGGTCACCTATCCTAATATCTCCTCCTGTGTCCAGTGTTAATTTTCTTTCGATGGCATTTCTGCAAAGTACCACAGGACATTCCCCTCTATTAAAGGCATAATATAAACGCAAGTTTGCATAGTTGGATTGTGACCTCTGATTACAAGTAACCTTTCTCCGCTCCCCTCCTCAACGCATTGTTTTTTCAGAGGATAATGGTCTGTGGGTAATGGTCACATTCCAGATGGCCGACTTTCATGTGTGGGCAATGACAATGAGTCATTTGGTTATTTGACTACGAAATGCATCACTGCCAACCCTTTGTCCTCACCCAACAACAACTTGAATTTGCATAGTGACTTTAATGTAAGGGATTTCACGGTTGGATGGAGAGAACAGGAAATAATGTACAACCACATGTAGACACCCATTGGCATGAACCTTGATTATTTTTTTTTCCCCTAGTAATACAGGTAGTCTATAGGAGCTCCCTATCATTGATGCTGCTAACATCTGATAATTCAGTACTAATCTGGGATTAAATCCTTGATTTTTCTGGATTTTTTTGGCTCATCTATTCAATGGATGAACACTGAGGATTGAAAGATCCAACTCTATTATTTTTATTCTTCAAGTATTAGCTTCACTCAGTTGGCAATACCATTGCCTTTGAGAGAGTTGGCTGTGGATGCAACTTCTGGTGCAAAATTTGAGTACATAATCTGTTTGGCAATTAAAGACTGCTGCATTGATTGAGGTGCCACCTTTCAGATAAGACATTAAACCGAGCACCACAACCACAACCTTGTTTTTGTGGCTCAGGTGAATGCTAAAGATCCTTGGCATCATGACTGAAAGCACTAGGATGTTTCAAGAGCCAAAGTCAGCACTCCTGACTGACATCAATAAGAGATTAACGGGTCATTTATTTTATAATCATATGATTATAAGATAAATTACCATGTGCAAAATGGCTGCTGTTTTTAACCCATTTTAGTGCAAATACCCATTGGTGGAACTGTTTGCATGATACCCCATACCTAATATGATATGTTATTCCAGCATCCATTATCTTCTGTGTTCAAGTACTATTTCATATTTAAACAGAATGGAGAGGGTAGGTTAGAGTAGTGCAGTTGATGCCGTGCATGTGGACTTGGCATTTGATAAAGTACCACATAGACTTATCAGTAAAACTGAAGCCCATGGGATTGAAGGAGCAATAGCAGTGTGTATACGAAACTGATTTAAGGGCCAGAAAGCAAAGATTAGTGACAAACCAATTGCTTTTCAGGCCAGAAAGAAGTCTCCAGTTTTAACTCCACAGCATTTTCCACATACATTGATGTATTCGGATTCGGGATTACAAATCATCATTTCAAAGTTTGCAGAGGACAAGAAACCAAAGAAGTGTAATAAGGAACGAGGTGGATTGTAACAGACTTCAGGATGACATAGAAAGACTGGTGAAATAGGCAGACATGAGGCAGATGAAATTTAACACAGAGAAATGTGAAGTGATTTATTTTGGAAAGAAGGATAAAGAGAGAGAGTATAAACTAAATGTGTAAATTTAAAGTACATGCAGGAACAGAGAGACGTGAGGGCTGAGCATACACAAACCTTTGAAGGTAGCTGGATAAATTGGGAAGGCTGTTGAAAAACGTATGTGACCTTTGGTTTTGACGCAAAGAATACTAAAGCAAGGAAGTTAAATATAAATCACTGGTTAGGCCTCA